>NC_092518.1:100273536-101473536 GCF_047511675.1 Marmota flaviventris
ATGTGACTAAAAGCATGACCATTGGAGTATATATTTCTTGCTTGGTGAACTGAGGGCAGAATGGTTGAAGCATGGATGCATGGAGGGTTGTAGTTGGAAATAAGACTTTTTAAAATGTTTTTTTAGTGCATCATATTACATGATGTTGGAGTTCATTTTGACATAATTATATATGCATGAAATATAATTTACTCCACCTGAGTCCCCTGAAGTTCCTCTTTCCCTTCCTTCCTCCCTTCCCCTGCTCCCCCTTCCTCTACTTGTTTTCCTTCTATTGATTTATAATTTCCTTAAAAAAATTATTCAGGGCTGGGTTGCAGCTCAGAGGCAGAGCACTTGCCTTCCACATGTGAGGCACTGGGTTCGATCCTCAGCACCTCATAAAAAATGAATAAACAAAATAAAGATATTGCATCTATCTATAACTAAAAATATTTTTTTAAATTAGTCATTTATATATATGCATAAAGGTGAAATTCATATATGTACACAGGTGTTATATTCATATATGTACACAGCATAATTTGGTCAATTTTGTTTTACCTTTCTTTCCTTTTCTAGTCCTTCCTTCCTGCCTTTCAATTCCCTTCTTCTACTCCACTGATCTCCCTTTTGGAGTTATTGGATTAAGTAATTTAAATGCTACCCTTTTAGTGGAAAAATGAATGATAATGGTTAGCATTTCTTAGTTTTTTTTTGGGGGGGGTCAAGGAAGAATAAAGCTGTATGATTTGTATTTTAAACAAATCCTTCTGTAGGTAAAGGATGGATTTAAGGGAATCAGCCAATGGAGAAACATTAAATTAGAATCAATGAGGAGTAATGAGTATGTGACAAAAGGCAATGGCAGCAAGAATGAAAAGTATCTTTTTCTGTATTTTTTCTCATTTTGCCTCATAAAATAAGGCTTAATAAATTACTTTCTGAGTATAAAGTTCAATCTATGTCATCTAAAGAGTGATATATGTCCAAATGAGTTTCACCTTATATAAATAACTGTGTGGAAGAAATATTATTCCTGTTTATTCAGAGTTTAGCTTACACGAAATAGCAAGAGGGAACAGAGATCCATTCATGCAGTGCTATTTTCAACTTTGGGGCTTTGTAATGCCGCAGTCTGGCTGGGCACAAATCACTAGCCACTGAAGCAGGAACAAACTTTATTTTTAAACTGCAGGAAAACACTTCACACAGCTCCCAGGGAATCCTCCTGAACACCACGAGGCTTGTCCAGGAACCCCCAGCCGGAAATATCTCTCCCGGAAATCCCTCCTCCTGCACTTCCCCAACCAATGGGAACTCTCGGGGAATCCCGGAAATCCCCAGGAGAACTCCAAAATAGTGCAAGAACTCAAAAGTTGCGGCAGAGGCGGATAGTAATGCCTCGCCTGTCAATCAATACTGTTGGCAAAATGCCAGGGGCCATACAGACTCGGCCATGGCTCTCAGCAGATTGTGATACATCTGAAAATGACTAATGGATTAAAAGTAAGAATCCTTTGGATACCTTGTGTATGATCATATATGCATGAAATATAATTTACAATTTAGACCAAGAGTTTAGTAATATGCTTGTCAAGTAGTGAAAGTTTATTAATCATTTATTTTTCTTTTGAACTACTAAATATATGAATTTATCTAGTGACAAATAATTTATAATTATAGTAACTGTATATTCCTGTTTTTTAAGCTATTCCAAGAGAGGAGGCCAAAGACCAAAACAACCTTTTCAATTTGCTTAGGACCATTGCATATCTGGGCCTTCCTTCTGAACAATTTTAATAAAGCACACTTCTGAGCACAGACCATAAAAACTCAACAAATAGACTGATTTAAGGATTCAGTGTATAGAAAGCAGGGGCAACATTTTATGCTTTAAACCTAAAGCCCATAATCCCAAAACTATTAGAGCAAGAATAGTTCTTCCCCTTTATTGTGGACACAGGATCCACAGGTACACCTAAAAATGATCAAAATATGTAAATGAATATATGTGCTACAACTACTAGGTTTATACTAGGTGAATAAATATGTGTTCTAAATCACCAGAAGTACTCACTTAGCCCAGATAGAATCCAGTAATGATAGAGTTTAGAATTTATAAACCTCAAGAGAGAAAAAACATATAGCCACCTAGACAATTGTTGAGCATTTGTTGTTGTTTTGCTGATTATTTTAGTTTTCTATGATCTGCAAATGCTACAAATAATTGATGCTGGAGAGAATACAACATCATAAGTACTATGTAGCAATTTTTCTTCAGCCTTACATTTGACAATACTTTTGATTGAAATCAACTGATGATAAATAAGAAAATTAATGCCTCTATTTTGATTCTGAAGAATATTATTATTATTGAAAGTATAAATATTATGGTCATTTGCAAAACCATCTCTAGTTAGCTCTAAATATTGAAAAATGTATTTTACTGCATATGCCAAGTATTCATGTTTGGGTCTGTGTGGGAAAACAAAAAAAGTGAAATGAGGGAGAGAGGAGAATAAGAGTTCAAAGCATATTCACTGATGGCAACTACTAGCAAGTTAATTCTTAAACAGTTATGATCCAGAAGATGTGTTTCAGATCTGCAGAACCGAATAAAAACATTTTTGAAAAGTCCAACTTCTGTATTTCCAGAATGAAATGCAAGTATTAATTTCCTCAATGAATGTTCACTCAATACTAAGATTTCTCATTTTCTGCTGCTCTGATAGTGTTCACAGGACAGAAGGAAGGAGAGAAGAATGGAGAGAGAGAATCTAACTTTGAAACTGTCAAAACTAACAGGGTTGAAAAGGAGAAGGTACTGAGCATAAAATTGCAGTTTTGTCTGCCTTTGGCAGGAGTATATAGTAGTCAATGAGAAGGATTTCACTACAGAAGGCAAATTGCCTGTGGATTCTGAAAATTACGGAGTACTTATAAAACATTGAACATATCCCTGGTTACAAGTACTTAAGTATGCAATTTGGTACTTCTTGGGGAAAGTTTCGCATTACATAAATTTGTGTTTCAGAGACTTCTTCCATTCTGGGTATAATCTGAATAGCTGAGTAGGAGGTGACATAGCTTTTATATCAATCATTATGCAAACCTGCCTTTGGCTTTGCCTCGGGTTTAAAATATTCTTAAGTCTATAAAAATTATTATAGTTAGAGAAGTAATATTTGCCTAAATCAATGCTCTTCCTCTCAAGTCAACCTTCATTCTCCATTAATGGCATGCTTTCTATGAAAGCCAAAGGAAGCAAAATGGGGGGCTGATTATTAAAAATGATAAATTTTCTGTATATTTCCTGTAATTCCAGAGCTATAAGAATTGTAGACCTACTAAGGTACAGAGCTTGAGGCAACTTTTCTAAGAACACACACTGACAAAAATGGGATTAGACACCAGGTCATACTGCTCCTATGCCATGGCATTATACAAAAGCTATCTATAAAACTGCAATGCCAAGGATACCTTCAACTGCTTTCAATCAAATAGCATACATTCTCTCTCTCTCTTGTAGTTCCCTACCTTGCTATGTCATCCCTGCCACCCACTCCTAAATCCCAACATGTCCTGATTCAAAATTTGTCTCTTTTGTGAAACTTGACTTACTTTACTCTCTAGCCTACACTGATCACAGATTTACATCTCTGGCATTCAACACAACTTTCAAGCTTTAATTTTATATGTGTGTTTATGCCCTTAATGATATATTACTTTGGATTTATTCTTGATTACTTCATGGGGCTTATTTTGTCCCTTCAACTTAATTGCAAGCTTTTTGAAAAACAGGAGCCATGTTTCCTGCTTGCTTAATAATAACTCCAAATCCTTTCCCAACCACCCACATACAACCTCAGAACAGACAATTGATATATCTTGTTATTATAACTAGAGTTTTAAGTGACTCATAGGCAAGAACACTTTTTAAAATGTACAATTCTCTATTTTTTCAAAATCTATACAATAACCCTACATTACATTTTAAGTAGAAAATTGTATACCATTAAAAACAGAGGGGCCCACACTTTGTTTTCTTTAATGATTCCTTTTCCTCATCACTTCAGCTAGCACCAATATTCCAATGCTTTCTAAAACTAGCACTCCCCTGGGAATTTTCATCCAATCCATGTACATGTATACAGACTGTCCTCAACCTTCATTAGTTCCACTTATATTTTTTTTTTACTTTACAATGGTGCAAAAGCTACATACATTTGATAGAAACTGTATTTCAAATTTTGAAATGTGTTCTTTCTTGAGCTAGCAGTTTGTGGTGCTAGAACTCTCTTTCAATGCTAGAAAACAGCCTTGAGCCTCAGCTCCCAGTAGGCCACATATTATGAGGATGAACCAAAGACAATTTGCAGTGTAATGTATTGCCAGCATCTTTCAGATAGTGTGGTTTTATTTTTGATAGACCATTATGTCTACAAAATGACAATCTATGTGTGATATTCCAGATTTTATTACAAAACAGTCTTTGTGATAGATGATTTTGACCATTTGTAGGTTGATACTAAGCACATTTAGGTAGTATATTTAACGTAGGTTAGGCTGAGCTGTGATATTCAGTATGTTATATATGTATTAAGTGCCTTTTCAACTTACAATATTTCAACTTATGATGGCTTTAATAATATATAACCCAATAAGAAATAAAGAAGCATTTTCATTATATTGCCCATGATCTCTCAGGCTCTCTTCAATCTGTGTGTCTTAAATCTATCCATTTAAAATGTTCATTCAATTACCCAATGAATATTTATCAAGGACTGGTAAGTTCTAGGTCTTGGGTACACACTGGAAATGAAACACATAAGGTAACCCAATGAATCTTAGTTGAGACAGATTCAGAGCAAACAGATAAACAAATTAATAAATCTGAAATTTCCAATGGAGAAACAAAAATTATAGATTCAGAATTAAAGTCTAAGAATCAGAAGAGATTTTAGTGAATTTCAAGTCTCTTCATATTTCTTTTTTTAAAATATTTTTTAGTTGTCAATGGACCTTTGTTTTATTTATTCATATGTGGTGCTGAGAATCAAACCTAGGGCCTCACACATGCTAGGCAAGCTCTCTACCACTAATCCACAACTCCAGCCACCATATTTCTCTTTTAAATGACCAAAGAAAATGTTACTTTCCTAAAATTATACAGCCTAGCCTAGACTTGATAAAGGCATTGGACCTTAAACAAGTGTTGTTTTATTTACACATAATCCTGTTGCTCATACACTTGGTGGTTCATCATCTCCAATGAGACAAAGCTTATGTATTAATTTAAAAGCAATATTTTTGATATGCATTAGGTTCTAGGGAGAGAGTGGTAAAAATGTCATCCAAAGCATTAAAAATGGCAAATTCAACTCGTGATAAAGAGGTAGATTCTTGATAGATGTTTATCTATTTTACTAACACTTTCAAAGAACCATATTTTGAGTTTGTTGATTCTTTTTTGTCACTATTAATACTGTTTTATTATCTATTGTACATTTATTATTTTCTTTTTAGATATATATAACAGTAGAGTATATTTTCACATATTTATACAAGCATGGAGTATAATTTATTCTAATTAGGATCCCAGTCTTGTGGTTGTACTTGATATGAAGATTCATTGTAGTGTATTCATATATGTACATAGGAAAATTGTGTCAGATTCATTGTTTTCAAGTTCTTTGAGTTGACTCTGTTGTACTTTTTCAAACATCAAATTTGACTACTAATTCAATTTTCATCCTTTTTTGGGGGGACTGGGGATTTAACTCAAGGGCACTCAGCCATTGAGCCATATCCCCAGCCCTATTTTGTATTTTATTTAAAGATAGGGTCTCACTGATTTGCTTAGTGCCTTGCTATTGCTAAGGTTGGTTTTGAACTTGCAATCCTTCTGCCTCAGCCTCCCAAGCCACTGGAATTACAGGTGTGCACCACCATGCCTGGCCAAATTTCATTCTTAAGTCCTAAATTACAGTAAACAATTTTGTAAAATGTTTTTAGTTGTATATGGACTCAATGCCTTTATTTGTTTTTATGTGGTACTAGGATCAAACTCAGTGCCTCACACTTGCGAGGCAAGTGCTCTACCACTGAGCTACAACTCCAGCCCTACAATAAACAATTTTAAGATAATTTTATGTGCCAGTTTAGCTTCCTCCACAATCTCAAATGTGGTGTTTTTATTGTTATTCATTTCCAGATATTTTAGTCTTTATTATGTCTTCTGTGAATCATAAATTATGTAGAATTTTTAGTGTTATGTTTCTATATGTATAGGGATTGGTTGCCATGTTTTTATTGATGTCTAACTTTATCATATAGTTATCAGCACATGTGTACTATGCATTTTATTTTTTAGACTTTCTTTGGGATCTATATATAGATGGTTGAAACTGTTACATGAATGCATATCCTCTAAATGATACATGCATATGTTTTCCAAATAAACCTTGTTAGCTGTGTTTTCATATCCTTATTTGTGGCTTGTCCATAAAATTTATCAATTTCTGGAGAGGGGCCTGAGTGAAAATCTCATAGTTATAATTATAGATTTGTCTATTTTCCTTTTTTCTCTGTGTTCTGAGCTTACATTACTATAGCAGTCTATTACATTCTCCTATATTTTGATTTTTCTCATATGAATTATTGATTTCTTAAAGCACAAATTTTAGAGCATTGTTCTTCTGCACAGAATTCATCAAGGGTGTGCTATTTGCCAATATACCACTCTTTAATACTTTTGTGTGATTTCATTGTTTAGGTTTGATTCTATATCACCAACTTTATTTTTCCATTTCTCATGAAATTTCTGCATGATTTGCTCTTTGCTCACACCAATCTCATCCTTACTCCATACTGTTCTTACATATAGGGATGCTCTCCTCTTCATTTATGTAATTACTAACTATTCCTTAAGGACATTTTTTTTCAACCAAACCTTTCTATTTATCCTAACCTGTACTTATCACTCCTTTCTCAGACTCCCAGAGAACTAAAGTCTGAAAGATATTTGATCATTCTGTATTCTTAATTAGAGTAGAATCATTAAGGGAAAAGTTCAATTTTATTTATTACAGGTAAAGCACATAGTAGGAATGTAATCATTTATGCAGCAACATAAATGGAGAAGTTGATGTTGATCTACAAACTAAGTAAAGTGAAAATCAAGACTGAATATACAGTTATTTGAAAGACAAGGCATGGCAGCTTAGTTGGGTTTAGGTATGAAAACCCAGTTAATCTTATTTTTAGTGGATAAAATTTCTCAGTGTATTAATCTTAGGCCAATGAAATGAAAGCTTTTGCCATTCTAATAAAAGAGACTGAAACAAATAGCAAGAAAATCCCAGCTGCTGAGCCATACATGAAACATATTTAAAGAGTGTAGATATTACATTTCCTATTTACAATTCCTAATTATATTTGACCTGGGTCCAAACCAAGAATAAAATTATAAGAAAGGATAGTTATTTACCCTTCTTTTTATGAAAAATACCAAGTAAATTTAGGTGGAATTTCCAAAATTTAGTTGCTGGTTCAATTTGTTTCCTGACACTTCATTACATGCGTCTGTACACATGGAAATTTTTCTGTACCACAATCACCAACCAATGTCTTATTAAGATATGGTATTCTTTGTAAATCACAGGAAGAGTATCTCACTACTATTTTTCCATAGTTTTATTTGAAATATCTCAAATATATAGTACAGAAGCTCATCCACTGAAAAGACCATAATGTGGACTATGCCGTTATAATCAATGTCTCATTATCTGAGAGAGATATTTCACAGAAAATCTTACTTTCAACTACTTAAAAGATTCTAACTGATGTAAATATGGTTTTAAGATATTTTATACAATCACCTCTTTTTACTGAATCCTAGAAAATTAGGTCTGTAATTCAACTTGGACACCAATCAGGGTTCTTTCTGTGTGTTTATTCCAAGAGCTGATTGATTTGAGGGAAAGGTTACTTATTCTCTGCTCCATATTTCCATGTGGAAGCCCTTCCTTAGTGTAATACTCCTGATCTTTGTCCTAATCAAAAGGAAGAGTGGATTAACTCATTGGTGAGCCTGAGAGAATAAACTAAATGAATATATTTAAATCCTTTCTTGCAGCACTGGGATCTACAGTTCCACTAAGAAAATGCATTTCAAGGTTATGTATGTATCATGAGGCAAATGGTATGCTCCTGCACAGTGAGATCTGAGATTCTCCAGCTGTGCTGTTGACATCAGAGCTCACGCTCTTAACCATTATTTGCACTGTTTATAAACTCAGTCTTACCCTTAAGTGAATTTTTCCAAGGTCATGAAGATATTTAACATTAAAATTGAAATTTTAACAAAGGTTTTTTGGACACTAAGGATAATTTTTAAAAATCACTATATTCATTCAAATTAATATTAAATTTTCATAATGGAAAATTCTGCTTCTGAACAATATAGAATGATAGTAACCAGATTTGCCCTCCCTCCTCAAATAATAACAATAAAAATTTAAACAGAAAAATACATGAAACAATTGGATTTTAACACAGCATCTATCAAGCAAGCAAGATAGTGATTCTAGAGAGAAGGGAAAATCAAATCAACTGAGTACTATGATTACCTCCGATTCTTTCCTTCCGTTTCTAGGCTGATGTTCAGGATAAAATAATCCAGGTGGAGTAACCTCAGCATACTTGAGGTAATGGAAATGGAGCTGAAAGTCAAGGGATAACAAGGTGACTAGAGTTCACAGGATAGAGTACCACAGAGAAAAGAGCAACCCACTCTCAAAACATGTGTGATTTGCAAAGAATTCACTATAGTAGTTGGCTCAGGGAAACAGATAAGTGAAAGGGAACTATATATAAAGTAATTTAAAAAAATTTAAAAATGAAAAGAGTAAAAATAAAAGAATATGCAACAAAACTGTAATATACTATTCAGACATCCCAGTCCTCAATAAAATGATGCGTGAAAGATATTTGCTTTCAAAAATGGTAGAAATGTGTGTGGAAAAAAATGAAAGAAAAAAAAGAATTAAAAAAAGAGAACTTGAGGTGATGGGAAGGGAGGGGAGGGGAAGGGGGGATAGGAAGGGCAGCAGAATAAAATAGACACTAGTATCGCTGTATGTATAAACGTGGCTGTATAACCAATGTGATTCTGCAACCTGTACACGTGGAAAAATGATAAATTATACCCCATTTGATTAAAATGTATGATATATCAAGATCATTGTATTGTCATGAGCAACTAATAAAAAAATTGAAAATTTCTGTTGCAGTTCAAAAGTTTCTCCCCTTCCCTTCTCAGCAGGTAGGTGGGGTTGTCTGGTGTATGATGCTTGCTCCACTCTCAGGATGGGTGGGGGTTCTAGGTATGCTCAGGTCTCTTTCCTGGGTGCCAACTGGTCTGGAAATTTTAAGTCAGTGCACCTTCAGGGCCCAACAATTGCCAGTACACTGTAGAAGACTGCCACCCCACACACACTGGAATCTCTTAGGGTTTGGGTTCCATTTGTGTGGTGTGGGAATCTATTCTTGGCCCCTCATATCACCTGCAAACCTGATGATTTCTGGTCTCTGATTTAGTCTCCAAAGTCAATCTCTCTCACCCTGGCCCTTTTGGATTCCCAGTCAAGTGCTTTTCTCCCAGATCATCCTGAGGCCTGGGCACCAGGACCTGTGCACCTGTCTCAGAGCTGTGTGCTGGATCTAGAGAGTCTGGCAGCCAAAAGGAATGTGGAGCCCAGCCACGTCTGGGGCTGAACTGTTCTGTGTCTGGTGGACCAGAGCCAGGCACTGAGACCCATGGGCCAGTAAAGCTCCATGTGATGGGACAAGTTGGGGGCTAGGGAGGAGTTTGGAGACTGTGGACTGGGGAGCTAGAGGGCCCTGTTGGGTCCCAAACTGATGCCAGACATGGCAGGTCCAGGAGACTGGTAAATGCCGGACTCAGGAGGGAGTCAGGGACCAGGGTGGTACTGGGACATGGCCGGTACCGGGACATGGCCAGTGCCAGCCCAAGTGAGTTGCGGGAGCCCGGTGGGCTCAGACCCACTGGTTGGTCGAGCTGAGAATAAAATGCCCTCCCACCCTCTTCCAACTTTCTGACCCACTGTAGCCAGCCTCAGGACTCACAGAGCTGAGGAAAGCCAGGCTCTCTTTAGCCTCTCTAATCTGTGCTCCCTGGGTGAAATGCTCCCAGTGTCTGACATGTCACAGGATTGTGAGAATCAAACCAAATGCAAACTCACAGATCTGGGTTTCAGTTTCTGAAGGCTCCTTCACACTGTAGTCCTAAGAATGCTCCTGGATCATGAAGGATTAATAAAATCTGGTGGAGAGTTTTGGTCATTTTTTTTTTTTTTTAATATTCAATTAATGCGTCAAGCAGTCTGTGGTTCAGCCAGGGCAAACTGCTCCTCCTGTCTCAGGATTTTTCACTCTAAGCCTCAGGGAGATGTGGCATTCCCACTGTTTGAGTTCTGGGTGGCTTAGCTAAGGGAACTGCTGCCTCACACTAAGCCTCTATCTTTCCCCTCAGAAAAACCAAACTCTTAACCAGGCTCTGACCCCGCAGGCCAGCAGCAGCTGTGTATAGCACGTGGGTCTGAGGAGAGAGCACTTGGCCTTGGCCAACTGTGGCCAGACCTTTGGGAAGCCTGCCCTTAGGAGAGGCGGGGTGTTATGGTGTGGAGATGAGGTGTCCCCCAAACCTCAGGAGAGAGAACACAAGAAGGTTGGAAGAGAAATGATTGGGTTATAGCCTTAACCTAGTCAGTGAATTAATCCCTGGTGGAATTAACTGAGTGGGAACTGGAGGCAGGTGGAGCGTGGCTGGAGGAGGCGGGAATTGGGCGTGGCCTTGGGGTATATATTTGTATGTGGCAAGTGCAGACCTTGCTCTAGCTTCTGGTCATGGAGAGCTGCTTCCCTCCACCACCTTCTTCCCCCATGATGTTCCTCCTCATCTGAAGCCCCCAGGAATATAGCCAGCCTTCTACTGACAAGACTTCTCATACCGTGAGCCCTCAAACTTTTCCTCTTCTAAAAATTTTTCTTGTTGGGCCTAATTGCAACAGGAAAAAACCTGACTATAATTCAGGGGTCTCTCCTTGGTTCTAGGGACCAGCGGGCTGCTTGGCATTCCCGGGCTCCGAGTTGCATAAAGCTGTTTTCATCCCTGACTGGGATTAGCTGCTTTCCATTTTGCTTTGGCTGAAGCAGGTGGGTGGAAGTACAGGATGGCAGTGGCTCTGCGTTGGTGGCATCTGCGGGTGGCTGTCGTGTGCTCCAATAACCAGAACCGGAGCATGGAGGCGCACCGCCTCCTCAGCAAACGAGGATTCAATGTCAGGTCCTTTGGAACAGGAGCTCACGTGAGGCTTCCAGGACCAGCACCTGGCAAGCAAAATGTTTATGATTTCAGAACCACATATGATGAGATGTTCCACGATCTTCTTAGGAAGGATGAAAACTTCTATGCACAGAATGGCATTTTATATATGTTAGACAGAAATAGGAGAATCAAGCCCCGGCCAGAAAGGTTCCAGGACTGTAAAGATGAGTTTGATTTGATCTTCACATGTAAAGAGCTAGTCTACGACCAGGTGGTGGAAGTTCTTAATTCCAGAGAACAGGTAACCTGCCAGCCAGTGCACGTGATCAACGTGGACATCATGGACAACCATAGAGAGGCCACCCGGGGAGCTCTCATTATCTGTGAGATCTGCCAGTGTATCCAGCACTTGAGTGACATGGAGAATGACATCGATAGCATGCTGCAAGATTTTGAGAAGAAGACAGGCAAGGCTTTCCTGCACACTGTCTGCTTTTACTAAAGATAGATGCCTCACGCCATCCAAAGCCACCTTCTTGAACTTTCTTTCTTTGGGGGGGGGGTACTGGGGATTGAACTTGGGGGCACTTGACTACTGAACCACATCCCCAGCCCTATTTTGTATTTTATTTGGAGACAGGCTCTCACTGAGTTGCTCAGCAGCTTGCTTTTGCTGAGGCTGGCTTTGAACTTGCAATCCTCCTGCTTCAGCCTCCTGAGCTGCTCTTTTGTTAATATTTTTTTTTTCCTTCCTGGTATCTTTTTTTTTTTTTTTTTTTAGATACTTGGCCAGTGGACTGTGACATTTTGCAAACGTTATATATGGAAAGAAAAGATGCACACAGTTACCAGATTAAAACCATTCGTTTTTTTGTTTCATTTTTATTTATGAAGAAGATATAGATTATAAAGGGGTTTATCTTTAACCCAAAAAGAAAGAAGGGAATGATACATCCCCTTAACATATGTGTGCCTTTATGCCTGTCTTTTCCTTTTTGCCCCTCCTAACTTCCTACATTAAAGTATTAACTCATTGCTTTAGTTAAGTACTTATTTAGTTAAGAATGAACCTGGCCAATAAATATATAGATGCCAAAAAAATAGATGCTTCTATCTTTTTAAAAATTGGTTCTAATTATATATGACAATAGAATGCATTTTGACACATTTTACACAAATGGAACACAACTTCTTCCTCTGGCTGTACATGGTTCAGAATCACACAGGTACTGCAACCATACATTACATAGGGTAATAATGTCCATCTAATTCCACTATCCTTCCCATCCCCACCTCCTCTCCCCTTCCTTGACACCCCTTTGCACAATCCAAAGTTCTTTGTTTCTTTCCTACCCCTGTTCCCATTATGGATCAGCATCCACTTACCAGAGAAAACATTCGGCCTTTGGTTTTTGGTGTTTGGCTTATTTTGCTTAGCATGATATTTTCCAGCTCCTTCTATTTACTTGCAAATGGTGTAATTCCATTTTTTTAAAGGCTGAGTAATATTCCATTGTGTATATGTACCACATTTTCTTTATCCATTCATCCGTTGAAGGGCACCCAGGTTGGTTCCATAGTTTAGCTGTTGAGTTGAGCTGCTATAAACCCTGATGTGGCTGTGTCACTGTAGTATGCTGATTTTTAAGTCCTTCTATCTTTAAGAACCATATTTTAACTGGGAATACAAATGTAATTGCATATGACATCCTCCAGTCAATACCTAACTTTGAGCTACTCCACAATATACACATATTTCAAAACATCATTTTGTAACCACAACTATGTACACATTTTGTCAATTGAAATGATAAGGGACTGGGAATATAGCTAAATGCTGTACACTTGCCTAGCATATGAGGCCCTGGGTTCAGTACTGGGGGAAAAAAAAGATAAGCATGTGTTTCATACTGGTTATCTTCTGTTTGCTTCTCCAGGTGACTTCACCCTTCTAACATCCTGCTCTATGCCCCAAAAGATAGTTCATGTAACATGTCAATTTGGCTAGGTCGAACCACAGTCCCCAGAATTTCTGCTGTGAGCTGCTAAGGGGAATTCCCTGAGGCAATAGCTCTTTTCTAGAAAACACACCTTCTTTGAATTATTCAATCAAAGGCTAACCTAGGTACTGCTGTGAAGGTATTTTGCAGTTGTAATTAAAGTCTCTAATCAGTTTCTGTTGAGTAAGTCAAAAGGCAGAGTTTGTTAGGGCCTGGCCTATTCCAATGGAAGCCCTTTAAAAGGAAGGCTAAGCCCCCTGAGAACAGAAACACAAAGCAGCAGGAAGAAAGGAGGAAGCCTTTCAACATCTCTCCATCTAGGGATCTTCACACTGTTGTGGCTGTTTGCTGACTGTTGGCCTGAGGTAGTGGTTGAGTCTGCAACTGCTCTGCCTTTCCCTGGACCTTCCTTCAATCTCTTCAGCTCCTTCTTGTGATCTTCCCTTCCTGATTGCCTGCCCCATGGACTTTGGACTTTCCAGCCAGCCTGACAATTGATTGGGTAAGGAAACTCCTTGTAATAACCCCCTACACACACACGCTCACACTCTCACACTCACACTCACAGAGAAGTGATTTGTGTATGTATTGGCTGTGTCTCCCATTGGTTCTGCTTCTCTGGTTGGATATCAACTACACACCTTGCTTGAGAGGCTCATTACTATAAATAAATTCCATGGGCTTCCTTGGTCTCTGATTTCTGGTGGTAGATTAGAGGAAGGAAAATGATTTTAGAGAGGATTTATCCCTATTTACTTATTGTCTTGCCCTGACACCTTTGCTGCAGGTTGCCACACACTAATTTGTGTACCTTGACCATGTCACACTGTCCCTGAGGTTTCCCTACATACACAACTTTCCCTCCTCATTGCTTTAGGCCTGGAAGTGGTCACCACCTCTCTGCAATGTTATTGGCCCCAAGGTAAGACAGGATGTCCTGTTCTCTATACCATGCTCTCAGGTTTGTTAATAACCCCTTTATTAAGTGTTTCTAAGATTATTGTGCTTTATCATGCTTCTTATTTCTTGCAAAAGCCTTAAAAGCTTATTTTAATTAGAGTTACTTACAGATAAAATAATAGAAGACATTGTATATTTTTAATAAACTTGGTGCAGGTGAATTTTTAAAGATGACATTTAAAACCTAGGAGACATTATGAGAAAAAATGGAAGGTTTGATCACATTAAAAATATCATGTGGCAAATACAGCATGGTATTGTCATGAAAACCAATGGAGTAGAAGACAGAGACAAATCCACATTGGTACATTCATAAGACCCTTGACAAAGGTGCCTAAAATGTACATTGGAGAAAAGATAACCTTTTTTACCAAATGTTGCTGGATATTCATAAGAATGAGGCTAGATCCTTATCTCTCACTCTGCACAAAAATCAACTCAAAGTGGATCAAAGACCTAGGAATGAGACCAGAAATAACTGCTAAAAGAAAACATAGGCTCAACACTCCAATATGTTGGCATAAACACCAACCTCCTTAATAAGACTACTAAAGCTCAATAAATGAAACCAATAATCACTGCATAAGATGGCTACAATTAAAAAGCTTCTGCACAGCAAAGGAAACAAAAGTGTGAAGAGTGAGCCTACACAGAATGGGAGAATGGGAGAAAATCTTGACCAGCTACTGTTCTGACAGGGAATTAGCATCCAGAATATAATAACTCAAAAAACTTAACCCCCTCAAAAACCCCAAATTACCCAATCAATAAATGGCCAAATAAACTAAATCCATTTCTCAAAAGAAGAAAAATGAAAATAGCCAACAAATGTGAAAAAAAATTATCAACACCTTTAGCAATCAGGAAAATTCATATCAAAATTACATTGAGATTCCATCTCATTTCAGTCAGCATGGTATTCCTCTAGAATACAAACAATAATAAAGGCTGGTGAGGATGTGGGGGGAAAGGTACACTCATACATTGCTGGCAGGCTGCAAATTCATACAACCACTTGGAAAGCAGTATGGAGATTCTTCCGAAAACGGGAATGAGTAGAGCATGGTGGTGCACACCTGTAATCCCAGAAACTCAGGAGGCTGAAGCAGGAGGATTGCAAGTTCAAGGTCGGCCTCAGGAATTTAATGAGGCCTTAAGAAGTTAGAAAGACCCTGTCTCAAAATAATTTTTTTTCTGGTATCTGAGATTGAACCCAGGGGTGTTTACCCACGAGCCACATCCCCAGACCTTTTTATATTTTATTTAGAGACAGGGTCTCACTAAATTGCTTAGGGCCTTGCTAAGTTACTGAGGCTGGCTTTGAACTCATTATCCTCCTGCTTCAGCCTCCCAAGCCACTGGGATTACAGGCATGCACCATTGCACCTGGCTCAAAATAAAAGTTTTTTTTTTCTTTTTTTTTAAATGGGAATATGGCTCAATCATTATGTGCCCCTGGGTTCAATCCCTGGTAACCCCCCCCCCCCCCAAAAAAAAAAAGACTAGGCATGGACCCACCATCTGACTCAGCTATCCCACTCCTTGGTATATGTCCAAAAGATCTAAAAATCAGCATACTATTTAGGGATGCAGCTACTTCAATGTTTAGAGCAGCGCAATTCACAATAGCCAAGTTAAAGAACCAGCCTAGGTGTCCCTGATAGGTTAATTGATAAAGAAAATGTGGTATATCTTGGATTTCTATTTTAAATTATCCACGGTGCAGAGATTCCGTTATTTCTGCACTATAAGTTCTTAGAGATGTGAAATAGCTCTCATCACAGCTCCACAAATAGAACACCAACAACAGAACTAATGAAACCATGAACATTTGGAAATTGGTTGAGGGAATTGAAATAGCTTATTTTGTTCTTAAAATAAGCCAGGAATTCAGAAGTTTCCCAAGAGATCAAGGTGTTAGTTAATACCTTTGCTAATTTTTTCATATTCTGTATAGTTTGTAAATAAAAACAAAGTGTTTGCTCTTATTTTTTTCTGATGTTCATTATCTTGTATTCATGTTTCAGTTGAGTAAATCAGATTATTTTCAATAATGTTTATCATATGCTTCTTACAAAAGCAATCACCTCAGTTTTATGATTTATAATGTAATTGATATATTTGTCATAATGTGATATATATATATATATCAGATTTTTGTTTAAAGAAAATGTGGTATAACTTGAATCTAATGTATGAAATATGATATGTCAAGAGCTTTGTAATGTTTTGAACAACCAATAAAAAAAAATAAAATAAAATGTGGTATATATGCACAGTAGAGTTCTACTCACCCATAAAGAATAAAATTGCATCATTTGTTGGTAAATGGATGGAACTGGAGTATATATCATACTAAGTGAAATAAACCAGACTCAGAAAGTCAAGAGTCAAATGTTTTCTCTCATATTCAGAATCTAGAGACACAAATTTTTAATTGATTTTTTTAAAAAAAATTACAGTGGAATGCATTACAATTATTATTACATGTACACAACACAATTTTTTCATAACTCTGGTTGTATATAAAGTATGTTGACACCAATTTGTGTCTTCATATATGTACTTTGGATGATGCTGTCTATCACATTCCACCATCCTTGCTAATCCCCTGCCCCTTCCCTTTCCCTCCCACCCCTCTTCCCTATCTAGAATTCATCTATTCCTCCCACACTCCCCCCTCCCTACCCTACTATGAATCAACCTCCTTATATCAGAGAAAACATTCAGCATTTTTTTTGGGGGGGATTGGCTAACTTTACTTAGCATTATCTTCTCCAGCACCATCCATTTACCTGCAAATGCCATGATTTTGTTCTCTTTTATTGCCGAGTAATATTCCATTGTGTATATATGCCACATTTTCTTTATCCATTCATCTATTGAAGGGCATCTAGTTTGGCTCCACAGTTTAGCTATTGTGAATTGTGCTGCTATAATCATTGATGTGGCTGTGTCCCTGTAGTATGCTGTTTTTAAGTCTTTTGGAGACACACAAATTTTTAAAAGGGGATCTCATGAAAATAGAAAAGACAACTGTTGGGGAATCAAGGGGGAGGGCATGGGATGGGAAAGGGGAGGGACTGCATCAATGTAATTGCCCAAATCATGCTATCTGTATGAATATATCACAATTAACTCTATTTTTATGTATAACTATAATACAAATTAAAAAATAAATAGAAGAAAGACCTATAGAAGTAGGGGGTCCAGGGGAAGGAGGAGGGGAGGGAAGGTGGTAATATTTGGGTCTGAAATGGAGCAAATTATGCTATATGCATTCATGAATACATTAAAATGAACCCCATAACTATGTAAAACTATAATACCCTAATTATAAAATATCACATGGCAAAATATAGTAAGCAAAGGAAAAATGTCATATATCAAATTAAGAGAAACAATAGTATCATATAAATTAAAAGTTTATAGGCATTTGGTATAGAAATTAAACTTTTAAGAAGAAATTAGGAAAAAAAAACAAGGGGACTGGGGTTGTGACTCAGTGGTAGAGTACATGTCTCACATGTGAGGCACTGGGTTTGATCTTCAGCACCACATAAAAATAGACTAGCTTTATTTTGTTTATAACAAACACATTTTTAAAAGATATTAAAAAAGAAAAGCATAAAGTTTATAACCTAATAAATTAAAGCATGTTGTAATTAAATTAATAGATCTCCCATATTACTCATGACCAAAGAAATAGCAAAATGAGAACTTTTTCTCATTTCATTGGGAAAGTAACTGGTAGAACTAGTAAATTCAGTAAAGTTAAAGGATACAAATCAACATATAGAAATTGATAGTGTTTCTACATATAACAAAGTATAAAAAACAAAGAAGCAAACAAGTTTATAATAACTAAAAGATATAGGAATGAATTTAATAAAGGAGGTGAAAGATCTATACATATAAAATTATAAAAGTTAATGAAAGAAATTTGAAGAAGATACAAATAAATGGGAAAGAAATCCAATGTTTATAGATTGAAAGACTGACATTTTTGAAGTCAAATTCATAATTGAAGACAGTAGAATTATGAAGGTCAGGACATGGAGAAATTGGAAAATGTTGGTTAAATGATACAAAATTTAGTTATGTTATGAATTAAAATGAATAAGTCCTAGGGTCTAATACACAACATGGTGGCTACAGTTAATAACACTATTATTTTCTCAAAATTTGATGTTAGCAGATTTTAAATGGCCTCAACATGCACACTCCATACACACAATAACAATGGATGTGTAAACTAATTTGACAGTTGGCTATAGTAGTATATATAGTATATATACATATATATATGTGGTATATATATATATAGTATAGTATATATACATTGTATATAATATACAGTGTATGTATATATTGAATTGTTACATTATGTATCTTTAAGGTATGTAATTTTGTTAATTAAATATTCTTTTTTTAAAATGGAGATGTCTATTTTTACTTATATTCAATATTGTACCATTGGTTATTGTCAGTGAAACTAGGTGAGAAAAGAAATTTAAAAACATCTACTTTGTAAAATAAATCTTTTTTTCATTCACAGATGTCATTATTATGTAGAAAATCCAGTAGAATATTCAAAAAAGCTACCAGAATGTATTAGTAAGCTTAGAACTTTTTCAGGCTATCTTGAAAGAAAATTTTCTGGAGATAAGACAATCTATTCTAAAAATAGTGCTGGGAAATTGTATATTTATATCCATAAATAAGAACTTTTATCCATATCTCATATTAGGTTGGAAATTAACTCAAAATGGATCATAGATGTGTTTAAAACCTAAAACTGTAAAACTTTCAGAAAACATTTATCCAAAGAAAAGATTTTTGTCACCTTGAATTAAGGCAGTTTTCTTAGATATATATCCAAAAGCATACTCCATACAAAAACAAAATTATAAGTTTGACTTCATCAAAATATCTGTTCAACACTGCTAAGAAAATGAAAATACAAAGTGTATCCTGAGAAAAAAAAAATTTGCAAATCATGTATATTACAAAACACTTGTATCCAGAATACATCCTCTCAAATCTCAAGACAACAAATAACCCATAAAAAATGTGCCAAAGATTTGAACAGGTATTTCACCAAAGAATATATACAGATGGTCAATAAGTACATGAACAGCAGACAGCATCACAGTCACTGGAGCAATATGAATTTAAACCACACTAAGATGCCACTGTACATCTGTTAGAATGGTTAAATTTTTAAAGTATATTCATACCAAGTTTTAGAGAGGATGAGGAGGAACTATAATTCTCATATACTAATAGTGGGAATGTAAAATAGGTACAACTTTAGAAAAATAGTTTGGCAGTTTCTTAAACATCTACCTATCAAGCAATCCAGTTATTTCATTTTCTAATCAAAAAAGAAAGAAAAGCCTATCTACATGCACATTTTAACTAAATTTGTGTAGAAAATTTATTCATAATTATCAAAAACTATAAATAAACATTATGTCCATCAATAGCACATATGATAAGCTGTGGTATAATCATACAATAGAATACATATGACAGCAATAAAAAGGAATGAACTATTGACACATATAATGTGGATTAATCTCAAAATAATTATGCTGAGTAAAAGATGCCAAATGCTAAAAAGTCCACACATCTCATTCCATTTTTGTAGAACTATATACAATGTAAAATAATCTATAAAACACAAAGCAAGTCAATAGTTTCCATAGAAGTGGAGAGGGGGCTTAGAAGAGGTAGATGGAGTACAAAAATGTATGCAGAATGTTTTGAAGGTAATGAATATTTTACTATCCTAATTGTGGTGATTTTGAGAATGTGTTTTTATATGTCAAATCATGTAAAAATGTGCAACTTAATTATGTACAATTTGTTTTGTGTCATATCTTCATAAAACTGTTAAAATTCAAATAATGAATCTGTGTGACATTAAGACACAAAAATAGCAACTAATAAAATTCTTGCAATGAGCAAATTTTGATCCTTGAACAATACTTATATATTCTGACCTATTCTTGCTTCACAGTTTTGTTAGTTTTCTAGCAAAAAGGTCTGATGTCATTAATCTAGCATCATTGAACACCACAGATAAAAGTGTCTTGTAAAATATATTCACAGTGATCATGGGACCAGTTTTTGGTTCAAAAGTATTGGTTTTCTTTTATACAAATGGATAGAATTTTGCTCAGCCTATGAAAGAACTAAATACACTACAAATTAAGGCCATTACTTAAGATGGCAACAGTAGACCACATCCTCAAATCAGACACTGAATTACTCTGCTTGAGCTAACAAAACCTCACAAACTGGCTTGTCTAAACAACAAAAATATATTTTCTCAAAGTTCAGAGGTTAGACATTCAAGATCAAGGTGGAAGCAGGATTGACTTCTGGTGAAATCTGTCCTCTTGGCTTGCAGATGACCACCATCTTACTGTGTCCACATATGACCTTTACTCTCTTCACACATGCACTGAGAGACTGAATTCTGATGCTGCTTTCTCTTCTTATAAGGACTCCCCCTCTATCCTATCCTTATGACCTAGTTTAACCTAAATTACCTTCTCAAAGGCTGTCAACTGGATATAATGATTTCAATGTATGAATTTGGGGGGGCATAATCCAGTTATGAGAATTACTATGTCAATAATTATGACAGCTCACATTGATTGCAGTCAACCTTAATGTCAAGCACTCTAATAAAATCCTAATAAAGTAAAATAATTTAACTTGCCAGGCACAGTGGCACATACCTGTAATCCCAGTGGCTCAGGAGGCTGAGACAGTAGAATTACAA
Source organism: Marmota flaviventris (assembly GCF_047511675.1). Lineage (NCBI taxonomy): Eukaryota > Metazoa > Chordata > Mammalia > Rodentia > Sciuridae > Marmota > Marmota flaviventris. The sequence continues at coordinate 100,294,625 of NC_092518.1, forward strand.
GAACTTTTTCAAGTTATCTTGCAAACACTGGCATCAAAGAAAATTTTCTGGAGCAAAAGTGAGGCGCTAAGCAACTCAGTGAGACCCTGTCTCTAAATAAAATACAAAACAGGGATAGGGATGTGGCTCAGTGGTCGAATGCCCTTGAGTTCAATCCCTGGTACCCACCCCCCACCAAAAAATAAATAATTTAACTCTACAACCCTTTGGACTTAAGTATTACTCTCACCTTATTATATAAATGAAGAAAATTTGGCTTAGGGAAATTACATCACTGAATGTATCAAAAATATATGGACAAGCTGGGCACAGTGGTATATTCCTGTAATCTCAGTTGCTCAGGAGGCTGAGGCAGTAGGATGATGAGTTCAAAGCCAGCCTCAATCAACTTAGAACCTAAGCAACTTAGCAAGACCCTGTCTCAAAATTAAAAAAAAAAAATTAAAAAGGCTGGGGATGTGGCTCAGTGGTCAAGTACTCCTGGGTTCAACTCCTGGTCCAAAAAAAAAAAAAAAATGTATGTACAATTAAATTACATGCAATTATCTAAGTAAAAAATATGTGCCATTAGAATGTGAACTTTATAAAGTATATGCTTTTTTGTTTCACTGAGGTCTTTTTATACATCTGAAACTGGACAGAGAAGATGGTTGATAAATATGTGTTGTGTTGAATTTATTTAATGTTATTGAAATCATGTCACATAGCATATCACAAAGCTAGGATCTGAACACGGGTATTTTTATTCAGATCCAAATTCCTAATCAATATATTTATTAAATAGAATAATGAGATGTTAAATTTTGAACATTCAGGAAAGCTAGGAACCTGTGTATGAGAATATCTTCATTAAAGGACAAGGCACTGGACTTGACATCACTGATTTCTCCACTAGATATACTATCCCTATTCTGAACCTCATTTTTCCTAGAACTTTTTATATCTTGTAGAGTAACTACTATGTCTTCTCTTCCTAACTAAGTTGAAAACACCTATATGGCAAGGACTATTTTTAAATAACTTTTATAATGTAAATCCTTCCATTAGTAAATGCTTTCTGAATGAAAAAAAAATCTTTTAAAGGGCTTTATGCAGTAGATCTGGACTGTGATTGCAATACTGCCTCTAAATTAGTGCGTGAATTTGGGTAAATCACATTACTTTTTAGAGAGTCATTAAGATTTCTTTTAATTCTAATATTCTGAAATTAAGTCCATTTTGAAAGTTTCAACAATTAAGTTTTAGAGGTAAGTATCTGATATGAAGAGAATTCAACTCCCACAGAATACTTTTAGAAGTTCATCAAAACAAAAGTATCAGTACTATTGTGGAAGAAAAAACTGGAACAAGTTCCATCACATATTTTTTCTCCACAAATTTTATGGCCATGATAGTCAACTCACAGTGCCCTGTTTTGGGGCATAATTAATAAAAGCCTGGGATCCAAATTAGAATAAGATATATTCAGGCTGGCAATATAACTCAGTTGGTAGACTGCTTGCCTCACATGCTAAGGCCCTGGGTTCAATCCCTAGCAACACACACACACACACACACACACACACACACACACACAGAATAAGGTATATCCCATGCTTATATAAATAACTCAAAATAGATTCTATTGTCATGTATAACTAAAAATAACAATTAAAAACTGAAAGAAGAATCATGTATTTTTCCTAAATAACAAAAATTACATAGAACTCTGATAAGATAATTTCAGATATGTCAATGATAAATAAACATGATCTATGTATCTCTAAGTATTAAAAGAAGGAAAACCACAAATAACCACTATAAACACCCATAAAATATTTTTCTTAGTTTATGAAAAATATTCTCTTACTGTTGTATCAGTAGTTTAGCTCAGAATAACGAAAAATACATTAAAGAGGAAGCTGTGACATACAAAGATTTGAAAGTCTTCATTCCCATCATTAGTACAACAGCAATGAAGACAAATAGAAAATCGATGAGATTTATAATTTTGATTAATTTTGGAGGCTGAACATGAATGAATCTGAAAATAAGAAACAATTGGTAGCCATAGACGTAATAAGCCCTCCACATTTTCATGAATTTTATATCCAGAATTTCAACAGTTTGTCTTATTGAAGAATCAAGAAAAAACCTCTTATGTCTTGGGAAGAAGGGAGGGCAAAATAACAATTTAATGGCAGTATGTATAAATGTGGCTGTATAACCAATGTCATCCTGCAATCTGTACACGTGGGAAAAATAAGAATTCATACAACATTTGAATCAAATGTATGATATATGATATGTCAAGATCATTGTAATGTTTTGAGCAACCAATAAAAAATATATTTCATTCTTAAACACACCAAATTATGCTGTGTCCATGTACAAATATACCATAATGTTTTAAGTATTTCACTGCTGTGACTAAAAGACCCGACCAGAACAATTGTAGAGAAGGAAGAGTTTACTTGAGGGCTTATAGTATCAGAGGTCTCAATCCATAGACAGCAGGCTTCATTCCTTGGGGCTTGAGATGAGGCAGAAGGAAGCAGCTCACCTGATGATCAGTAAGCAGAGAGAGACTCCACTTGCCAGAAACAAATATGTACACCAATGTGTCTCTCTCCAATTTCCACCTCCTCCAGCTATACCCTACCATTTCAGTTACCACTCAGTTAATCCCTATGGGGGATTAATTCACTGATTGTGTTAAGACTCTTATAACCCAATCATTTCTCCTCTTGCACTGTCTCACACATGAGCTTTTGGGGGACACCTCACATTCAAACCATAACACACAATGAAATTAGTAAATACAATGCAGTAAAGTAATAACAATAACAGAAGAGAGCAGTAGAGTAGAGAAAGAAGGTAGAGGAGGGAGCAGGGAAGGTACTGGAAATGAAACTGATTAAATTATATGCATGTACACATTTGGCATTATGAATACCACCACTATATAAGATGCACCAAGAAAAATGATAATAATGGCCCTTTGGAGTTCAAAATAATAATAATATCTAACCAAAGGAAATTTGTATACTTTTTAACTCTAAAAATAAAGATGTAAATTCCTAGTTAACAATAAAAAACAAATATATCATAAATTTTTTTATATCATTCTTAACAAAGACCTACTCTTTAGGGTAAAAGACTTTACCAAAGTGTTAGTCCTCCTGGAAAATGACATTCCTCTCACTCCAGCTCTCGCTAACCTTTTAGTCTGACTTAAAGGACTATGGGAACTTTATAGGAAGAAAACACTCATAGAGATCACAGGCCAAAGACATAAGCCCACTAATAGATTGATATTTAATCAGAATGTTGTAGAAGACTCAGCCTCCTTACAACTTAAAGTAGATACCAATAAGTCTACAGTATGCTCCAGTATATGTAATAGTAGATTATAGCTGAAGGAGTTATACAGAGAATTTCTGAGAAGTACTTAGGGAACTCAAACTGAAAGAGGCAAAAACAGGGTAGAAGAGAAACCTAAAAGCCTGTAAAAAATTAGACAATCTCACATAAAAGTAACATAAATCCTCACACTAAATTCCTATTGTTACCAAATGCATCAGGTCTGTTTTCAATAAAAACAACAAAGATAAAAGGCTTGCTGAGAAAAAAAGAAAATACATATTCTGAGGAAACAAAACATCAGAATCATACTCGGGTATGATACAGATTTTGAAATTATTAAATAACTAATTTAAAATAACTGATTAATGTGCTAAATGCTCTTAATGAATAAAAAGCAATGGTCAAGAATAGATGGATGATATAAGTAGAGATAAAAGTTTCCAAGAAATAAAAGGAAAGCTTAAAAAAACACTACTGCAACATATTAAGGATGTCTGTTGAATTCATCAATAGATCTGTCATAAGCAAAGAAGTAATCATGGGCTTGAAGATAAATCCACAGAAACACTAATCTGAAATGCAAAGAAAAATGGGCCAGAATATACAAGAAGTTTGAAACAATTTCGAAAGGTTTAATTGAAATCTAAGAAGGAGGAGAAAAAATAGAGAAAAAATATTTAAAGTAGTAATGGCTGCAAAATTTCCAAAATTAATTATAGGCACTAAACTATAAATTCACGAAATTCAGAGAACACCAAGCAGGATAAATTCCCCCCCCCCAAAAAAAATTAAATCTAGGTATATCGTATTAAAAATCCTATCCAAATTACAGGTAACCAAAGACAAAACAAAATTAAAATCTAGGGTAGGGACACCTTACTTACAGAAGGAAAAGAATAGCTACAGTGCACTTCATATCAAAAACTACACAAACAATAGGAAAATTACCTAATATATTTGAAGTGTTAAGAAACCCCCAATGTAGAATCTTATATCCAATGAAATATCCTTCAAATATGAAAATAACAATATTTTATAATAAACCAAAGCAAAATACCTGTCCTCTAAGAAATATTAAAGAATTTTTTTAGGGAAGAACAACATGTTTTAGTTCAGAAACTCAGTTCTACATAGATCAAGGAAGAATACCAAAGAAGGAACAAATGGAAGAAAAAAATGCTTCTTTTTCATATATTTATTTAAAAGTTACTGGTTGAAAACAATTATAGTCTCAGTGTCTTGAATGATTATCGCAAATGAACAATAAAATGAAGGATAAAAATATCATAGGGGCCAAGTGCAACCTCTGAGATATCTGCACTACATGAGAAATTACATCATATTATTTTAAGGTAGATTAGTTAAAATGTATATTGCAAACATTAAAGTATTTCAAAAAGCAATATAATTGATATGCTAAGGGAAAATATAAAATGGAATTATGTGTATACACTATGTTATAACTAGAGAAGGATGTAAAAGAAGCCTCTGGGTCTGGGGTTGTAGCTCACTGGTAGAGCACTTGCCTCGCATGTGTGAGGCACTGGGTTCATATCTCAGTACCACATACAAATAAATGAGTAAAATAAAGGTCCATCAACAACTAAAAAATATTTTATTTAAAAAAGAATAAGTATATATTTCCTACAAGAAATCCATTATAAGTATGAAAGCACATACAGATAAAAATTATAGGAAAGGAGACGAGATAGACCATGTTGACACCAATTAAAAAAAAAAAAAAAAAAACTTGAGTAGTTACATTAATACCAAAGGTGATTTCAGAATAGGAAAGAGTATCACCAATAAAGTGTAACACTAGTAATGATAAAGGGGCCTGTCTCCAAAAAGATCTATTTATTCATATAAACACAGGACATCAAAGTACATGAGGTAAAACCAACAGAACTAAAAGGAGAAATAGAAAAAAATCACTATTATAGTGGGAGACTTTAATACTCTGTCACTAAGTGATAGATTAAGCAGGTTGAAAAATAAATGACTATTTAGTTTACCTGAATAACACTATCAATTAGCTTGATGTAATTTTCACATTTAAAATATTCCAAATATAGCAAAATACACATTTTCTCAGGTTTACATGGGACATTCACCAACCTAGGACATACAACACAATATATTTATCAAAATAGAACTAATACAAAGTATGATCTCATATCACAATGGAATTAAACTAGAATTCAGTAACAATTAGTTGAAACACTAAAATATTTGGAGATTAAACAACACAGAGTCCAAAATGAAATACTTAGGTATAAATCTAACAAAATATGCACTCAAACAACACATGTCTAAATTATATTAAGAAGTCTCCAGAAGAATTTTCAAATATTTGAACTAAATAAAACTGAAAACTAGAATTTATTTAAATTTATTGAATGCAGGGAAAGTAGAGCCCAGAAGGAGACATTCAGCATTAAATTGTACATATTGCAAAAGGAAAAAAACCTTCTAAAATCAATAATAGAAGCTTATACCCTAAGAAACTGGAAAAAAATAAGACTAAATCAAGCAGAAAAATAAATACTAAATAGAGCAGTTATCAATAAAATTAAATGCAGAAAATTGATAAGGGCATCTTTGCCTGGCTTGAGCTAAGGTCCACTCTTGTGGATGCATTACAGCTGAAGGGGCTTGTGGGGGATCCCATCCATCACCATGCACCTGAGTGTGTGTGGCCAAAAGTTTCTCCTGAAAGGAACTTTGCCAATCTCTGGTTGGGTTTTTGCTCCTGGGTGGCCACTACCACTGAAGGAAGAGATAGGAATACAATAGTTCCTATTGCCATCCTACCTACTTGGTTCCCACCACTAACCACCCTGTATCTTTTCTAAGGAGGCAATGTTGGTAGGTCTAGATGCGAACACTGCAGAGGGAATTCTGAGGTTCCTGGCACTGATTCTCTCCATGCAGCACCTGGGCCTGCACCATTGTCTAGTCAGAATAAAAGCTGCCACAGGACACAAATCACTACTAGTGCCACCAGTGCCCAAGATCATGGCTAGAAGTAGAACTAGCTTAAAAAGTGCCATAGAACACCTCCATCACTTGATAGGAGCTGTTTCTTCTAAGACTCTCATCTTTCTTATTCAACATAGTATTAGAAATTTTAGCCATAGCAATGAGACATGAGGGAGAAATAAAAGGCATACCAACAGGAAAGGAGGAAGTCACATTATCCCGGTTTGTAGATGATATTATCCTATATATAGAAAATTATAAGCAATATTGTTCTCTATATAGAAAATCTTAAAGACTCCACCAATACTGTAAGAACTGATACATTCAATAAAGTAGCAGGGCACAAAAATCAATATACAAATCCCAGTAGCTTTTATATATACCAATAATGAACTTGCTGAAATTGTGAAAGAAGTCCTGTTCAAAATAGTCACAAAAAAACTTAAAAATAAACTTAACTAAGAAATCAAAAGACTTCTCTAGTAAAATTGCAAAATACTAATGAAAGAAATTGAAGAAGACTCTAAAAGGTGAAAAAACTTCCCACATTCATAGATTAAACCGAAGCAACCTACAGATTTAACCCAAATACCATTAAAAATTGACATTTTTTACAAACCCAGAAAAAGCAATTCTAAAATTGATGTGGAAACACAAAAAAACACCCCCAAATGCCAAAGCAATCTTGAGCAAAAGCAGCAAAACTTGAAGGCATGCAACACCTGATTCCAAGACATACTGATTCACTGTAACCAAAAGAACATTATATTGGTATAAAAACAGACACACAAACCATATAGATCCCAGAAGTAACCCAAGTATCTATAGCCAACTGATTCTTGACAAAAGTGCCAAAAAACATAAACTGGAGAAAGGACAGCTTCTTCAACAAATAGTGTTGGGAAAACTGGCTATCCACAAGTAAAAGATTGAATTGTCTCTCAACATTGTATAGAAATCAACTCAAAATGAATCAATAACCTAAAAGTAAAAGGACTAGAAGAAAACAAATACAATATACTTCGAGACATTGGTACAAGCAATGATTTTTTGATAGAATCTCAAAGGCACAGGAAACAAAAGCAAAAATTTACAAATTAAATTGCAACAAAGAAAAAGTTTCTGTCCAGCAAAAGAAACAATCAACAGAGTGAAAAGACTGTGGAAGAAGTCTTTGCCAAGTATTTATCTAATGGAGGGTTAATCTGCAGGATAAGTAAAGAACTCAAAAACTTAACAACAAAAGAACAAATAATCCAATTAAAAATTAGCAAATGATCTGAATAGATGCTTTCCAAAAGAAGAAAATATAAATGGCTGAAAAATATTTTTTAAAAGTGCTCAGTATCATTAGCCTTCAGAGAAATGGAAATCAAAACTATAATGAGATCTCACCTCAATTACAATGGCTTTTAACAACAACAACAAAAACAAGAAAAAATATGCTGGCAAGGATGTGGATACAAAGGACCTCTTATACAATTTCAGTGGGAATATAAATTACTATAGCAATTAAGGAGATTAGTGTACAGATTCCTTAAGGAAACAAGGAATGTGACCACAAAATCCTGCTACCTCACTTCTTAAAATATATCCAAAGGAAATAAAGTCAGCACCCTGAAGATATACTTGCATGCTCATGTTTATTGCAGTATTATTCACTAGCTAAGATATGGAATCAGCCTAGTTGCCCACTAACAGATGAATAGATAAAGAAGATGTATTGGATATGCTCAGTATTTACAGTATTATTTGCTATAAAGTACTAAATCCTGTCATTTGCAGCAAAATTTATGGAACTGGAGAACATGTTTGTTAAGTGAAATAAGCCACACAAAGAAAGAAGAATATTGCATATTTTATCTTATAGGTAGAAACCAAAAAAAAAAAAAACCTTCGGCATGATAGTTGAGTAGTGATTATTAGGGATTAAGTAGTGTGTTTGTTGGGAGAATGGTGAGAAAAGGGTGGTTGAATTTGATCAGTGCAATGCATGTGTGGAAATATTTCACTAAACCCCATTAATATGTATAATTAATGCGTTAAAATTTAAAATAAATATAGGTTTCAAACCTTACATTAAAAAGTAACAAAATTGATAAGCCTATGTGAAAAGGCAATACCTATGAAATTACTAGAAAATTTCAGAGAAAATTTATGTGTTCTTAAGTTTGATAATATTTTAGATAGAATTCTCAAAGCATGAACCACAAAGTAATTGATAAATTGACTTTATCAAAATTTAAAATGTTTGCTCTGCAAAGGACACTCTCAAGAGGATGAAAAACAAACTAGAGCCTGGGGAAAATATTGTAAAACACAACTGAGAAATGATTTGTATCTAAAATATACAAAGAATTTCCAATATTCAATGATCATAAAATGACACTTCTGCTAAAAAATTGGCCAAATTTATTAGCATAAGAACAGAAAAATTCCAATGCAGAAAATTGTAAGTAACTTATATAAGTCCTTTGCCTTCATCCAATTTCTAAAAGAGAGTTCAATCAACTTCCTTTAACCAACTGATTAAAGTTTGGGATAGTGAGAAAATGAATAGTAAACTAGAGAGTTCACAGACTATACAGTGGAGTTGGAGAGGAGAGTGAATTTCGAGGGCATCTGCTGTTATATGGTATATTTCCAATAAAATTCCCCATTGATAGTGTAATAAACAGCTGTAGTAAATTTTTAAATTGCCTTTCATTTATGTTTAGGTCCCCAAATATTCCTTTGAATACTAATATAAGACAGATTGATTTCTTATACTCTTTCTTTTCAAATATACAATAAATAATCAGAAAAGTGGAGTCTTAAGACTAAAGGCATTCTCTTTAATGAAAATTGATAAGAAAGGCACGTTCAAACTGAATAAGAAAGCTGGCAACACAGTGGGCAAATTATTGTTACCACTTGTGAATGGATTGCTCTCCTGTCCTCAGTGAGTATCTGTACAACTTTCATTTTAAGTTTTTGGGGGTAAATCACTTATCTCTATTTCATGAGGTCGATCTCTGGAAATTTTTCTTATTCATTTGTTTAGAACATATTTCCATATTTTCAAAAAATTACTTGAGTATCTGTGTTGGTTTCGAGACATTAGGTATAAGAGCCACCTCTCTCAGTCTTGTCAGATTGGCTTCTTATAGGAGCTACCCCTCACTTATTAGCTTGGCCTGAGATTCTGAGTGCCTTTCAAGCCTTTGTGCTTGTTCAAAAGCTTATTTATTTTATTTTTCCTTAGTACAGGAGTCTGTTCATTGCCCCAAGACAGGTGAGATAGAAGTCAGTCCCTTGAGAAATAGCTAGAGAAGTTGAGGTGCATGATATATAGTTCAATTCCTCCTCTACTGAGGGATAAGCTGGGGGCTGGCTGGCATTTATCCCCAATTTTCTCTACACTAAGCCAGGTAGGTCTGTGGCACATTCCTGATCTCCTCTTCAGACTTCAAACTCTTTCAACCTATTGTTTTTCATTCTGTTTATTTGATTGTTTTTAGTGTTTGGAGTCAAGTACAAGCACTTTACCACTGAGATATATCCCCAGGCTGTTTTGCTTTTTTTGGTCCCCAGAGATCTAATGAATTCTGGGGCCTGCCAGCTCCTAGAGACAAGAAAGTAGCTGGAGTGAGTCAGGAAGAGCTGTGAGAAGTGCCAACATTACCATTCAGGATCTTTCTGGAATACTAATTTCCTGCCCTGTCAGCTCCCAGATGCACTATAATTAAAAGCACAAACCCTAGCAGCAGATGGGAAAGTAAGGATGTTGTATATATAGTCAAACTCCTTCCAATGATAATCTAGGAGCTAGGTGCATTCACTAACTCATTATGAGCTGAGCTAGGGGAAATCATCACTGGTAGCATTTTTGTGCCAGATTAAAACGGCCACTTTTTCTCTCTGGCCTGGAGGAATACCAAACCCTCTTCTCTCCCAGAGTTAGGTCATTTAGGAGCTATAAAAGTTGAGTCACTTGATGTGTGAACCACTTACTTTCATGGACAGACTAAAGGCTAGGTTTTATTGCTAGAGTGAGATGGTGGAAAAGTTCAGGAAGTGCCCACATGCCCATTTGGGCTCCTGAAGGTCTTACTAACTCCCTTTCTCATTAACTGTCAGAAAAAGGCAAGTTGGGTGACTAATGTTTTTATAGTGGTTGAAAAAAAAGTATGCAGGGAGAAAGTGGGAGCTGGATACTATGGACATTTTGCTCTGTGCTAAGTGTGGAAAGGGACATTTTGAATCTGCCACTTTATATTTTTGGTCCATGTGAACTCACAAATACCAAGATTCATCTATTCCAAGAGCTAGATGACTTAAGAACCAATCCTTTGGAAGGGAGTTATTAATAGTGCAGGAAATATATTTGTGGTCCAAACCCACCACTCTTCAGGGAGAAACTGAAAATTGTACATTCCCTCTCAATCATAATGCACATTGCTCAATATGGGGCTTGTTTGTATGTCTCTGGTTTTTCTATTGATTTTTATAGCCATTAAGAGATAGAGGTTTAGGACTGAGGTTGTGGCTCAGCAGTAGAGTGCTTGCCTAGCACGTACAAGGTCCTGGGTTCAATCCTCAGAACCACATAAAAATAAATAAGTAAAATAAAGGTATTGTGTCCAACTACGACTAAAAATAAAATATATTTTTTTAAAAAAGACATAGATGTTTATTTTATCACATTTATTAATTTGCATATGTTAAAGCATCCTTATATTCTGGGGATGAATCCCGCTTGACTATGGTAAATAATCCTTTGAATGTGCTGTCAAATTCAGTTTTCCAATATTTTTTGAGAATATTTGCATTTATGTTCATCAAGGATATTGGCCTGTATCTTTATTTTGTTGTTGTTGTTTGCAACCTTATCTGGTTTTGCTGTCTGTCTAATGGTATTCTTGTATAATGAGTTGGGAAGAATTCCCTCCTTTTCTTTATTTTTAAAAAATCCCCTCCTTTGGGTATAGACTGAGGAGAGAGAGAGCTAGGTCAAATGGTGGTTCCATTCCCAATTTTCGAAGAACTCTCCATTCTGCTTTCCATATTGGCTGCACCAATTTGCAGCCCTACTATCAGTGTATGAGCATACCTTTTTCCCCACATTATTGCCAATACTTACTGTTGTTTGTCTTCATAATAGCTGCCAATCTGGAGTGAGATGAGATCTTAGAGTGGTTTGATTTGCATTTCTCTAATTGCTAGTGATGAAGAACATTTTTTCATATATTTATTGATTGATTGTATATTATTTTCTGAGAAGTGTCTGTTCAGGTCCTTGACCCATTTATTGATTGGGTTATTTGGTGTTTTTTTTTTTTTTTTGGTACTTATATTTTTGAGTTCTTTATATACCCTAGAGATTAGTGCTCTAACTGATGTGTGAGTGGTAAAGATTTGCACCCAAGATGTAGGCTTTCTATTCACCTCACAGATTGTTTATTTTGCTGAGAAGAAACTTTTTAGTTTGAGTTCATCACATTTATTGATTCTTGATTTTAATTCTTGTGCCAAAGGAGCTATCCCTCTCCTCTGTCTATACCCTAAGGACTTAAAAACACCATACTACAGGGACACAGCCAAATAAATGTTTATAGCAGCACAATTCACAATAGGTAAACTGTGGGACCAACCTAGATGCCCTCCAATAGATGAATGGATAAATAAACTGTGATATATATATATATATATATATATATATATATATATATATATATATGGAGATATATATATATATATATATATATATCTATCAATATATCAATATATATATATATAAACACACACACAAACCCACACACAATGGAATATTACTCAGTCTTAAAAGAGAATAAAATTATGGAATTTGCACATAAATGAATGCAGTTGGAGAATATCATGCTAAGTGAAGCAAGCCAATCCCCAAAACTCAAAGGCCAAATGCTTTCTCTGATAAGTGGATGCTAATCCATAATGTGGGAGGCAGGAATGAGTGGAGGAACTTTGGATGGGCCAAAGAGGAGGGGAGGAAGCATAGGGATAGGAAAGACGGTGGAATGAGATGAACATCATTACCCTAGGTACGTGAATGATTACACAAATGGTGTGACCCTATTTTGTGTACAACCAGAGGAGTGAAAAATTGTCTTCTATTTGTGTACAATGAATTGAAGAGCATTCTACTGTCATGTATAGCTGATTTGAACAAATAAATTAATAAAGAAATAAAAAAGACATATCCAAGGTAATTAATTATAGATAAATTCTTACTACAGTCTTCATACTAAAGATACCATGCTTACAATATTAGAGCCCAGGTTCTTATTGCCACTCCTGTGGCCACAAATACTGAAATGTTATGCCATACCATGACCTCACGCGGGTAGGACCAAGGCCCACACTGCTATGGGATGCCTATTACTGAAGTGAACTTGTGACCCAAAATTGTTTCAACCAACTACAGATGATGACAGCTGGAAGAGAAGATTGATCCACTGGGGCCATGTTTATCTCTGTGACATAAGAGCCATTCCATTAGGCTCTGTCCATGTGCAGGCCTGAAAATGGGAGCTTTAATAATCTTATCAGAGTGAGCTCTCACCAGCCTCAAACTGAGTTCCAAGGCAAAGTTCTTTATTTACTACCCTGTCCTAACCTCAGCCAATGGATTCTTGCTCCAAGCTATGCTACCCAAGGTTGAGGTAATTTTGGTAAAGGCAATGACTTGCCCACCAAGGCTGACACTAAATTGGGTCACACCTGAATCTCACAGCTGCAGGGACCTACACAGCTCAAGGGGTTCACCCATGCTCATGGTATAACTAGCTGATGGTGATGCAGGCCAAAACCTGAGTCTGTGCCAATGACACATGGATCTCCACCACATGCCAGTAGGTCAAGTGGCTCCATTTGCATACTCTGGCTTGGGAGTAGGGATTTTTTGTTTACCACCTTGTGCTATCTCCACCATAATCCACCCAGCACTGCAATCCAATGCAAAGTCCTCTGCCAAATTTTGAGCTCTGTTCCACAGAAAGTGAAGTCTTCCTCTTGCCTTTTTTGCCTGATGTTCAGAGAGTGGGTGGAGGTCATCTTTTGACTATCTAGCTAATACAGTTCTAGGAGTTAATCCTATGATTATTACTCTAAGGAAACAAAGGCTAGTACTCTGCTTAGCACCGAGTTTCACTGTGGTTGGCCTGGAAATGTGTTTCAAGCCTAAGGCCTAGACTTAATTTCTTCTCCCTCCCTAAAGCAGGAGGCGTCTCTTTTTAGGTCTCTTATAATTAGGGGATGGGTGACACTGGGAACTCTGTCATTTCTGCCTTCTTTGATAGCTATTATTATACCAAAGGCAAATACTATATTCTCTCTCTCTTGGCTGCTTTAGCTCTTAGGAGGGTAGAAGGTAGTTTGGTATGGAAATAGCTGTTCAATTTTGGTATGTCTGGGGAGAAATGGTTGCTGGAGGATCTTACTCAAATTTCATATTGTTCTATCCTCCTGCAATTCTATTATTGATTAGAATGTTTGAATTGAGATATTAAATAGACAAATTCCAAGAGAGTACAAACACCTTCCTGTTTCATGGAGGTTATTTGCATTATCAAAATTAGTACAATATATATTTTTAAGAATATTCATTGACAGAATATATTTTATATGCTTTTAAAGTATACCACAATCAAATAGAATAAGTTCCCCAATTAGTATACTCTTTTAAACACAATTAATTTAGGATGACTTAAGCATATGAGTCTAAAATCAATTATTTCTAATAATTTTAACACATTGCCTTTATTAACCTATTCTGGCAAATGTTAAGTTTCTTCAAAAGTCTTGAAAATTGCCCAGAGGTGTAATATTATTCATAGCATTTTGTTTACTACAGAAGGCCATTAGCACATTGTTGCTTACTTGAAATAAAACGTGAAAGAGTGGGAAAGGAGAACACTCAGAGAGATACATTAATTAGTGGCTTCATTAAAAAGACTCTAGATGTTGAACTTGAAAAAAAATTAGGAAGAACAGTTAACTTTGCACAGGTAGTTGTGAATTCTAAAATAGGAAGAGCTGGTTCAGTAAAAAGATAATATATAACATATTGTACAAAGAATGTTCTAGTCCTGCATAGTGCTAGATTATGCAAAAGAATAAGGGAAACAGAATATTATAACATGTTTGAAATAGTAATGACAATTGTTTTGTTTTACTTTAAAATTATTAAATTCTTATGGTATTGTTTTACTTAAATAAATATTTTCCAATAGAATTATGACCAGGTTTAAATCAATCATAGTAAAATAAGTTTAATTTAATATAATTTTATAAATATCCTAGAAATATCTGCATGCATATTTTTCTCAAGCACAAGATAAAACACAAACTTTCTAGGAACAGCATAATGATGTTGTGATGACAGTAGCAAAGAAGTAATTACATATACTGTTCATTGCTTAACCACTAAATCACTGAGAATAAAAAATTTAAACATCTTAGTAAAGCAAAATCTAGGGAGGTAACTATAATAAATTCATATAATTTTAGTTTGTCTTGGCATTCATTTTTTCTGTGTTTGTTCAATGAATGAATTAAAAGTGTAAATTGATAAATCCATAATTTCATTTAATTTACTTCCATAAAATGGCAACTGAAACAAAATTTAAGTGAATACCTAAATGTTTTGAACAAAAGCATAATCTAAAATATAATAAACAATATATCATCTTGCCCATTACACTTTAGTTCAGAAAAAATAAACTGGATTTAGATGAAGTTTTAGGAAATTTCATAGAATCAGTTCATATGAACTATATTTTGACCACAATGCATTAAATGAGAAATCAATAATCTAAATAAAGGAAAACATGGTTAGTGAGTTTAAGACAGACTTCTAAATAATCTTGGGTTAAAGAAACACAATATTTGTAATAAATGATGAAAGTTTTACATATCAAAACTAAAATGGTATTTACAGTTAAATCTATACTATTAAATATACACATTTAACAATAAGAAATGTGAAAAAAATAATTGGGTATATCAATAAAATTTAAAAACTAGAAAGAGAACCAAAGGTTGAGGTGGGGTTATGAGGGAAGTAATAAAGACAGAAATTTTAACAGCTATAAACAAGACCAAAGACTTAGAATACCAATAGAATCAAAGGTGACATTTCTAAAGGAGTTATAAACAAATATATCATACATGATCTGGGGAAAATATTTGTGAGTAAAAAACATAAGCTAAGTGTCCATTATACAATAGGGGTGGGGCAGAAACCTTAGGTAACCCTTTAAGCCTTGAGCAAAAATGTTTTATACCCAGAACCTACAAAAATAGAGGATGTAGTTTTTAAAAATGTTCAGTATTCTGATGAACTCATCATATTGCCCCTTCATATCTACTGAGGTCTTTTAACATTGTGCAGAGTGATTTCACATAAATAATCTTATTTGAAGAAATTAAGAATAACAAGATGTCCACCTGTTAGTTGTATGAAAATGTTCAGAGTCCACTAAAAATAGAGGTGCAACCAGACACCATATTCTTTCATTCTACATAAAGAAAAAAACAGATATGTAGTATTCATGAATATGCTTATCCTTAAATACATTAACATGATTAGATAAATAAGCCACTGCATTTAAGATGTTAAAAAAGAACTTCATAAATTATAAGCTTAGCATTTAGATACACTATATTCAGAAGTTCATTTTTACAATCTTAAAATCTACCATTAGAATAATAACAGAAAGATTTCTATTTATCTCCTGCATTAAAATGTAAGAGCTTTTACAAGCTCATTTGGAGAAATTTAACAAAAATAAAGTACAAGGCAATAATATGCTAAAAGAACTACTCAGGCATAGCAAATTATTTGGGATTAATTGATTACAAAGCTTGGCTTTTCCGTTCTCATAAAATATTTCACTATGTTATGCTCATTCTCTTTTCTTAAGTGTTTTTTTTTGATCATGCAGAATCCTTAATACCAAATATAGATAAAACCATTGTACTATACTCAATATTCTATGTGAAATGTTTCCATAAAAATAAAAGACATTCTTTTAATACAAACTTAACAAAATGAGTTGGAATGGCAAAGAAATAATAGATTATTTCTAGTCAATTGCTGTTTACATAATTATGACCATAAAATGAGAACTCTTGCTTTCATATACCTTTAGCACCAAAAAGGCAGAAAGAAGGTTTAAAAAGGGCTATCTGCCAATTTCCCCCTCCTCCAAGCTCCCCAAATCACTATATATATAAAGCAGATATCGTATTTTAAATATGTATTTACCAAAAAGATGGTGACAAGAACACTGATATCTAACACACTTCTTTTAAGATAATAGTCACAAAGGAAATAACCAAGTATATCTTTATAAAATAATAGATATGACTGGGAAAATGAATCTATCAAAGCTAACATTCACATGCCATACAATTTGAAGGATTCCCACTAGCTCTTTTAAATATGTGACAAGATTTATTTAAAGGGCTAGGCATGGTGGTGTATGCCTGTAATCCCAACAACTCAGAGGTTGAGGCAGGAGGGTCATAAGTTCAAGGCCAGACTCAGTAACATAATGAGGCCCTAAGCATCTTAGTGAGACCTTGTCTTAAAATAAAAAATAAAATGGGTTGGGTATGTGGCTGGGTATGTTAAGCACCCCTGGGTTAAATCTCCAATAACACCCCCCCCAAAAAAAAAGATTAATTGCAGAGACTGAAAAACCCCAGAATATCATTTCATCAGTATACAATATGGTATACAGTTAGAGAAGCCTCTAACTTTCCTTCCTGATTCGGAAGGTATGGTTTGGAGATAAGGGCAAGACTAGGGACAAATATGAAATAGGCACTTTGACCACATTCATTACAGTGGCTTCAAACCATCTGCAATCAGCTGTAAGTAGACCACATGCCCAGTCTGGCTACATCTAAGAGAAAATCTTTGAAACTGCAAGTTTTTTTCTTGTGGCTTCTTCCTGAGAAGCAGCTAATAGTAACAGTAGGAAGAATCCTTGATATAGCTACATTCTATAATTGCATTAGGGTTTAGACAGAACAGAGAAAAATAGATTTGTGTGTGTGTGTGTGTATGTGTTTTATTGGAGATTGAACCCAGAGACACTGTACCACTAGACTGAAACTGAAGCCCTTTCTATTTATTTATTTCTAAACAGGGTCTCACTCTATTGGTGATGCTGGGCCTCAAATTTGTAATCCTCCTGCCTCACCCTCCCAAGTCACTGGGATTATAGGCCTGTGCCATTGCGCCCAGCAGATATAGACTTTTGAATCAGGGAATATCATTTCACCAAACACTGAGGAGGAAGTATGCAAAGACAAGTGTTCCATAAATGGACAGCCCCCAAATTCCTAATTCTCCTCTGCCCAGGTTCAGTATCATTAAATTAGTGATATAATATACATCATTTGATGTCTGCTGAAAACCTCTGAGTCAATACATCTAATCTTATTCTGGCATGGTGAAGGACTTCAAGGAGACTCCTTATACATTAATGTCGGTCATTTACCAGTTCAGTGTAGAGCTGTTCTAATTAAGAAATTAATACCCATTTTATAAAGCCATTATATGGCTTATAAAATATTCTTCCAGATGAAAGAAAAAGATGAATATGAGCTATAAGTAGCAGAAATAGATAACAAAGGAGATAATCAACAGAGTAAAAACCCAACCATATGAAATGGGAGAAAATATTTGAAGAATATCCAATATATATAAGGAATTCTTATAGTTTAATAGTCAAAAAAATTAAGAGGGCTTGAATCAATATTTCTCTGAGGAAGAAAGGACAACAGGTATACAAAAGGTTATTTATGTCAGTAACCATAAAGAATATGGAATTTAAAACCCCAGTTAGATATCACCTAATACCTTTTAGGATGATCATTATTAAACAAAAACAAAAACACAGAAAAATATCAAGTGCTAATCAATATATAGAGAAATCAGAATACTTTTGAAAATTGGTATAGCCATTGTGGAAAAGAGTATGGAATTTCCTCAACAAAATTAAAAAAAAAAAGAATGACCTCATGATACAGCAATACTATCTCTGGATGTTAATTCAAAATAACTGAAATCAGGATCTTGAGGAAATACTAGCACCCCCATATCACTGTAGTGCTATTTACAATAGCCAATATGTGGAAACAACCTGTTTTCATCAAAAGTTTTCACATAATAGAATAACTTTCAACCCTTAAGAAAAAAAAATTAGAACTAGATGGACATAGTACCTTTATTTTATTTATTTATTTTTATGTAGTGCTGAGGATCGAACCTGGTGCCTCACAGGCACTAGGCAAGCACTCTACCACTAAGACACAACCCCAGGCCAACTTCAACCTTTAACAAGAAAGAAATTATGCCATATGTGACATTCAGGACATTATGCTATGTCAAAGATGCCAGTCACAGAAGGGCACATATGCATGATTTTATTTATAAGAGTCATTTAAAATAGTCTAATTCATACAATCAGAGTGAGTGGTGACTTCCAGAGGCTAGGGGGAAGAGAGAAATAATTGACATTCAATGACTACAAACTTTTACATGTGCAAAATGAATACATTCAAGAGATCTATTGTTCAATATTGTGTCTATAGTTAACAATAGAGTACTGAATACTGAAAATTTAAGAAGGTAAATCTCATGTTCTAATTAAGATGCTTTTTTAAAAATTGGGGGTTTTTTTACTTGTATAGGAACACAATACCTTTGTTTTATTTATTTATTTTTATGTGGTGCTGAGGATCAAACCCAGGGCCTCACATGTGTCAGGCAAGTGCTCTACCACTGAGCCACAAACCCAGCCCCATGATGCTTTTAACTTTACAGTATATTTGCAACTGCTTTTAAAAAAATCGAATGAAATCTATATTCTGTAAGGGTATATTCACAACATTGTTAAATTCTTGAAATGCATATTTGTATCTGCCACCAGTGATATCTGAAAACATGTAAAAGGGTTCATTTTTAGGGATAAATTTATGTTTTGAAAATGACCTGATGTCATTAATGCATTCTTATTTTTTAAAACTGATAAAAGAGAGAGGAAAAACACACTTTTAAAACTATTTACTAGAATAAGCAGAAGTAATTTTTTAGAAAGCATCTGCTTTTTGCTTTTAGTAAAATTTAAATAAACAGGAAATCCATAAAGAAACAGAAGTTAGAGAAGAAATTCAACAGATTGACAAGAAAAGAGAGGTAGGAATGTCCAGGAATTAACATGAATATAAAAATAATAACATGGCCCCAAGGAAATTATTACTCGAAATACTGAACTACAGAATGAACCTTAAAATTTTTCAATTTATAAGAAAATATAAAAATATTACTATTGATAGAGCAGATTATTCTAAGTGAAGCTAGCCAATCCCTAAAAAACAAATGCCAAATGTCTTCTTTGATATAAGGAGAGTAACTAAGAACAGTGTAGGGACGAAGAACAGGAGAAGAAGATTAACATTTAATAGGGATGAGAGGTGGGAGGGAAAGGGAGAGAGAAGGGAAATTGCATGGTAATGGAAGGAGACCCTCAGGGTTATACAGTGGAGGAGGTAGAGAGAGAGGAGGGGAGGGGAGGGGAGAGGTGGGGAGGGGGGAGGGTGGAGGATGGGAAAGGCAGCGGAGCATAACAGACACTAGTATGGCAATTTGTAAATCAATGGATGTGTAACTGATGTGATTCTGCAATCTGTGTATGGGGTGAAGGTGGAAGTTCATAACCCACTTGAATCAAAGTGTGGAATATGATATGTCAAGAAATTTGTAATGTTTTGAACAACCCACAATAAAAATTAAAAAAAAAAAAAATATTACTAAACAGAAAGATATGTTACCATCTAGGGGTCCAGAGTTCATTGTCTCCACTCAGCAAAGAAATGAACAGGACATAAAGAAAGCAAATGGCAGGTTTCTTATAAGAACAAAAGTAACAAAGTAACAGACTTATTGGAAAAGGAGGGTCTGTGGAAGTCTGATAGGAAAGTACTGAAAGCACTGACTTGTTCTTTTCACGGGTTTTGGACCTTTCACCTTTTTCTATCTCCTCCCTCTTCCAAGCTCCCCTTATTATCATCTCTTGGGTACCCCTTGTCCATGCATCTGTTTGAGTCTTTCTGTTGGATCTACTGCTTATGTGTACCAGTATGGAAGTATACCTGATTTGGTGCTCCAGTCATGTCCAGGAGCACTTTCATCAGCTAGAAAGTTGACCTTATTCCCAGACCCTCCCTGTGCTCATACCGTTTGAACCTGCCCCTACAGCCCTCATTCACCATCTTGTCATGACTGCCTATGCAGTTCTAAATCTCCCTCATATATACTTTTAAAAAGTATAAAAGAAAAAATGCTAGCTAAAATAGGGGACACTGTGGGAAACAAAGTAAAACACATTAATTATTCATGAGGTTGAACCTTACCACATTATTTAAAACATTGCAAACCACGTGGGGCAGTCGCTCATGCCCAGAAGCTCTGGAGGCAGAGGCAGGAGGATTGCAGGTTCAAAGCCAGTCTCAGCAACTTAGCGAGACCAAAGCAATTTAGAAAGATCCTGCCTCTAAATAATATATTTTACCAAGGGCTGGGGATATTGCTCAATGGTTAAGCACCTGTACCCTGCATTCAATCCCTGGTATGAAAGAAAGTGGGGCTGGGAGGGAGAGAGGACGGACCTGCATACCAGTAGTCCTAGCTGCTTGGGAAGCTGAGGCAGAAGGATCATTGGAGCTCAGGAATTCAAGGCTTCTATTTTATTTCTTCCTTCCAAACCATTATATCTTTTATGTCCTTTTCTTATTGTATTAGTTGAGACTTGCTGTACAATGTTGGGAAGTAATAAGACTGGACATCATTGCTCTGTTCTTCCTCTCATTGAAAAAGCTTCCAGTCACTCACCATTACTCACTAAGTATGATGATAGATATAGTATTTTTGTAGATATATATTTTTTTTCAAATTGAGGGAATTTCTCTCCACTTCTAGTTTACTGAGAGTTTTCATGATGAATCGATTTCAGATTTTGTCAAATACTTTTTCTCCATGTATTCAGCCTGTTGATGTGATGGATTACATTAATTGATATTTGAATATAGAACCATCTTTAGATACATGGGATAAATTTCAATTGCTTGTTATGTACAATTACTTTTAAATATTGTTGACTTTTTTAAATATTTTATTGGTCATTTTTGCATTTATGTTCATGAGAAATATAGGTCTTCAGTTTTCTTGTAATGCCTTTGTCTGGATTTGGTATTCAGGCAATTCTAGAATCATTGAATGAGGAATTTGCTTCTGGAAGAGATTTATAATATTATTATAATTTCTTCCTTAAATGTTTGATAAAATTCACCACTGAACCCATCTGGGCCTGGTGTTCTCTGCTTTGAAATAAAAATCATTGATTCAATCTCTTTTATAGACTTATTCACATTTCTTATTCCTTCTTTTTAAATTGGTGCATTATAGTTATACATGAAAGTAATATTCATTTTGATATATTCATACATGAACATGATATAGTTTGGTTAATTTAATTCTGCTGTCCTATCCCTTTCCCACCTCTTCTTTCCTCCCCTTCATTCTCCTTCTTCTACTACACTGTTTTCCCTTCTATTTTCCTGAGATGCATGCGCACGCACACATACACACGCACACACACACACACACACACACACATAAACACCCAGTGCATTATTGTTGTACATGATATTTGGATCTATTTTGACAAGATATTAAAAACATGGAATATAATTTGCCCCAATTCTGCCGCAATACTTTCCATTTACCTCCCCCCCTTCCTTCTCCCTGTTCCTCTACCTCTATAATACTGCTTGTCTATTTATTTATGTTTTTTTAATTAGTGCTTTAAAGATATACATAATGCTGAAATTCACTGTGGTATAGTCATATATATATATATATATATATATATATATATATATATATATATATATATGATAGCTTGGTCAATTTTATTCCATTGTTCTACCCTTTTCTTGTCTCTCCTCCATCCCTTTCAATCTCCTTCCTCTACTCCACTGATCTCTCTTATATTTTAATGGCATTTGCCCCCACCACTTTTTCCTCCTTTTCTATAACTTCAGCATATGACAGAAAATATTTGACCCTTGACTTCTGAATCTGACTTATTTCACTTAAACTGATATTCTCCAGTTCTCTCCATTTACTAGCAAATGCCATAATTTCATTCTTTATGGCTGAGTAAAACTCTGTTGTGTATATATACCATATTTTCTTTATCCATTCATCATTTTACAGGCATCTGGGCTGCCTTGATTTTTCTTTGTCTGGCTTATTTCATTCTGCATGTATGGAACTGGAGAACATTATGTTTATCTCTTTTTGTATTAAATTTAGCATTTGGTATCTTTCATAGAATTGACTCATTTCATTGGCTTTCAAATTTGTTGGTATAGAATTGTTTATGATATTCCTTTATTGTCATTGTAATGTCGATGGGATCTGTACAGATGTCTCTTCTTTTATTTCTGACATTAATAAATTGGCAGTTTCCCTTTTTTTTAGATTTCTTGTTGGGAGACTTATCTATTTTGTTGATCTTTTCAAAGAAACAGGCACTTGTTTAATTAATTTTTTCTATTAAAGTCCTATTGTCAATTTCATGGATTTTTGCTACATAATATGTCATTTGTCTTCTTCTCACAGCCACAAAATCATTTACAATTACTCCAAAGAAAATGAAATCTTAAGTATAAATTTAATAAAACATTTACAAGATCTGCATGATTAAAATTACAAAAGGCTAATGGAAAGAAATCAAAATCTAATAACAGAGAAAACCAAACTGTGGATTTGTGTATTGGAATAACATAAAAAATATGTCAATTCTATCCAAATTTAGTTTAATATAATTCTTATCAAAATCTCAGAAAGATTTTTAGTAGAAATAATCATTCTAATTTTTATATGGAAAACGTGAAAACTTAGAATGGCAAAAATATTCTGAAAAAAAAAGAAAGTGATAGGAAACACTCTTCTTGATATTAAGGCTTACACAATAACCACAATAGTGAAGATTGTGTGATACTATTCATGGGCAAAAAGCAACAAAACAAGCAAAAAACACCTTATACAAATGTTAACTCAAAACCAATCATATATTTAAATGCAAAATGAAATCCACAAAACTTTTAATAATAAAAGTAGAAGAAAACAGTTGAGATCTAAGTGAAGAATTTTTAGATTTGACACCAAAAGCATGACCCATAGCATGACCCATAATACAACATTTTAATAATTTGAAATTTATTAAAATTAAAATCTTTTGACATGTGAAAGTGTCTATTAAAAGAATGAAAAGAAAAATTGTAAAGTATGATATATTTTAAGATTACAAATCTGAGAAATGACTTGTATCAAGAATAGAACTCTTCAAAAGTCAGCATTAAACTGCAAACAATCACTTTAAAAAATGGACAAAAGGCATGAACAGAAATTTCACCATAGTATACAAATGGCAAATGAGCACATGAATATTCAAACTTGTTAGCCATTATGGAAATGCAAATTTAAACCACACAGAGATGTCACTACACATTCCTTAGAGTGATTAAAAATACTAATAATGTAAACACCAAATGTTGACTATATGCAAAGTTACTAATTTCTTGTACATTGAACTTGGTAAAGTAAAATTGTACAGCCACGCTCGAAAAGAGTTTGGCAGATTCTTATAACACTATATATGCCATTATTCTATGACTCCAAAATTGCACTCATGAGCATTTATTACAGAGAAATGAAAACTCATGTACACACAAAAATATGTACATAAATATGCAGAGCATCTTTATTGATTATAGCCTAAAACTGGAGATAGTGTAGATGTCCTTTCATGAGTAAATTGTCACACAAACTAAAGTATACCCATATCATGGAGTACTACACAGCAATTTAAAAATTTTCTTGATATGCCCCCAAATTTGAAGGAACTTCAAGGAAATTATCTTGAATAAAAATTTACAATCTCAAAAAATTATATTGAATGATTATATTTTTAGAATATTCATAATTACAAAGATGGAGAAATGATTGATAGCTGCTAGTACTAGGGATGGTGATATTTAAAGTGAGTGTGTCTATAAAGAGCACACAAGGGGAATCTTGTTATGCTGGTGTAGTTAGTTCTTTTCATTGATTCCAGTAATTACACAAAGTTACAGTTGTATTAAAATTTTATAGAGCTATACGCATGCATACTCATACATGAGTGCATATATATTTGATGAAAGCTAAATAAGCTCTGTGGTTTATACCATCATAAATTACCTGATTTTGATAACGTGCTATAATTATGCAAGATGTAAATATTGGAGTAAGCTTGGGGAATGATGCATGGAACTTCCCCATATATTTCCTTATGACTTCTCTTGAATACATAATTACTTCAAAATAAAAAGCTAAAACTTTTATCATATACCTAGGAATACACCTAAAAAAGCATTCAAAACCTCAAAGCTGAAAAATATCAAATATTTCTTTTTTGTGTGTCCATTGGTTCTGGGGATAAAACCCAGAGACTCATATATGCTAGGCAAATGATCTACCACTGAGCACTGAGATTATCCCCAGCCAAAAAATACCAAATATTTCTAAAAGACACGAAAGAAGACATAAGTTAATGGAATGGTATATCATGTTCTTGGGTCAGAAGATTCACAATTTAATATATTCATTGTTCACAAATTGAACTATACATTTAACCCAATATCAATAAAAATTTGAGTAGGATTTTCATAGAAATTTATAACATGTTTTAAAAATACGTATGCCAATATAACTCAGTTTGAATAGTAAAAGCACTTTTGAAAAAAATGTTGGAAGATTTACCTACCTGATTTCACGACTTTCTATGAAGTTACAGTAATAAAAATACTGTGGTGTTGGTATAAGGAAAGACAGATAGATAAATGGAACATAATAGAGAGTCCAGATGCAGAATCACAGATATACAGTTATGTTGAGAGCCACAGCCGAAGGGGCCCCAGCAAACTTCCAGCTGCCAGCAATCCAGCTGCCGGCTGATGATTGGCTCACAGCGGCCCCAGCAACATCTAGCTGATTGGCTCCTCGGCCCCAGCAACATCTAGCTGATTGGCTCCTCTGCGGTGATGCTCATTGGACTGTTTCCCTGCCCTTTCAGACCACGGAGCTGCTCATTGGGGGACTTTTTGGCTCTGCCCACGTGACCCAGCCAATCGGCCTCAAGAGCAGGAGGATTGTGGGAGGTGGAGAGAAGCTTGTGGGGGGGGAGAGACAGGCTTGTGGAAAGCCGGTGGTGGCAGTTGAGGTTCTGAGGGGTTTTTCCTGAGAGGCTGTTTGTTTGGCGTGTTTGGTTCTAAAAATAAATTTAGTTTCTTTTGACAAGTGGCTCCTGATTGTGCCCAGCCAGACTGCGGCATTTGGTGGCTCGCACGGGGAGCGACTGAGGGTAAGTGAAACTGCTCGCCCCTGAGGGCAGGGCGAGAGGATGGGTAGCCATTTTAAGATTCTTCTTTTGTTATTTTGTTTCACTTTTGTTTTAAGTTGCCTGTCCCTGGAGATGAGTGAGACGGAAGAAAAACCGCTCACATCTGAGGAAAAACTATTTACGTCTGAGGAACAGATAGGGAGAAAGGACGGATGCACATGTCAGGAGGATAGAAAGGCTATAATGACTTTTTGTTGTTCCCTTTTTATTTCATTCTGTCTCGGTTTTGTTTGGCGTCATCTTGTTGGGCTGTATTATAGTAGAAATACGGGATCAGAAATTAGTAAAAAACAAACTGAAAGAGTGTTAAGTAAATTGTTAGAGGAAGGAGGCATCCCAGTAAAATCAATAGCAGTCAGGGCATACGTTGATACAATACAAAAATGTAGCCCATGGCTTTTTAAGGAGGAGTTGTTAAATATATCACAATGGAACCATCATGGTGAAGATTTAAAAAGAATAGAAAAGAAAAGCCCAGGGACTCTGCCAGTTGGCACATTGCCATTGTGGACGTTCGTATCTTGTTTGCTTAGTCCAAAGCCTTCAGTTCAGACAATGGTAGAGGAAGGAGAAGACATAATGATTCAAGTAAAAGAGAAGGCCTCTCAAGTTAGTCAGACAGAGGAAAAGATTCAAGTAAAAAAGAAGGTCTCTCAAGTTAGTCAGACAGAGGAAAAGATTCAAGTAAAAGAGAAGGCCTCTCAAGTTAGTCAGACAGAGAAAGAAAGTGTAAAACAGAAAAAGCCATCAGGGGGAAAGTTACAACAGGAGATTGCTACTAACACCTTTCTATCACCAGAGGACGTAAGTGTCCAACTAACAAGGCCACCTCCATATGCTGGGAGGTCCCCAACCCCCGCAGTTGATAGTTGGGATCCTGAGACAAGATCTCAAATATTAACATGCCCTGTATTTGAGGCAGGAGGGCAGCGATTTTACCAAGTTTTAAATTTCAAAACAGTGAAGCAGCTAAAAGAGGCTGTAACAACCTATGGTCCTCAAGCACCCTTCACTGTAAGCTTGGTCGAATCCATTAACAACTTGAACATGACGCCAGCAGATTGGGCTAATATGTGTAAAGCTGTGCTAAATGGAGGACAATACCTGTTATGGAAGGTTGCCAATGAGGAATTTTGCAAGGAGACGGCTAGGCGAAATGCAGCAGCTGGTTATCCTCAGAGAAATCTAGATATGTTGTTAGGAAAGGGACCTTATGAGGATCAGCAGCAACAAATTGCATATGATCCTGGCGTATACGCACAAATTGCTGCAGATGCAATTAAGGCATGGAAGACTTTACAAGGACATGGAGGTTTACAAGGTCAATTATCTAAGGTAATACAAGGAGCTAATGAACCTTATGCTGAATTTGTAGATAGGCTTATTCAAACAGCTACCAGAGTTTTTGGGAATACAGAACAAGCAATGCCATTACTAAAACACCTGGCTTATGAGCAAGCGAATCGTTGGTGCAGAGATATCATTAGACCATGGAAACATGAAGATTTAAACACATATATTAAATTATGTAGAGACATTAATGAACAAGAGCAAGTCGTGGCAGCTGCAGTAAAACAGGCTTTAGATGCCAGAGACATTAATGAACAAGGGCAAATTGTGGCAGCTGCAGTAAAACAGGCTTTAGATGCCAGGCCAAGAACATGCTACAATTGTGAACAAACAGGACATTTTAAAAGGAATTGCCCCATTGGAGGAGGGTTTAACAAAACTAGGTATCAAAGGAGTAGAATACCAGGTATTTGCCCACGATGCCGTAGAGGGAGACATTGGGCTAATGAATGCCGTTCTCAAACCACCATAGAGGGTACTCCATTATCAAAAAACGAACAAGGACCAGGTGTTTATCCACGATATCGTGGAGAAAGGCATTGGGCTCCATTGCCAAAAAATGGACAGGGGGGCCCAATGCTCCGGGGCCCAAAACCACAAATATACGGAGCACTGGAGGAACCCAGCAACCCCATCAGGGTAGTGCCCAGGACACATTGTCCATCAGATCCCTCATCAGACAAACCAGAGGGAGCGCAGGGTTGGACATCTGCGCCTCCGCCAGAGCAGTACTAACTCCAGAGATGGGAGTTCAAATCATTCCCACAGGGGTGAAAGGACCTCTTCCCAAAGGAACAATAGGCTTATTATTGGGACGCAGCTCTTCTACTCTAAAAGGACTTATGATAAGTCCTGGGGTAATTGATCCCGATTATGAAGGTGAAATAAAAATTATAGCCAGTTCTCCAAAGGGTATATCAGTAATTTCACCAGGAGATAGAATAGCACAGTTACTAATAATACCCAGCCTACATGATAAATTTTCCAGTCGTACTGTAGAAAGAGGTTCCAAGGGATTAGGCTCCACAGGTGTAGATTGGGCTATGCTTTCTTTAAATTTAGATTCTCGCCCCATGCTAAAACTAAATATTCAAGGACATGAATTTAATGGGCTACTGGATACAGGTGCAGACCTTAGCATCATCTCTCGTCAAGAATGGCCAAAACATTGGCCATTACAACAAGCCACTCAAACGCTTCGAGGCCTAGGAGTGGCGACTAATCCCCATAGAAGTGCAATGGTATTAGATTGGAAGGATCCTGAAGGATGTGAAGGAACTATACAGCCATATGTATTGGATCATCTTCCCGTAAATTTATGGGGACGAGATGTCCTAGATCAATTAGGTTTGACATTAACAAATAACATCAACCAAAATGCACCCACTATTATGACTAGACAAGGTTTTAGGAAAGGAAAAAGATTAGAAAAACAAGAACAAGGTATAGCAGCACCAATACAAATAGATCAAGGAACAGACAGACATGGGTTGGATTTTCAGAAAGGGCCACTGAGACAATAAAAATTACTTGGAAATCAGAAA
Organism: Marmota flaviventris; assembly: GCF_047511675.1. Classification (NCBI taxonomy): domain Eukaryota; kingdom Metazoa; phylum Chordata; class Mammalia; order Rodentia; family Sciuridae; genus Marmota; species Marmota flaviventris. The sequence continues at coordinate 100,323,387 of NC_092518.1, forward strand.
GACCAGTATGGGTTCCTCAGTGGCCCCTGACTAAAGAAAAGATACAAGCAGCCCATGACCTGGTCAAACAACAATTAGCGGAAGGACATATACAACCTTCTGTATCTCCCCATAATACTCCCATTTTTGTCATCAAAAAGAAATCTGGTAAATGGAGATTATTGCAAGATTTAAGAGCCATTAATAATGAGATGGTGATTATGGGACCTGCTCAATCAGGGATTCCTCAATTGTCTGCTTTGCCAAAAACCTGGTATGTTTTAGTTATAGATATTAAAGATTGTTTTTTTTCAATTCCAATTCATCCTGAGGATAGTCCACGTTTTGCATTTACTATCCCTGCACTGAATCATGAAGGTCCTGATCAGAGATATGAATGGAAAGTACTCCCTCAAGGGATGGCTAACAGCCCAACTATGTGTCAAATTTATGTTAACAAAGCAATCCAGCCACTTAGAAATCAAAATCCTGAACTACAAATATTTCACTATATGGATGATGTATTATTAGCACACAAAGATAAAAACACATTGCTAGAATGTTATGCCACACTTACAAACTTATTAAAAAATTATAATCTAGAGATAGCAATAGATAAAGTACAATTAAATTTTCCAATTAATTATTTAGGAGTTCTATTATCCTCAACCATGGTCCGTCCACCAAAAATTCAAATACGAGTAGATCAACTCAAATCACTTAATGACTTTCAAAAGTTATTAGGAGACATAAATTGGATAAGGCCTTATTTAGGTATACCAACAGGAGAGTTGGGACCTTTATTTGATATCCTAAAAGGTCCATCAGATCCAAATTCACCCCGAATGTTAACGCCTGAAGCAAGAAAGGCATTAAAAATCATTGAAACATATATGGAAAATATGCATTTGGATAGAATTGATATAAGTTTGCCTTTATTATTTATTGTACTACCAACAAAAAATATTCCTACAGGAGTATTTTGGCAAGAAGGTCCATTATTATGGATACATTTATCTTATTCTCCTAACACTATTCTTACTAGGTATCCTGAGGCTGTAGGACAATTAATACTCAAAGGAATAAAAGCAGCAAAGGGAGTGTTTGGAATTTCTCCCAATAAAATTATTACTCCATATACTATGAATCAAATTGATGAGTTAGCTAATGAGTTAAATACTTGGGCAATAATCATGTGCAAATCTAATGTTTCATTTGATAACCACTTACCATCTAATCCTTTATTGTCTTTTTGGTCATTGCATCGTGTAATTTTTCCAAAAATGACAAGAAAAACACCTATCATGAATGCTCCAAATATATTCACTGATGGGTCAAATAATGGTACAGCAGCAGTAGTTACCCCTGATCAAACTTTTACATTTTTAGTACCCAAACAATCAGCTCAAAAGGTAGAGCTTAATGCAGTTTTACAAGCTTTTGTGATGTTTAAAGATTCTGTATTTAATTTATTTTCTGATAGTCAGTATGTAGTTAATGCTATAGTATCTCTTGAAGATGCTGGTAGGATTTCCCCTTCTTCTACTGTTTTCTCTTTGCTTTCCACTATACAAAGTCTAATCTGGGACAGAAAAGATCCATTCTTTATAGGACATATCAGGGCACATACAGGATTGCCTGGAGCCCTTAGTTTGGGCAATGATTTAGCAGATAAAACTACACATGACATACATATTTTCTCTACACTAGAAGAAGCTATAAATTTTCATAAAAAGTTCCATGTCAATGCTAATACTTTACAAAAGCGTTTTAAAATAACTAAGGAACAAGCTAGACAAATAATAAAACAATGTCAAAATTGTGTGACCTTTTTACCACAAGTTAATCTTGGAGTCAATCCTAGAGGATTGATACCTAACCATATTTGGCAGATGGACGTCACACACTTGCCAGAATTTGGAAAATTAAAATATTTGCATGTTACAGTTGATACTTCTTCTGGATTTTTAATGGGCTCCCTTCATGCCAGAGAAAAAACTAAAGATGTTATAGCTCACTGCTTACAAAATTTTGCCACTGTGGGTGTTCCAAAACAGTTAAAAACAGATAATGCCCCTGGTTATACTTCTACCTCTTTTAAACAATTTTGCTCAACATTTGGCATTACTCATATAACAGGAATCCCATACAATCCACAGGGACAAGGCATAGTTGAAAGAGCTCATCAAACTATTAAAATGTACTTATTAAAGCAAAAAGAAGGAATTGGGAAGGGGTATATATTCCCCAAAGATAAACTTAAAATAACCCTTTTTACTCTAAACTTTTTATATTTGGATTCATCAGGACTTAGTGCTGCGGAAAGGCATATGTGTCCAAAAAATGTGCATAAGCCCAAGGTACTTTGGAAGGATATTCTAACAGGACAATGGAAAGGTCCTGACCCAGTAATTGTCTGGAGTCGGGGGTCTGTTTGTGTGTTTCCACAGGGAGAACAGCAGCCGATTTGGATTCCAGAGAGATTAACCAAGGTCCTGACCCAGTGATTGTCTGGAGTCGGGGGTCTGTTTATGTGTTTCCACAGGGAGAACAGCAGCCGATTTGGATTCCAGAAAGATTAACTAAAGCGATTTCTACAGACCAAAAAGAAGATGATTTGGCTCAAATCCATAACAACTGATATCCAAAACTCCAGTTTGGCTATTCTTACATCTGCAACAGAACCAGGATGCTTTTTTCAATATCTATTTTATTATTGCCCTTTGCCATATCATGAAGTTCTATTTTGTTTTTTGAGCTCATACAGACCTAGGTTAATGTTTTGCTGATCAGTTCTATTTTTTGACTATAGAGTTTTTAAACATTGCAATGGAGATTTCACCTGTAAAAAGTTATAAGGCCTTTACTATAATGTTATGTGTTATATGTATTATGTTATGTGTGCACACTTGTGTTTTGTGTTATATGTTTGAATGTCCATATATCATATATGATGAGCGCTCATGATAAAATGGATCCAAATATTTTTTTTTCACGTGATTTATATGGTTTAATTTATATTGGGTAAACAACTGTTGAGGATTGTTTTAATATGTAAACAAAAAAGAAGGTTAACAGATCTGTTTGTTTACTTTCACCTTTCCTTTTCATTATATTTAATAATTCTCTTAAAGATAATGTTAATTGTTAAGAAAATTGTTTTCTTTTAGTGCCTTCTGTAATGTTACATAATTTTTTCTTTAGCCATTATTGCCAGAATTCTTATCTTCATCCCAGTGCCGGTGAAGACAATGTAAATTGTTAAGAAAATTGTTTTCTTTTAGTGCCTTCTGTAATGTTACATAATTTTTTCTTTAGCCATTATTGCCAGAATTCCTATCTTCATCCCAGTGCTGGTGAAGTCAAAGATAAAACCAATCTACACCTTCTACAATAGCCATCACTGAACTGCTTGCAGAACTTGCCTGGACACATTGTGAGCTCACCTGTATGCATTTTGAACTATCTGTTGGTGCAGCGACTTGTGGTAGTGTTGGGGTATTTTTGCTGATGATGTCACCGGTGGTACAATTTTTCAAAGGAGCCCTCAATTGGCTTAATGTCATGGCATTTTGCATCCTCCTCTACTAGTGATGGTCTAAAATTTGGGGGCCAACAGAGGTGAGACAAAGAACCTCACCCCCCCACTGGTGCAAAGGCCTATCCACAAGTATAGCTGTATGCTGGACCGGTAGTCAGTGACGGGTATGATCCAATTGCAGTGGTACCAACCTAAGACAGGAGGCTGACGCCTAGAGGTCAGTTCATCTGATGACGGGTAAGGACCATTTGTTGAATTGGACTGCCTAACAGGCACGGTCCCTAAGCCACATGCTTGTTGTTTAAACAGAGAGGGGGAGATGTTGAGAGCCACAGCCGAAGGGGCCCCAGCAAACTTCCAGCTGCCAGCAATCCAGCTGCCGGCTGATGATTGGCTCACAGCGGCCCCAGCAACATCTAGCTGATTGGCTCCTCGGCCCCAGCAACATCTAGCTGATTGGCTCCTCTGCGGTGATGCTCATTGGACTGTTTCCCTGCCCTTTCAGACCACGGAGCTGCTCATTGGGGGACTTTTTGGCTCTGCCCACGTGACCCAGCCAATCGGCCTCAAGAGCAGGAGGATTGTGGGAGGTGGAGAGAAGCTTGTGGGGGGGAGAGACAGGCTTGTGGAAAGCCGGTGGTGGCAGTTGAGGCTCTGAGGGGTTTTTCCTGAGAGGCTGTTTGTTTGGCGTGTTTGGTTCTAAAAATAAAGTTAGTTTCTTTTGACAAGTCGCTCCTGATTGTGCCCAGCCAGACTGCGGCACAGTTATGTTTATTTTTATCAAGATACCATGTCAATTAAACCTGGAATGGATGATTTTGTTGTTGTTTGCTAAATGGTACTGAAACAAATGGTAAACTAAATGGGAAATAAAGAAACTTAATGCTTATTTCACTTTAATCACAAAAATTAATTAATAATAGATCAGGTCATAAAGGAATGGAACTGAAAATCAACGATAAAAGAAGGAAGGAAAAAGAATATATCACTTGGAGAATGAACAATAGGTTACTGAATGATCAATGGGTTATAGAAGACATCAAGGAGGAAATTAAAAAATTCTTAGAGATTAATGAAAACACAGACACAACATATCGGAATCTATGGGACACATTGAAAGCAGTTCTAAGAGGAAAATTCATTGCTTGGAGTTCATTCCTTAAAAAAAGAAAAAACCAACAAATAAATGATCTCATACTTCATCTCAAAATCCTAGAAAAAGAAGAGCAAAACAACAGCAAAAGAAGTAGAAGGCAAGAAATAATTAAAATCAGAGCTGAAATCAATGAAATCGAAACAAAAGAAACAATTGAAAAAATTGACAAAACTAAAAGTTGGTTCTTTGAAAAAATAAACAAAATTGACAGACCCTTAGCCATGCTAGCGAAGAGAAGAAGAGAGAGAACTCAAATCACTAACATACGGGATGAAAGAGGCAATATCACAACAGACACTTCAGAAATACAGAAGATAATCAAAAATTATTTTGAATCCTTATACTCCAATAAATTAGAAGATAGTGAAGGCATAGATAAATTTCTTAAGTCATATGATCTGCCCAGATTGAGTCAGGAGGATATAGACAACCTAAACAGACCAATATCAATTGAGGAAATAGAAGAAACCATCAAAAGACTACCAACTAAGAAAAGCCCAGGACCGGATGGGTATACAGCAGAGTTTTACAAAACCTTTAAAGAGGAACTAATACCAATACTTTTCAAGCTACTTCGGGAAATAGAAAAAGAGGGAGAACTTCCAAATTCATTCTACGAGGCCAACATCACCCTGATACCTAAACCAGACAAAGACACTTCAAAGAAAGAAAACTACAGACCAATATCTCTAATGAACTTGGATGCAAAAATCCTCAATAAAATTCTGGCCACTCGGATACAAAGGCACATCAAAAAAATTGTGCACCATGATCAAGTAGGATTCATCCCTGGGATGCAAGGCTGGTTCAATATAAGGAAATCAATAAATGTTATTCACCACATCAATAGACTTAAAAATAAGAACCATATGATCATCTCGATAGATGCGGAAAAAGCATTCGACAAAGTACAGCATCCCTTTATGTTCAAAACTCTAGAAAAACTAGGGATAACAGGAACATACCTCAATATTGTAAAAGCAATCTATGCTAAGCCTCAGGCTAGCATCATTCTGAATGGAGAAAAATTGAAGGCATTCCCTCTAAAATCTGGAACAAGACAGGGATGCCCTCTCTCACCACTTCTGTTCAACATAGTTCTCGAAACACTGGCCAGAGCAATTAGACAGACGAAAGAAATTAAAGGCATCAAAATAGGAAAAGAAGAACTTAAATTATCACTATTTGCAGATGACATGATTCTATACCTAGCAGACCCAAAAGGGTCTACAAAGAAACTATTAGAGCTAATAAATGAATTCAGCAAAGTGGCAGGATATAAAATCAACACGCATAAATCAAAGGCATTCCTGTATATCAGCGACAAATCCTCTGAAATGGAAATGAGGACAACCACTCCATTCACAATATCTTCAAAAAAAATAAAATACTTAGGAATCAACCTAACAAAAGAGGTGAAAGACTTACACAATGAAAACTACAGAACCCTAAAGAGAGAAATAGAAGAAGATCTTAGAAGATGGAAAAATATACCCTGTTCATGGATAGGCAGAACTAACATCATCAAAATGGCGATATTACCAAAAGTTCTCTATAGGTTTAATGCAATGCCAATCAAAATCCCAACGGCATTTCTTGTAGAAATAGAGAAAGCAATCATGAAATTCATGTGGAAAAATAAAAGACCCAGAATAGCAAAAACAATGCTAAGCAGGAAGTGTGAATCAGGCGGTATAGCGATACCAGACTTCAAACTATATTACAGAGCAATAGTAACAAAAACAGCATGGTACTGGTACCAAAACAGGCGGGTGGACCAATGGTACAGAATAGAGGACACAGAAACCAATCCACAAAACTACAACTATCTTATATTTGATAAAGGGTCTAAAAGCATGCAATGGAGGAAGGATAGCATCTTCAACAAATGGTGCTGGGAAAACTGGAAATCCATATGCAACAAAATGAAACTGAATCCCTTTCTCTCGCCATGCACAAAAGTGAATTCAAAATGGATCAAGGAGCTTGATATCAAATCAGAGACGCGCCGTCTGATAGAAGAAAAAGTTGGCTACGATCTACAGTCGGTGGGGTCGGGCTCCAAATTCCTCAATAGGACACCCATAGCACAAAAGTTAATAACTAGAATCAACAAATGGGACTTACTCAAACTAAAAAGTTTTTTCTCAGCAAAAGATACAATAAGAGAGGTAAATAGAGAGCCTACAACCTGGGAACAAATCTTTACTCCTCACACTTCAGATAGAGCCCTAATATCCAGAGTATACAAAGAGCTCAAAAAATTAGACAATAAGAGAACAAACAACCCAATCAACAAATGGGCCAAGGACCTGAACAGACACTTCTCAGAGGAGGACATACAGTCAATCAACAAGTACATGAAAAAATGCTCACCATCTCTAGCAGTCAGAGAAATGCAAATCAAAACCACCCTAAGATACCATCTCACTCCAGTTAGATTGGCAGCCATTATGAAGTCAAACAACAACAAGTGCTGGCGAGGATGTGGGGAAAAGGGTACACTTGTACATTGCTGGTGGGACTGCAAATTGGTGCAGCCAATTTGGAAAGCAGTATGGAGATTTCTTGGAAAGCTGGGAATGGAGCCACCATTTGACCCAGCTATTCCCCTTCTCGGTCTATTCCCTAAAGACCTAAAAAGAGCATGCTACAGGGACACTGCTACATCGATGTTCATAGCAGCACAATTCACAATAGCTAGACTGTGGAACCAACCTAGATGCCCTTCAATGGATGAATGGATAAAAAAAAATGTGGCATTTATACACAATGGAGTATTACTCTGCATTAAAAAATGACAAAATCATAGAATTTACAGGGAAATGGATGGCATTTTAGCAGATTATGCTAAGTGAAGCTAGCCAATCCCTAAAAAACAAATGTCAAATGTCTTCTTTGATATAAGGAGAGTAGCTAAGAACAGAGTAGGGTCGAAGAGCATGAGAAGAAGATTAACATTAAACAGGGATGAGAGGTGGGAGGGAAAGGGAGAGAGAAGGGAAAATGCATGGAAATGGAAGGAGACCCTCAGAGGTATACAAAAGTACATACAAGAGGAAGTGAGGGGAAGGGGAAAAATAATACAAGGGGGACAAACGAATGTCAGTAAAGGGGGCAGAGAGAGAAGAGGGGAGGGGAGGGGAGGGGAGGGGAGGGGAGGGGAGGGGAGGGGAGGGGAGGGGGGATAGTAGAGGATAGGAAAGACAGCAGAATACAACAGACACTAGTATGGCAATATGTAAATCAATGGATGTATAACTGATGTGATTCTGCAATCTGTATATGGGGTAAAAATGGGAGCGCATAACCCACTTGAATCAAATTGTGAAATATGATATATCAAGAACTATGTAATGTTTTGAACAGCCAACAATAAAAAAAAAAAAAAAAAATAATAGATCAGGGATAACCCATGGAATACCCATAAATACCAATTTTATATAACAAAATAGATTACCTTAATGGCCTTGATATAAATAAATATTTTATTAGATGAAAAACAAATAACCCTAACAAAAAGTAGATAATTTGGTCATCATAAAAGTTATGTATCTTTTCTTTTGACAAGGCATCATTAAGAAAATAAAAAGTAAGCCTAACACACAGAAAAAAATTATAGAATACATATCTGACAAGAATCATTTAGTATTTTTACAAATTCCTGCAAAACAAAAGTAAAAAAGAAAACAACCTAATAAAATGGACAAAAAGACTTAAACAGAAACATTATAGATATATGAATGACTAATAAGTACAAAGCAAATGAAAAGATAATTTATTTTCAGGAAATGCAAATTAAAACCAAAATAATTAACAATTAATATTTCTAGACAGATGAAATGAAAAATCATGCCAACATTATATATTTGTAAAAATACATAGCAGGTGGACATCTCACATATTGCTAGTTGAAATGTAAAATTGTAAAATCACTTTCAAAAATTGATGGTTTCCTTCAAGTTAGGAATATATATAATCCATGACTAAATAATTCCAATCCTAGGATTTTTTCAGGAGAAATAATAACATGTCTACAAAAATATATACATTTATTCATAATGGATTTATTCATAACAACCCTAATGTTCTCTAACAGGAGACAGGATAAAAATACTACAATATATTTTTACAATGAATTACAATTCAGCAAAAAAAAAAAAAAATAGGAACAAATCAAACAACAAATGAAACATGCCACCATTATTCTGTGTTTTATTACAGAAAAACATGGCTACATGCTATAATATTCTATTTATGTAGAATTCTAGAATAGGCTAAATGAATTCATAGTATCAAAAGGCAAAAAGTAGTTGGAAATTGAGTGGGGAAGTTTGACTAAAAAGGTCTCAATAGAAATATCTGTTATGGGCTGGGGATGTGGCTCAAGCGGTAGCGCGCTTGCCTGGCATGTGTGCGGCCCGGGTTCGATCCTCAGCACCACATACAAACAAAGACGTTGTGTCCACTGATAAATAAAAAATAAATATTAAAAAAATTCTCTCTCTCTCTCTCTCTCTCTCTCTCTCTCTCTCGCTCTCTCTCTAAAAGAAAAAAAGAAATATCTGTTATGATGGATTATGTTCTATAACTTATTTTATATGGTGGGCATGTAGATGTATAAAATTGTCAAATATCAGCAAACACAAAAGAACTAACCATTTAACATGTAGAAATTATTCTTCAATAAAAACAGAAAAAAATTATGTAAGAATTTCCCTTTCATCTTAAGAAAATCTCCCACAGTAGTATAAGTATGTGTAAATGCATTTCTACACGTTTTCATACTGATTTGATTCTGGCACCCTTTAGAATATATTTCATGTTTGAACCTAAAATATCTGAAAGTGAAGACCAAACTCAAGCTCCTTCAATTTCTCAGAACCACAAAACAGTGACATCTTAGGAGGCTGGAGATTAAAATTATTATAGATAAACTCAATCTAATTAAAGCCGTATACCATACTTATTTTATCTTCACTTTAGATGACATTAGAAAAATATGTCCTAACCCCAACTATAAGACAGAGGAAACTTTCTGGGAAATAAATACAATAATATTATCCTGTAATTCCCAATGATCTTAATATAAGTTATAGAACATATTTTTGAAGAAATTTCTGTTGAGATCTTTTCTAGTCAAATCTTCCCCACTCAATTCGCAACCATTTTCTGCCTTCTGATACTATAAGTTATTTTAAACTATACATTAATATCAGATGTTCTGATATTATAAATTAGTTTTGCACATTCTAGAACTTCACAACAAAAATGGGAGAAATAGGAAGATATAGGAAAATGCCATCCATAGTCAACAATAGGCAACTTCATATAACTGGATTACAGAAGACAGTGTGGGACCTGGAGATAGCAATAACTAATACCTTCAATGGGCAAAATATCAGTGGCACAGTTTCTTGTTTCTCCATGAAAAACTAAGGAAAGCATCATTATTTATATTTTATTGATGACCAGCTCCAGGTTCACCTAGGATAAGCCAAGTGACAAGATATCACCCACACACATACACTGTACATTTAGCTTCTTCTCTTGTAGATTAAGGGATTTCAGGGATAACTGATTAGCCTATTGTGATTAGGATATGTCTGCTCTGTGTCATGTCCCATGGGTACTCATTCAATAATATTTCTCAGTGAGAAAGGTGATGATGAAAATGAAACTCTAGCTCATCAGCCAAGAAACCCATATGGTTTGACAGGCCCTGAGGTAGTAGATAATGCAGGGAGAAAGCAGGTTCAGAGACTAGGAAGATTATCATGGGGAAATAAAATCATGTTTATCAAAGCCTGGATTATATCTCAGAAATATTGTAGCCCATCTTCCTCATTCCTGATAATTTATGTTCAAGTAGGTACTATTTTCTAATAAAAATGAGAAACATGATAACTCTATAGACAATGCAAATTGTTCTGGGTTATCAAGCTTCTAAAGCACAATCCAAAGACTTAAATCCCAAACTTTTCCACTTGTTTTATTTTGTGGCATGTTCATCTTTGATCTCTAAGTCTACTCAAAACCCAGCGATCCCAACACACCTAAGGATATTTCAGAAATGTTTATGATGATGTTCATTCACAACCTAATCATAAATAAAACTTAAAAGATATACAAAAAATTAGTTGTAAAATTATTCACATATACCTCAGAGCCACTTGATATATAAGGAATTCTAACTATAAGCTGAAGAAGTGAAAAATAAAACTCTTGTACAAAACTATACTTGTATCCAAAAATTTATGAAAGATATCCAAGCAATATTCAGAAAATAAAATAAGGGTATCTTAAGCAAAAGGGAACATCTGAATGACAAAAGAAAGGACCATCATTCCATTCTTATGTAAAATACATTATAAATAAATATATTTTAAATAATTATATAATTTATAATATTTTACAATATATTATATGAAACATAAAACACCTTATTAAATATTTTATATAGTCACATGTATACATAATATATATACACTTACATATATTGTTAAACTACATGTATTTTGCATGTGTTTTTGTGCATCCATATAAATACATAGTGTAGGTTAGTACATACTATAGAGAGAAAATCATCTGTAGAAAATACCACATTTGAGGGGCTGAGTTGTGGCTAAGTGGTAAAGCCCTTGCATAAATAACACATGGGAGGCACTGGGTTCCACCCTCAGCACCACATAAAAATAAATAAATAAAATAAAGGTATTGTGTCCATCTACAAATAGAAAAATATTTTTTTAAAAAGAAAATATCTCATTTGATTAACAGGATGGGTAAAGAGATACACACAGTATCCTTCATTTTCCACATATTTGTATCATTATTCTTTGATTTGTGTTAATTTCAAACATATTGTGGTTGGCAATTGAAGAAAGAAATTGATATAGTACAGTGAAAGTTTGGGAAAATCTTATGATCAAGTTTATTTCACCAAAATAATTTTGTATAAATATACTGGCCTGCAAAAGAATTCATGAATAATCAATATGCAAAAGAATTCATGAATAATCAATAAGCTAAAAAAGATTACAAATATGATGACAAATTATATAACACAGATTAAACAACAAAAAAAAAATCTAGAAAGACCAAGCCTACCATGTATAAATCATGAATAGAAAAAATAAATAGGTCAAAAACTGTAGTGTCTGTTGTGATATTTCCTTTTTCAACACAAATGTTAGTAATTTGAGTTTTCTCTCTTCTTTGTTAGCATGGCTAAGGGTTTGTCAAGGATTCTTTTGGTTGGGGATCAGTATCTTTCCTGCTTCCCTTCTCACCCAATAGGTCGGGTTGTTTGTTCTTAGTTGGTATCTCTGCCCTAATGATGGTGGGGGTTACCAGGGTGGGAAGGTTTGTCTTGGGTGAAGGGCACCTGGAAGTGGAGTATGGCACCCACCAGTCCCATTGGGAGACTGCACCTCAAGGATCTCCTTTGGGATCTGTTCCAGTGATGTGGGCGCCAGGTCTTATCTCCTCATCTTGCCTGTAGACCTCACAGTTCCTGGTCTCTAAATTAGTCTCTAAAGTGTATCTCCCTCACTCTCTCCCTTTCTACTTCCTAATCAGGAACTTTTCTCTCCAGAGGTCTTGTGTATTGCACTCTGGTGGCTGCACACCTGTCGTGGAGGGCTGTTTAGAATTGGGCATTCAACTTTGCGGAGTTAGTGGCTGTTGGGGATTGGGGGAAATTAGAAAACTATGGGTACCTGGCTGTCCAGTGTTCTAAACTGGTAGTTGCCCCAACTAAAGATGGTGATGGAAGTGACCCAAGATGGAGGCAGTTGATTTCAGTTATGGGGTGTTGGGTTGGGTGGGGGAAGCTGGGCAATGGCGTTGTGTGATGCATTCAGAGATGAATTCTGTGGCATGTAGTGTTACTGGCTTTCTTTAGAGCCTGTGATGTCCCCAGGTGCAGGCAGGCTACCGCGAGTAGGGGACTATGGCAGTAGCTGCCAAGTCCCAAGATGGAGGCAACTGGGGGAGCCCCACATTGGTAGATTGGGGTCCACACAGGAGTGGTAGGCGGGGTTCCTGTGTGTGATTAGCAGCTGAGTGTCCTTTGTGGGAGCAGCACCTGGGAATTCTGCATCAGTGCTGACGCCAGTGGTCCTGTTAAGGCACGCAGGAGACCTACATGGGAGAGTAGTGAGTTGGGAGTCCTTTACTAACGCTGAGGCTGGTGGGGAGGGGTCCTCTATCACTCTCAGCAAAGCAGTATTCCTACTAGTTGAGACCTGGGTCATGGAGCAACACAGAATGCTGCCTCCCTCTGGCCTGCCACCTTGGATCCTCTACAGTATGCATATTTAACTGATCACAGTTTATCTTCAAGTGGTATTATAGCACTTTATATAAAGTCTAAGAATCTTATAATAGCACATTTTTGTATACACACACACATTTCTCCTCTCTTAATTTTTGTGCTGTCATTTCATACATTTTATTCAACTCTTTCATAACCCCACACTATATTTTATAATTTTTTAAGAAACCAATGATTTTTAAATATATTTAAGTGATAATAAAATCTCATTTTAACCCATGTTGTTATTCTTTATGGTGTTCTTCCTTCTTTTGTGTAGATGCAGAATTGCACCTGGCATCATTTTCCTTCTGACTTAAGACATCCTTTAATACTTATAGTGTAGGTCTGCTAATAATTAATTATTTCAGCTTTTGTATGTGAGAAAGAGTTTTTATTTTGTATTTGTTTTTGAAGTACATTTTCCATAGGTATATGACCCTCAGTTGCAGTTTCTTTGAGTTGTTTAAAGATCTTACTCCATTTTTGTTCTCACTTGCATTGTTTGCTATAAGAAACACACTGTCATACAAGTTTCTTTTTTCTCTAGCTGCTTTAAAATTTTCTCTATCCCTGGTTCAAGGCAATTTGCCTTCAATATGACTTTTTTTTGGTGGGGGAGGGTGGTGTACCAGGGATTGAACTCAGGGGCACTCGACCACTGACCTCTGAGCCACATCCTCAGCCCTATTTTGTATTTTATTTAGAGACAGGGTCACACTGAGTTGCTTAGTGCCTCACTTTTGCTAAGGCTGGCTTGAACTCATGATCCTCCTGCCTCAGACTCCTGGGACACTGGGATTTTAGGTGTGTGCCACTGCATATAGCCCTTTTTAATTTTTATTTAGAGACAGTATCTCAATAAGTTGCTTAGGACCTCACTTTTTGCTGAGGCTGGCTTTGAATTTGTGATTCTCCTGCCTCAGCCTCTCTGAGCTGCTGGGATTGCAGGCATGCAATACTGTGCCCAGCTCAATATGACATTTTTATTCTCTTCATGCTTGTTGATGATATAACTGTTTTGGATACTTCTAGAGCTTGTTGGATCTGTGGATTTATATTTTGAATCAGATTTGTACAATTTTGGTTATAACTTCATCTAAATTTTCGTATGTCTTTACCTGTCTTGCCTCTCCTTCAAGGACTGCAATTACACGTTTCTCGTGCCACTTGAAAATTTCCCACAGCTCACTGATGTTAATTTTTAAATTTCCTATCTGTTTCATTGTAATCTTTTCTTTTGTAATATCTAATACTCTGTTAATCCCATCCACTATGCTTTCTATCACAATATTTTTTATTCTTTTTAAATATTTCTTTTTAAATTGTAGTTGGACATAATACCTTAATTTTACTTATTTATTTTTGCGTGGTGCTAAGGTTTGAACCCAGGGCCATGCACATGCTAAGCAAGCACTCTACCACTGAGCCACAACCCCAGCCTCTATCACAATATTTTTTAATTATAGAAGCTCAATGTGGATCTTTTCAATATTTTCCACATTTTCACTAACTTTTGAGTATGTGAACTCTGAGTTGGTTTTGATACATTGGTTTTTCTTATTGTAGATATTATTTCCTTGTTTACATTACTGGTATTTTTTAATTGGAGGTCAAAAATTACTAGTTTATGTGGTTGGATGCTTGATATTTTTGTATTTCTGGACCTTTGCTTTGAGATGCAGTTAAGTTACTTTGAAACAATTTGATCTTTTTGTTAGGTGGGTCTAGAGTAGTTCATAGTCCAGGGATAATTTTTCCCATAACTGATATAAGACCCTTCTGTTTCCTCTATCCAAATGCCTCATAAATATTGAGGTATTCCTGTCTAGTTTATGGTAAGAGCTACTATTTCTGGCTCTACATAAATGCAGGGAACTCTTTTTTTTTATATAAGTACTTGGGATTAAACCCAGGGTTGCTTAACCACTGATCCACATTCCCAGACCTTTTTATTTTTTATTTTGAGACAGGGTCCCACTAAATTGCTTAGGGTGTCACTAAGTTGTTGAGGCTGGCTTTGAACTCATGTTCTTCTTGTTACAGCCTCCCAAGCTACTGGAATTACAGGCCTGCACCACCATGCCCAGCTATGGCTTTGGGTAGTTTTCTTATAGGGATGCACTCATACTCATCTAAACACCCAAATGCAACTCATTTCTCTCCAGTACTCTCTTGTATAAAGAAAGTCTAGCTTTGTTGATTTACCTGGGTTTTAAGTTCTTTCTCCTCAAGTCAGAGAATCCACTGAATTCTGCCTAGGCTCTCTTTCTTTGTGGACTGGAAAGTCTCTGAATGCAGGGACCTAAAATAACTATTGGACTCACCTCATTTGCTTTCCATCTCATAGGGATTATTTGTATTTATTTTCGAATATTCAGTGTTTTGAAAATCAGTGTTTCATATATTTGTATATTTTTTCATATGGAGGAGAAATCTTATCCCATTTTTCCAGGGTCTCTGTAAGCAAATGTTCTGCAGACAGTTAAAAATAATCAGCGATAACAAGGAGTTTGGCATCTTAGAGTCCTAGAGTTCATTTAATAGTGTGCCTCTAAAAAGTGTATGTATTCACTGAACACTCACTTTCCCATCATGTAAAGAGACCTCATGCTGGACTCGGAGAAGGTACATGCCTGTAATCCCAGTGGACTAGGGGGCTGAGACAGGAGGATCACAAGTTGAAAGCCAGCCTCAGCAAAAGCGAGGTACTAAGCAACTCAGTGAGACCCTGTCTCTAAATAAAATACAAAATAGGGCCGGGGATGTGGCTCAGTGGTCCAGCGCTCCTGAGTTCAATCCCTGGTACCTCCCTTCAACAACAACAAAAAAAGATCTCATGTTGTTACAGTAACCAACTTCCTACATATTTGAAATTTAATGACATGTCTTGATGCAAGTTTAATAAAGGCTGGGTTTTAAACTTCAGGGATTCGTTTTTTATATTTATTTTTTAATTTTAGTAGGACACATGCCTTTATTTAATTTATTTATTTTTTAAATATTTATTTTTTAGTTGTAGTTGGTTGGACACAATACCTTTATTTTCTTTATTTTTATGTGGTGCTAAGGATCAAACCCAGGGCGTTGCCTGTGCTAGGTGAGCACTATACTGCTCAGCCACAACCCCAGCCCCAAACTTCAGGGATTCTTAAAGCAAAAACCAAAAAAAAAAAAGGTCTAAAAAATGTTTGCTGTTCTTTACCATCTGTCTTTTTGCACAATATCATCCTTTCATAGATTGGCAGAATGTTCAGTTCTTTTCTTGTCATCTGACCATATTTATATCTACAAATGTAAATCAAAATTCAGAAGTTTGCCCATTATCTATGTTATGCTTCCTTTAGTGTGATTACCTAGCTTGCATGAGGCCCTGAACAGAATCCCAGGCATAATAATAATAATAATAATAATAATAATAATAATAATAATGTACACGTCCTTTGGTCCCTTTGTACTCCCAAATCCTAAATAAAATCCAGAAATTATTTGTAAAACATTCACAAATACAAAGCAATGTGTTTGAAGGGTTTTCACCAAAATAGTTAAAATTATTATCTTGTAATTCTGACCAGAAGCTTTTACCCTCAAGGTATAATAATACTGTTCAGGTATGAGCATATAGAAAATCACTTATGATGAAGGGTAAAATATATTAGGAAAAACACTACGTGGTTAGTGCTGAAGGAATGCTGAGTAAAGGGTTTCCTAGGGATGCTGAGAATTGAGAAAAGAATGAAGTCAATGAAGTAGAGTTTTATAGTGGTTGATAATTATAATTTCATTCTTAACAAAATTGAAATAAACAGAAAAATAGAAAACATTGCAGACAGTGGTAATGATATTAATAAAGGCATGGCAGAAAGAAGCAAAATATATTGATAGTAAGTGGTTGAAGATAAGGGTGATGTTATGAAGAATAAGAAATATATGGATAACATATGAATGGTAAGACAAGTCTATGGAGAATTTTGCATGGTAGACTTTTAAGGTATATAACTTCCATTTTCAGAAATAAAGTAGTGAGCCTTACCAATCAATCCATTCTCTCTGAAAACAATCAACCCAGAAATGTACATTAAAAATAACATAAAGCAACCTTCTGATTTGGGATAAGATAACATATATTCATCGTTTTCAGCATCTCTCTACTTAGTACAAGTAAAAAAGAGAATGGAAATAATATAATAGGCATAGGAGAAACATGAAGGGTAAAAATGTGAAGTCAATCTTCCTAGGGGACCCAGGACTTGAGGAAAAAAAACATCAACTCAAACAATTTCAGGCCTCAGGTCTCCCAACCCTCCAAGAGACAGAAAGTGTACCCAGGCTGAGCATCTGATAAAATGGTAGCCTTGTTAACTGGCCAGCTATAAAAAGAACAGGACTTAAGAAGCTCTCTCTGTTCCATAGGCCCAGCTATTTTCAACCTTGACCTTATAGTAACCAGTAGCCCATAATAGTATATTCTGTCCCTGTACGCAGCATCAGGAGAATTCAAGAGAGTGCTGGGCTATACTAGAAAATGTGTTATGAGTATTTTATCAGGCCTGGTGTCTCCTGCCTCTGCTTAGGGGCAATCAAGCCTAGGGAAGTATACTTAAATAAAAAAATAATATCATCTTTTACACATTCTCTTCCAGAAAACGTAAGAGGATGGAATCCTTTCCACTTCATTTTATGAGGCCATTATTGTCTTAATACCAAAACTAGAGAATTAAAATACAAAAAGAAAATTTTCAGACCAATATTTCTCATGAACTTAGATACACAATACTTCAACAAAATATCGATAAGGTAGGTAAAAGTCAAGTTAATTCTTCTTTAATTATTTGGTAGAATTCTCCAGTGAAACCATCTGAGAATTTCCTTTTTTGGGAACTTTAAAATTACACATTCAAGGGCTGGGGCTGTAGCTCAGTGGTAGAAAGCCCGCCTCACATGTGTGATCCTCAGCACCACATAAAAATAAATAAAGATATTGTGTCCAACTACAACTAAAAAAATATTAAAAATATAAATTACATATTCAAGTTCTTTAATGGTTATAGGGCTATTCATATTACATGGTTATATGTTGTTTGATAGTTTGTGATATTTGTTGAATTTATGAGCCAAAAATTGTTCATAGTATTGTCTTATAATATTTTAATGGCTGAAAGATATGTATCAATTTCCCTATTTTTTTCTGGTATTGGTGATTTGTCTCTTCTCTCTAGATTTAAGTGTTAAAAATGTATAAATGTATTGATTTTTAAGTAAAACAAGCTTTCTTTATTTCCTCTGTTATTATTTTTAATTTCATTGATTTATGCACTTAAATTTATTATTTACTTAATTGGCTTTCATTGAGTTTAGTTTGTTATTGCTAGGTTTTTGTTAGTGACTTAGATTATTGATTTGAGACCTTATATTCCATAGTATCTTTGCATTATTTTTAATTCACAGATCAGCAAAAAGAAAAATTAAAGAATTCATGGATCATGTTTTCAACATAAGGTGAATGAGCCAATCTGGTGTGCAATATGAGGCATTTACCAGATGATTTGCACAGATAATTGAGACCAATAATATTTCCTTTTCCTAGAATTTTCTGCAAAAGTGAATGTTTCCTTGGATTATCTTGATAATTTTCTCAATTCTCCAATGTTTTTAAATAAAATAGATAACTTCAAAATCAACAGAAATGGCACATACTCTTTAAATATAACATGTTGAAGGAAAGGATAGAGACATGTAAATAGAAAATATTAAAGTATACTCCATGATATTTGAACCCCAAATAATAGATAAGATTTGAAGTCATTAAGAATTACCAGAAATGCAAATGTAAACAAGACTAAATAGGAATAAGACTGATAATAAGATACAGAAACACCAAAGTAAAAAAAAAAAAGATTTAGTTTACATAAAGGAAGATAAGAAAATATTTGATGAAGATGGTTTAAGAGAAATTATAAAGATGAAGAAAACTTATTCAAGAATGATGGTAAGGCAGTATAATCTAGTAGTTAATAATTCTTTCCAGGGTTAGACTCACGATTCCCCAATTTATTACATGTGATAACTAGGGAAATTTATTTATCTTCTCTAAGTCCCAGTTTTCTCATTTCTAAAGTGGGGAAGAATTCAAGTTATAATTTAATAAGATAACTGTGAAAATTAAATAAGTGTCTTAGCTTTTTCACTGCTGTAACCAAAGATCTGACAAGAACAATTAGAGGAGGAAAAGTTTATTTTGGGCCTCACAGTTTCAGAGGTATCAGTCTATAGATGGTCAACTCAGTTTCCTGGGGCCTGATGAGAGGCAGAATATCATGACAGAGTATCTTGTCGAGGAAAATAACTGGGAATATGGCACCAGGAAGTGGGGGGAAAGAGAGATATGCCCCACTAGGAACCCACCTCCTCCAGCCATAACTACCTGTCTACAGTTATCACTTAGTTAATCCTTATCAGAGGATTACTTCACTGATTAGGTTAAGTGTAGAGTGCCATCTGTGGACTATGTGTGGACCAGAATGGCATGGAAGCCCATTGAATGGGAATGACTGGTATCTGGGAACTTACTGCATAACATCCTGCTGTAAGATGGCCCAAAATACATGCGAATTCCCACAGATCTCTGCCAAAGATCCCACACAGCACTGGGGATGGGGTGACCTGCCAAGATGCCAACCTATTGACTGCAAGACATCATGAAGCAAGACTCCACCCCTGAAATCTTATCCCTGCCTTTGATGTACCTCCTTAAATAAACCACTGGAGCCCCTTTTTAATTGTTCAGCTCCAGCACCTGTGTGGTCTGGACCTATCAGGCACTCTGCCTTTAAAACTATTTTTCTGACTTTGTCTTTTATTTCTTCACTAACTATTTCAGACTTCTCAGGTGGCTTATCTCCTCCTGACTAGGAAAAATTACCCTGGTGAGGTGCTGGCCACCTCACAATAGTTAAGGCCCTCATAACTTAATCATTTTACATCTGAACTCTCTTGCATTGTTTCACACATGAGCTTTTGTGGGACACCTCAGATCTAAACCATAACAGTGAAGTAGTATATAGTCATTCAGCATGATGCTTACACAACTGAACAAGACATTAGCTGCTATTATAACTCTGGCTGCACCTTTGTATAGCCTCAACACACATTAAGCATCTGTTAAATTATCATTACAATTGTCTATTTTTTCTTACTTCTTTTAAGGACATCACGCATCATTGTTTCACTCTGAAAAACACATTAAAAGAATCTTATTTCCTGACCTTATATCTTCTAGCTTGCTTAATTCTTTGAACTGTGGTCATTTGATAAGCAAAAACAAAACAAAACAAAAAAAAATGAAGGCTCGGGGAAATATCATTAAGTTCTCTAAAGTCATGCAGATTTTGCATTGTGGAATTACCTAGTAGAATTATGCAGGTAATTATTACTTGATGAACAAATAAATACAGATAAGCAGGGATTGGAGTTCCCTGAAACTTCAAAAGTTCAACTATGATCATATAACCAGAAGAAAACAATACATTTATAAGGGGAACAAATGTGAAACTGGACTCAGAAAAATGTATTACCCCTTTCCTAAACAGCCTGAGTTCAGTAGCAGTAGGTTTCTTTAGGATTTTGTTAGCTATTGTTGTGAAATGCCTTGACTGCTAGTAAATTAGCAATACTGTGAACCTATAAAAAGGCAGAAGGCATTTGTTAAGATTGAAAATATGTTGGCTTGCTGAATTAAGTATTGTATTATTAGAAATGATATAAATTAGCAAGGTATTATTGTTCCAGTGATTTTTCAGTTTGACAATTTGATAATATGGGTGAATTTATTAACTGAGGAGTTATTTTTCTTTACAAATTTATAAATATCAGAGGATTTGGGAATGCACCAATTTAAGATATTTCTTAATATGCAACTTAAATGTGAAAAAAGGATCATGCTTCTAAAACTGATATTGGTGTCCAACTTGAACCTTTGTTTCAATTCATGGTGGTATACTCAGATAATTCAGTTTTCCAATTTATTTCAGTCTAAATTCATTATATTTCTGCCTCCTTCCCCTTTTCAATAAAGAGTCATTCTATTAACCTGATTCCTTGGACATTTTTCTTTTAAAAGAAAAGGCAAAAAACCTAGACATTTTGAGATTCAAAAACCTATACTTGTAAGTTCCTATCTCTCCTATGAACTTCAAATCCCATTTTGAAGTCTATTTTGAAACTCAAAAGCTGAAAATGACTCTTTTCTTTCTCTTTGAATTATTTGTGTCATTGCAACTGTACCCTGAAGGCAGTGCATATAGAATGACAAACTTATGGTTGCATGAATGGTAAAGAGTAGATGGTAAAAAAATCACAACAAAATATGACATCATATTGTTACAAATTTAACAAATGAAATTATTTTTCTCAAGTTCTGTCAACCAACAAAGTGTTCTTGATATAACCTTTTCCTATACCTAAAGCTTCCCAACTAGTATATCACACTGATGTGCTGCAAATGAGTTCCTAGTGTATCAAGGTATTGCGCCCTTAGTGCAATATCTCTGGTCATTAGGACATTCATACAGTCTCATTAAAAACAAAGTTAGGAAGTATCAAACCCATATATCTCCTCTGTTTTCCTTTACTTAATCATTTTCAATTAATACATTTCTATAGCAGCAACCATATTCAGATCAAAAGTACACCAGATTTGACAAAGGAAAATGAAGGGAAAGGAGGTGGGATGGGAATAGGAAAAATAGTAGAATGAATCAGACATAACTTTCCTATTCTCATATATGAATACATGACCAGTGTAACTCCACATCATGTGCAACCACAAGAATGGAATCAAAATTCTAATGGGTTGAATTCCATGTGTGTATAATATGTCAAAATATACCCTACTGTCATGTATATCAAAAACAACAGAATATTAATTTTAATAAATTTTATTATAATAGAAAAGCACATGAGATACAGAAAATAGAGCAAACCAATGATTTGTGAAGATAAACAAAAATATATTTGAGAAAAAGAAAGGTAGTGGAGGTGAGGATTGAAGTCAACCAAAGAAACTCTTTCAAAGCAAGGTCTCCACAATAAAATTCTTGGAAGGAGAAAAGCCTATGAAAAGCTAGGGTAGCAGAAGAAAATTCAAAAGTAAAGTTTATCAGGCCCAATTATTGAAATTAGGGTCTGATTTGAGAGAAAACCCAGCAGTAAGGCTCATATTTCTGAGGTACTGAATTACTGGCCCAAAACTCTTCAGATTTTTCTGCCTTGAGAAAGACATGGACTTGAAATCCAGAGAAAGGACAGATCCCAGCAAGATTAAATGTTAGAAAGCAAGGCAAATTGCCTTGTGCTGGGAGAACTAACTGGAACAAAAATTCATAAATATTGAGAAAATGGTGGATTTTCTTACACTTGGGATCCATTATTGTGCATGAGTTCTAGAATAAGAATCAAGTCTGGAAAGGGCCAGGATGTAGAAACTGTCTGCCTCTTATAGATGAGATTTCCATTATTTTAGTTCTTTGGGGTTACTATAACAAAATACAATAAACTGGGTAGCTTATAAATAATAGAAATTTATTCCTCACAGTTTTGGAGGCTGAGAAGTTCAATATCAAGACAAATTTGTTGCTTACTTTCTGATTCATAGATGATGCTTTCTCATGTCTTCATATGGTGGAAAGGGTAAACATTCTTTCCAAGGCTTCTTTTATAAAGGCGGTAATCCCACTAATGAGGCCTCCACCCTCATGATTTAATTATTTACCAAAGGTCCTACCTCCAAAACTATCAAATAGGGATTAAGGTTTCAGTATATGTATTTAAGCTGTGAGTGAGGCACATACATTCAGACCATAACATCTGATATACTTTTTAAATATTTTTAATTGTAGATGGACACAATACCTTTATTTTTTAAATTTATTTTTATGTGGTGCTGAGGATTGAACCCAGTGCCTCACACCTGCAAGGCAAGCACTCTGCCACTGAACCACAACCCCAGCCTGACATCTGATATATTTTTAATTTTTAATCTTCTCATTGTTTTCTTACAACTCAACAATAAAGAGAGAGAAAGCATTTGGGATCAAAACATTCAATATTTCCCTCATATATCTATCATATAATAAAAACTTCTTGTACCAAAATTACATAGCCAAACAGCCCATTTCATCCTATTTTAACAACTCATCACCCAAAATACTAAAACAGGGTGCTCTGTACTTTTTTTATTATGACAGAAGTAACTACCCTCTCTTCTCAAATTCTTTTACTGAGCCACTTCTAAATATTCCTTGTATCATATTTAGCAAACTATTTTATACAAACTACTCAGAACACATATATGACCATTGCAATCATTTTCTTTTCTCAACTGAATCCTAGCTCTCCCTTGGATCATATGTTTAGTTCTCTAAAGTGGTGTTGCTTTTTCACACACCTAATAAAATAGATTTGTCAGAGTTATGTCCTCTTTGATTTCCATAGCCACTTTCAATCATTACTATCCCAAATTCTTTCAAACAAAATAAGTAAAACCATCAACAACAAATTCCTGTTCTGTTGCCAGTAATGTTTTCTTCTTTTTTTTTTTAAAGAGAGAGAGAGAATTTTTTTATTTTTATTTTTTTTATTTTTATTATTTTTTTAGTTTTCAGCAGACACAACATCTTTGTTTGTATGTGGTGCTGAGGATCGAACCCGGGCCGCACGCATGCCAGGCGAGCGCGCTACCGCTTGAGCCATATCCCCAGCCCCTAATGTTTCCTTCTTGCCTTCTTGTCCAGCATAGACTGTGTGGTTCAACATTTCAATGATATGCAGCCAATTATGCCTGGTATATATTTATACTCATTAATTTATGTAGGGCTTCAATATTATTCAATATCTTCAATATGTTTATCTGCTGAAGTTACTCTTTCAAGGCTTCCGTACTACTCTCAAAACTTTGAATCCCTCTACCTCTCTAAGCTATGCAGAAAGTGGGGAAAGGAGTAAGAAATCTGAGAATAGTGTCTAGAAAAGAATTCAGAAGGAAACATTCTCATTAAACACAAAACTACATACACTTAAATTTTCAGACAGTCTGTTATCCTTCTCTCCAACCAGAACTTAGGAACCTTCCTTTGTTATATCTAAGGCTAATCCCCCCACATTAATTATGCTTATGGTCTCCATTTCTTTATCTCCCTCCCACCCACCCACTTTGATTTAACTTTTTGCCTCATCCCTCCATAAATACAGATCTGGCTCATAACACCAGTATTATCAAATAAAATAGACTATATTATTAAAGTTTATTTGACTTCATCAGAAATATTAACTGTTAAACTATATGAACCCTTTTAAAATACTATTTTCCTTTAGTTTTCAAAACACAATAGTGTGTTATTTTCTTTCTTTTTTTTTAGTTTGTTATTTTTTTCTCTCATCCTTTTCAGACTCATCCCCTTCTTAGCCATTATATGTCAGAATTAATCAATGTTTGTTCATAAACCTCACCAGCTTCTTTTTCTGTCATCTTTCCCATGGCTTCAATTAGCACATATACACAAGGGAGTAGAATCTACATTCATCCCAGACATCTGTAAACTAAAGTAGGATATTCACTTAATTGTTCTATATCGTTCAGTTGTTTTAAAGGTCCTTAAGATCAAAGCAGAAACCTATCCTACCACATACATTCCTCTTCCAGGGTCCTCTATTCCAGAGAATTTTACCTCTAAGCATCAAGTTGCACAAGCCAGAAATAAAATACATCCTTGATACCACCTCACTTCTACCCCATATCTAATATAGTACTAAATCTCTGGATTTGGCCTCTGCAATGTGTCTCATCTATCCAGTTCTCTCAATCTCCATTGCCACTATCCTAATTAAGTTAACAACACGTCTTGATTGAATTAGAATTATAACAGTTTTCTAACTTATTCTCATATCTACTATCACACCCTTCCATCTGCTTCCAACTGCCAACAACAAAACAATTGTAATACAATCCTTATCCATGGCCATTCTTCCAAAGTATCTATCAATGTCTTCCCATTATTTTTAACATAAGGTTAAAAAACCTTGACATTTCAGCAAATGGTATCTTGGCCTTTGTCTACATCTTTTGTGTGTGTGTGTGTGTGTGTGTGTGTGTGTGTGTTCTGGGTGTTTTGTTGTTGTTGTTGTTGTTGTTTTGATACCTAGGGGTGCTTTACCACTGAGCTACATGTCCAGCCATTTTTATTTTTAATTTTTAGACATTGTCTCACTAAGTTGCCTAGGGCCTTACTAAATTGTTGATCCTGCCCTTGAACTTCTGATACTCTTGTATCAGCCTTTCAAGTCACTGGAATTACAGGTCTACCATGTCTGGCTCTTTGCCTACTTTTCAAGTGTTTCTTCTACTACACTACTCTATCCCTCTGTACTTCAGCCACACAAGGCTTCTTACAGACCTTCTTACCTTCCACATTTCCTCATACCAAAAGGTCTTTGGATATGCTAGTCTTTTTATTTTGAAACAGTTTTTGATGGCCCTTCAAGTCATCAAAAGAACTCAGTTAAATCCTTTTCTGATATTCTTTTTCTCTTCTCATCAATCTTAGTCTGTAGTTGTTTATTTGTGTGGTTATTATTGTATGTAATTTTCCTCTGGAGTCTAAACTCTTAAGTTCTATAAGTGTATATTTGCTTTTGTCTACTTGTATTTCCAGTGCCTAGTAATTAATTGTTAATTAACTGAATGACTTAGAAAATGGACACTTCATCAACATAGCTGTAAAATTCACTAAATAGGAGTTTAGTTATTTTGGTCACTCTTATTCATGCTTTTTTTTCTTAACAGAGGTACAGTGTCCTTACTTTTCTTGGATATCCAGTACTCTAAAGTGTTCATGTTGTATTTTTTCCTCATTTAAAAATTTTAGTTTTCAAGAAGCAAGGTAATAAGCTCCTTGAAACTTAGAAATCTCAGGATGTTAAGGTTAATAGTTTTCTCTTTCCAACTGGATTTGCATTTAAAATGGATTAAACCTTAGAATTAAAGTTAAAAGGTTCTATTATGAGATTTCTTCTATCAGTCAACTAAATTCAGGAAGTCTCTGATCCAGAAGGTCTACTGAAAAGACAATTGTCATTACTCCATTATTGTGAAAGCCATTTCTTGTTTATGGTATAAGTTCAGGTTTATTTGGGAGTCTTCTACTAAAATTGTTCATAACATTTTTTTACTGAGGTTTAGCTACACACATTATTTTGTTTATGTTACCTCAGAAGTGAATATGACTTGAGGTAAATATTATCCATTTCCACATAATGTAATAAATTTGCTTCCATTTGTTAACTGCCTTGAGTAATAATTATTGTTGAAGTTGTTAATGTCAAGATAGTATATAAATTATGTCAATAGCTATAGAAACACACACATATGGAAGAGGGGATAATGGGGAGAGGAAAAGAGAGAGTATTACTATCATATACTTTCATAAAGGTATATACATTATTAATTTTTTGAGACAGAGTCTTGCTAAGTTGCTCAGTCTGGCCTCAAACTCCTGGGCTCAAATATTCCTATTATCTCAGCATCTCAAGTAGCTGGGACTACAGGTGCATGCCACTTCATCCAGTTTTTCATCATTGATTTAATCATACTTATATTATTGGTGAGAACCAGTGCTTATAACACACCTTTCTCCCTGGTATCCCAAAGAAGAATAACTTCCCTTCAGAAAAATAAATCAAATAAAACTTAGCACCAGAGCTAACAAATTCACCCTGGCTTTATGAATTATAGAAAGATATACATTTCATTAATTGGGAAATAAAATCTCTTCAAGCAGGGAAAAAAAGGAAATTGACAAGTAGCTGAGAATCTGATTGATATGCAGTTGCATTAACATAAGAGAAAAATGTAGTGCTATTTGTTGGTTTTCCTTCAGTCACCACAGGGTAATAAAAGAAATATATTTTTTAATTACCATTTCTTACTAAAATGTAGAAATATTAGCCTCCAGATATCCATTTAAAAGCTCAATACCAGATGGTAGAAAATATCCAACCGAATCAAAGTAGAGGGAGAACAATCTGAGTAAAGTGATTTGGAGACATCTGATGCACAGAAAAGGGGCAAATAATGACTCCAAGAGAAAGGAAGAGAAAGGAAGAGTAGAACTCAACTACTAAAGCCTCTGAAAATCTTAGACATATTTGAGAAAATGATATCAAGTCAATAATGGCCAAATTCACATCTTATTTCAGGGAATGGCTGGAAATCATAGACAGTAATTTCCAGCATCAGATGTGAAATTGCTCCTTTAAGTGAAAGTGATTTTGATACCTTAAATTTTCATGGTATCTTTCTTTTCCAAAAAACGTTTTCTCAGATGGAGGATTGCAAAAACACAGTGTTACTTGTTAGAAGAACCTTGCAAAGAGAATAAATGTTCCAAGGTACACCAACTTTTTTTCTCCTTTTTATCAGTTTAGTGTCATATACTTCACCAACCCCCATGCCCAGCCACCATATACTTCCCCTCTAACAAAGCAAAACACAATATAGGATTCCATTCAAATAAATGCTTCTTTTGAAGTAGAGGAACAAACTCTTCCCTGAATCAATTCTCTCTTCTGGGGATGTCATTATATCCATTCATTGATTTGCTTATTTAAAAAAAAATCAGTAACCATTTTGTTTTTTGCTAAACACTCAGAAAGACCTATAGGATAAAAACATGAGCAAGATATACAAGATTCTTATCCTTATGGAGTCCCCTATTGGTAAGGGATAAGGAAAAGCAAATCATTGAGGGGGAGGGGGAGGGACAGGAAAATAGAGGAAATGCAGAATATTGAATAAATTGTATTATGTTCATGTATGATTACACAACAGTGAATTCTACCTTTATGTATATCTATAAAGCACTACTTTAAAAAAACAATAAATAAATAGAAGTAAAACCAGCATAACAGAGGAAGTGAAACGGGGAAAGGGAGAAAGGAGGGCAAAAAGGAAGTACTAGGAACCAAAATGGAACAAATTATACTCCATGCCTGTGTGATTCTCTCATAATGAATTCCACTATTATGTATGACCATAGTAAAATAATAAAATATTTTTAAAAAGAAAAAAGTTAATCAATAATCATAATATTGAGTCAAAAGTGTGAGGATAGGAAAATATAGATTGCTACAGGTAGAGTTTATAGCTGTTGGCCCAACATAATTACTGATATCACAGTCTTTGATTCTCAAAAATATTTTTATTTAGATATTAGGTTATATGATCACTCTTGCTATCGGATCTAAAAGGAGAAATATCTGCTCTAGTTCTGGAGATTCAAAAGCATTATGTTTCTTTACTCTTTACCAGAAATAGACTCAATTCCTTGATCTGAAAATCATGTTTCTTTGCTTATTTAAAAATATTCAGAAAAAATATTCTAGATATAAATAGATTGATAGATATAATCTGACCATTGGGCATCATTGGTCCCTCAATAGCATTATAAAGGCAATTTATTATTCTATAAATATTTTCATAATTTCATTTACTAAAATATTTATGAAATTATATGAGTATTGATTCATTTTCAAGTATTTTCCCTAAAAGTTATAAGCTTTACAGATAGTTTGTTAATTTAGCTGGTGAATACAAGATTCTATTTCTTGTACTTGAAACAAAAGAAAAGTTAAACTCTTAATCAAATGCTTCCACTAAATTTAGTCTTAAAGCATGGTGTTTGAGGATTTACTATTCAATGTTTCAACAATGCACAGAACACCCAAATACTAATGCCATGTACCTATGTGTAACTTTACTGAGTAATGAGGTTTGCTGAGGTATACATTATCCTGTAAGTATAGTATATGAAATAGAGTTACTCAGTTTATGAGTGAACCAAGCTAACTTCTAAGCTTAACATGACTTAACATTATTGCTTACATCTTAATATGACTCAGTGATTCTCTGCTTAAGCATGCAAATGCATTTTATGATACGTAAGTATATGTTCTGTTAGAGTGATATTTGAAATGGAGATACACAGAGTTTCAGTAGTTTTTCCTGGTAATTACTGCAGGTCTAATATACAGTTCTTAGATTGGTGGCCATAATACACTACTGCCACCTGGTGACATCATATTGACCACTCAGCATAAATTTAAGATCCAACCCCCCTCCCCCCGCCATCATACTGTGTAGCATGCCTTTGCTAGTTTGAATGAGTGTTGATCAGTACCCATGTTCTATAAAATCTTAAATTAAAGAGACCATGCTTTATTTAAATGATTCTAAGTGAAAAAAAGTTAGTATACTCATAATACTGGACAAGAGTAGACAGAAAGACAGAATATTTTAAAGCAAACTCAGTTGATCAAGCCATGACCGAATAACTTTGAAAACAAAAGTTTTTCCATTTGAAGTGACTACGACATTTAAATATTCTATGTATCTGGTTAAAACAAAAAATCAGCAAGTCATAATACTTCAGAGAAAATGTACTACATTTTAAAGAATCTATTTCATTTTGAATTTTTGTGTTTTATTTTCTAATATTTTTATTTCAAAGTAAGCATATGTTCACAGAAAGTTGCAGAGACAGTAGACAGAGGTCCCATGCACCCTTTGCCCAGTTCCTCAATGATCAGATCTTTGGTAAGCATATTATAATATCAAATTAGAAACTGCCATTAGTACTGTGTCATTTTATTACATGTAAGCATCGCCACAATCAAGTTACAGGATTATCCTATCACAACAAGGATCCCTTATTCTATTTTTTATAGTTGTATACTGCCTTGCACCAAACCTTTGACCACTTGCCATTGCTAACCTGTACAAACTATTAATTTGTTCATCTTTATAATTTCATCAGTTTTAGAATGATAAATACATGGTATCATACAGTACATGACATTTTGAAATTTTATTTTCATGCAACATAATATATTAGATATCAATGAAATTATTTTATGTTATAAACAGATTGTTCCTTTTATTGCTTTCATTTCTGAGTAAGTATTCCATGGTATGGATGTACTGTAGCTAAACTATTCACCTAGTATAGGCTATTTTGTATGAGATAGTACAAATAAAAATGCTATGAACATTTATATTCCAGTTTTTGTGTGTACACAAGTTTTTATTTTTCTGGGATAAATGCTCAAGAGTGTGATTTTTTGGATACCAGTTGTATGCGTGTTTCATTAAAAAATGGTTAAGCTGTGTTCCAATGTTACTATACCAAGATAAGTGCAGTATAAAAACCTCTCTTTTTATCTCTTTGAAC
This sequence comes from Marmota flaviventris, assembly GCF_047511675.1. Lineage (NCBI taxonomy): Eukaryota > Metazoa > Chordata > Mammalia > Rodentia > Sciuridae > Marmota > Marmota flaviventris. The sequence goes on from NC_092518.1 coordinate 100,353,659, forward strand.
TTGCAGATTGTGGCCTCCATGGTTTCTGATGAGCAATCCTATATTATTTGAATTGGTGAAGTGTCATTTTTCTCTCTGTTTTCAATATTTGGTCTTTTGTCCTTAGTTTACAGAATATAGGATTTACTTCTTGTATGAATTTTTTTAGATTTATCCTTCTTGATGTTTGCTCAGCTTCTTACATTTGTGGTTTGTGTCTTTCCCCAAGTTTGAGGATATTTCATCTATTATTGCTTAAAATATTTTTAGATCTTCATGTTTTCACCCTTTATCCTAAGATGAGAATGACATGAATATTCTCTGTTTTACTGCCAAATATCCTTGACATTGTTCATTTTACCCCAACTTGTTTTCTCAGTTTACATGGAGTAGTTCATATTATTTTAAGTACACCTATTTTTTTTTATTTTGTTCCCTCCATTCTCCTGTTAAGTCCATCAAGTTTTAACTATCTGTGTTCTAAAATTTACATTTGACTTTTTTTAAAAAAGAAAATAAGAAGTGCCTTGTATTTTTATTGGTTCTTTTTAGTTATATATAACAGTAAAATTCATTTGATACAATTGTATAAGTACATAGTAAAAGTATTTCAGATTCATTCCACTGTCTTTACCTATTCTCCCTCTTTTCCCTTCATTCTACATTGTCTAATGTACTGAATATAATCTACTGAATATCTGTTTTTCCCTCTTCCCCCTTATTGTTGGTTAGCTTCCACAAATCAGAGAAAGCATTCAACCTTTTGTTTTGGGGGACTGGTTTAATTCATATCTTCTGTTTCTTTGCTTAAAGTTTCTACTTTTTATTTATTTCAAGAATATTTAAAATCACTCATTAAAAATTAGTATAATGGCTACTTTAAAATACTTTTAGATAATTATAAACCTGTATCATCTTGCTGGCATCTGTTGATTTTTCTCTTCTCATTCAAGCTGAGATTTTCTGGTTTTTCATAAAAGTAGTGATACTTGGTTGAATACTATACACTTGGGGTATTATGCTTTGAGATGCTGGAACTTGAGTCTTCTGTTTTAGCAGGCTTCCCCTGACGTGTTCCAGTGGAGGGAAAATGTATATCACCTCATCACTGTCAAATGGTGGTTAAATTCCAGATTCCATACTCTGCCTCTGTTGACATCCTGGAGTAAAAGAAATGCTTGACACTGCTGGGTGGGGTGGGAGTTTAAGCTCCCTAGGTGACTTCCATAGACAAGGTGGTAAATGGCTTTTTTATTGCTGGGAAGTAATGTCCTGATCACCTGCCAGTGAGATGCTTATCTCAATCTCATTCTAAGATGAGAAAGGACATCTCATTAGAATCAAATGAATGTGGAACCCTAGGTTCCCCATGCAGCCTTTGCTGATGAGGAAAGGTAGGAATGCCTTTTCATTTTTCTGGCATTTGTTTGGAGGAGTTTTTGTTCTGTATTCCTGATGGGTTCTTCTCCTGGTCCTCTGGTTAGAAATAGTAGGCTTTTCCTATGGCTATTTTTGTCTAGGCCTGTTAGCATTTCTGGGTTTTCAGTTTCTCCATAAGCCACTCTCATACAAACAAGGCAAAACAAAAACACGGGAAACTCAGCACTGTTTTTTCCCCTCAGATTCTGGGTTGTCTAAACCGTCTTCTTCTATACACCTCTGAGAATTTTCTTAGGTTTAATATGTAATTTCTAGGGTTTCCTCTGTACTTAGTGGAAGAAATAGAAAAAAATTATATCTCCTCCATCATTCCAAATAGAGCAATCAGAATCCATTTGACTTTTAGAATAGTCACCAAATTATAACCAAGTGTGTATAAATCAATCTATATCGCAGATTTTAACTCAGATAAAACTAATCTTGTTTTCCTTATTTGATTAATGCACAAAAGTAAAATTCTAAAGCTTGGAAATACATAACAGCCTCATACTTTTGAGGACATCTCTCACATAATTTTTGTTTAAAATATCATGCTTCAAGCTGGGCATGGTGATGCACACCTGTAATCCCAGGGGCTCGGGAGTCTGAGCCAGGAGGATCGCAAGTTCAAAGCCAGCCTCAGGAATAACAAGACAGTAAGCAACTCAGTTAGACACTATCTCTAAATAAAATATAAAATAGGGATGGGGATGTGGCTAAGTGGTTGAGTGCCCCTGAGTTCAATCCCCAGTACCCCCCAAAAAATTATGCTTCATTATGGTTTGAAACTGCTTTACAAGTAACATTTAGAAAAACACAGAAGCACCTCAGCAGAATAAATCCCTAAGATCTGAGCATGGTGTTTTGTTTTGCCTTGTTTTGTTTTCATGTAAACCTTAACTTACTTTTAAAATTTATCTCCTTAAGAGGGTAAAAGCATCCTTTATTTTTAATTCCAATAGGATTACCTATCTCACTGACTAGATAGTCCATCTTATGACTATATTCTGTTCAGATAAGGGAGCTCAAATTTGATTGCCCTGTACTGTGACAAAGAAATCACCATAGTTAATAAACTAAATAAATAAACTAAATAAAAAGATAAAAAGAAATCTACTATACACACATAGACTTTCATGGAGATTTTTCAACGTTTCCCCAGTTCATCTTAAACTCTTCCTGAATATCATTTGCTAGGTGTATTATCAAAAGACAATGTATTGTGTACCTTGTGTTGTGATATTCTTTTATTAGTCATGACCACTGTATATTGTTATTTAACTATCTTCTCAGATGGATGGTAAAGTCCTTACAAGCAGGAATCATGCATATCTAACAGGTTTTAACTCATGTTAATCACTGAGAAGTGGTTGCTAATTGACAGCAGGGAATATATATATATATATATATATATATATATATATATATATATATATATATATATATATATATATATATATATATATATATACTAAAATGGGACAAAAGCAAAATGGCCTTTAATTTGCATAACACAGAAAAAATATCTAAAGCCTGCATGCCTATAACTAATCCTTGATGCCATCTTTGGGATGGCAAGACAGTTACATCATTTTCAATTTATTCATGAGGAAATAGACACCCAGTGAGAAGCATTTGAAGTAATACCTCTGAAGTCTAGCTGACTGGGTGATACTTGCAGTTCTATAGTTTAATAGGCATATTGAACTTAAGTAACTCATTAGACTTTCTGTACCTCAGTTTCCCCAAGTAGAAAATGGAGTTAACTTTAATAGCTCCCTGACATGGTTGGGAAGATGTTAGATAAAATAATGCTTGAAAAGAAATTAGAACAGTGTCAGTTATTTAGTAAGTTATTAAAAATATTAGTAATTATTAAAATCTTTGATGATTTAACTTGCTTAAGATCACAGAGTGTGAGGAGAGTTGAATTCAAATCCAGATCTTCCTGCCTCCAAATTAAGACTATTTCCCATTTTTCAATTTGTCTGTCAAACACTAATTAGCTTCAAGAACATGAGTTTACTAGGCTCTAGATATTTCTTTTCAGATCCATTTTGCTTGTTGTTAGATTCTTTCTGGAGTTAAGGTGACTCTTGAGCAAAATTTCCTTAGTACCAACTTCCTAGTGATTGATTTTTAGAGTCAGAATCATTCATTCTCTGATCTACCTCTTCACTAAGTACGTGTAAAGAATATTGAAGGACCACTAAACATCACCTAGAATCTCTCTGCTTACCATCATTGATATTCTGTCTGGATGCTCAGTACTGGTTATGGCACATCAGTCTATTCTTTGCCATTTCACCATGGTTTTACACAGAAAATTGAAGAAAAAGGATTAGTATTCACTGTTAAATTTGTTAAAAGTGAAGTTCAAAATCAAAGTCCCAATCAAAGGCTTTAATTATAGAAAAGAATTAGCAAAAAGTGGGATATTCTGGTATCATCACTATCCTAGAACCTGTATCATTTATATATATATATATATATATATATATATATATATATATATATATATATATATATATATATAATGCTTGTAAAGAAATTAGAATAGTGTCAGTTTACTTAGTAATTTAGTAAGTTATTGAAAAATATTAGTTACTATTAAAATCTGTGATGATTTAACTTGCTCAAGATCACAGAGTGATAAACCTAAAATTGTTGATAAACCTTTATTTATTTTATTTATTTATATGTGGTGCTGAGAATTGAACCTAGTGCCCCACACATGCCAGGCAAGTGTGCTACCACTAGCCCTATCCCCAACCCTATAGTTGGTATTTTTAATGTCTTACAGGAAACCATTGATGGGAAGTGTTAGCATATATTAACCAACCAGTTCATATTCCTTGGTATATCCTACACCATGGAAATTTGTCCAATGATCCCATATTGGCCACATCCAATGGGAATTAAAGGTCATGTGTTGAATGAATATGCATGAGAAGGAGATTTGGTGGACAAGAAGAGGAGGAACACTTTTAAAATATTCCCTTTTACAGGTTTATTATATTGGCCAATATAAAAGCATCTCTTATCTCTAATATAAAGAAAAAACAGTGGAGATTAAGGGGAATATTTTTGGCTGGATAATTTCTAATTATGTCTTGAACATCTGCTGAGGTTTCCATGCCCTGGGATCACTCCCTCAGATTAATAAATGTGAAAAAATTTGCAATAAGCCAACCATTTCTAAGAAGTGTTCACTATATCTCATCCAGTATTTATCCAACAAGGGTAACCTTGCCATGTGAGAACACAGCATTCCTCCCCTCTGGAAGATGCAATAACAAGGCACCATCTTGGAAGAAGAGAGCCACTTTCACCTGAGAAACAGACTTGCTAGTGCATTAATCTTATACGTTCCAAGCCTCCAAAACTGTGAGAAAATAAATTTGCATTCTTTGCAATTTACTCAGTCTCAGGTATTTTGTTATAGCACAACAAATGAACTAAGACATGTGACTAACACAATTTATTATTTTTTCAGTGTTTGGACATTGTTATACTTCTGATTATATATTGATAGTTTTTTTGTATTATAATAGCTTTCTTAATATACCTCCTGGTACACATTTATATTAGCTCCTTCAGAGCATATAATAGAAATATAATTGCTAGCTCATATGTTAAGCACAGGTGTTACATTACTTGTACGACATTACTAATGCCAAGTGGTTTTCCACGTTGCTTATATGAAGGCACACTCCATTACAATGCTATCAATTAAGTTCAGAAGGGTCTTTGTGGAAAAGAAAATATAATTCATGTTAATTTCATTGCCAACAGCCACATTGAACAATGTACTATAATACCCACTCACCTAGACATCTAAATTCACATCCTATCTAGCTTTATATCTTGTGGCTACAGCTTTATGCAATGTTCGATTATTCAGAAAATCCCACAGTATAAAAAGCCCATAAAAGACATGACTTATTTTATGAGCCATAATCCCCAAAACAGGAAGAAGAAAAAATGATTGAGAAGAAAATCAACCTAACACCCACTTACCATGCCTTATCCTTTGCATGGCTTGACTATTATTTGTGTGTTTTTCATTTTATGACACAATTCTCATATGTGTAAATGATGATTTTAATGAAAAATTGTTAGAGTCTGTAAACAAGTCAGGATGGCTCCTGGCATTTTGCCAGAGAAATGTTAGAGTCTGTAAACAGGTCTGGATGATGCCTGGCAAAATGCCAGAGGGAGTGGTTTGTGAAGTAACACCAGCGAGCCATTAAGTGTGGAGATTCCTTATTGGTTGACTGATGTATCTAGTTTATGCTAATTAAGATAAGCTGTGCAAAATGTATAAATACCTCTGTTGTCCTACAATAAATGGCTCTCACTCCTGCTGTATCAATCTACACAAGTTGTTCGTCACCCCCCGGTTATTTTGCTGCAGCCGGACTGTGGCAAAAAATTTCAAGCAAGCTAAACTACAAGGAAAAAAAAAAAACATAATACATTGCACAACTCTGTATTCACTACCCTGTGGTCTCAATGTGTCCTTCAAAGTCCCTATGTTGAAACTTAGTCACCAATGCGGCAGTATTAAGAGGGGTAACATTTAGGGAGTGGTTAAGTTATAAGGATACAGTTCTTATCAATAGGATGAGCAATCTTTTAACAGGGTCAGGGGGAACAAGCAATGTTCCCTTTTTTTGCCTTCTTTTCCTTTTCCCACATGAGAATATGTCGGGATTTTTAGCCACCCCCCCTTCCCTCCTGACCTGCAGGAGAGATTGGGGGAGCATGCCCTGACCAGGATGAACTAAGAAAGGTAAAGGACAACTGGCCACCTGCACCCAGCCCTCCATCACCGGAAAACAATCAGATGCGCCAGGGAGAACAGTCAAAGCAGGATCTCGTTTATTGAGAAACACACACAGCTAATATAATGTACAGGAGCCAATCAGGGTAAAGGTCAGCAGGGTGGAGAGAATTTACATCTACACCCATCCTACAGGCAGTAATGGGAGACAGGAGCTGTCCGTGGGGACAGAAGGGTTCTGAGCCTATCCTAGAGGTGGTCCGATTCTTCATCAAAAACCATGACAATGCCTTCTGGCTAATCACTAGGTACTCTCTTAGCCACATGTGGCCCCAGGACTGGGAAACAGGTAGAGCCAGCAAGTTAAATTTCCTCTTTTCTAATGCAATATGCCCCACGTTACATCATTCCCTACAAGAATTCAATGTTCAACTCCAGAGGACACAGCAATAAGGCACCATCTTGGAAGTAGAGACTAGCCGCCACCAGACACCTTAGTAGCACCTTGATCTTGGACTTTCAGCCTTCAGAATTGTGAGGAATAAATTAGTGTTCTTTATAAATTACCCAGGCTTAGCTATATTGTTGTAGCAGCAAAATAGACTAAGAATTTCCTTAAGAGAATATTTTATGTTTGTATTCTTATATATTGTATACATATATGTATACATATTCATCCTTAAAAACACAAAAAATGTTATCATTTATGAAATCATGGCAGTGAATGTACAGGTATTTTGTCTATTCTTTTTGTAGTTTAATTTACACATACAAAACCTTTTCATAAAATGAAAAACTCAAAAGCCAATTTATTATATATATGCAATGTACATATGAGAAGTATCCAAAATCAAATATGAAAAATAACAATGAAAACCCTTTGAAATTCCCTGTGATCCTATTCTTCCTCTCATCTTTCTTCCTGGAAGTAACCTCTCTCCTGAAGATTTTTGTATCCTTCCTTTTTATGTATTGGCATATATGTATATGTCTCTAAATAATATATAATGTTTTTTGATTTAAACATTTTAAACAAATGAAATCACTTTGTACCATTGTTTCTAAATCCCATGTTTGGGTTCTGATATTTATCCATATAGTATACCACTACCTCTTTGTCATTTTCTGTATTATGCAGATTGACAACAATTTATGTATTTATTATCTTATTTATTTGGAAGAATTATTTTCCTTCTCACCCTACTTTTCATTGCTGTAAGAAACACTGCAAAAATATTAGTGGACTTCTATAGATGGATGTGTGTAGAAGTTTTCAAACTCATACCTAGAAGTGAAATGACAGATTTATAGAGTTATGAATATTATTTACTTTACTATAGGTTATCACTTTGCTCTCAAACATGACTGACAACACTTTTTCCAGAAGTGTATCAATACTTCTGATTATTTTTCCTCATCAATACTTTATCACAGTACAGAATATGATGCGATAGGGGACTGAGAAGAGGTTAGAGATTAGGTGAGGTTTGATCATGAAGTGACTATAGAACATACTAGAGAGCTTTCAGCCTGAGAATTTAGTAAAATATTTTCATCAGAAGAATACCATTATCAAATTTTCCCTTCAAAAAGATCATAGTATGCAATACAGAGGATGGATTGTAGGTTTTATGGAAGGCCCTTAGAGGAAGTAGTTATTACTAGCCAATTTTTCCTCGTTTTCTTAAATTCCTTTGTTTTTCTTTCAATGAAAAGAATAAATTCTCCTTTCCACATTAATCGATTTTCCTCTAGTGGCACTTCAAGGTCATAAAGCTCTAGCCTAAAAAGAAAGAGAACAGGTTTTACCTCCATTCTTTGGCAGTTTTATAAAGGACGCATACTGTGTAGAAGAGACATACAGCCTCTGTCAATTGTACAAACCAATAAACACACCTTTATTGCTAATTACCATTTTCTTTTTGTGCTACTGTTTGCCAAATGGCATTGAAAGCTCAAGCACAGATGCTCATTAGCATCCTTCTTGATTTACTGATAATTCAGCACTGACAGTTTAATAAGCATAGGGATCAATCCAAAGAGTATTTGTCACCACATTTTTGGGACAGTGCCTTTTCTAACCTCTTGAACTGAACAGCCTGTCCAGTTTTGCAATAATTGTACCAAGAATATGATTGCTTTAAATTTATACTCCATATTTTAATGAAGAGATTCAAACCTATCTCCCCCATTCTTCAGTTTCCCTTCACAATAATCTGCCAGTTTATGAACCCTCCTCTCCCAAAAGAAAGAACTGAGGGATATGTCCAAATGAAACTTATTTCATCTATTACTGAATATAAATAGTAAAATATATGGAATTTTTTTGAGGTGCAATAGAGTTCTTAATTGTGGTTTTGCCTATGTAAAACATGGCAAAACATGAAAGGCCAAAAAAGACAAAACTACCTCCCATCCAGACCTTTATTTTAAAATATTTTTAGTTACAAATGGACACAATGTCTTTAATTAATTAATTAATTATATTTATTTTTATGTGGTGCTGAGGATTGAATCCAGTGCTTCACACATGCTAGGCAAGCACTCTACCACTGAGCTACAAACCCAGCCCCAAGACCTTTTATAAAAGCACCTAATTTTATTCATGAAGGCTATACCTTCAGGAATTAATCACCTGCAGAAGACCTGATTTCTTAATACTGTTGCATTGATGATTAAGTTTGAACATGAATTTTGGAGGGGACAAAAAAAATCAAACCATAGCATCACACATGGAATTCTATACAGTAAAGAAAATGAGTGAACCAGAGCTAGAAGAAATCATGGAAGAACATATAAAGAATGATTCTCTCCATAGAAATGATAAGACATAAAAGAATTAAACTATATATTTTAAGGGACATATTTGTATATAAAAAAACTATGAGAGAAAGCATTATCATGATGGATACATAGTTTAGAATTTAGTATATTAGTTCCCTTTTTTGGAAGAGGGAAAACTATTAGGCAGCAACATCATAAAGGGAACTTCAAAAAAATTAATAATTTGTATTGCTTAGGATTGATGGTGGATATATGTATGTTTATTTTTATTATTTAAGATATGCACATATATTTTCTTACATATGTATCTTATAATAAAAATAATTTTAAAACAGTTCTGGTACTACTGCACTTGAGAGGTCTCAGTGAAGATCAGAGGTCCAATGGTCTTTGTTAGAGTCATGGCCTGGTAACCTCCTTTTACCTGAGGGTCTTTGGACACATGATTAAATGTTTTGTCCATGTTTTAAAAGCTATTGAGCCACGGCACTATTAGTGCAGTGTGCAGTGTCTAAATGGCATCCCTATTCATAATTATCTCATCTTCCCATGGCAAAAAAAAATATATCCTAAACTCTATTTTGTACTTTGAGTGTTTTTCTTCTTTCCTTCACTTCTTTTTGTTCTGGGAATGGGGTACTAATGGTATCACACAGGATAGGCAAGCACTCAACCACTGAACGATACACCCAATCCCAGGACTTTCTTATTCCTACAGTTCATTCAAAATGCAAGTCTGCTTAAGTACACATATGGTTCTATTATATGAGTGTGAATGAAGTTATCCTTAGAAAAGGAGGAATATGAACAGACTGAAGACACTGAGTGTCTGAGCATGGAAAAAGATAAGCAGAGATGGGATAAAAATAGGAATTGGGAAAGTAACACCAAGAACCTTGTGGACTTCACCATTTTTCCTATATATGATAAGAATAGAAAGGGTATTACAATGCTTATTCACTGAAAAACTAGGTATTTATTAGCTTTGTGGTCCTGATGGAGGATGTAGACTTTAGAGGAGCCTCCTTGAATTGATTATTAAGTTTGAACATGAATGTTCAAATGACACTGTTAAGCCAGGCATGGTGACAAATGCCTGTAATCCAAATGATTAGAGAGGCTGAGACAGGGGGATCACAAATTCAAACCAGCCTCAACCAGACTCTGTCTCAAAATGAAAAAAATGGGGGGCTGGGGATATAGCTTATCCTTTAAGTGCCCCTGGGTTCAATCCCTGATACCAAAAAGGGGGAAAGACATTGTTCAACCAAGAGCAGTGGCTGGGCTAATCTGGAAAAGTAATAATACAAAATCAATATCTAAAGGAAAGTCACCAGAATATCCAATGAGCTGGAGTGTGGGTGAGGGGCAAAAATTATAAGGTTAGTTAAGGGAAGAAATTTGAAATTGCAGATAACAAGCAGCAGGTTGGGCTAGAAAATGATAGCACCAACAAATATTAGCAATGCATAGGGTATTAATCAGTCAGAAGTTTAAAGCCTTCCACAAACACCCAAGTGGTATCCGACTAGCAATGTGCTTTCCTGCACTCATTTTTGTTCATTGTGGCATAACTGCAGTGAACATTCAGACAAAAATCTGTAATTATTTATTCAATAGTAAAGTTGACTCTAGAGCTACAGACAGAAGGCCCAGTATTCAGCTATATCTGAGGAAAACAAGCCTGGAACCAGTAGTTTTAATTCTGGCACACAAGCTAGCATGAAAGTCATTCCCCATTCAAGGGCCAAGTCTGACAAAATCAAATTCAGTTGCTTTAATTGTCATGCAGCTGGCTTAAAATTGTTTGCTTATTATGATGTCATTAGCCTTTCAACCTAATATGTACATTCATAATTGTTCGAAAAAGGTATAAAGTCATGAAATACACTATTTAAATAGTAAATCCAACTCATTTAAAATTTAAAATACAGTTCCTGGCACACAGTAGGCTCTCAACAAATGTTTGTTGAATGGAGTTGAAATTAGGAAATTAAAAGAGATTGTTTGGCTTTCCAACAGTACATTAAATTGAGTACACTATTTCTCAAGATGAAAGGAAGCGAAATGAAAGGAAATGGGTTTATCTGATTGTCTCACATACATAATAACATGAAGTAATATGGGAATTATTTAGATTATTCATCTCAAATTTTGTCTGACATAGACAGATGAATGAAGCTTTGTCTTTATAAATCTGCATTGCTCAGAGAGTGCTTTCAATCCTCTCTTCCCCTCTCTAAATGGAAAAAACAGAGCACTCAAAACCAAGTCTTGGATTTGTAAATATAGTGTGCCATCTATTTAGCTGTACTTCCTCAGAGAAGATAAGTATAAAGTCATTGCAACAGATTCAAGATGGAGATATGACAAGCTAAATGGCTTCTTAATGTTCCAGCACCTGCTTTCCTGTTTGCTTCTGATTTATGCTGGAGGCTCTTTTAAAAACTCTACATTCTTCCTAGTTACCACATTATATTTTGGTATCCAAAGAGCTAAGTGAGGCTAGGGGAGTTGTTAGGAAACAGATTGTAAGAGGTTTGGGATGTACAGGTAACAAGTTAGATAGAAAGCAAAAGAGATTTACAAACATAATGTTAATATTATAAGAGCTCCTTTCTACTGGGTGACTTTGGTTTCAGTACCCCTCAGCCTTAGCTGGAGTGGCATTTGGAGCTGATTGGTAACTTAGGTACTGTGGAAGTGCCTAACAGACTTCCAATCTAAACTATGAGAAAAAGAAACTATCTAACTTTATTTATAGGCATGTTAACCAATATAAGACTATAGAAGATACAAAAGAGAATTTAAAAAACCATATTAAATATGCAACTTGATCTTGACAAATAAATGAAACCCCCCAATTCTTTTCCTGTAAGCCATGGTTGTCCTGGCAGAATCAAGCACCAAAAGAGATTATAAGATCAAATTTTTATCACTTTACCTTCTTATATTAAATACACTCCGATATCATTTTTCATTCATGTCTGATCAGTAGGGGAATATTAGAAGTACGTGGATAAATTGATACACAAGAATTTACAAAAGAGGAATGGGAAGAAATTTATGCATAAATGCAGTGATTATTTTTGTATCTAATATGTCTGACTTTATTAAAGAAATGATCACTTTTTTCTACATTAAGATAATTGTTGTTGGGGCTGGGGATGTGACTCAAGCGGTAACGCGCTCGCCTGGCATGCGTGGGGTGCTGGGTTCAATCCTCAGCACCACATAAAAAAAATAAAGATGTTGTGTCCACTGAAAACTGAAAAATAAATATTAAAAAATTCTCTCTCTCTCTCTCTCTCTCTCTCTCCTATCTCTTTTTAAAAAAGATAATTGTTGGCAGTGTGATAATGCATTCAAGGAGACAACATTACTATCAAAGAGACCAGTTAAGAGATTACTGCTACAGTTCAGCCAGGAACTGAGAATGGTCAGGACCACAGTAAATGGTAATGAAGTTTAAGAGAAATAGACAGTTGAGGGAGTTTCATACCTCCGTAGTAGAAGCAAAGGAATTGCATGGTCTGGGGACATGGTTCAATAGTAGAGTGCTTGCCTAGCAGGAACAAGGTACTAGGTTTCATCCCCAGCACAGAGAGTGATGAAGCCAGCCTAATTCCATTTTAAGATTGGGAGCCATCTCATCACAAAGTCATGAAAAGTTAATTTTGGTTTTACTATAAATTACTGTGATTTCTAAACTTGTTTGGAATTCCTGCCCATGCCTTGAACTCACCCATGCTTGGCTCCCCCTGACGAGATAACAACCTTCCCTGAAACCTCAGCAGTGCCTCATAAATTCTGATGTTGGGATCTGAATTTACTCCCTACCTTGACATATCATTCCATGTAGATCATTAACGTGCAGATGCCTTTGTATTATGCTTGTCAAAATCCTATTATCTGTAAGTTAAGACACCCCCCCTTTGCAACTTTTTTGTGCTATATAACCTTGTTCCTGGAGACCTGGGGTGCTGATCTCTAGCCCATGTTGGGAGAGATAGCTGCTGATCAGCTCTTCTTTTGTGTACTCAATATAAGCTTGCTCTAATTAGATTTAAAGTTGAAGTTGGTGGCCTTTTCTTTGTGTCAGGGATCAATGAGAGCGCGAGCGCGAGAGCGAGAGCGCGAGAGAACTAGAGAGAGTAGAAGAGAAAAAGGAGTCTAAAACAACACCTAAATTTCAGATTGGAGGACAGAGTAGCACTATGAGTTGAGCATGCATGTAACAAAAGAGTTGGTATGCAGGAAAGACAGATGTCTAATTTGGGGGAATAATTTCTAAGGTTCTATAGAACAGTAGGGTAACTATAGTTGACAACATTAAACTCTATGTTTCAAAATAACTAGTAGAAAGGATTTTGAATTTCCCCATACAAAAAAATGAGGTGATATATATATATATTAATTACACTGATATAATCATAATATCTTATGTACATGCATTAGAATATCACACTGTACCTCATAAATATGTAAAACTATTATGTGTCCATTAAAAAATTTTAAAGTATTTTACATGGACACATAGTTTCAAGTGCTGACAAATCAGTATATTAAATGATAGTACAAAGAATTATATTCCCGTATAATTCCTATATGGTACATTTTTTACCATCTTAACATTTTTGAGTTTGGGATATGTTTTACAGTATGTATGAACACTCAATGTCATTCTTTAGTGCAGATTTCTCTCAAAAACTGCTAGATCAGTAGTTCACTTTACCCATAATTAGAATTATACTCAATGATACAAGATTGAAATCTTTTCTTTAAGATCAGCAAAAGATAAGGATACCTATTTTTGCTTTGGTTCAACAGTATTGAAATGTATAGACAGAACAATTTAGCAAGTGAAAGAAAGAAAAGGCATCAAATTAGAAATAAATATAATGATCTTTTTCCAAAAATTACATGATCTTCTAGACAGAAATATCCCGGCCGTTCACTCACCTACACATGTGAACTGTTAGAACTAGTTAGAATAGCAGGTACAGTACACAAAGACAGTACACAAAAATCAATTGTGTTTCTCTGCACTAACAACAATCTGAAAAAAAAGGGGAGAGAGAAATTCCACCTACAATAGCCTCAAAAAATAAATTACTTAGGTATTAACCAAGAGGATGAAATATTTGTACTCTGAAAACTATGGAATATTCTCAAAGGAAATAAATAATTATTAATAGTAAATGGAAAGATATCCTATGCTCATGGATTTGAAGACAGTACTGTATATAGTAAGATGCCATTACTATCCGAAGAGATCTAGAAATTCAATGCAACTCCTATCAAATTACCATTGATGATTTTTGTAGAAGTTGAAAAATCCATTCTACAATTCATATGAAATGTACATATTATCAATATCATGCACAGAATAGCCAAAACAATCTTGAAGAATAAAAACAAAGTTGGATGACTCACACCTCTTGATTCCAAAACTTACTACAAAGCTACAGTAATCAATAAGAACTGTATTACCTTTAAGCCAGTAACACAAGATCTGTATTTTATGGGAATAGAGGTCTTATGTTACTGGTTTAAAGACAGACATAAGACAATGGCATAGAATACAGAGTCAAGAAATAAACTCTTGCGTCTATGATCAAATAACTTTTGATATGGGTACCAAGACTGAGAAAACTGAATATTCACAGGAGAAAGCATGAAGTTGAATCCTTACCTTACACTACATACAAAAATTACTCAAAATGGATCAAAACCTAAATGTAAGACATAAAACTATAAAACTCTTAGAAGAAGACATAGGAGTAAAACTTCATGACATTAGATTTGGCAAAAAGTTCTTCAATGTGACACCAAAAGCAACAAAAGAAAAAATAATTTTTATCTTATTATGGACTGAATTGTGTTGCCCTAAAACTCATATCTTGAAGCCTTAACCTCCAATGTGTCTGTATTTGAGGATAGGGCCTTTAGGGAGGTTAAGGAAAAATAACCTTAATTATTTTAAGGATAAGATCCTAATCCATATGACTGGTGTCTTTGTGTGATGGCACTTGTCTGTAACCCCAGCTACTCAAGAGGCTGAGGAAGGAGGATCACTAGTTTTACACCAGCATGGGTAACTTAGTGAGACACTGTCTCAAAATAAAAAATAAAAAAAAAAAAACTGGAACTGTAGCTCAATGGTAGAGCATTTGCCCAGCATGTGTGAGGCCGTGGATTCATCCCCCAGTATAGAAAAATAAAAGAAGAAAGGAAGAAAGGAAGAAATGAGAGAGAGAGAGAGAATAAGGCAAAGTGTACTTTCTCTTGTCCCCTCCCCCAACAAGCACAGAGGAAGGGTCATGTGATGATACAGTGAAAAGGGAACTATCTGTAAGTCAGGACATTGATCATGGACTTCATTTTTAAAAAAAAAAAATATTTTTTAGTTGTAGATGGACACAATACCTTTATTTTATTTATTTTTTATTTGGTGCTGAGGATTGAACCCAGTGCCTCACATGTGCTAGGTAAGTGCTCTAACACTGAGCCACAACCCCAGCCCCTTGATCATGGACTTATAGCCTATAGAATTGTGAGAAAATTCATGTTTGTCATTTAAGCCACTTGATATGTGGTATATTGCTATGGCAGTCCAGACAGATTAATACTGATCTCATCAAAATTAAAAACTTTTGTTCCTCAACGACACAATCAATGGAGTGAAGACGCTATACACAGAGTGGGAAAAAATATTTGTGAATCATTTATCTGATAAGGAATTAATATCTAAAATATATAAATAATTTCTAAAATTTAACAAATGCAAAGAAAACCCTTATTAAAAATTAGAAAATTACCAGAATAGACATTCCTCAAAATACAGTCATATAACAATGGTATATGAAAAAGGTGCTCAATGTCATAATCATCAGGAAAATGCAAATCTAAACTAATGAAAACTCACTTCATATCTGTTAGAATGGCTTTCTTAAAAAAATAACAGCTGCTTCAGGTAAGAATGTGTAGAGGTTGTACATTATTGACTATTGGTTGTAATGCTAAATGGTGCAGACACTGTGGAAAATACTATGAAGATTCCTGAAAAAAAATTAAAAATAGAATTACCATATGGTCCAGCAATCACACTTCAAAATAATTGAAATCAGGATCCTGAAGAGATTTTAGCAATCCCATGGTTCATTGCATTATATGCAACAACCAAGATATGGAAACAACTTAAGTGTCTGACAACATATGAAGGGTAAAGAAAATACACACATACACACACACATACACAGAATGGCACTATGGAATATTGTTTATCCATTAAAAAGAAGGAAATCCTGTCACTTATAATAACATGGATAAAACTAAAGTACCATTAAGTGAAATAAGCCAAACACAGAGAGACAGATAATATATGATTTCATTTATTTACAAAATCTAAAAGTCACTCAGAGGCAGTGCATAGAATGGTGACTTCTCTAAAAACTGGGATAGCAGAGAATGGGAGTTATTATATCATGGATAAAGAGTTTCATTTGGAGCCAGGTGTGGTAGCAAATGTCTGTCAATCCCAGCAACTTGGGAGACCAATGTCGGAGGATCACAAGTTCAAAGGCAGCTTCAGCAAATTAGCAAGGGCCTAAGCAACTCTCTCAAAATAAAAAATAAAAAGGGATGGGGATGTGGCTCAGTGGTAAAATAACCCTGGGTTCAATTCCCAGTACCCCCCCCCCACATACTCACACACAAAATACTTTCATTTGGAAGTGATGAAAAAGTTTTGGAGATAAATAACTTGCACAACACTGTGAGAGTATTTAATGCTACTGAATTGTATACATAAAAGGGGTTAAAATAGTAAATTTAATCTTATGTGTATTTTACTACAATGAACATTTTGAAAATAAGAATATATCACCCCAATTTGTGAGCCTTAAAGAAAATAGTCCGTCCTCTAATTGAGGTTAAGTTGGGAGGGGTACATCATATTAAATTTCATTGACAGCTAGCCGTCTATGATTTTTACTCTTTGCTGGTAGATTATGGAAATTGTTGTAGCCTCCCAGAGTCATTATTGTTCTCTTCAGTCAGAGGGAACAATAAGAATTTTATTCATGTTTTTCCAAAAATTAAATACTTAAACTGACCCACTGGAAAGTTGGCTAGGCATTTTAAATCCCCTTGTGTTCTCCAAGGGTGAATAAGGCTACAACAGCCCTTAATAACATTTCCATTAGTTCACAGAGAAGCATAAGTTGGGCCAAGTGCTGACGCTTTGTATTTAATTTTCTAAATTTAAACAAGGCTCATCAATTCTACCTCCCATTTCTTGGCCCAAATCCCCCAAATTTTCACTTCATTTTTGCCTTAATCTTGTCTCCATTTTTCAGTTCACCTGGAAACCTGACCTGTATCTCTCTCCCATTCCCATCTACACATTTATCTTTTTGCCTATTTGTGTTCTCTAGTTTGACCTTATCATTTTCTAGAAATACCTAGTAGCAAAAATCATACATTTTTCTGAATACAGCTGGATCCTTGGAACCCTACAACTTGTTTGCACTGTTCATAAACTAGAAACCCTCTTTGATTATTTGAATGTGTCAGGTGTTCCCAGCTTATACATATACATGCTATTTCTAATGATTCACCTGTTTTAACCTGGCCTTTGCCCAAATCGAACTCCTATTCATCAATCATATTTCAGTTTCAAATGTCACACAGAAAATTTTCCCCAGACATTCCTTCTCTTGTTTTTAAATTATCTCCTGTTAATAAGTCTAAAAGGCTCCCTCCCTTCTCTCTCTTCCTTCCTTCCTTTATTGGGATTGAACCCAGGGATGCTTTGCCAGTGATCTACATCCCCAGCTCTTTTTATTTGTTATTGTGAGACAGGATCTCACTTAGTTGTGGCAACTGGTCTCAAACATGCGATCCTCCTACCTCTGCCTCCAGATTTGCTGGGACTATAGGCATGTACATAATTCCCAGCACTTTTCCTTTATAATACATCACAGTTTACATATATTTGCTTGTGTGATTATCAGACTTGATAAGGGAAGGGACCATATCTGTCTTATTTATAATTTTATCATTGATACATAGTATAGGCCCCAGCGCAAATTTTGGTTGAAGAGATGAATGAAAAAAAATATGTAAGTATCACCCAAATTATCTGGTATTGTCCCACTTCCTGAAAATATTTGGAAATCCTACTGTTTCTCCTGAATGTCTTAAACCCCATAGTATGGGATCCTAGTACTGCCAGAATCTGTACAGACCCAGAAAAATTGGCTAGCTGATTCCCAATAGCTATTACTAAAAATATCAGGAAGTTGATACATATACACTCATCCAATAACATTGCCCTCAACACTATCACTAGGGTAAAATGTTGGGACTATCTCTCCTTGTCCATGGTAATCCCTACTCATTTTGTACAATGTGCCCATTTCAAATTTTAGTCTCTAATTTGTTATTGATATTAATTTTGGCTTCTAATATTTTTTAGGGGTGAGTGGGAGCTGCTGGTGGTGGATATACAGTTTATCTATACACATTGAAATCATTCCTTTCCTTCTGCCTATCAGAGAAGAATCAAAAGAGCTAAGATCTTGAGTTCAATTTTATTTAAGCTTTGCACATATTAATTCAAGGGAAATTTTACTATTGTTTCAAATGATAGTATTCTGGGAAATATACTTGTAATGATCTTTCACTATGCTAATATACCAATTCATCTATTATAAATATGTCGTCCTCCTGCAAAACAGCCATCTCTATATCTTTTGGATTGGTTACACAATTGCTCATCTGAGACAATATGATGAGGCTTCACTTTTATGAATAAGTTGTGACAATTGCTAAGTTCCAATATACCATCCTATCTGTCCCTTGACCTAGGCAATCTGTAATTTGCAGCAGTATCACTTTCACCATAAATTTATAAAATATTGGAGCTGGACCATATTTTAAATATTAACTAATAGAATCATTTTATTTTACAGTTGAAAAGACTGAGGCCAAAATGATATACTCACTCTGGGGCAAGTAATACTAGGATTCTGCCACCCCACATTATATCTCATAGCTATTAAATTCGTTACTTTAAAAATGTTCATCTTCCCCATATAACCCAACAATTGTTCACTTATTTCTTCTCCCTTTTGAGGACCAGGCAAAAGCTCCTAAGTTACCTCTGTATAAGTTCTATGGCTAGCCAAAATCCTCCCCTAATATCTCACCAATTTTATTGTCAGGGTTTTTAGCCCCTGTCTCCTCTGACCAGCGGGAGAAGAGGGAAAAGCACCCCCCGACCAAGACGAGCCAAGAAAGGTAAAGGTCAACTGGCTGCCCACACCCAGCCCTCCCTCCCGGGAAGACAATCAGATGTGCCAGGGAGACAAGTTGAAGCAGGATCTCATTTAATAAGGAAGTACACACACCTTATATACTGCACAGGAGCCAATCAGAATAAAGGTCAGAGTGGTGGAGCAAGTTCACATATACACCCATCCCATAGTCTGTAAGGGAAGGCACGAGCTGTTAACGAGGGCAGAGAGTCCTGGACCTATCCTGGAGGTGGTCCACCTCCTCCGTCACCGCCCACAGCACTGCCTCCTGGCTGATCACTATGAGCTGTTCCAGCCACATACGTGGCCTCAAGACCAGGAAGTGGGCAGCCACGCCCTACATCTCCCCCTTTTTGTTTTATTAGCAGGTGTTTGCCTTACTCAAGAGAGTGCCTGTCTTAGGTTGTCCCTCTCTGGGGATCTTACCAGTCATTGACTACCACTTTAGCTCTTTGGGCAATCCTACCTGCAGGGCCTGATCAGGCCCAATGGGAAGCCTCAAGGAAGAGAGATGGCTCTGCTCCCAGCTTACATCTGCACATCCCGGTAGGGGCCATGGCCAACCTCATAGGGTTCACAGTCAGTATCTTGTAAAGACGGCTATTGCTGCCTGACCACCATCAGTTGAACAGCTCTGGCTGGATCCTTGAGAAATTGGAGCAGCCCAGTAGAAACAGCACTCCTCGTGTAGGAATAGACATAGTCCTCCTTCTCAGGCGGTAAGCAGGTTTGGAGGACTACCGCAGCCAAGGATTCAAGTTGAGATTGGAGGTAGTGCTGACAATATGGTGCCCTGAGGCCAGCAAGTCCAGTTCCCATCCCCATGGCCACGACAAATGCCATGAGGGAGACAATGAGAAGTCCAGCCACAACCAGGCAAAGCGTCCAGAATGGTCTTTCATTCTTACAATTAAAGAATCATACCTCAGTGAAAAAAGCAACACAAAACCCCACATATCCCATCAACAACAGGTCCAGCAATAGAACATCAAATGATACAAACAAATCTCCAAGATGTTTTTCTTTTAAGCCTAAAATTACCATACAACTTTAGAACACCAGATTGATACATTGATGTTTTTATATTAACTAAATTTAGATTTTAAAGAAATAACATAGCACAATTCTCTAGAATAACAGTTCTTGTTTAACCAGCTGTTTAATTTCTTTAAGATTACTTGCTCTAGAAACAAGAAACAAAACTTAATAAAATACAATGTTATGGGTAGACTAATGTTTTAAGGAATCTTTGTCCTTTTAACATATGTCTGATAAGCTTAATTTTAAAGACATCTTTACTTTCATGTGTTTACCCAATTTAAATTGAACCATTTAAATTACGTGAATGAAAGATATTTGGATCCATTTTATTAAATTTTTCATGAGCGCTCCTCATATATCTGCCAATCTTCATACCATGTGTATGACATATGGACATATGCACACCCAAACATACAATACATAACACAAGTGTGCACGCATAACACAATAGTAAAGGCCTTGTAGCTTTTCACAGGTGAAATCTCCATTGCAATGTTTAAAAACTCCACAGTTGATAAAAAATAGAACTCATCAGAAAAAAACATTAACCTAGGTCTGTAAGATCAAAATAATGAGCTCAAAAAATGCAGAATCTAAGAAAAAGCAAAGGTCCTAGAAAAAATGATTGGCCAGTAATTAGTAAATACCATACAATTTACTTTTTGGTTTAGTCTAGTTTGAGTTCAGGTAAAAGACACCTTTACCCCCCTCCTCTTTTTTTAATCCCCAGATCTGTCTCCTACTGAACTTGCAGGCTTCTTCCATTTGCATCTCAACTTATGTCCTGGCTGAGCGTGGAAGGAGCAGAGAAAACTGCTATTCTGAGCAGAAGCCTCATTGCCCAAGGCATTTTAACCTTAAGTCATAATTCCCAGGTTTGGATGTTGAAAATTATGATACAAGTTTAAGATACAATTCACAAAATTTCATGTCTTTACATCTTGTTTTGCCAAAGGAAAAAAAAATCCTACACTAGAAAAAGTTACTCACACAAAACTGAAGATAGGATCTTACTTGATAATATAAAAGCTACCATTAGAAGAAATCCCTTCAGGATCATTAAGCCATTCCTTTGTTCTGAAGTTCCTAAAGTAGTATTAAGTCACATTAAATCACCTGAAAAATTCCAAAAGAGAACCACACACTACCATCTATATCCAAAATTAAGCTTTAAAAATTTCCAAGACTGTTGTATTCAATGTCATTTCAATAAGCCAGACCAACTTCCCAATCCAACACTTTCCTTTCCTAAATCCTACACACTGAGGGGAACAGATTACTATCCTTGCCCAAATTAATAATGCACTGGTACACCTAATGAAATCTTACCAGGCTACCTAATTCAAAAATTGATGAAAAAACTGAATGATTGGGAGTTACCTGCCAACTTGGAAGTAGAGTTCTTTAGTTTTCCATCCTAAATATTTAAGTTCTCTGGCATGGATTTTCTGAAATCATAAACTAAACAATTACCTAAACCCAACTTTTAACTGCAAGATTGTGCAAAGTTTCAAAACCCATTCAGATACCAGATTGTTACAATAAAACATCATCTTGTAGACCACATTCATCTAAGATCATTCCCAAGAAACAATCTATAATATCAAAACATTACTGCATTCAATGCCCCCCCCCCTTTCTCCCTTCTTTTTCTTTTTCTTTTTTTTAAGTAGTCAGAGGTGGAGTAATCCTTACAGTGCAGGGAAGGAAGGAGGGATTTCCCTGAAGCAAAAGGGCTTCAGTAGCTGCTGGGAGTCCCTCAGTCCCTCCTCCCACTTACAGGATTAGTTCCTCTGGTTTTGTCCCACCCCAGGCACCAGACATGCTCCATATCTTCCAACTTTTCAGTAGTAGGTTTCCCCAAGAAAGTGGAGTGGGGGCTCCTGGGATGTCAAAATTTGTAAAAAAGAAAAAGGGAGACATCAAAGTTAAAGTTTTCTCCACACATCTAAGGCAGATTGGAACCTGGGTGGTACACTGTTGGTGGGCTAGACTCTGGAGGATGGTTTTGGCCCAGGGTGAATTCGGCTTAACCGGCTTTTCCAGGTTTGTAAAAGAGGGCAGAGAATTTTCCGTGGGGGGAGGGGCAACAATATGGCGGAGGCTGCTCCCCATCCTGGCTGTCCAGGACAGGGGCACTTGGTGTGGGATTAAGCCTTTCTCCTCCTGGGCAACTAGAGGTGCATTTGAAAAAAAAAATGGCACTCTGATACTTAGGGGCTAGGGGAGAAACAGGTTTTGAGGGCAGATAGGGTTGGGTAGACCCCCAGAGGGGGGTCCTCTCCCAGGTTCTCCCTATTCCTCCCCAACTTTTCTGTGCAGTTCCAGGTGGCCCAATGCCAAAGGGTGGAGTGGGATGGGAAGGGGGATGCAGACCTCCTGGCGCCAGCGGGGCACAGGATGAGCCTCAAGACAGCTGGCTTGGCTTCAGCTTGGCTCCCTCTGGCAAACTTCTCCCTCCTCCTCTCCCTCAGCCATACAGGGAAGCAGGAGAAGCATCAACCAGGGAGTGTGAGATTACCCCATCTTTCCAGGGATACCCTTACCTCGGTACTCGCTTGGCTTGGCTCGCCGATACGTTCTTCCTGTCCCTGTTCAGGTGCCAGATGTTGGGGTTTTTTAGCCCCCGTCTCCTCCTGACCAGCGGGAGAAGAGGGAAAAGCACGCCCCAACCAAGACGAGCCAAGAAAGGTAAAGGTCGACTGGCCGCCCACACCCAGCCCTCCCTCCCAGGAGGACAATCAGACGTGCCAGGGAGAACAATCAAAGCAGGATCTCATTTAATAAGGAAGTACACACAGCTTATATACTGCACAGGAGCCAATCAGGATAAAGGTCAGAGGGGTGGAGCAAGTTCACGTGTACACCCATCCCATAGTCTGTAAGGGAAGGCACGAGCTGTCCACGAGGGCGGAAGACTCCTGGACCTATTTTGGAGGTGGTCCACTTCCTCCATCACTGCCCACAGCACCGCCTCCTGTCTTATCGCTAGGAGCCGTCCCAGTCACATGTGCAGCCTCAAGACCAGGAAGCAGGCAGCCATGCCCTACATTTTATCCCTATAAAAAATAAAATATTTCAGTAACATTTTATACCAAATTTGGATAGTCATTTTTATGACAATTAATTACTATATATATATATATATATATATATATATATATATATATATATACTACCATTCACTATGTAGACAGAGAGAGAGACTACATAGAATATATATATTGTAATTAACTACCAGCTTCTACATAGTCAATGGTCTAGTTCCAAATTTACTTAAAAACAACTCTGTGCACATATGTGGAAGGGAGCCTAATGCTGTCAGAAAATGACTTTGAAGCGACACAAAGCCTGGAATAGTTTGATGCTGAGAGAGATTATGAAGAAGTTTGGACTTTATAGAGAATACTGACTGAGATATCAAGGAGAATATAGGCTTAAAGGATGCTGAGAAAATAATCTCTCTCTCTCCTCAGAACCCTAAGATATTTGCTACAATAAATCTATGACTTCATGTGACCTCATTATAGTGTCAAAATTTTGGTATTGCTTTAGAGATTAACTCTCCTCTCAATAATATTCTGTTGCCAAAAATAAACCAGTAACAATACCTCTTGCTGTTGATCCATCCATTCATCTATCCAAACCACAAACATTCACTATGTGAAATGTAATAAGCCAGGCATTTTTGGAAGTTCCAGAGACATAACAGACATTGTCTCCAGTGGTTCCCCAGAGTTGGAAAACTTTTACACATAATTTCTTTAAGCTTTCTCTCTCTTCCTTTCTCTATTATCTTCTCTGATTCACATAATACTGCAGCAGTCTGGCTGGGCACCTTCAGGAGCCACTTATCAAAAGAAATGAACTTTATTTTTAGAACACACATCACACCACACAGCTCCTCAGGAAAACCTTCAGAGCCCACGTTCGTATCTTGTTTGCTTAGTCCAAAGCCTTCAGTTCAGACAATGGTAGAGGAAGGAGAAGACATATTGATTCAAGTAAAAGAGAAGGTCTCTCAAGTTAGTCAGACAGAGGAAAAGATTCAAGTAAAAGAGAAGGTCTCTCAAGCTAGTCAGACAGAGGAAAAGATTCAAGTAAAAGAGAAGGTTTCTCGAGCTAGTCAGACAGAGGAAGAAAGTTTAGAGCAGAAAAAGCCATCAGGGGAAAAGTTACAATAGGAGACTGCTACTAACACCTTTCTATCACCAGAGGGTGTAAGTGTCCAACCAACAGTGCCACCTCCATATGCTGGGAGGCTCCCAACCCTCGCAGTTGATAGTTGGGATCCTGAGACAGGATCAAAAATATTAACATGACCTGTATTTGAGCAGGCAGGAGGGCAGTGAATTCACCATGCTTTAACTTTCAAAAAAGTGAAGCAGCTAAAAGAGGCTGTAACAACCTATGGTCCTCAAGCACCCTTCACTGTAAGCATGGTCGAATCCATTACCAACTTGAAAATGACGCCAGCAGATTGGGCTAATATGTGTAAAGCTGTGCTAAATGGAGGACAATACCTGTTATGGAAGGTTGCCAATGAGGAATTTTGCAAGGAGACGGCTTGGCGAAATGCAGCAGCTGGTTATCCTCAGAGAAATCTAGATATGTTGTTAGGAAATGGACCTTATGAGGATCAGCAGCAACAAATTGCATATGATCCTGGCGTATACGCACAAATTGCTGCAGTTGCGGTTAGGGCATGGAAGACTTTACAAGGACATGGAGGTTTACAAGGTCAATTATCTAAGGTAATACAAGGAGCTAATGAATCTTACGCTGAATTTGTAGATAGGCTTATTTAAACAGCTACCAGAGTTTTTGGGAATACAGAACAAGCAATGCCATTAATAAAACAACTGGCTTATGAGCAAGCGAATCGTTGGTGCTGATAACGCCAAGGTCGAGGGTTCGTTCCCCGTACGGGCCACCAAATGCCACAGTCTGGCTGGGCACAATTCAGGAGCCACT
The DNA here is from genome assembly GCF_047511675.1 of Marmota flaviventris. Classification (NCBI taxonomy): domain Eukaryota; kingdom Metazoa; phylum Chordata; class Mammalia; order Rodentia; family Sciuridae; genus Marmota; species Marmota flaviventris. The sequence continues at coordinate 100,378,964 of NC_092518.1, forward strand.
TATCAAAAGAAACGAACTTCATTTTTAGAACACACACGTCATACCACACAGCTCCTCAGGAAAACCTTCAGAGCCCAACTGCCACCACTGGCTTCCCACAAGCCTCTCAACCTCCCCCACTCCTCCTGCTCTTGAGGCCAATTGGCTGGGTCGCGTGGGTGGAGCCAAAAAAAGTCCCCCAATGAGCAGCTCCGTGGTCTGAAAGGGCAGGGAAACAGCCCAATGAGCATCACCTCAGAGGAGCCAATTATTTGGCAGCTAGAAGTTTGCTGGGGCCGCTGTGAGCCAATCATCAGCTGGCAGCTGGAAGTTTGCTGGCAGCTGGAAGTTTGCTGACAGCTGGAAGTTTGCTGGGGCCCCTTTCGGCTATGGCTCTCAACATAATACAAATATTAATGCTCTTGATGGTTACCTCATCACTCCATAGACTTTCCTTATTTCTTTTCATTATTTTTCTCCTGAGTTGAAACTTTCAAATGACTTGTCATTGAGTCATTAGATTCTTTTTCCTGCTTCATCAAGCTGATGGGTGTGTATGTGAGAGAGAGGGTGGGGAGGGGGAAGAGTGTGTGTGTGTATGCACTGGGGATCAAACCAGGGATGGGCACATGCTAGGAAATTATTCTACCACTAAGCCACATCCCTACCTTTTCAAATCAGCTCCTGATGCCCCCTATTGTATTCTATTTTCATCCCATTTATTGTATTCTGCTACAAAATGTATTGTATGCTTTATGATTTCTATTTCTTTAATGAACTGTTAGTTTTATTCATGCATTGGTTTTCTAATTTTATGGGGTTTTCTATCTGTTTTCTTGCAGCTTGCTGAATTTTCTTATAACAATTTATTTTGAAAACTTTTTCAAGGCAATTTATAGGTTTCCGTTTGTCTGGGTTGATTAGCATAATATTATTCTATTATTCAGTAGTGTCATATTATGTTTATTTTATGAACCTCTGTGTGTGTGTGTGTGTGTGTGTGTGTGTTTGTGTTCTTAAAGTCTTGCATTTGTGTTTACTCATCTGAAGAAGTATTAATCTCCTTAAATCTTTCCTGACTGATGTTAGGACAGAAACACTTTCATGAAAGAACATGGCTAGTTATGAGTTTCAAGAGTTTTCCTATGGATGTGATTGCCTCACCCTTCTCAATCTCACTTTGATGGAATTTCTTGAAATTGTATACTTTCTCTCAACCTTACAAAGGCAGGCCAGGTACTAAGAGCTTCCTGTTTTTGTTAGAGCTCTGCTCTTAAATGCTCAAGTTTTATGTCTTCTTCCAAACCTACAGAATTGAGCTGGCTATATATGAGATACTTTCACTTACTAACATAGTGAAAGTATAGAAGTATACTTGGGAACTGTCCTAGGGAATGAGAAGGTGTCAAAAATCAAAATAGGCAAAAAGCTAGGTCTCTTCTGCTAAACAGCTCAGTTGTGAATGCAAAGTTCTTAGAGAAAATAAAAGCAATATTTTAGTGAATAAACAAATAATTAGACATTGAAATAGCCTATTGAAGATATGGAGAAAGTTTTAGTGATCTAAATAGAAGCTCCAGCTAGCCACATCATTCCCTTAAATCAAAATCTAATCCAGGGCTAGGATTATAGGTCAATGGCAGAGCACTTGCCTCACACACCTGAGATCCTGGGTTCAATCCTCAGCACCACATAAAAATAAATAAATAAAAATAAAGATATTTAAAAAAATGTAATCCAGGGGAAGGCCCCAATTATCCTCAATTTTCTGAAGGCTGAGAGGGATGGGAAAGTTGCAGAAAACATGTTTGAAGCTAGCAGAGGTTAGCTCATGAGGTTTCAGGAAAGAAGCCATCTTTATTACATAAAAATGCCAGGTGAAGCAGCAAGTATAATGTAGAACTGAAGTTAGTTAACCAAAATATATAGCTAAGATAAATGATGAAGGTTGGCTGCACTAAATATCAGATTTTCAATGCAGATAAAGCAGCCATATATTAAAAGATGCCATCCAGTTCGTTTGTCCTTCCTTCCTTCCTTCCTTCCTTCCTTCTTTCTTTCTTTCCTTCCTTCCTTCCTTCCTTCCTTCCTTTATTTCTTCCCAGAGGTGCTTAACATATGAGCCAAATTACCAGCCCTTTTTATTTTCCAATAAGATCTAAGTTGTTTAAGGCCTTACTAAATTGTTGAGGCTGGCTTCAGACTCATGATCCTCCTGCCTCAGCCTCTTGAGCCACTGGGATCAAAGGCATGTGCCACTATGCTTAGCTAGTTCTTTCATATCTAAAAAAAAGTCAATGCCTAACTTCAAAGCTTCCAAGGACAGGTTGACTCTCTTGCTAGTGGCAATGCAGCTGGCAACTTGAAGTTGAAGCCAATGCTCATGCATCATTCCAAAACTTTGAGGACCCTTAAGAATTATACTATATTTACCTTTCCTGTAGTCTATAAATGCAACAACAAAGCCTAGATGACAGCATACCTGTTTACCACCTGGCTTATTGAATATTTAAACTCAACATTAAGATCTTTTGCTCAGAAAATAAAATTATTTAAAAATATTAATTCTCATTGACAATGCATCTGGTCACCTAAGAACTCTGAGATATACAAGATTAATGTTGCTTTCATCCTTGTTAACACAACATCCATATTTTAGCCCATGAATCAAAGAGCAATTTTGATGCTCCAGTTGTCAGGGTTTTTAGCCCTCGTTCCCTCCTGACCTGTGGGAAAGATGGGGAGAGCACGACTAGGATGAGCCACTGACCGCCAGCACCCGCCCTTCCTCCCGGAGGACAATTAGACACGTCAGGGAGATTAGTCAAAGCAGGATCTCAGTTTATTGAGAAAACACACACAGCTAATATAATGTACAGGAGCCAATCAGGGTAAAGGTCAGCAGGGTGGGAAGAGTTCACATGTGCACCCATCCTACATGCTGTAATGGGAGACAGGAGCTGTCCACGAGGCAGAAGGGTTCTGAGCCTATCCTAGAGGAGGTCCGATTTTTCGTCACACCCATAGCAATGCCTTCTGGCTGATCTTCAGATGCTATCTTAGTCACATGTGGCCACAGGACCGGGAAGTAGGTAGCAGCCAGCAAGTTAGGTTTTCTCTTTTCTGATGAACATGCCCTACATGTTGCATGCCCTACATCAAGTTAGGTTTCCTCCTTTCTGATGCAACATGCCCAACATGTTACATCATGCCCTATATCCAGTCTTATTATTTAAGAAATATATTTCATAAGGCTATATCTACCAGAGATGATGATATCTCTGATGGACCTGGGTGGGGTTAATTGAAAAACTTCAGGAAGGGGTTTACCATTTTAGGCACCATTAAGAAAATTCATGATTAAATGGAGGATATCATACTATCAATATTAACAGGATTTGGAAAAGAGTTGATTCCTGCCATCATGAATGACACTGATGGGGGTTTAAGGCTTCAATGGAGGAAGTAACTTCAGATATAGTGGAGATAGCAAGAGAATTAGAATTAGAAATGCAGCCTGAAATAAATTTCAACAGTCTCATGATGAAACCTTAATGGACAAGCAGCTGATTCTTATGAATGAAAAAAGGAAGTGGTTTCTTGAAATGAAATCTACTTATTGTTGAAATGACAAAAAGGATTTAGAATATTATTTAAACTTAGTTGACAAAGCAGTGGCAATGTTTAAGAGGATTGACTTCTGTCGTGAAAGAAGTTTGACTATGGATAAAATGCTATCAAATAGCATCATGTGCTACAAAGAAATCTTTCATGAAAAGAAGAGTCAATTAATGAGGCATATTTCATTTTTGTCTTATTTGTAGAAATTGCCACAGGCACTCTGTCCTTCAGCAGTCACCACTCTGATCAGTCAACAGCCATTAACATTGAGATAACCCCTCCTCCAGAAAAAAAAAAATGTTAAACTCTCTGAAGACTCAAATGATCATTAACCTTTTTAGCAATAAAGTATTTTAAATTCATATGTGTACATTGTTTCTAGATGTAATGGTATTGCATGATTTATAGACTATAGTAAAATCAAGATATAACTTTTATATATACTTGGAAACCAAAAATATTGTGACTCACTTTATTGCAATATTTGCTTTATTTTGGTGGTCTGGAACCAAATCAGCAATCTCTAAGGTAAGCCTGTACTTCCTTTGGCACAGATGTTTCTTCTATGATAAAACCAAATAAAATATAAAACTTTCCCCCATGGCCTAAAGACCCTGTATGAATTGGTAACTATTGCCCTCTAAAACCATATTTCATGACATCCTATACCTGTTTGCATTCTAGTCACACTGAATGTATTTATGATCCATAACAAGCTCTTTTCCATCTCATGACATTTATTTGTTATCACAACTTTAGTAAAAGGGAAAATACCACATTTTAATGAATACTTATATTTACTTTAGGTTTTTTTTTTTTAAGAAATAAAGAATTACAAAGTTGAATTACTCAATCCTCTGCTCCAAGCCTAAAATCCCTTCCTCATTCCTAAAGGCAATCACATAATAATAAATTTGCTTTTGCTCTAATCCATGCTTATGTTTCCAATATGTGTGCATATGTGTGTATTAATACATTTGTAAGAATGATTTCATACTGTATATGAAGTTCTAGAACTTGCTTTTCTCTCCACATTGACACCTATAAATTTAGTTCATTCACTTTTGTTGCTGTATTGTTCTGTTCTATTAACAGAACAATACAGCAACAATTAATATAATTGTGATGTATCTAAGAATTTGATGATAAAATGTATTAACAACACAATGAACTAATCCTGTAATTATGGCCATCTGATTTTTCACAAAATAACACAATGTTTTTGTAAGTGAACTTTGAGAAGTGCCAAATTCCCTGCTTCTTTCCTGATGTTAAAAATGACACTGATACCCCAGGTATTAAAAATATTTTTAAAAAAATATGAAGAATACACTAAGGATATCTTTATTAAAATAAGTTTGAAAGCTTAGTTGAAATATATAAATGCCTATATAAAAGTAAAACTTACTAAATTAATTCAAGAAGAAATGTTTCTATAATCACACTAAATAAACCAAATTGGTAATGTAACATCCCCAATCTCCACAAAACCCCTTTGGTACAGTTTTATGAGAAACTTCACTTGACTTGAAAGGAACACTTAATTTCAGTATTTCACAAACTTTTCGGAATATAGAAAAGTAAGAAATAACTCTAATTAATTTTATGATGATAACAAAAACTTTCTACCAAAATCTGACAAGGAATATATATGAAACGGAAATTATAGGCCAAATTTCTTGTGAATATAGATGCAGAACTTCTAAAAACGAACAAACCAAGTCCAGCAGTGTATAAGAGAGATCATAATCAATTTGAGTTCATTTCCATGGATTTACAATTCCACAGCTGTCATATACCAAGTTTGCATATATTCAAGGATTCTATTCCTTTAATATAATTGTAATATATCTAAGAATTTGATGATAAAAGGTATTAACAATAATTATGTAGCTTTGTCTGTATTTAAAATTATATCTCTTAATGATTGGCCTCCTAATGCCTAAAACTTAAGAACACCATCCATCTGCAATGTATTTAGGTATTCAAATCAGCTAATACTTGAATGGTGCTGTTTTTAGCATGATAAAGTGATAGTTTAGCTTTAGAACCAAACCTAAATCAAAGATAGATAAACAATTAACTGGTAGGAAATGAAACAATGTAGATATGACTATATTACTTTAGTCATCCTGATAAGCTGCCCATAATGGACAATCATATTGTTAGGATGCTGAAGGAAAATATACAGTGATAATGTTATGATTCATTTGAGGAAATTGTGTCACAAGCATAAAATATTGTTTCATCACTCAAAATCATGCTTTGGAAAAAACCCTAAAGTTTTATTGTGTTGCATTGGCTCTATGAATGGATGTGAAATGATATCAGCAATTTTTGTTATACAACACTAATGACTTGACATTGAATCCTAATATATTAACATATTCATATTAAATGTTATTAAATTATTTTAAACACATTTTAGTAGCTTTATTGAGGTATATCTGATATTGAACTCTAGATTTTCTTTGTACTCTAGTTTATTGCTTATTAAATGTCATCCTTTTAAGCAATACCATTGTCAAACCTAGAATAGAGGCTTCTTGTCAATATAAATGAAATCATAAGACATATTTTAATAGCCATCTTCAGTCCAATTGACTGAGCCACTGTTCTATGATGGTCATTTAATATTTCAGGTATGCAATGTCTCATTGTATTTTTTGTTTGTTTGTTTACCGGGGATTGAACTCAGGGGCACTCTACCACTAAGTCACATCCCTGGCCCTCTTTTGTATTTTATTTAGATACAGGGTTTCACTGAGTTGCTTAGGGCCTCACTAAGTTGCTGAGGCTGGCTTTGAACTCATGATCCTCCTGCCTCAGCCTCCTGAGGCACTGGGATAACAGGAATGTGCCATCATACCCGACGCTTCTTATATTTTAGATATTAATCTTCTATCTGAGGATCAGATGGCAAAGATATCCCATTTCATAGGCTCTTTCTTAACACTCTTATTTCCTTTACTGTGCAGAAGCTTTTTAATTTGATGTCATGCCATTTGTTGATTTTATTTCTTGTGCTTTAGGAATCTTGCTAAGTAACTCAGTTAACTGCACCAACATGTTGGAGTGTTGGGCTTACATTTTCTTCCAGAAATTGCAGTTTGGTATAATTTCTAGGTCTTTGATCTATTTTGAGTTGACTTTTGTGCAGGATGAGAGATAGGGATACTCATTGGTGGGACTGTAAATTAGCACAACAAATCCGGAAAGCAGTATGGAGATTCCTCAAAGAACTAAGAATGGGACCACCATATGACTTAGTTTTCCCACTCCTTGGTATATATCCAAAAGATCTAAAATCAGCACACTACAGGGACACAGTCACATCACTGTTCATAGCAGTGCAATTCAAAATACCCAAGCTATGGGAGCAGCCCAGATGCCCATTAACAGACAAATGGATAAAGGAAATGGGGTCTGTATACAACATGTAATTTTACTCAGCCATAAAGAATGATGCAATTATATCATTTGCTAGAAAATGGATAGTACTGGAGAACATCATGCTAAGTGAAATAAGTCAGACCCAGAAAGTCAGCAGTCAAAAATTGTCTCTCATATGTGAAATCTAGGATAAAATAAGGGGAAAAAAGGGGGCTGATCCCATGAAAGTAGAAGAAAAATCAGTAAAGGAAGGGGATTCAGTGGGAGGGAAGAGGGATATAAAAAGGGAAGGGAGGAAGAATTAAATGAATTTGACCTAACTTTCTTATGTGCATATATGAATATACCACAGTGAATTTCATCTTTATGTATATCCATAATGTACTAATTAAGAAATGTAAACAAATAGAAGATCAGTAGAGTAAGGGTAAGGGAAGGGGGAAAGGAGAAGAGAGGAAAAGGGGAACTACCAGGAACTGAATTGGAGCAAATTATCATCCATGTTTTTATAATTGTGTCAAAATGAACTTCAATATTATGTATAACTACAATTCAATAATAAAAAATACTACATGCATTATGTAAGGTTCTAAAAACAATTCTATATAATTGTGGTGTTACTTTAAGTACAGAGGTATTCAGGACATAAATGTTACTGCAAGTTATGCTAAGAATTTTGGAATTTTATCCCCCTGTAGGTAAGGGAGCCTGAGTGATTTTAAGCAAGACAATTACATGGGAAGAAGTGTATTTTAAATGTCTGATTCCAATGTGATGAATATTTCTTTTTAAAAAATATCTTTATTTTTATTTTATTTATATGTGGTGCTGAGGATCAAACCCAGGGCTTCACATGTGGTAGGCGAGAGCTCTACCTCTGAGCCACAATCACAGCCCTCAATGTTATGAATATTTCTGAGGGACAAAAGAGTGGGTGCAAGTAGAGCAGTTCAGGAACTAAGGAAATAAATCCAGAAAATATAAAATTGTTGTTGTAGGGTATTGGCAAATGATATGGGATTGCATGTATTTTGAAGGTAAAGACATCTAGATCATGTGATTGACTGAACCTAGGTGTGAGGTAAATGAAAGAGAAAAGAAAAATTCTGTGGGTATTGATGCCATTAGTTAAATAGAGAATAGTGAGAAAAGACAGACCATGATGTCTTGGGACATAGGAAAAAACAACAAAAAGATTTGAGGCCTATCCCTGAGACTATCCCTCAGTTTGTAGAGTATTTGCATAAAGCCTTAGTGCCGCAGTCTGGCTGGGCACAATCAGGAGCCACTTGTCAAAAGAAATTAACTTTATTTTTAGAACCACACACGCCAAACCACACAGCCTCTCAGGAAAAATCCTCAGAGCCCCAACTGCCACCACCGGCTTCCCACAAGCCTCTCTCTCCAACACAAGCCTCTCTCCACCTCCCACAATCCTCCTGCTCTTGAGGCTGATCGGCTAGGTCACGTGGGTGGAGCCAAAAAAGTCCCCCAATGAGCAGCTCCGTGGTCTGAAAGGGCAGGGAAACAGCCCAATGAGCATCACCGCAGAGGAGCCAATCAGCTAGATGTTGCTGGGGCCACTGTGAGCCAATCATCAGCCCGTAGCTGGAAGTTTGCTGGCAGCTGGAAGTTTGCTGGGGCCCCTTCGGCTGTGGCTCTCAACACCTTAGGTTCAATCCCCACCCCCACATCACATAATAAAGAATTGTGGCCCAAGGGGCTATCAACTTCCTTAGGCAGCCATTTTTATGCAAAGATACCCCATTCTGAACCAAGGAAATCAGTAATGGGCTAGCAGAGTTTAGAATTTGATTCTCAAAGACAAAGGGTAACATCTGTCTGAGGACTGTTTTGACTAACATAACCTTTGGTTCAAACAGAAACTAAAGCAAAGATAGACTATTATCAAAGGCCAAATTCAATTGATGAGAAAAAAGTGCTTATTTTGTGGAAGGGAGGAACTCTTTTAGACATTGCTATGCCATTTGGTAAATTACTCCTCCAACATGTCCTTGTTGCTGAGCTCAGGCATCATATGTTTATAATATCACAGCTTTGGATCTCAACTTTTGCAACACATGTAATGATGGAAAAAAGTGTTTCTTTTAACAGGTCAATAGTATGGTATTACTTAAGTTATGGAGATAAAAGGAAGTTGAGTGATGCAAAGAATGGAGCAGAAAAGGAACAACTTAGATCTAGATAAAGGAGAGGCAAAGTTGTAGAACAAGTGGATATATATACATTATGCAGGCCCTAGCAACAGATTAATTTGGTTTATGTTTTGGTTTAAGTAAATTACAAGATATATAACATTGGATGGATTACTTAACTTCCTTGAGCCTCAGTTTCTTCATCTCTAAAATATTTGACTAATACTCATGATCAACTTGAATGACATGTAACATATGAATATAGTTGGTATATTATTACAGCAGACTCTATGAACTTAAATAATGCAAGCTATTATTTTGGGTGCTGGAGATTGAACCCAACACCTCACACTTCCTAAACACAAGCTCTGCTACTCAGCTACACCCAGCCCAATGTGAACTTTTAAGTATTCTAGTCACATATTTTTGTCACACTGAAATAACTTTAAAAAAGGAAGCTTATTATGTGTATAGTTCAATTGACTTCCAAGGGAAGACAGTGAGTCTCCCAAGGACTGAAACTAAAAAGTTATAAACTCAGATTACTTTCTATCTCTCAGGGGCCATAGGGTCTTTCTTTTTCAAATCTTCATTCTTCTCCTTCTGAAGATTGGCTTTTCTTGTTCACACATTAGATTACAAAGGGTCCTGAGGCTCAACCATCAAGTTTACATTACCTTTCAGCTCAGTAACTCACAATAGCATATTTCCTGCAGAATTTCTGCTGTCATATTGTGAGAGAGAATCTGACTGGACTAGAGATAGATATTTGGACTTTAACTTGCACAGCTTTTTCTTAGTGCAAGGAATCATGAACAAAGCATCTTCATCTAGAAGACATTGTTTCCTGAGTATACAAGGCCGCATTGATTGGCATGTCATATCCAGCATTTAAGAGATAAATACACTCTTTTTCTTGGGGGTGGGTACTGGGAATTGAACTCAGGGGCACTTTACTGCTGAGCTACATCCCCAGCCTTCTTCATTTTTAATTTTGAGTAAGGGTCTTGCTAAATTGCTAAGGGCCTCACTAAGTTGCTGAGGCTGGCCTCAAACTTGCAATTCTTCTCCTTCAGCCTCCAGAATTACTGGGGTTACAGGTGTGTGCCACCACATCTGGCAATAAATACACTTTTTTTTTCTCAGTACCAGGTTTCGAACTCAAGGCCACTCGGACCACTGAGCTACATCCCCAACCGTATTTTGTATTTTATTTAGAGACAGGGTCTTATTGAATTGATTAGTTAGCACTTCCCTGTTGTTGAGGCTGACTCTGAACTCCTAATCCTCCTGTCTCAGCCTCCTGAGCTGCTGGGATTACAGGTATGTGCCACCATGACGGGCAATAAATATACTCTTGATGAGTTGACAGTATCTGATTTTTGCATCAACAATGACCAGGTCATGTACACTTAAGTAATACCTCCTTATGACTTAGGTTACAGCATCCATATTTCTTCTTTAGCTCTAAACAAAACACTTTTTTCTCCAAACTTCCAAAAGTTTCTTAATTTATGTATTCATTCATAAGCTTCCTCTAACAATGATCAACTAAAAACTTTGGGCATCATTCTGTTCCAATAGCATATCATCAAAACCTTTTGATCCAAGGATGAGTATGCTCAAATTTGTTTTAGAAAAATTACACTAGCCAAGTAGTGGAGAGTATATTCTGAAGGGCGATAGCAGTGTGTGAGCAGCAGAGGTTAGAGGTATGTAAGACTACTGAGGAAGTTATTTCAGTACACCATGCAGGTGAGAATAAGTGTCTGAACTAGAGGCAGTGGGAATGGAAAACGAAGGCCAGGAGAGAGATTCATTATCAAAACTTCATAACTAACTAGATTATGAGAGTCTGAAAGGGAAAATAATAAAAGCAATTCCCTTCTAGGTTTCAATTAATCAAGGAAAAATAAACTAAAGAGGAGTTTGTAAAGGTTGATGGATTCAGTTTGGGACAGGTTTTGGTACTGAAGCAAGAATTAAAGACAGGTAGTCAGTCTGATAGGTAATCGGGTTGGTAATTAGATTGGATGGAGAAAATGGAAGCTCGTTTGGGTCTAGGAAGTTGGAAACTGCCCTGGGAGATTGGAATGTTAATGCCTCCTGAGTCCTTTTGTAAGGGTCCGGCGAAGCGTCCGAGGAAGAGACCACAAGTGACTAGCTTCATGCAATAAGCAGGAGGGAGTTTATTGAGGATCCAATTCAGCACGCTGAGGCTCCAGGCAGGCTCGCTCAAGAAGGGAGGGCAGCCCAGAGCCCAGAGCAGAGGTCAAGCAGTACTTAAGTACACTTTTTTGGGGGAGGGCGGGACTTTACATACATCACAGTTTCCTTTAACAAATCATCATGCACCATGGGAAAGTCAAACAACAATTCTTAGACTTGATTAGTACATACATTGGCGGGAACAGGTCAGGCGGGGGTGATAGGTCAGTTCTAAAGTGGGGTACACATTCAAACTGATTGGTTTTAGGGCGTAAATGACTACGTGACTAGTTACACAGAGTCCCAGGTTATTAGACAACCAGGGAGTCAGTGGGAATATTTACTGGGCAGTTCCAGTATTGTCCTAACAGCTACAGGGATTTCAGGTTTTGCAGGTAGCATAGAAACCTAACAATACCTAATCCTTTACATTTTAACTCAGACCTTGCAGCTTAGAAACTTTACAATACCCAGTCTTTTACCCCTTAACTTTTACGCTGTAACTTCAATTTCTTTTACCCTTACACTTTGATTGCCAAGATTACCTGCATATACTGCCCCCTCCCTGAAAGTTGTTAATAAAGCACCTGCTAAACAGACTGGGAGCTGCTAATTAATGCCCCCTGGGCTGCTGCTCCTTTCCTGCTCCATCACTCCGCCTTAGCCCTTTCAGCCCACCTCCTTCCATCTTTTGGCCATCCCAAGGACATCTCCTGGGCCTAGTCAATACAAGAAGGAGAGAAATAAGGGGGAAGAGGACAAGATAACAAAAAAACAAAAACCTAAAATGTATAAAAAGGGCAGGATGGGCTCACTTCTTGGGATACCAGGACACCCTGGGACACCAGTCATGGCCTCTTTCTCCCTACTGGGAAAAGTCTGTGTGACTAGTTTTTAAATAAAACCTGCTTTCTATGCTTGCCTCTGTGCACTTCTCTAAGACTTCTCTAACCTTCAAATTTTAAAAAATATTTTTTTATGGTGTACAGGATTAAACCCAGGGCCTTGTGCATGCTAGGTAAGTACTCTATGAACGGAGCCATATCCCCAAATCTAATGTTCAAACTTTTTGAACAAACATTTGAGGAAGCAGAACTCGGCACTGATAATCAGTGGTATGAGTATATACAAGTTGGTATATAGGTCTAGAGCTGTGTCTAGAGTTTCAGCATTTAAGAGTCAAGTGTGGGAGAGGGAATGAAACTATTTCCAGAGACAGTACAAAGTAAAAAGACAAAAGGATTAAAACTCTAGAGAATGTGAATATTTAGAAAGAGATTAAAAAAGACAAATTAGGGAGAGACTGAAGTTGAGCTGGAAAAGTATTGTAAGAGTAAAAGAAATTGAAGTTAAAGTGTAAAAGACTGGGTATTGTAAAGTTTCTAAGCTGCAAGGCCTGAGTTAAAAAGTAAAGGACCAGGTATTGTTAAGTTCCTATGCTACACCCAAAACCTGAAATTCCTGTAGCTGTTAGGACGATACCCGGGACTGCCCAGTAAATATTCCCCCTGACCATCTAGTTGCTTAATAACCTAGGACCCTGTGCAGCTTGGCATGTAGGCATCTCAGGGCCTAAACCAATCAGTTTGAATGTGTACCCCAATTTAGAACTGACCTATCACCCCCGCCCGACCTGTTCCCGCCAATGAATGTACTAATCATGTCGAAGAATTGTTGTTTGATTTTCCCGCGCCTCATGATGATTTGCTCTGATGTATGCAAAGCCCCCGCCCTCCCCAAAAAAGTGTACTTAAGCACTGCTCAACCCCTGCTCGGGGCTCTGGGCCGCTCTCCTTTGTTGAGTGAGCACGGAGCCCCAGCGCGCTGGATTCTTCAATAAACCCCCTTCTGCAGTTGCATGAGTCAGTCTCTTGGTGGTCTCTTCCTCCGTCGTTTGCCGGACCCTTACAGTATATAAGACCCTGGAAAGAAAAGTGGCTCTACAGACAAGAGGAGAAGTTTTAAGGAAAAGGAGGTAGTTAACTCCTCTTGATCATACTTTGTAATAGAATAAACTTTTGGTCAGACTCTACAGCCCTGAATCCAGCCACAGTATATTCACTAAGAACATGTGCATGCCAACATGAAAAACACCAGGCAAATACACATTTTTTAATACTAATTTGGCCAAAAGTCCCCTCCATTCTATTTTCTATATCCAACTATGCTCAATCAGATTAGCAATCCTAGCCCATCAGAGAAATTGGTAATAAAATGTTCATCAGATAAAAGCACCAAACACTACAAATACAAAAAATGCCAGCTTTTATCACCCAATAAATGTACTCTATCAGTATAGAGTACAATTGATTTCCGAATTTTTCCAATAAATTAAACTTCTGACAAAGTACATATCTATTCCTTTGCTCTGCTAGTGTGAAGAGAGTAGACTACCTTATTTACAAAGCATCTCTCTCATCTTTTTTTATTTTCTTGTTCTACTGTTATGCTCGAATTTGGGACCCCCAAAAGACCACCAGAGACCCAAGATCGATGTAAGCAGCAAAGAGGTGTTTATTGCGAGCTAGCTCCGTCCTCTGCACACACACAGCAACAGGTGACGCTAAGAGGCCCCGAGCCCAGGTTTTGCAGCAGTTTTATACATTCTTTGGAGAAGGCAGGGACCCTCACGTAACATCATAGCATCTCCTAGCAAATCATCACACACCTTGGGAAAATCAAATAACAACTCTAAAACATGATTAGCACATTCACTGGCGGGAACAAGTTGGGTAGGGGTGATTGGTCACTACAAGAGGGGGATTCATTTGAACTGATTGGTTTAAACCGTGAGGATGTCGCAAGGGGAGTACTTGCCAAACTGCAGGGCTTCTAGTTTAGATACTGGTCACCACACCTAGGTGGAGGCCATCTGGAATTTCAGATATGTGGTTACCTTGGCCTATCTGGGGCTTTTCCAGCTTTTCCGAGAACTGTTTCCACAGAGCTTTTCTGTAGTTTTTTCCTGACTTTAGGACTACAATAAGTCAGAGGTTAACTTTCAGAGCAAAATGAGGTCCCAAGCAGAATGAGATTGCTTAGGTCTTTCACTACTCAGGCCCAGGAGGAAGACTACCTGGTGAAAATCTGTGTCATTTATATCTTCAGCACTGCTGCAACAGAGACAAAGCAGCAATCTAGACTACTTTTCATGAAAATGGAAGGAGTTTCTACAGCATTTCTGGAATGTGGGTAAAGAGGCACTCTCACAATGCATGGCTTTTGGGAATGGAAAAGATTTCAATGGCTGGAAGGGAGAATTTTGTAATAGCTACCACAATTACAATTGTTTTGCCTTTTGATCCAGGAATCCTATTTTAGGCAGCTTATCCTACATATACACATGCACAAATAAGAAATATCATATGCATATTTGTTAAAGCAGTATTTATAATAACCAAATACTGGCAATATTTGGTTACTATCAATAGGATGTGACACAGCCACAAGATCAAATATTATGCAGGTTAAAAAGTAAGGAAGATGGCTGGGTGTGGTTGCACACCCCTGTAATCCCAGTGGCTCTGGAGGCTGAGTCAGAAGGATCCTGAGTTCAAAGCCATTCTCAGTCACCTAATGAGGCCCTAAACAACTCAGGGAGTTGTTTAGGACCTCATTAATAAAATATAAAAAAAGGCCTGGGGATGTGGCTCAGTTGTTAAGCATCTCTGGGTTCAATGCCCTATACCAAAAGAGAAAAAAAGAAAGATTTTTTTGTACTGACATGGATGATCTCTATTACATATTAAATGAAATAATGATGTACATTTGGACTATACAGATGCTTCATTTGTGTAAAAATGCTGGAAATAAGGAAACATCTGTTTGAGTGTGTGGATAGAGGAACAATTGAAAGATCCACAAAATATTAAATGTTTAACTTTAGTGACTGCAGGGTGCAGTAGAGAAGGGGTAAAGAAGAATAGGGTGAGAGTGAGACTTTTCTTTCCTTTTTTGGAGGGGTACCAAGGATTGAAAGGGGCACTTGACCACTGAGTCATATCCCCAGCCCTATTTTTATATAATATTTAGAGACTTTTTACTGTTGCTTTTTAATATAACTTTGTTCTTTGAAATGTATTAATAAATAAAATATTCAGAAGAACATAATTTAAATAAAAATCTATATGGTTATAATATAGTATGTGATGGTAAGCTCACACATTCATTTTATGCATCTCACATATCTTTTATAACTAGAACCTCATAAATTTAGCAAAAAAGAGACAAAATGCAAAAATGTCTGAATAGTGAAAACAGATAAAAAGTCTTTTATTAAAAAAAATGTTAAAAATCAAAGCTATTGGTGCATCAAAGGATATACCATGACCAAAAAGGTTTTGGTTTTAGAATGTAAGAACTAGTCAACTTTAGCAAAATTCATTAAAAAAATTAAGGATGAAATCATGATTAACACAGCAAAGGTATTTGAGAAAGGTAGCACCCATTCTTTATTGGGTGGAAAAACTATAAAAGAGAAATATTGTAAAACTACTTGATAAAGACTTTCTACTCAACAGGAAATAACTGGTGACTACAGGTTAAAGGATTTATATAAGTTACTTATACTATTCTTGCATATTTAACCATTTGATATCATATTGAAAAAAGAGTTAACAGAAAGAATTGAACTTGCGGAGTACAATGGTACACACCCGCAATCCCAGTGACTAAAGAGGCCAAGGCAGGAGTATCACAAGTTCAAGATTAGTCTCAGCAACTTAGTGAGGCTCTAAGCAACTACTGAGACCCTGTCTTAAAAAGGGCTGGGGATGTAGCTCAGGGGTTAAGCACCCAGGGGTCCAATCCCTGGTATGTGTGTGTGTGTATATATATTTATATAAATATAAATATATATAAAGAATTGAAAAAACATGATAAATGAGTGGCACAGAATATAATGTCCAACAAAAATATCCAATTATTTAGTAATTAACTGGAGCACCTGTAATCCCAGTGGCTTGGGAAGCTGAGGCAGGAGGATCACGAATTTAAAAGCCAGCCTCAGCAACTCAGTGAGACCCTGTCTCTAAATAAAATTTTTTAAAAAGGGCTGAGGATGTTGCTCAGTGTTTAAGCACCCCTGGGTTCAATCACTGATACAAAAAAGTCTAATTTCTATGCTAAAGAATAAGAGATAATAGATCCTAGTACAATTTATTACCCACTTTATAGCAAAAAAAAAAAAGTTGGATCCTATTATCACACCATAATAAAAAAAAAAAACTGCAGGTGGAAAAAAATAAATTTAAAAAACAATAAAGAAAAAGAAGATCATTTAAAGGTAATCAAAAAATAAAAATCTATGAAAATAAGACTGTCTTTTACAGTTTGCAAAAATACAGATTTTTTGATAAAACATAAACAAGTTCAAAGACAAAAGTCATTGAAGAAACATATTTTAACAAAACTTCAGGCAGAGCATTAACATCTGTAATATACAAAGGGTTCCTATAAACTGAGAAGCAGAAAGACAAAACAAAAAATCAGTATCCAATGTGCTAAGAACCTTGAGAGTATCATGTTAAGCAAAATAAACCAAATTTAGAAAATCAAGGGTTGTATGATTTTTCTGATAAGTGGAAGCTAGAAAGGAGAAAGGAGAAGAAAAGTTGGTGGGGATCTCATGAAAACAGAAGGGAGACCATTAGAACAGAGGAAGGTGTCCAGAGAGGGAGGAGGGAAGGGAAAGGAGAAGTACTAGGAAACAAAATTGACCAAGTTATATTATTGTACTGTGTGCATGTATAAGTGTGCAACAATGATTTCAAATATTATGCATAATTATACTGTGCCAATTAAAAATCTATTAAAAGATAAAATGTTCAAAGAATGAGCTTCTATAGAAGATGGAATTCAAATATCCAACATACCTATAAAATGATATTCCAACATGCAAATGACCCTTTAAATGATGGAGTAGACCAATGATATATCAGAAAGAACTATCTCCAAACTTGACATGTTTCCTGTATGTTCATCTGAGTCATATTGGATGGACAACATGGTTCCCCAAATAGTTTACAAATATATTTTTGATACTGTTCAGTCCACATTCCATGATAAATCATAAGCTATATTACCTAGTAAAGATTATTCAAGAGTATAAATTACAGCAGACAAGGGGCTAGGGTTGTGGCTCAGTGGTAGAGTGCTTGTCTAGCACATGTGAGGCACTGGGTTCGATCCTCAGCACCATATAAAAATAAATAAACAAAATAAATGTATTGTGTCCATCTACAACTAAAAAAAAAAAAAAAAGAAAGACAAGAGTCCACAAAATACAAAGCCAAATACAAATACCCCAGATTTGTCATCACTATTTAATCATACTACACTCACCATAACCATTTTAAGTTAAATGTCTTGTTCCCTTATCAAAATATCCCACAGAATGAATATTCTCTCCTCTATTTCCAAGAGTCAATTAAGTATGTAGCCACAGTATCCTATCACATTTATTCTATTTTTTTTTTTTTTTTTGGTACGGGGTATTGAACCCAGGGGCACTCAACCACTGAGCCACATCCTCAGATATATATTTTTTAAACAGCCAACTTTTAAAATTTTTTCTTTTATTTATAGGTAGTCACAATATCTTTATTTTATTTTTATGTAGTGCTGAGGATTGAACCCAGTACTTCATGCATGCTAGGCAAGTGCTTTACCTCTGAGCCACAACCCCAGCCCCCTTTTTATATTTTATTTTGAGACAGGGTCCCTTTAAGTTGCATAGTATCTTGGTAAGTTGCCGAGGCTGGCTTGAACTTGCAATCCTCCTGCTTCTGCCTCATGAACTACTGGGATTATGGGCACATGCCACTGCACCAGGCTCCTATCCCATTTATTCTAATGCTACTCAGTTTCAGCCAGAGAATTTAATTCAGTAGAATCAAGTTTGGGTTTCTTTTTTAATCAGCTATAGCTTGTAGCATCTTCTATTGAGACTCAGTTTGCTACTATTTAAGAATGTCTAAATACTGAATATTTTAATCCCAAGTAAATAATCTATACAACTTGTCTAAATGCTTAAATTACTAGGAAACAAAAATATTCAAACACCAGCCCTATACATTCAAAATTATATATAAATCAGCCTATTTCCCAGGATAAAAGAGAACTTTTAAAAAATCATAATCTAAGTAATCAATTCCCCCAATTTTCCAAGATAAATTGGTGATTTCAGAATCTAATGCATATTAAAATATGAACTTTCTTACTCTTATAAACCATAAACCAAAACAGAAATTGTTACTTGAGGAAAGGAACAAGCAGAAAAAAAATTTTTCCTAAGTACTCAGCATTTAAGAGAAATGATTATAAAAATATGCTGCTCCTACCCTGTGCCAGTATTTCTTTCCATATAATAGAAATGCACAAGATACATATGGTAATGTAAATTCAAAAATGGTTTATTTATGCTATCTATGGTCACATCAGCTAAATGAACATCCTATAAGTGTAATAATACTTGAAATTCTTAAGCATGAAAGCTCAATATGCAGTCAAAATGATGAAAATAATCAAACATCTTCTTTCTTAAATATATCTCCATACATTTCAGGACTGCAAAATTTTGCATAACATTTTGTTTCTAGTATAACATGTTGTTTCTAGTAATATTTTAAAGCTTTTACAAACTCTTTAATTCAATAGTCTCCAATTCCCAAAATGTTGTCTTTTTATTCTGAAGGAAATTGCTTCCACCTGTTACATGTCACTCTATATTAATTTCTTTTCAAAAAGTCCAACTTTGCATTGCCCACATCTCTCTCCAACTTAAAACTAATAACTTGTTATATATAAATCATGTAGTCCAAATCTCCTTTTGTGTTCACTTCTTCATTGATGAAAACTTGAGTGTAGGATTTGCATAAATTGGATAGGTCAATATATAGCATTTTCATAAATCATACTAGAAATTACTGTGTTCATTACAGGTATTTTTGGCATGTTTTATGTTATATTTAGTATCTTCATGGATGGCAAAATCACTTCTCTCTCTCTCTCTCTCTCTCTCTCTCTCTCTCTCTCTCTTGCAGTACTAGGGACTGATACCAGGACCTCACACATGCTATGCAAGTGCTGCATCACTATGCTACTAGCCCCCCTACACATTTTTTTTATGCTCAATTTTCACTCTTTGCCCAGTGAGAGGCCTCTTCAGGCCCATTTATCCTTTGTAACCCCAGTCAGCATTCTCACTTTCTGCAAATGGCAAGGTGGTCCAGGCTCACCTTAACTTCTCCAGCCCACGATTTGGTGCCAGCTACCCTCCAAGGAGCCCTGGTTCCTTTTCATGAAGAATAGTGTAAGGAGCCCAAATCTAGGCACTAGAGTACAGCAAAGATTTTTTTTCCTCAATGCAACTGGTAATGGGTAAGATGACCAGGCTATTGCAGCCACAGAGCAAGAGTCTCCACAGGCAAGAGCTGATATTTCCAATGTATCAGTACTTTTACAAATCCAATTTCACCAATCATGATGTGCCATACCATGCTATATATTGTCCATGTCCAATTCCTGCACGGAGATTTCACTGTTGACAAACACTCAGAAGCTTCCATTTCCTTCTTCTTTTTTGGCTCTTCCTCCATGGATCCTGAAGTTTTCTCCAAATTGTAAAGTTCCAAAATAAGCCGGGCCCAAAAAGACAAATGCAGTATAATCATACATATATGTGGAACCTGCAAGAGTCAAACTCACAGAAATTGAGAGTAGAATGGTGGTTACCAGAATCAGGGGATAGGGAAAATGGGGAGACATTGGTCAAAATGTACAAAGTTTCAGTAACATAAATTGTTGAGATTTATTGCATTGTATACACTATAGTTAATAATAGTGTATTGTACATTTCAAAATTGCTAAAAAATAGATTTTGAATGTTGTCATCATATATGGAAACATCACATTGTACCCCATAAATATAAATATATATATATATATATATATATATATAAAATCAATATTTATCAATCAAAAATAAAAAATATGTAAAGATCCAAATTCTCTTCAATTACAGAATCATCTATGCTATTTGTACTTGAAAATGAATACCTTTTCCATTCAGAAAGAAGTGTAAGCCTCAGTAAATAAATGTGCATGCAATATTTGGAACATACTTTAAAATATCTGTTACCTCAAAATTCAAATTTAACTGAATATATCTGTATCTTATCTGGAAATTCTACTCCCAGGGGAATAATAGGAAATCTGAAAACAGATCATTGAGTATCACATAAAACATTTCTTAACAGATATAAACAGAAAGGGAAATATGAAAAATATTAGTTTTTAACACTGTTTAAAATCTCTTGAATTTTCATTTTCATAGGCCCAAGTGGACATGTATTTCTTTATTTGAGTCCCTCTTTTTGAACATAGGTCTTTTTCTTTAGTAACTGCCTTACTAGTTCTATCTGAATTACTGCTCTCACAGGAAATTATTAGCAGCAAATGTTAATGTTTTAGTGTCTTTCAGATATAGACAGACTAGATATATTGCTAGAGTATTTTATTACTTCAAAATCCTTCAAAGTTTAAACTAAAATGTCCGCAAATACAATGAAATTTATATTAAGAATCAACAGGAAAATATTTTACTATTAAAAAATTTTTACTATTAAAAAGTTCTTATTATTTAAACTTTTAAAACTTTTTATACAACAAATTCCTGTAGATTAATTTTGATAAGTTCATATACAATTCATTTTGTGCGTGTGTTGCTGGGGATTGAACCTAGGGCCTTGTGAATGCAAAGCATACACTCCGCCAGGGAGCTACAGACCCAGCCCCAAATTTTTAAGTATTTGATGTCTTAAAATACACAAATTAGATTACTTTATATTCTTATCATTATTACACATGCTTTTCATATTAAATCTTTCCTGAATCTATTATATCAAACACATTCATATATTGAAATAATTTCCATATTAAAATAAAATATTCTGTATTTTTGTATTTCCATATTCTCTGATTTTCTCAAATCAATGAAAGATCGTTTTAAAACAAGTTACAATTTTAAAACAATTCTATTTTAAAAAGAAAATGATTTAATATCACTATTTACTATAATTCATAGATGTAGAAATATATGTAGAAATTTACTGTCAAAGAAAAATTTAGTGGAAACGTGCTAATCTTTGCATGGATTAAAATATACCATGTTTATTCTCCAAATTTTTCTGTAAAGTTTGCACAGCCACAACAGTGTTGAAATGTAGTCACTTTTTTAAACATAGCAAAAAACATAACCAAAAAAATTTAACCAATTTTTCCATTTTAACTAGGAATATCTGATTAGAATTCCAGAGAACACACACACAAACACACACACACACACACACACACACAATTTTTTCTTACAGCATAAAGGCCAAGTCACACTTTAGTAGAAAATTTTCATCCATAAAAATTATATAAAAAGAATGAAAATATGTGAACTGCACATAAAATCAAGAATTTAGAACGTAAACAAAAATAAAAAAATCCTCAAAATCAGATAAAAATAAAGAAAAAATAGATGAATCTGACAGTACATAGAAAAATGTAATGATAAAATCAGGAGTAGGTTCATTTGTAAGGACCAGAAAACAGCAACAAAAATTAAATCAAAACAACAACAAAACCAACCTCTGGTAAACTGATGTGCTAAGCAACTTGGTGAGCCCCTGTCTCTAAATAAAACACAAAATAGGGCTGAGGATGTGGCTTAATGTTTGAGTGCCCCTGAGTTCAATCCCCAGTACCATGCCTACTCAAAAACAAAGAAATAGTTGCAGGGCATGTAGCTCAGTAGTAGAGTGCTTGCTTAACATAGAGAAGGCCCCTGGGTTCAATCTCCAGGACCTCAAAAAAATAAAATAAAATAAACAAATAAAAAAGAAAGAGCTGGTCTGGAGGTGTAGCTCAGTTGTAGAACATGTAATTAGCATGGACAATGCCCTGAATTTAATTCCCAGTACCACAAAAAATAAATAAATACATACATAAATAAATAAAATAAAAATAGTAAATAAATGAATAAATAGCCAAATCTAGTACAAGGTTCCAAAAAATTGGGAAAAATATATAAATCACACAAAAAAGTTTCATAAAAATAATATTTACATAGATAAAATAATGACCTTTTTGAATAATGAGATTAGGCATGAACATTATTTTCTTATTTGTTCTTCACTTTTTCTTCAGTTTTTCACTTTGGAAATGAGAGTGTTAAATTTAATTTTACATATATTATATATAATATATATAATATTTTATATATATATATATATAATTATATATATGCAAGTAAAAGAAAAATATATGCATCCAAATATTTGAAAGAGATTGTCTGCAGGTGGTTGGATAAATTTTGATATGTATATATGTGTCTTCCTTAATTTTCCAAATGTAAATGAATGTAATTTTTAAAATCAAATTACAAAAATATATGTAGTTTGGTTTCACTATAGAAATGAAAATAGCATGTTTCCACATGCATTTGTGTGTGAATTTGTGTTTGTTATATCTATATGCCCTGCAAATATAGATGAGCAAAACAGCTCTAAGGATTGTTTCTTGTGATGGCATTTTGTGTGATTTTTATTCTTTATATGTATTTTTTCCCATATTCTCCAAAATTTCTCAAATAAATGAAAGACCAATTTAAAGCAAGTTATAAATAATTTATAAACAATTCTATTTTATAAGAAAACGATTTAATGTAACTACTTACTATACTTTGTAAATGTAGAAAAACAGGTAATAAACTACTATATTCATACATGTAGAAATAAATGTAGAAAACTGTTTAATATAACTATTTACTATGGTTCATTGACATAGTTGGTTGTACTCAGAGATGGAAGTAAACAGATAAAATATTTCTGAGTATCAAGGTCAAAGATGATGTTTATATCTTATTCCTTTTTTGCTTGACTGTTCTTATAATAATATGTAGTCAAGAATGTATTCTCATTTTGCTTATAATCAGAAAAGAACCTCAGGATATGAATTATTTAAAATTCAGAGAGATCCTTAACTGGGAGAAAAACCTATACGCTTTCCTTTGTGTACGGGAATTTTCCACATTTGAAACACACATTTCGCCATGAGAAATTCATCAGATGACACTGTTCACAATCCCAATCCCCCTCTCTGCGCTTGATGCCACATCTTGTTGAGTGAGAGGAGCCAGGCTTTGGCTTAAACCATTCTGGCAGAAACTTCCTGGTATGGAGTCGCTTACCCTTCCAGCTAGACCCAGCATAACTCCCAGGAGAAACTACCACAGTTTCCCTTGCAGTTTCTGCTGGAAGGAAGCTAGGCAGGAATGAGCTAAGGGAGGGTTCAGACAGACTAAGAGGTAGCAGTGGACTAGCCTGGCTCCAGTCCTCCAAGATACCAGAACAAGAAAAAACGGTTACCTTCTGGTCATTCTCACTAACAGAAATCAAATTTTCCTTTTCTTCTCCCTCTACATCAGAAGCAGTAATAGTAGCAGCTGTGGCTGCTGCAGCCTCTTGACCTGATTCCCCCACAGTTTCCTCCCAAGTCCAATCAATTCCTATGTCTTGAGCAAATGCAAACTTGTTTAATGTCTGTGTCTCATTTCCATTCTCCTCTTCTTTCATTACTTCCTGCCCCTGAAATGGAGTGCTTAATACCTTAAGAAGCTCACTTCTGAGTAAATTTCGTTCCCCTTCTATTCTATGAAGGATTATAAGGCTTTGTTGTAGTTGAAACTGAGCTTTCTCCCTTTCCTTTTGTTGAGTATCCCTGAGTCTATTTACCATTCCTATCAGCACATTAATGAACAGTTTTTGTTCATCTACCTGTTCCTGCAGCTTCATTACCTTTTCTGTGTACTCTTTCTTCTGCTTCCTGGCCAAGCGCACTGCCAGGGCCAGGGCACTCCAGGCACAAGACTTCTTAATGGATTCCGGAATTGCTGAGTCAGTCAGGATGGCCTGTAACTTCTTCTCCAATTCACCCCAGGTCTTGCTTGTCTGCATTGTATAGATGTCTGCACTAACTCCATTTCGAAGTATTTGCTCATTTATAAAATCTACAACCTCCCTTTGGTAGAAGCCACTGGCTGGGTCATTAAAATTCACAGCCATTCTAACTACCTCTCTCTGCTCTGTTTTGCCTCACAGAACCAGACGGCTGGCAACCAAATGAAACCCTCTCAACTCTGAACTTTTGACCTCTGAGTTCAACAGCTCCTCATGGAAAGTCAAACGCCATCTAGTGGGGTGAGGGTTTATTTAAGTTTATACTTAGCTACTTAAGAGCTGTATTCATTAGAGGGCTGGGGTTGTGGCTCAGTGGTAGAGCACTTGCCTAGCATGTGTGAGGCACTGAGTTTGATTCTCAGCATCACATATAAGCAAATAAAATAAAGGTCCATTGACAACTAAAAAAATATTTTAAAAAATCCTTGGGCTGGGGTTGTGGTTCAGTGGTAGAGCACTTGCCTAGCATGCGTGAGGCACTGGGTTTGATTCTCAACACCACAAATAAATAAATAAAGGTCCATTGACAACTTAAAAAATATTTAAAAAAAGAACGATTCTTGAGAAAGTCAATGAATTTAACCATTAGGAGGTACATGCAAATATTAAAACCTAACACAAAATTAAAAGCCCAGTGAAATATTTATCTCAGGCAGCTCAGTCTGGTAGTGAATATAGATATACTAAATTGAATTGGGCAATACTTGTTTTAAAATATTATGCTAATTATAGTATTTAATAATATTAATTTAATACACAGTAACACTTTTTTTGGTACTGGGGATTGAACAGAGGGTCACTTAACCACTGAACTATATCCCAACCTTTTTCATTTTTTATTTTGAGGTAGGATCTCTCTAAGCTGCCCAGGCTGGCCTCAAATTTGTAATCCTCCTGCCTCAGCCTCCTGAGTAGCTGGGAGGATTACAGGTGTGCACCACTGCACCTAGCCACAAGAACTATTTTTGATGATGAATGTAGGTCATCATTTATGTGCTACAGATAATACAAACCATATTTTACCAAGTGAGATTTAATTTGTGTAGAGTAAAATTTGTATTTTTAATAGGTAATATTACAATAAATATTTATTATATTTTTAGAGCCAGGCATTTTGTTAGATGGAAGGAGATATACAGATCAATGAGACATAATTCCTATGCCATAGAGGCCTATTTTCTACTACCAATTTGAACAGTATATTTCAGATAAGCCTGTTGCAAATAAAGTGCAAACCTCAGAGAAAAACTCCCCAGCATTATTATTAAGAATAATATATAATCAATAATATCTGATTCTTGGCATTTCTGCTTCACATATGAGATACACAAATTGCTTATTCTGGAGTTACATAAATACAATGGGGAATTGCCAATATCAATGAGACACTTTAAATCAAGTAGAGAACTGAACTAGACTCTGAAACAGAGATGTTTCCTATCAGCACAATTTCTCCTAAGAAAAACAATAAAACTAGATTAAATATGTAAAGCATTTAACTATGAAATCATACTTCATATCTCTTTTTCAACATTAAAGATCCCAAAATGCTAAATAGCATACAGCACAATAAAAATGTAAAAAATGTAATATATTGCCACTTGGGAAGTTCAGAAAAAAAGAGTTTATTTAAACATCTTTGTTTATTCAAAACAACATTTTTTATTAAATCTATTTAAGTTACTTATATTTATTTTTATTTATTTTTAACTAGTACATAAAAAATCAAATTTTACATACTAATGGGGTACCCTGTAATGTTTTCATACATGTATGCATTGCATAATGTTGAATTCAGGTTAAACATATGTACCTCCTCATAATTACATCACTAATTTATGGAAAAAACTCAAAATCTTTTCCTTTAGCTTTTTAAAATGTGTAGTATATGATTGTTATTTATGGTAATCCTATTGTGTGACATCACATTGGAACTTCTTACTACTGTCTTAATTATAACTTAATACTCATTGATCAAAATTTTCCCATCCCTTAGTCCCCAGCCTCTGCCATTCTACTCTCTGCTTCTATGAGATCAACTTTTTTTTAGATCCACATGGGTGTAAAATCATGTGAAAATACCTTGTATTTCTTTTGCAGGTATATACTTTTACCAAGGTATTGCAAATATCTTTTCTCTTTCATTATTTTTATTAGACTATTATAATTATATGGAGTATTATGGTTTATTTTGACAAAATAATACATGCAAGGGTTTTGATTTTATCCCTGTTCACCCCCTTTTGCTTCCCACCTCCCTCCCCCTATTCTCTCTTTTCTCCTCTATTATATTCCTTTCACTCCTTTATTTTTTTTTCTTTTTTGGGGGAATACCAGGGATTGAACTCAGGGGCACTCAACCACTGAGCCACATCCCAACCCTATTTTGTATTTTATTTAGAGACAGGGTCTCACTGAGTTGCTTAGTGCCTCACCATTGCTGAGGCTGGCTTTGAACTCAAGATCCTCCTGCCTCAGCCTTCATAGCCACTGGGATTACAGGTGTATACCACCACGCCTGGGCTCCTTGATTCATTCATTCATTCATTCACTCATTTAGTGGTTCTGGAGATTGAACCCATGGCCTTGTGCTTGTAAGTCAAGAACTCTACCAACTGAGCTATATCTCCACCCCCTTTATTTTTGATATCAAAATATCAATTTTCTGCACAAACATTAAGGTGGAATTCTTTCTTTTTTTCACTATTTTTAGTTTATTTTTAAATTGTATTATTTATTTTATTTTTAAATAATAATAATTATTATAATAATACCAGGGATTGAACCCAGGGACACTTAACCACTGAGCCATATCCACAGCAGTTTTTATGTTTTATTTAGAGACAGGGTCTTACTGAGTTGCTTAGTGTCTTGCTTTTGCTGAGGCTGGCTTTGAACTCATGATCCTCCTGCCTCAGCCTCCTGAGCTTCTGGGATTACAGATGTGTGCCATGCTGCCTGGCTTCACCATTTATTTTTAAAGGGGTTTATTTTTCTTTGGGTCCAAAGAACTAGAAATGCCAAGACGAGAAGGAAGAAAAGGGGGCTTGTGATATGGCTCAAGTGGTAGCATGCTTGCCTTGCAAGCATGAGGCACTGGGTTTGATCCTCAGCACCACATAAAAAAATAAAATATTGTATTCACATAAAACTGAAAAATAAATATTAAAAAAAAGAAGGAAGAAAAATTCAGAGCAATGAACTTCCCTCTGAAATCATTTCAGCAGTGGTATCAATCATTTCTGGAAGCAGACAGAAGGGTAGAAATGTGAGTTTTGCACCCATAGAGAGCGTCATTAGGGAATATAAAAACTATTGGAGTTTGTGTGAAGACTGGATGGAGGAGTCCCAGCACATGATCAATTTCTTATGTCATTTGCTAAATCCTGTAGCTGCATTACATGAAAGCTTAAAGACTTAAATGGACAGTCCCTTGTCATGGGTGGAGTTATGTAAAAACAGCTTCTGAGATAAAGGTAAGGATACAGAATGTTTCTTAAAGGTCAATACCTCTGAAGGTGTAAGGGACATGATTGAGCAGAGGGAGAAGTCAGACTGCAATGCAGGCCCCTCAAGCATTTCCCAACTCAATTCATTTCTCTGGAAGTATTACCCATGAGAATCATCACCTTATAATAGTCTGAAATGGTCAGGTCTTTGTACCTCCACCTCACTTAATCACTGGATATGAGCAGCCTTGAAATAGTATAGATACTTAGAAGGAGAAAGTTAATGAAATGGATTATAGTGTCTGCCATAATCAGTCCTCTCTTTCCTAGTTCCTTCTCACTTTCAGCTATCATATCTGCTGGAATTGTGGTTTACCTGAGAGCAGAGTCCAGGCAATTTGGTTTCTATATATCTATATCCTTCCCTCTCCTATTATGTAATAACAAATCCTGATGTTCACGTGTTAATTACCCCAAGACGGTGACTCCTGTTCTTGTTTCCTGAACTTTGGATTAAATGAGACCAAAACACGCAGTTGTCAGTGATAGCTTATAACTCAATAGGACTTTTGCTATATCTTCTGGAAAATATATGTCCCCTTTAAAGATCAGGACTTTCAGTCCATCAGATAACTGAGTTGTGAAGATTGGGTGCAAAAATGCCCCAGTGGATTTTTTGGGAGTGTGGGTAAATGGAATTATTTCTGCTACCACACTTCGGTTCTCAGACTCATGTATCTTTCATATTGGGGGATAGGAAAATACATTGATCCTGGAGTATGACACCCTCAACCTTGCAGATCATTGCCTCTGAGCTGGTGATTTAGCTGCATCTTCAACAGATTATTAGAATAACTTAAGTGTAGAAGCTTCTGGGTAGTGAACCACATTATGTGACTAATGAATTCTACATTATTGTTGCCGTGAAATGGGTCCACTGGACTGATGCAATACTATATTGGATCAAACATTTTGTAAGCTCCTGGACTATGGCACCAGCCTTGTAGGAAAGAAAGACAAATTATGTCTGGAATACAAACTGATTACCCTTTCAGGATGGGAAAACCCTAGTGTAGTCAATATGCAAAAAAGGAATCAGTTGGCTGGTCACTGTGGCCCACGCCTGTAATCCCAGTGGCTCAGAAAGCTGAGGCAGGAGGATTGCGATTACAAAAACAGCCTCAGCAAAAGTGAGGTGCTAAGCAACTCAGTGAGACCCTGTCTCTAAATAAAATACAAAATAGGGTTGGGGTGTGGCTTAGTGGTCAAGTGACCCTGAGTTCAATCCTGAATACCCACCCCCCTCCAAAAAAGGAATCAGTTGGCCTCAAGTAATTAAGCCAAATCAGGGCCTCAGTTTTTACTTCCACTGCATAAAAGTTGAACATTTGCCAGTAACAGTGAATGTATCAATCTTAGTACATGTGTATCTAGGGCTCCTACATAGCCTCCATCTCTATAACCATGGCTACTTTTCTCCTGTGCTCATTGTGATGGCACTGGCCTGGTTGATGACTGTAGGGCATCAATTGCTGCCCGATTCCCGGTCTCGGGGCCACACATTTGGCTGGGATGGCACCTGGCGATTAGCCAGGAGGCAGTGCTGTGGGTGGTGACAGAAAAAACAGACCATCTCCAGGATAGGTCCAGGACTATTCCGCACTTGTGGACAGCTCGTGCCTTCCCTTACAGACTATGGGATGGGTGTACATGTGGACTCACTCCACCCCTCTGACCTTTATCCTGATTGGCTCCTGTGCAGTACATAAGCTGTGTGTACTTCCTCAATAAATGAGATCCTGCTTCGACTCATATCCCTGGCGCAGCTGATTGTCCTCCTGCGAGGGAGGGCTGCGTGTGGGCTGCCAGTCGACCTTTACCTCTCTTGGCTCCTCTTGGTCGGGGCGTACTTTCCCCGCTTCTCTGGCCGGTCAGGAGGAGACGGGGCTAAAACCCCGACATCTGGCGCCCGAACAGGGACACCGAACACTGATGCCGAACATAGATGCAGAACACGGACACGGAACAGGGACACAAAGGAAGTATCGGCGAGCCAAGCCAAGCGAGTTTCAAGGTAAGGGTATCCCTGGAAAGATAGGGCAATCTTATACTAAGTACGACGACCTGGACTGTGAAGCCATTGTTAAGGAGCCTCTTGGGTTACAGCAAGTCAGTCCTCTAGCTTCCCAGGAGGAGAAAAATTTAAAACCTCACTCTGACAATGGCCTCCTAGATCCTTTTGATCCCTGGCCTGGTCCTCTGGGTTGCACATCAAGTGCTCCTGTCCCGGAACACGTGGTAGAGAGTCGGGATGGGGAGTGGCCTCCGCCATATTATCACCTCTACCCCCATGGAAATTCTCTGCCCTCTGGTGCAAACCTGGAAAAGCCGGGTAAGCTGCCATCTTGTATGGCTTTCCTGGTAAATGCTAACCCTGGGGGCAATAGACCGGCCTTATGGTATCCCTGGGAGGCCCAAGATTTGAAAGAACTCAAAAAGGCCGTCTCTGAGGATGGACCTAATTCACCCTGGGCCGAAACCATCCTCCAGGGTCTGGCCCACCAACAGTGTACCACCCAAGACTGGAAAAACTTAACCAAGGCCGTGCTTCCTGGTCCCCTCTACCTGAAGTGGTGTGCTTTTTTAATGAGGAGTGCCACCCTCAGGCTGAGAGGAATCAGGCTGTTAATCCCTCGGTTCCTGTAACTTATGGGATGCTGTCAGGGTCCAGTGATCAATTTTCCACAGGCCTTTAGCAGACTGATATCCCTGCCCCCTACCAGGAGCAAGTATGGGCTTTAGGACTGGTGGCATGGAAAAAGTTGGAGGAAGGCCCCTCAGAGCCTCCGATAGCAGGAATTACTCAGAGGGCTACCGAGGATCTTGCCACCTTCATCGAGAGGGTGGAAAAGAGCCTCCAAAGGAAATTCCCCCCAGGGCCCCTTCGGGACCAGTTTGTCAAGATGCTGGTCTGGTAAGGGATGACCACAGACCACAAATTAGCCTGTGCGTGGATGAAGGACAGATCTATGGGGAGATGGATAGTGGCCTCTAAGGATGTCGGTACTCAAACCCACCAATCACAGTTGTTGGTCGCAGCCTTGTAGGCCCAAACGGCTTCGCTTGCTGAGGCCCTTACTACTGCCCTCGCCTCTTCCAGTGGCGCCGGGAAAGGGGTTTGTTATGGATGTGGTCAACAGGGCCACTTCAAGAGAGAGTGCCCTATAGGCCAAATAAGACCCGGTGCCCTGCAGGGGCATCCCTCAGGTTGGACTAAGGGCAAACTCCACCTAAGAAGCCTTGCCCCCAGTGTAGAAAGGGATTCCATTGGTGGAGGGATTGTAAGTCCAAATTTGATATTGATGGGAAGCCTTAAACTAATAACGGGGCGCCCTCCAGCCCCGTCACCCAAAGGAGGCATGCCGCCTAGTGGCCTGCCTAGGGCCCACTGGACAGTCCCAATAATCCTGGGAACTAGGCCAAAAATGGACATCTTCATAGCAGGAAAAAAGTTCCACTGCTTGATTGACACTGGAGCGAATTGGACAGTATTAAGGAAAGAGGAGGTTCCCTCACAATGGAAGCTGATTCCCGGACCTCAGTTATTGGGGGTAGGGGGAGATACAAGGTCTGAAGAAACCAAGGATTTGCTTACTTGTAAGGATGTAGATGGGAGTCAGGGAGAGGTATGCTCTCTGGTGGCCTGACAGCTAATCTGCTGGGACAGGATATTTTGGGGGAAGCTGAGGTGTTCATCCCCACAGATCACAAAGGGATATATGACGATATCCTAGAGGAAGAGGAGTGCCAACAACAGTTTGGCCCATTGGGTCCCCTTAGCAATTACTGAGGGGATCCACTTTTTGAGACATTGAGGCAAAACACTCCTGCATCCTGTGTGAGGCCTCACCCCCAATCCTAAAGGCCACTGTTCCTACCATCCCTGCCATTCAATAGCTTCCAGACCCTCTAGTGTGGATGAACAGTGTCCACTTCCCCTAGATAAACTACAAAAGCTAAAGGAGATAATATCAGAACAATTGACCCCAGGGCATATGAGGCCCTCCCTGAGCCCTTGGGATAGTCCTGTATTTGTCATACAAAAGGCCACGGGGAAATGGAGAATGTTACAGGACCTAAGAAAAGATTTAATGAGCTGATGATTCCTGTTGGTGCCCCCTTGCGAGGGCTACCCTGGATCCCCTCCATCCCTCGGGATTTGACTCTCATTGTGATTGATATCAAGGATTGCTTCTTTTCTATTCCCCTTGATCCCCAGGACTGCGAGAAGTTTGCCTTCTCCCTGTTAACTTCCAGGGGCCAGACCAAAGATATGAGTGGGTGGTGTTGCCCCAGGGCATGGCTAACAGTCCAGCTTTTTGTCAACATTATGTTTCACAAGTCCTGCAACCCCTTTGGAGGTGATCGGATATAATTCTATATGTTTACATGGATGACATCATTATTGGGGTGGTGGACACCAAAGCATTAGGCTCCACCTATAAGGAACTCCGGACTCTCTTACAAAAGGGAGGATTACATGTATCTAATGACAAGGTTCAGTCCTTACCCCCTTTTAAAATTCTAGGGGCCGAACTTAAGATCGACTCTATCCCCTTAAGTCTCAATTACTTTTCCAGTCATCCTATACCTTGGTGGAATTACAAAAACTGTTGGGCGAACTCAACTGGTTGGGGCCTTGGCTTCACCTGCCTACAGAAGACCTGCTTCTGCTTTTCGACTCTTTAAGAGATAAAGTCCCCACAGATGTCATCACAATGACTCCATGGCATCAATTGATATTCCAAAAGATTCAGTCAGCCTTAGATGCAGCACAATTGGCTCACTATAGGCCCCAATGCCCCCTCTGTCTTTGGATCCTCCCTGGCTCGGAGCTTTCTTCCGCCACCATTACCCAGTTAGGTGAGCCTCTTCAATGGATACATGCGTCTGTGGGAGGGGCCCCTAGGGTCTATTCCCAACTTGACCAGTTGGCTGATCTGATAGTTAAGGGTAGGGATATTTCCCTGAGACATTATGGGTGGGATCCTGATGTGCTAGTAGTCCCCTACCGGTTGTCGGACTTTGAATGGGTCAGAAGAAACCATAGTCGGGTATCCAATGCCTTGGAGGTTTTCATGGGAAAGGTGGATTGTCATTATGGTACTTTGAGATGGGTGACGTCATTCTCGAGATTAGGATGGATGCCCCCCATACCTTTTCCCACCAGACCCCTCACTAAATGTCTTTACTGATGGGGGGAAAGGCAGGATCTGCCGCCATGGTGTACTCCGCCTCTTCCCCTGCCAGTGAAGGAAAAAGTACCCACTATTTTAAGCCAGTTATGGGATTTGCACAATTTAAGGAACTATATGCAATTGCCCTGGCCTTGACCCATCTCCATGGACCAATGAACTTGTTTTCTGACAGCCTATATGTAGTCAACTTGTTATCAACTCTAGTGTCAACATATATTAAGTTGGACAAAAACCCAATTACTCCTCTGATGATTAAAGTCTGATCCTTGTTAAAAGAGCGGGCTGAGCCGATTTTTCTGCAGCATCTCAGGGGACACCAAGAGTTACCCAGAATCTTGACACAGGGGAAACAAATGGCTGATCGATTGGCTACAAATGGGACTATCATAGCTACTGCTCAGTCTCAACAGAACCTTCAGATGGCTCAAGGACTTCATGAATTTACTCACTTAAACTGGAGAGGGTTACATCAAAGATTCCCCCTGATTCCCATAAAAGATTTAAAAAAGATCATAAGGACATGTAAATCATGTAATGCCATTTTTACAGGTCCCACCTCTTCAATCCCCTGGGGTCAACCCCAGGGGCCTCAGACCTAATGTCGTCTGGCAAACTGATGTGACCCACTATGCACCTTTTGGAGAATTAAAATATATATTTATGTCTATAGATACTTATTCACATGCTTGTTGGGCAACTGCTCAGTTGGGCGAAAAAGCTCGACACACTGAGAGCCATTTCCTACAATGTTTTGCCATTTTGGGATTACCCCTTCAGGTTAAGACAGACAATGGGCCCTGCTTTGTGAGCAAATCATTAGAAAAATTCTTCCAAACTTGGAATATTAAACACACCACTGGAATACCATACAATCCAAAAGGTCAAGTTATAATTGAGAGACATAAAAAGACCTTAAAAGACCAACTAATACAATATAAAGGGGGAAACAACCCCCATGACCAATTAAGGACAGCCATGCTTACATTAAATATTTTAAATTTTTCCAAAGACCAACCTCTAACTGCTTTCCAGAGACATTGGTCTAATCAGACACATTATTTAAAGGTAGAGGTCCAATGGAGGGACTCTCTTACTGGATCATGGCACGGTCCTGATCCCCTCATCAGTGCAGGGATGGGATTTGGGTGTGTATTCCCGCATGGAGAGCCAAGTCCAATTTGGGTACCTGCTAGAGATCTAAAATACTGTTCACAGGAACAAAAATTATTACCCAAGAGCACCCCCTCTTGAGGTAGGATTCTTTATTTTCTCATTTGTAGGAATGAAAAGACAACTCTGTATGCTTTTCCTGGTTATGACCAGACTTCTCAGGGTCTCCCTTGTGGCATTCATCATGGCCATGGAGATGTGCTGGCCTCAGTGCACCATGTTATCAGCACTACCTCCAATCTCAACTCGATTCCTTGGCTGCGGTAGTCCTCCAAACCTGCTTACCGCCTGAGAAGGAGGACTATGTCTATTCCTACAGGAGGAGTGCTGTTTCTACTGGGCTCCTCCAGTTTCTCAAGGACCCAGCCAGAGCTGTTCAACTGATGGTGGTCAGGCAGCAATACGCCATCTTACAAGATACTGACTGTGAACCCTATGAGGTTGGCCATGGCCCCTACCGGGATGTGCAGATGTAAGCTGGGAGCAGAGCCATCTCTCTTCCTTGAGGCTTCCCATTGGGCCTGATTAGGCCCTGCAGGTAGGATTGCCCAAAGAGCTAAAGTGGTAGTCAATGACTGGTAAGATCCCCAGAGAGGGACAACCTAAGACAGGCACTCTCTCGAGTAAGGCAAATACCTGCTAATAAAATGAAAAGGGGGAGATGTAGGGCATGACTTTCTGTCCACTTCCCAGTCTCGGGGCCGCACATGTGGCTGGGATGGCGCCTTGCGATCAGCCAGGAGGTGATGCTGTGGGTGGTGACAGAAAAAACAGACCACCTCCAGGGTAGGTCCAGGACTCTTCCGCCCTCGTGAACAGTTCGTGCCTTCCCTTACAGAATATGGGATAGGTGTATACATGGACTCGCTCCACCCCTCTGACCTTTATCCTGATTGGCTCCAGGGATACCCTTACCTTGAAACTCGCTTGGCTTTCCACATAAACTGTATTTATTTACTTATTTACTTATTTTGGACACTGGGGATTAAACACAGGGGCATTTAATCACTGAGCCTCATCTCAGCCCTTTTTCATGTTTTATTTAGAGTCAAGGTCTTGCTGAGTTGCTTAGGGCTCCCTAAATATCTGAGGCTGGCCTTGAACTTAAGATCTTGTCTCAGCATCCTGAGCCACTGGGATTACAGGTGTGTGCCACTGCGAACAGCGTAAACTATATTTTAGAGTAACAAAAGTCAAAGAGTAGAAATTATTTACATAAAAATTTCAATCAATAATTGCAGGTCATAAAATCACCAATTTATAATGTCTAATGAAATAATGAATCTAGGCAATAGTCATCAACAGATGTTAGAACTATTAAGTAGGATGAGGAAAATTTATAATATGGAGCCCAGATTGACAACATCTGAATAAATTGATCAAATTCCACATCACTAAAATTGGTACATATGGACATCATTGTATTTCATAAGATATAGTAATAAGAAGTATACAAAACCTGTGAAGTATTGTGCTAAAAATGTTGGAACTGAATCTAATCTATCTTTTAGCTCTAACAAATAGTTTATAGTAGACCAATAAAGATCAAATTAACAAATTGAGGAGGCAATCAGACAAATACTTAATACAAGTTCTTCCATAGGTAAACTCCTCAGTTTTTTCCAACAAATCAATAGAATAAAAATAAACTGGAAGCTGGGCATCGTGGCACACCTTTAATCCCAGCAGCTTGGGAGGCTGAGGCAAGAGGATCATGAGCCAGTCTCAGCAACAGTGAGGCATTAAGCAACTTAATGAGACCCTGTCTCTAAATAAAATACAAAATATGGGATGTGGCTCAGTGGTCGAGGGACCCTGAGTTCAGTACCCAGTATAAAAAAAAAAAAAAACAGTACAAAATAAATAAATAAACTAGAGCTGGGTGCAGTGGCATATGCCATATTCCAGTGGCTTAGGAGGCTGAGGCAGGAGGATGATGAGTTCAAAGCCAGCCTCAGTAATTTACTGAAGTTCTAAATAACTTAGTAAGACCCTGTCTCAAATTCAAAAAAAATAGAGCTGGGGTTGTGGCTCAGTAGTACAGCACTTGCCTAGCATGTGTGAGGCACTGGGTTCGATTCTTAGCACCACATATAAATAAATTAGTAAATAAAATAAAAATTTTTTTAAAAAAATTAAAAATAAATAAAAAGGGTTGGGGATGTGACTCAGTGGTTAAGTGTTCCTGGGTTTAATTCCCACTATCAAAAACAAACAAAAATAGAAAGAGAGAAAGAGAGAGAGAGAGAGAGAGAGACAGACAGACACACTAATGCCTAAATAATAACAGACAAATGCTACATAACTTGACTTTGGCTTTATCTGGATTCTAATCTGAATAAATAAAAAGAAATTACACTAGTAGCAGAAATTATACTAGTTGTATTTTATGACTATAGTATAACATTAGAAATTAATAGCAGTGTGAAAAATATATAAAAAACTTTGAAAAACTTAATTGATAATTAAAATATGGAGTAAAAAATGAAATCTATTGAGAAAATTTAATAGAATTAAATACCTGTGTAACAAAATAAGAAAAAGTAAATAAATTAACTAAGCTTTCAACTGAAAAACACCAAAATAAATTTGATGAAAATATAAATTAATTTAGTATCAAAGCAGAAATCCATGAATTGAAATAAAAATAGTATGGGCTGGCATTGTGACTCAGTGGTTGAGCACTTGCCTCACATGCGTCAGGCACCGGGTTTGATCTCCAGCACCACATTAAAAGCATAAATAAAATAAAAGATATTGTGTCCATCTACAACTTAAAAAAGAAATTAAAATAGTAAAATTCCTGAATAAATGGAAATTAACACTTGAAGCTCTCAACCATTTGAAAAAAAAAAATACTGATATGTGCTACAACATGGATGAACCTCAAAAACATTATGCTGACTGAAAAAAATCTACTTAACAAAGGACAACATATTGCATGATTCCATTGCATTTATATAAATTGTTATTATCCAAAAAGAGATTAGTGGTTTTATAGGATAAAGTTAAAAAGAGAGATTTAATGCAAGTGGCATAAGAGATCTTACTGGAGTGATGGAAATGTTCTGAAGCAGGATTTTAGTGATGGCCAAACAACTCAGTTTACTAAAAATTATTGAATTGTATACTCAAAATGGGTAAATTTTATGGCATGTAAATTATATATTCATAAAATCATTTTTGAAAAAAAATGGTTTTTCAATTGTACACTTGATATATTAAGTTCATCAGGAATGAGGAGTAGCTCTAGTAGAATCAAATGGTTCATGTGTTTTTTCAGTATTAATTAAAGGTTAAATAGTTAATCCAGGGAACTTATGAGCAAAGAGTGTTCACTGTGAAGAGAAAATGCAAATGCTCTGAGACAGTTGTATGCTTCGCTTGTTCAAGAACTTCAGGAAGTCCAGTATACCTGCAGTGGAATGAGAGAGTAAAAGAATGGTGACAGAAGAGGTAAGAGTGATGGCAAGGATTCATATCATGTAGATACTTTTTAGGTCACTGTTAGGACTTTGTTTTATTATCAAAGGGAGATTAGAAGATATAGGATGATTTATGCAGAGGAATGAAATAATTTGATTTAAATTTTAAATATATCACATTAGCTGCTATTCGAATAACAGATTACAGGTGCCAAGGGCAAAATTTAGGAGACCACTTAGGAGAGACTACTGCAATAATCCAGTTTAGAGATCATGGAGCTTAAAATTTTCTCCCCTTTTTACAAACTTGTATTGTCCCCTATTACCTATTCTATCAAG
Source organism: Marmota flaviventris (assembly GCF_047511675.1). Lineage (NCBI taxonomy): Eukaryota > Metazoa > Chordata > Mammalia > Rodentia > Sciuridae > Marmota > Marmota flaviventris. Next base: position 100,416,966 of record NC_092518.1, read on the forward strand.
TCCAAAGTCCTCTGTCAAAGAATGTCAAATCAATTCAGTATTCAAAAAACAAAAGCTAAACTAAGTACAAGGTATTGTATTATGAAGGGATTAGTACACCTACTTACAAAAATTCTGTGACTATAGCTGACCCTATTGTCAAAAAATGTACACCAGTAAATCCTAGAATGTTGGATTAAATGCAGCAAACATCCTTTATATAAATATTAGCTAAGGTTTGCGAAAAAGGAGATGAAGCCTATGGGGAAAAATGAAGAGGAATTCTGAAAACAATAAATATAAATGAACTGAAGCTTTTTGCTCAGGGTTGAGGTGTTGCAAGAAGGGATGTCCATATGGTAATAAAAAAGTGAAAGGGTTTGGATTTCAACAATCACTATTTGAGGAAAAAAGATGAAACATTGGGACTGAGGAAAATAAGATTTAGAACTGGATTCCCTGGAGAACGTGACAACAATTGGAGGGCTACATTATGGAGGAGACAGACAAGAAAAAAATTCCACCTGCAAATAATACATCAAATAAAGTGTGTGTATCCAGATTATATAAAAACTCAAAATTCAGTTATAAAAAACCAAACACCCCAATTAACAAATGGAAAAATGTTTGAATAGATATTTCATCAAATAAGATAGTTGGGGGACAAATAAGAATATGAATAGATATTTAAAATGATTATCATTAGGTAAATGCAAATCAAAACCACACAAGGGTTGTGGCTCAGTGGTACAGCACTCACCTAGCACGTGTGAGGCACTGGGTTCAATCCTCAGCATCACAAAAAAAAAAAAATTAAATAAAGGTAATGTGTCCAACTACAACTAATTAAAAAAAAAACACATGAGATATTGCTTCACATCTATTAGAACAACTAAAATTAAAAAGGCTAATAATACTAACTGTATTAGCTTAGACTGTCACAATAAAATACAATAGACTGGGTTAAACACTAGAAATTTATTTTCTCACAGTTCTAGAAGCTGGAAAGTCCAAGATCAAATTCCTGGTAAAGCTTTCCTTCCTGCTTGCAGATGGACACCTTCTCACACTGTCTTTATATAGTAGAAAGAGAGAAAGATATCTCACTTCCTGTTCATATAAGGCTAAAATCCTGTCATACTAAGATCCAATCCTGTCATTTAGTTTTCATTGCATCCTAAAAATCCTATGTTCCAATATAGTCATGTTGGGGGTTAGTGATACAACATATGCTTTTTTGGGTGGAGGACAATTCAGTTCATAGTACCAATTATTGAAGAGATTTGGAGAAATGGAAACAGTCATACACTGCTGGTGCGAAAACAGTTTGATAGTTTCTTAAGTTAAACATACACAAAATAGACTTGGTGGAGTAGGCCTTTTATCTCAGCAGCTCAGGAAGCTGAGGCAGGAGTATCGTGAGTTCAAAGCCAGCCTCAGCAATTTAGTGAGGCTCTAAAGCAACTCAGCAAGACCCTATTTCAAAATAAAAATAGATAAATAAACAAAAAAGGCCTGGGGATGTGGTTCAGCAGTAAAGCACCTCTGGGCTCTCTGTTTGGTACAAAAAAAAGTTAAAAATACACATACTTGGGCTGGGATTGTTGCTTAGTGGTAGAGTGCTTGCCTAACATGTGTGAGGCACTGAGTTTGATTCTCAGCACCACATAAAAATAAATAAAATAAAAAGTTTCATCAACAATTAATAGAAATATTTTTTTAAAAATACACATATTAAATTATATAGCCTTTCTATTGCTAGATATTTATGCAGTAGCAAAGAACATGCCCATGCAAAAAATGATATGTGAATATTCATAATAGCTTTATTTGTAATAACCCCAAACTGAAAATAACTCAAATATTCAACAACAGAGGCAGAGAAAAACTCTAGTATATCCATACCATCTCATGGAATACTGGGTGCTGAGTAATAAAAGGGAATGAATACATGTTACATGAGTCTCAAAATAACTATGCTGAATGAAAGAAGTCAGACCAAAAAAGAGTAATACTACATTAATTTATATAAAAGTCTGAAAATAAAAATCAACCCATATTGACAGAAGGCAAACAGTGGTTTCCTGGGGAGGGGGAGAAGAGGGAGCTATCAGAGAGAGTTATCACAAGAAGGCTTTTAGGGTGATACATATGTTCATAATCTTGAATGTGATACTAATTTCATAGGTTTAAACATGTTACATAAATAAAGGTAATGTGTCCAACTACAACTAATTAAAAAAAAACACATGAGATATTGCTTCACATCTATTACAACAACTAAAATTAATGAAAATGTGATTTTCATTTATATTCCCCTCACATGTGTTTAATGTTTATAGCAGCCTGAATGCAACTATGAACATCCAAAGCCTGATGGATTAAATAAATGGATGTTATTTAAGGATACACACATTGGTTATCAAACTGCAGAGGGAAACAAACTATTACTACAAAAATCAAAAGACTTGATTTCTGTCTGGGAGCAATAAGCTGGGAATGGTGATACATGCCTGTAATCCCAGAACCTTGGTAGACTGATGCAGAAAGATTGTAAATTCAAGTTTCAACAATGCCTACCTCACAAGAAAATAATTAAAAGGGCTGGGAATGTAGATCAGTTGCAAGGTACCCCTGGATTCAATCCTCAAAAAAGTCTCAAGTTATTTTGTGAAGGTTTAAAAACAAATTAGGATAAAATGTGGTAAACAGTTATAGTACCCAAACCTTGTGATACTTCAAAATGTATTTTCTTTATTTATACTTATTCCCAAGGAAATCTCACTAACTTTCATACTTTAAATATATATTATAATTCCCCAAATTTTATCTCTAGCTCCTCCTTTATTTTACAGAATTGTATATACAAATGCCCATTCACATTTGAAAGTCAAAAAGACATCTGAAAATGTTGTCCCTTGCCAGGAGTGGTTGTACACGCCTGTAATGCCAATGACTCAGGAGGTTGAGGCAGGAGGATTCGAGTTCAAAGCCAGCCTCAGAAATTGAGTGAAGCCCCATATAACTTAGGGAGACCCTGTCTCTAAATAAAAAATAAAAAGGGCTATAAATATTGCTCAGTGATTAATCTCCCCGCCCCCCAGTATGATCCCTGGAACCCTCCGCCAAAAGGAATACAAATAAAAATAAAATAATATCTCAATATCATATCAGCAAAATATTACAAGCATTCCTATTAAATTAAAAATGATAACAATCTTACTTAATTTTCTATACTATTATTTAATATGATCTTGAATCATCTAGATAATGTAATAAAACAAGAAAAGAAAGGAGAAGGAAGCTAAGTAGGGGACAGGAAGAACACAGTATGATCATGTGTATGATATAGTTAATATTAACTATGATATAGTTAATATTTTAGCTTACTTCTTATGGTATAATGAAATATCATGGACTAGGTAGATTAGAAACAACAAAACTTTATTTCTCTCAGTTCAAATGTCTGGGGAATCCAAGATGAAGGCTCCCAGTATCTGGAGAGAGCCTACTTTCTGGTTCAAGGATGTCTGATTTTCACTGAGTCCTCACATAATGTAAGGGGCAAGGAAGTTCTCTGGGATTTCTTTCTAAGGGCACTAATCTATTCATGAAGGCTTTGCCCTCATTATCTGAACATTCTCCAAAGGGGTCTCATCTCCAGATATCATCTCATTGGAGATTAGGCTTCTTCTTCTTCTTCTTTTTTTTTTTTTTTTTTGGTACCAGGGGTTGAACCTAGGGGCACTTAACCACTGAACCATATCCCCATATCTAAATTTTATTTAGAGGCGGAGTCTTGCTGAGTTGCTTATGGCCTTGCTGAATTGCTAAGGTTGGCTGGCTTTGAACTCACGATCCTCCTGCCTCAGTCTTCCAAACTGCTGGGATTACATGCTCGGTGGTATCTAGCCGAGATTAGGTTTCTGTATATGAATCTTAAAGAGACACATTCAATCTGTCATATTATTTCCACAGGCCTGGCAGAAGGGAGATTTTAAATATTATTCTTTGTACTTATCTATGTATACATATATATACATATGTGTGTGTATATATATATGCACATATATATATATATACATGCGTGTATATATATACATATTATATATAACATATACACACATTTATATATATATATACACATTATATATATATATATATATACATATATATACACTATGTGTGTGTGTGTGTATATATATATATATATATATATATATATATATATATATATATTAACCAAAACATGGAAATAACAAGGAAAAATATTAAGTAGTCTAAATTTAATTCCATATATCTACTGTCTAATTAAGGAGTTTTGGACATCTCTAATTTCAATTTATCCACATTTAAAACTAAATATTACACATTTGTTATCTAATTATCTTCCCAACTGCACTATCCACTGATTATTTTATCAACATTTTATGAAGGAGGTAACTGATATTAAGTTATTTCTTCAGGATGAAGCTTATCTTTGAACCCAGATCTCTATTACTGATGATTTAGCTACTAGTCCACATTGATTTAAAGGATAAAAATAAACAATATAATATTTTTAGACTTAATACATACTCCTGAAGTATACATGATATGTTTGGAACATAGATAAAGTTGAAATAATATGCATTTTTTTCTTTTCTGTATTTATTTTGCTGTACCGACTAGGCCCCATAGAACTTTACTGCCTCAGGAGGTGTTCATTTGCCTCAGAGAAGAGCCCAGGGAACCAATTCAATTGACCTTTGTTAAAACTTACTATTGATACCTCTCATTTTGGTGTTTCTTTTTCTTTAATTTTATTTTCCATTGAATAAAATTCATGTATTTTTCTGGTGTCAACCACGTTTCAATATATGTAAACAACATGAAATGATTAAATCAAGGTAATTAATATATCCATGATGACTCATATTTTGTAGTGAGACATATAAAATCAACACTATTATAATTTTAACATCTACATTATCATTAACCATGATCAGCATATTGTACCATAGATTTCCAGAAATTATTCCTCCTAACTGAAACTCTGAACCACTTTGACTAACATTTTCTCATTCTTCTCTCCTCCTAGTCCCTGGTAAATACCCTTCTATTCTCTGTTCCCATGAGTTTGAATATTTTAGATTCCACATCATATGCATGATCAGATAGTATTTGACTTTCTGTCTGGCTTATCTCATTTAGCATGTTCATCCATGTTCATCCATGCCATTGCAAACGGCAGGATTTCCTTTTTTTTAAGGCTGAATTGTATTTCCTGATGTGTACATACTACATTTTATTTTTCTATTTATCTATTTGTGAACACCTAGGTTGATGCTATAGCTTGGCTATTGTGAAGCATACTGCAATGAACATGGGAATAAAAGAGCTTGATTTCACTTCCTTTGGATATGTACCCAGAAAATAAATTGTTGGATCATAAGGTAGTTTTAATTTTTTGAGAAACCTCCATATTGTTTTCCAAAATGGCTGTACTAATTTCTCTTCTTACCAACAGGGTACAAGTTTCCCCTTTTTTCCACATCCATATCATATTTTGTCTTTTTGATGAAAGCCATTCTAACAGGTGTGGAGTGATATCTCACTGTGATTTTCATTTATATTCCCCTCACATGTGTTTAATGTTTATAGCAGCCTGAATGCAACTATGAACATCCAAAGCCTGAAAAGACTCTGTGCATAACATTTATGTCAAGAAATTGGTTAGGAAATAATTAATGATAATATATAACCCACTCTACTGTCCCAAATAGATGAGTTTAAATGAAGAAAGTGGGAGAGAATAGAAGAGAGTAATAGAATTAGAAGATAGTGAATATCTCTAATAAGGAATCCTGAGTTCCATGTTCTTACCCTAGGTGAAAGAACAGTGAGAGGGAAATTTCAGATAAATTGAGGGTGTTCTCTAAAGCAGAAGAAATCTCTATCTTGATGCCCAGGTTATTAACTGAGGGTATTGCAAAACATGTATTTTTCATGGTGCTGGAACACTCAAGTGGCAATAGTTGAGCAAAAATTCAAAGCAGATGGACCTGAGGATAACCTCACTGAGTTCTATGGACCTCATTGCAGAGGTCCATAAAATGCCTATGCCTCTTTTGGATGAAGAAGAAGTAGAGATAAGGCAGGCCAAATAGATGTCAACTAGTGATTGGAATAAAGACATGTAATACATGAACTATCAAAAAGAGGCCATAATGACAGTAGGATCATCATAGCAAATGCCAACAGAAGTAGAGCTAAAACAACAGCAATTGGCTAAAGCATAACATAATGATAACAGAAGACAGAACAAGTATGGACGTAAGGTGTATGCCACATACTCCCATGCCAAGATAATACACAATCCTAACTCCACCTTATTTTTACATAGAATAGATAAAAGAATAGGTATTCTACAGGTCATGCATTTAAACAACAACAAAGGCAGATAGTATAAGCAATTTTCAAATCATGTTACCATGTGGATCTGCTGGTGATGATTCTCTTGTGTTATGGAAATCTAAAAAAGATTTAAATCAGGGGTTGGGGATTTAGCTCAGTTGGTAGAGTGCTTGCCTCACATGCACAAGGCCCTGGGTTCAATCCCCACCACCACAAAAAGAAAAAAGAGAAAAAAAAATATTTAAATCAAGGTATATTTATAAAAATCTCAGAAATCAACATTTATACAATACCATTAAATAAAGACTTTTATAAGATTTCACCAATATTTCTACTAATATTATTTTTCTGTTCCCGGATCCAATCTTGTATACCACAATGCATTAATTTGTCATGTCTTTAGTTTACTCTGAGTTATGAAATTTCTGCAGTCTTTCTTCATCTTTCCTGTAGGTCTGCCAGTTAATTTCTAGAATGTTCCTCAACAAAGTTTTATATTGTGCTTTCTGATGATCAGACTGAGATTATACATTTTTAGAAGAGTATCACAGTGCATCATATCCAGGGTTACATGATGTATATGTGTCTTATTACTGGTCATATTAAACTAGATGATCATGCAACTGAGTGAAGTTAAGGTAGTGCCTGGAAGTTTTCTTCATAGTAAATTTGTTATTGTTCTCTTTTTCAGTAGGAAATATCTCAAAGAAAATACTTTGAGATTATACAATTATACTATTTCTCCAAAAAGCTTTGCTCACTAATGTTGACATCCTTCAGTATATCTTGCCAACAATAGTTATTACTGTGGTTTTTTAATGATGATTTTCTACTCACTTTTGGCATGTATATTAATTATATTCTTCCATAAGGAAGAACTATTTTTATTCAATTATTTATTTATATCTGTATAAACTCATGAATATTTATTTTATTCTATGAATTATAGTAACACTGTTATTTATTTTATTGTTCAAATTATCCCATTTGTAGTATGCAACTCAAAATTAATGCCTAATGTTATGTACTGCATGGACATCTGGTGAAATCAAGAGTGCCTCAAAAGGCTAAACTGCAAGTTCCATTTGTCTGTTCCTGTACACATGTTCTCTAGCTAACCAATCCTCTTTATCATGGGAACCAGAGACCATTACTGTTTATTCCTGGTAACAGATTTCCATTCTTTTCCATTCATGAAGTTATTCAGACAAGCCAGTCAAAGCTTCCTGCAGGAACCAGGAACCATCCTACTCTCTTGATATTACAAAGCCTACTGTCTGCAACCCCTGATACCTACTATATTTCCAAGTGTAACACCTCCATGTTTTTGGAGGACATGCAGCATCTTACTTCTCAGGGAAGTGAGTATAAGTGACTAATTAACTATTGTCAATCTCATCCATCCACTGCCAGGTGTTATATATTAAGATATCCTCATAACTCTAGTGCAGTAATCCATTCCTCATTAATGGACTAAAGAGGAGATAAAAACAGCATTTTAAGCCATGGAGAATTGCTATTACTGAAGATTCATGGTCCTCCAAAATTTATATTGAAACCTAATGTCCATGGCAATATTACTAAGAGGTGGTGACTTTAGGCGGTGATTAGGTCATGAGGACTGCTGTTTTGGATAGTGTTAGTTCTCTTACAAAATTAGTTGAAAATACCTTTCCCCTCTTTCCATAATGTTACGGGGGGAGCAATAAGGTGCTATTTTTGAAGCAGAGAACAAGCTCTCATCAGACACTGAATCTGTGGTCACCCTGACTTTGAATCTCCCTTCCTCTAGACGTGTGAGCAATAAGTTTCTATTATTTATAAATTACCAAGTCTAAGGTATTTTGTTATAGAAATCTGAATACCCTAATACAAAAGGTTACTTTAGATTAGCTTCTTTACCAGTTTGACATGGAGAAATGTTGAGTCTTTGGTTGGGGCAGAGAAGATACAAGATGATTCTGGAGTACCTTGTAGTACCAAAAAGTAAGGAAGTAGTCCTTTGCATTTGATAAAAGAAAAACAGAATGAAAGTTGTTTTTTCCCCACAGACCATTACACAGTTTCCAAAGTTTAAACTCTAGTAATTGCATTCATTATAATTATTTTCATATTCCTTAGTTGATTACAATTCTCAAAGGACTTTTATAACAGTGATACTAAGTCCTAACTTCTAAGAATGCACCATACTTTTTCATTGCATGTACATATACAATATTAGAAATTTCCTGTGTGTGTTTCATTACCCTGCCAAATCGTACACATATGTTGCTTCCCAAAGGAGAGCCCAGTCATGCTCTTCACTAAGTCACATTTATAGAAATGCTAATTTAACCAGCTACAGAATCCTCAAACCCTATTCTCCTATTTTCTTCTGGCAAACTGCAATTCACAGCAGGAAATAGGAGTTCAAGCATTCCTACTTCAAAGTGTCATGCCTGAAACTTTCAAACAAAAGAAGCTACACAAATCACATTTAGCAACATGCCATTTGCTAATTGTATCCAAAAGGGCAGTAAATCAGACATAAACTTGTCAACCTTAAACAAGTATTTTTCTTTTTGATTGGTCTAAAAAAAATTTTAGCTGGGGCATAAGATGATTGAGATTTTATGCCTAAAAATAAAATTCCATTTTATAAACAGATAAGAATACAATATGAGAAGTGACTATTATGTAATAAATATAACTCAAAAACATTAATTTTATTTGAAAGATAGAAATACAGGCATAATTATTCTATATTTAACCAGTTTTAACAATGGGATGATGTTATTTAAAAATGTTATTAAAAACAGAAAAAAGCACATCAAATAAAAGTTGTTCCCTATAAGCAGTCAACTTAGAAAAATACAATTTTTCTAAATCATTATGCTATGATTCAAAGATATTTTTGGAGCTCCTTTTTTTTTTAAAAAAAAAAAAAGGGGGGGGGGGCTTTTTGGGCTGCCTAGGTTGTTTTCTCAAACTCATGGGCTAAAGTGATCCTCTCATCTCAGCCTCCTGGCCTCCTGAGTAGCTGGGACTACAGGCATACATAACATGTCTGGTTCTAGAACTCCTTCTTTAAAATGCCTTCAATGTAAGTATATAAGCCATATAAGAAAAATGGGATCATAATTTTAATAGTCACAATTTATTTCTTAGAATAAAAATCATGTTCTTAGGCTTTACCACACAGTTTACTCAGAGCTTTGGCTCTAAATTTTGGCTGTTTCTAAAAATGAAAAAAAAAAAAAAATATATATATATATATATATATATATATATATATATATATAACGTGGGACAGCCTCCATAAGTAATTTGAGCCAGTATCTAAGACATTGTAAGTTTCCCTTACCATCTGGTATTTAAAAATTTGCATACCATTGTCCCTTCAGTGGCATATCCAAGATTAGACCATATTTCTTCCTTCTAATGTAAAAAGGTTCTCATCCATTTCCCCAGAATATAAATTCATTAAAACTTAAATAGTAATTGATTTCTTCACAAGCTATCAATCTTCCCCCAACCCTCAAAATACTGCTTGTCACAGTATGTGCTGAATAAATGTTTATCTAAAAAGACATAATTGTGTGAAGAAATGATAATGTCCCCCATAGATGGTGATTCCCACCATTTATCAATGACTCAAAATATCAAAACATGTGGAATTTTTCCATTCTCTCTATTGCTATCCCACCGTTTGAGGTAGTTATTTTTGCCATCTTGATATAAAAGATAATGAAACTAAAACACAAGATGATTATTTGCATAAAGCCTCAAGATTAATAAGTAGTAGAATTATAATTTAAACTATTATATTCACTCTAACAAGTTGCCCTAAACTTATTAATTTCAGAGAGAAAATTCTTGTGATCTAAATGATTACCTGGGAGAATGGTTCTAAAAATAGCTAGACCATAAATGATGTTGTTCAAATTCTATCAACTTTTCTAGCTTTATTATAATATAACTGATAAATAATATGTATTTAAAATGTATATAACATGATGGTTTAATTTGTAAATGTATTATGAAATCATAACAAGTTAATTGACATCAATTAGCTTACATACCATTTTATTATGAGAATACTGAAGAGCCAATCTCTTCACAAATTTTAAGTATATAATACAGTATTAACTTAGATACTGTGCTGTATATTAGATACTCAGGTCTTATTTATTTAAAAACAATTATTTATTTATTTGAACAACCATTTACTGAATTGCTTCAATTCTGGGTCCCTGGAACCTTCATCCTACTCTCTTTCTATGAATTTAATGGTATTTTTGCCTTTTTGTTTTTTAGACTTGATATATAAGTTATACCATATAGTATTTGTTTTTTTGTGTGTCTGCCTTATTCCAGTTAGCATAATGCCCTCCAAGTTCATCTATGTTATCATAAATTACAGGATACCCCTTTTTATATATTCCCTTGTGTACACACACATATATTATCACAATTTCTTTATTCATTCATCTGTTAATGAATATTCAGGTTATTCCCAAATCTTAACTATTGTGAATGATGTTTCAAAGAACAGGGGAGTGCAGATATGTCTCTGCAATAATAATTTTATTTTTTTGATATCTACCCAGAAATAGGATCGCTGGATCATATGGTAGTTCTATTTTTAATTTTTTGAGGAACCTTTATATTTTCATAATGGCTATACCAATTTACATTCCTACCAGGAGCTTATAAGTGTTCTTTTTTCAATATTCTTGCCAACTCTTGTTGTCTTTTGTTTTATTAATACTAGTCATCCTATAATCCCAGTGAATACAGGGGTTGAGGCAAGAGGATAGTAAGTTCCAAGTCAGCCTCAGCAACTTAGTGGGACCCTGTCTCAAAATACAATATAAAAGGGTTGGGGATGTAGCTCAGTGGTAGAATACCCAGGTGTTCAATCCACACTACTGCAAAATAAACACTAGCGAATCAAAGATATGTTATTTTATAACTTATTGTGCTTATAATTAGCATTGGTATCTCCCACACTACCATGTTTCTGATATCGTTCTTCTCTGTATATCTTAAATACTATCTTTTTATAACTCTTGGATCCATTATGGACCACAGGCACTGGCTATTGATCACATACTAGATCTCTGATATCCAAAGGAAAACCTCTATCCTCAAGAAACATGCAGTTTAATATGAAAAGTATTCAAGTAAATATTTTCCAATACAGTGTAATAAGTGCAGCAATAGAAATATGCACAAGTAATAGTAGTAACAAAGGGAAATGACCATTTCTCCCTGAGGTTTGAGGACATTTCAGAGACAAAGAAAAGATAATGATACAAACGGTAGATTGTTGAAGTAGAAATTACCCAGGCAGAATGGTATAGAATTCACATTTCACAGAAAAGAAACAAAGATATAGGAAAATATCATCAGTAGAGTATGTAGATAAAATTATAAGCATTTTGATATTTGTGGAGAATAAAGTACTTAAGTAAGAGCTTCAGGGAGATTTAAAATACTAGAGACATTTGTGGGGTCATTTTACAAAGTACCTGTGAAGATAGTTTCTTTTGTTCTGATGACTAATGGAAAGTCAGTAGTGGTTTTTGAGTAGAAAAGTGACATTCTTAGGTTTGCCATAAGAAAGCTCAAGGTGAAAGAAAGTGCTAGATTAAGATAAATAAGGGGGATCAGGGAGAGTTGAATTAGTGAAAGAGGGAGCACCCTCTTCAACATTTTCCATACTGTAATATCAACTGCTCTCATTTCACATGAATGTGAGACATAACTGAGTCCTGGTCTCAGTTTTCCCTTTTCCACTTTTCTTCCAATTTTTCATAAATACATACACAATGGAATAAAATCCAACTTCCAACTTTCTATTCCCTATGCCCAAGCATAAACTTGGTTGTATTCTGTACTTTGGCATTCATGGCATCTAATTAGCTCAATTTCCAACCATCCTCTGAGCTCATCATGGAAACTAGTCTAACCAAAGTCCCATTTGGTTAGTCAGGATTATAATATGGTGACTTTAATACAAAAGTAACATTTTAGTTCATTGACTCCACTGTATCCTTTACACTGTCTTCATTTAAAATAACATTAAATTTAGAGATTCTTCCATTTTTCTTGCTTGGTCTCATCCCACAGTGGCAGACTAACAATAGGATGCTTACTTGCAGCTGCAGATAAGAAACAAGCACAGCTAGACTCTCCAAATTCAGCAGTGCCCTGAAGATCTCCTGAGGCTTAACATCACTTTGGGGACCAAATAAGAGGGATCTGAGAAAACATGAACCTCTCTATTAATCTCAGGTGTCTTCAGTCCTATAGCTGCCTCAGTCTTCACCTTGAATTTTCTAAATTCAAAAGAACTTTGTTACCTAACAGGAATTTGTACCTTCCCTCTCCTGCTGCATGCACTTAACCTCCACCCCACCAACAGATCTAAATGGCACCAAGACTTATTTCCTTGGCTACAGATTCCACTGCTGCATCCATGACAGTTAATAAACAAGGATTTTATGCTTAATTCTTATAAGTTAGAAGTCCTTGGGCTTGTTTTTCAGTTCTGTTTGCTGCTGAACTACACCAAAGATTTATTGGTGTGTATGTGTGTGTGTCCATAAAATCTAAAATATCAGTCTTGATCCACCACCTTATCTATCCCCTTTCCATCTCCCTCCTAATTTCACTTCTACCCTCTATACATACACCCTCAGCACTTCCCACATGCCCTTCTAATATCTTCTCTGTTCTGATCATCCAACAAATCTAAAAATACATCCAACCTTGTCTATAAACCTACTTTGCCCAACTAAACCTATTTCAATTTCTGTCATCAAAATAGTGCATATTCCATTCAATACATACTGAGCTTATTGTCATCCTAATATGTGTCAGTAGTTGCACTAGGTATTTGAAAATATTTACTCATATTTAATCCTCAAAAACACCACATATGGGAGATGCTATTATGGTACTCATCTTCTAGTTGAATAAATTTTATCGTCTTTTAATAAAAAAAGGAGTTAAGTAGATGCTATAAAAAATAGACTTCCTAAGGCCAGCTCCAGCAATTTAGCAAGAACCCATCACAAAATAAAAAGGGCTGGCTGGGAATGTAGGTCAGTGGTAAAATGCCACTGGGTTCAATTCCCAGTACCGAAAAAAAAAAAAGAACCAAAATAAAAACAAGAAGAAAAAACAAAATTAAAACAAAAAAAAAGGAAAAAAATGAAATTAAAAGAAACTCTAGATGGCTCAAAAGTTTAATAATAATGAATCACTTTAGAATATCTTAGGAAAAAACATGGGGAAGATATTTTTATCTGTGAAATGAGGAATACCTTCCTAAAGCAAGTCATAGAATGCAGAAATTTGAAACAAAATACTGATAAATTTAGTGACATGCAATTTTTAAAAATTCTCAGCAAAAAACTCCCTGGATCAAAAGATAAATGAAACTGTAAAATATGTTTAAATATATATGACCAAGAAAGAGCTAGTTTTCTTAAAATGTAAAGAGCCTGGCCAAATCAACAAGAAAAACACAAATCAACCTAAGGATGAGCAAAGTACACAAACACAAAAGTCACTGAAATGTACAGAAAAGACTTGGAAATATAAAAAAAATGATTAATCTCACCCATAATTTTAAAAAGTTGCTCAAGTGTGTAACATTATTCTATTAGAATGTAAAGATTCAAATATCTAATTACACACATACAAATGGACACAAATACAGATTAGGGAAATCTGTGAATAAGTAGACACAGATATATTGTTGGTTGGAATGTTTATAGATAGAACTACTTTATTTCAAAATAAAAAATGTACATATCCTTTGACACATTAATTACTGAAATTTTATCTTAGATATTTTATCCTAGATATCATATGCTAAAATACATGCATATTTACACACAGGGATATATATCACAACACTGCTTTTAATCGCAAACAAGTAGAAACACTCTGTATGCTATTCATTGGGGTAAATATTTAAATAAATTCCATGTTATGTTGAGGTTTTCAGAGAATATGGTAGATTTATATGTACGTATAAAAAAAGTTCCTAAGCTTAACTTTACAAAATCAGGGTGCAGAAGAGTGTGAATTCTATGCTTTTACTTGTGTAAAAGAAAAATAGACATACAACTTTTCTATGAGAAAATTCATAAGAGTATATTGGATGCTTCTAGGGAAAGGAACTGGGTGTTCAGGGTGAGAGAGAGATGCATTTTATTGTGCATATCTTTTTGCCATGTTGAACATTTTTACTATTTGCAATGTTGATATTTTTTTAAAAGTAAACAAATATATGAGACATTTGAATTGAGAGACAGAAAATACTTCCCTTTGTGTGTGTGTGTCTGTGTGTGTCTGTGTGTGTGTGTGTGTTACTTGAAATAAGGGAAAATGTGCAAGTGTTGCCTTGAAAAAGCAAGGAGGCTGTGGTTTAAAGTTTCTAGTAAACAAAAGATGATAAATGGCAATTAATTGTACAAATTCCACTAGTACTAATTTAATATTTGTAGGAAATCTTTGGTGTATTCTTTGTTTAGTGTTCTGCTTTTGTTGTTTATTTACTATTAAGAGTTTCATCAGTCCAACAAAGATTATGTTTCCTCAAAACTATTAAGTAATTTCCTTAATATTGAAATAGCATTTTTAGTGTTTCTCTTTTTATAAAATCAATATGTATTCATTAGAACATAAACTGTGGAATCAACCAAGATGCCCTTCAATAGATGAATGGATTAAAAAAATGTGGCATTTATACACCATGGAGTATTACGCAGCACTAAAAAATGACAAAATCATGGAATTTGCAGGGAAATGGATGGCACTAGAGCAGATTATGCTTAGTGAAGCTAGCCAATCCCTAAAAAACAAATACCAAATATCTTATTTGATATAATGAGAACAACTAAGAACAGAGCAGGGAGGAAGAGCAGGAAGAAAAGATTAACATTAAACAGAGACATGAGGTGGGAGGGAAAGGGAGAGAAAAGGGAAATTGCATGGAAATGGAGGGAGACCCTCATTGTTATACAAAATTACA
This sequence comes from Marmota flaviventris, assembly GCF_047511675.1. Taxonomy (NCBI): domain Eukaryota; kingdom Metazoa; phylum Chordata; class Mammalia; order Rodentia; family Sciuridae; genus Marmota; species Marmota flaviventris. The sequence goes on from NC_092518.1 coordinate 100,432,372, forward strand.
TATAAGAGGTTGTGAGGGGAATGGGAAAATAAACAAGGAGAGAAATGAATCACAGTAGATGGGGTAGAGGGAGAAGATGGGAGGGGAGGGGAGGGGGGATAGTAGAGAATAGGAAAGGTAGCAGAATACAACAGTTACTAATAAGGCATTATGTGAAAATGTGGATGTGTAACCGATATGATTCTGCAATCTGTATTTGGGGTAAAAATGGGATTTCATAACCAACTTGAATCTAATGTATGAAATATGATATGTCAAGAGCTTTGTAATGTTTTGAACAACCAATAAAGAAAGATCAAAACAAAACAAACAAACAAAAAAGAACATAAGCAGGTAATATGGAAAGTACAAACAGAATATAAAAAGTATCTATAAATATCAGTTACTTGGATCAAATCTCTGTCATATGTTAGTGTCTATCCTTCCAGAATTATACATATATATGAATATAAATAATAAATAATACTATAAATTACATATTCTAAAAGTATTTTGTTTTGCACATGATTTATAAACAGATTTTATAACACTAAATAATAAGCATGTTTCTATGCCAATTAAGGATGTATGTCATATCATCATACATGTATCATCATATGTAATGAAAATGAGGTATAGTGTACCTTTGGTTATAGAATTTATTTTTGCAATTGATGTCCAGTTGATTATTTGTTGATATAAAGACTTTTAATTCATTAAGCAATATCTCATCTACAGTTAAGATTTGCAGGGTAATTAATTTATTTCAAACATAGCATTCTTTAGAAATGAATACACACATATCTATGTGTATGTGTGCATACATATATGACACATATTATTCATTGAAATTATATGGGTTTTTTATTGGAAATTGTGAAGTTTCATAGATGAACCTATTATAAAAATCTAGACAGTACCACATGTTTTCTCTCATATGCAGAAGCCAAAATAATAGTAACAATAATAATAATGACCTAAAAGTAGAAGATGAACTTTTAGGAACTGGGAAGGTGTTCAAAGGAGGGGAATAAGAGGCAGTAGAGAGAGGGTAGAGGGGAGGGTGGACATGATCAATGTACAATATATGCATTTATGAATATACATTTTGCAGTGAGGCCTATTTGTACAATTTATTAAAATAAAAATAAAAATCTAGAAAAAACATTTTAAGAGTACAAAGGAGAGAGCAATTTATTTGAAATAGAACTATGAGGAAAGTTTTATGGAAAAGATAACATTCGTACTTTGTACTGATTCTTATCAGAGGGAAGAGAAGTACACATTGTGAAAAACTTTCAGAAGTTTTTTTTTTTTTTTTTTTTTTTTTTAAAGCAAGCAACAAAACACTAGGAATGGAACTACCATATGACCCAGCTATCCCAATCCTTGCTATTTATCCAAAATAATTAAAATCAGAATATTCTAGTGACACTTGCATATCTATCTGTGTTTATAGCTGCACAATTCACAATAGTCAAACTATGTAAACAGTCTACATGACCATTGACAGATGAATTAATGGATAAAGAAAATGTGGTGTTCGTAGACAGACACACACACACACTGGAGTTTTACTCAGCCACAAACAAGAATGAAATTATGGCATCTGCTGCTAGATGGATGAAATGGGAGAACTTCAAGCTAAGTGAAATAAGTCAGACTCAGAAAGTCAAGGGTTGAATGTTTTCTTTCATATATGGAAGCGAGAGAGAACAAAAAGATTTTAAAAAAGAGATCTCATGAAAATAGAAGTGAGACCAACAGATAGAGGAGGAGGGATCCACAGGGAGGGAGGAGGGGAGGGCATAGAGAACTGGGGAATGAAATCTACCATATTATGCTATGTCCACATATAAACCTACCACAATGGATCCTGCATATATATATATGCGCATATATATGTGTGTATATATATAATTATAACACATTAATTAAAATAAAAGCAATTATAATAGAAGGGAGATCAGTAGAATAGAGCAAGCAGGTCAAGGGGAGGGGGAAGGGAGAGAAAGCAAAGTATTTGGGAATGAGGTTGATCAAATTATTTTATGGACGTGACAAATATGGCATAATGAATCCCAATATTATTTTCAATTATAAAATACTAATCAAAAGTTTAAAAAAATAAACAAGTGAGCAGGGAGTCCAGGGAGAGTATGGTTGACTCTCTAAATCATTCTCATAAGTTGTAGACTTCTTCTCTGTATTTAGACCTTCAGATTTTATATCAATAGTATCTTTTATTTATCATACATGTTGTATATATATTTATTGGGTGTATGTATAATGAATTATATGATTAATAATAACTTAGTAACACTTTTTTAAAAATATGAAGCAAAATAAAAATGTGCTCAAAATTGTTTAGGCATATATTGATATCTTCATAAATTAGGCATCAATTTTAGCACTAAGAATATTTGTCTTTTTTTAATTGATTTTTTAAAAAAATAATAAATGACAGCAGAATGCATTACAATTCTTATTACATATATACAGCATAATTTTTCATATCTCTGGTTGTATAGAAAGTATGTTGACACCAATTCATGTCTTCATACATGTACTTTGGATGATGATGTCTATCACATTCCACCATCCTTGCTAATCCCACTGCCTCCTCCCTTTCCTTCCCACCCCTCTAATGTCAAGCGAAGTTAGCCAATCCCTCCAAAAAAACAAATGCTGAATGTTTTCTCTGATATAAGGAGGCTGACTCATAGTGGGGTAGGCAGGGGGGAGTGTGGGAGGATGAATTCTAGTATACATTTTTTCTAATTTAATTAAAAGAAAATATCAAAGTCCATATTTCTCAAATAATTTTGATTATTGTTTACAAACGTGCATTTAAGGATAGAATGGATCTTTCAGCCAACCAAAAATATTTGTTTAAAAATATATGGTGGCTTTCATTTTAAGTTCAGAGATAGAAAGAGCTTGAATAAGCATTGCTGTCATTCTAAAAGCAAGAAAGGTGAACAAAGAAAGTTGGACGAGAACTTAATAACATTTCTTGAACTTTTCACAGAACTAAGTATGCAGGCTAATCAACTAACCAAACTCCTAGGGGAAAAAAGTTGTTTATAGGGAGAGACAAGACTTATTTTAAAAGGCATTTAGTGGTCTCTACCTTTAGCATTGAAAGCTTTAGAATAATGAGGTATGAGTAATATATAATTAATTGAGATGAAATGGAACCATGTAAATGTTCCATTAAACCCAGAGTAAGCAGAAAGAAGAAGGTAAAAAAAAAAAAACATAGAGCAAGTAGTGTTCACAGACAAACAAAATTTCACATAAATATTATTAATATCATGGCATATAAAGTTCCTCCTGTGTCAGCCTCCTGAGTTGCTGAAATTTTAGGCTTGTTCCACTGCTCCTGGGTGGAATTTATTTCTAAGTAAGCAGGGATGTAAGGAATCCAGGTTTATATCTTTTCCCCTTAAAATTGATGGCTGATTGTTATAATACTGTGTATTGAAATATTTGTTTCTCATTATTTTGAAATATATCTTCTTCATCATGCTCAATTTTCTTTTTTTTTAATGGTTGTTCAAAACATTATAAAGCTATTGACATATCATATTTCATACATTAGATTCAAGTTGGTTATGAACTCCCAATTTTACCCCAAATACAGATTGCAGAATCACATCGGTTACACATCCACATTTTTACATAATTCCCTATTAGTAACTGTTGTATTCTGCTACCTTTCCTATCCTCTACTATCCCCCCTCCCTCCCCTCCCATCTTCTCTCTCTACCCCATCCACTGTAATTCATTTCTCTCCTTGTTTATTTTCCCATTCCCCTCACAACCTCTTATATGTAATTTTGTATAACAATGAGGGACTCCCTCCATTACCATGCAATTTCCCTTTTCTCTCCCTTTCCATCCCACCTCATGTATCTGTTTAATGTTAATCTTTTCTTCCTGCTCTTCCTCCCTGCTCTGTTCCTAGTTGCTCTCATTATATCAAAGAAGACATTTGGTATTTGTTTTTTAGGGATTGGCTAGCATCACTAAGCATAATCTGCTCTAGTGCCATCCATTTCCCTGCAAATTCTATGATTTTGTCATTTTTTAGTGCTGCGTAATACTCCATGGTGTATAAATGCCACATTTTTTTAATCCATTCATCTATTGAAGGGCATCTGGGTTGGTTCCACAGTCTAGCAATTGTGAATTGTGCTGCTATGAACATCAATGTAGCAGTATCCCTGTAGTACGCTCTTTTAAGGTCTTCAGGGAATAGTCCAAGAAGGGCAATAGCTGGGTCAAATGGTGGTTCCATTCCCAGCTTTCCCAGGAATCTCCATACTGCTTTCCAGATTGGCCGCACCAGTTTGCAGTCCCACCAGCAATGCTTTGACTCTACCTTTGAACTCTTGTGTTCCATTTATCTATGTGTTCATGTAGCAGTACCAAACTGTTCTGTTTTTACTGTGCCTGCACTTACATTTTAATATCTTGTCAGATAAGGCCTCAATCATTAATTTTGATTTTAGAAATCTTCTTTACCTATTCAGATCTAAATTTTTATCTTAAACAAATATTTCCATTTCTTTGATTCTAGAATAATTAATTTTTTTTTCACCTTAACTCCACCTTAATGGTGAGAGAGGGAGTCCTGCCTATGGTTATGGGGGTAATCAAGCACAGGCCATACAATACTTGACAGATGGGATCAAAAGCAGTTTATTAGTCTCATGTGTTCAGAACAAAGGCAAGAAGGACTGTGCCACGAATGCTCATACAGGAGTTGCATTGGCAAGAGAGTAAATCAGCATTAGAGGAACAGGCTTTATAGTAACAAGATAAGATGAATCCTGATTCTTTTGTTTTGTTTTTTCATCCTGGTTCTTGTGAGAATATGTGATTGGTTTGTGTGAGTAATTTCATTGGCTACAAGGAAACTGAAATGTATATAACCAGGTACTTACCTTACCTTTAAGATAAGAGGGTTAACTTAGGTGTCTTATTGTACACAGGAAGGGGAACTTATAGTAAGGCTATTTGAGGCCCTTCTAGTTTCCCCAGATGTCAAGTTTCATCTAATATTGGGCTTTACATTTAGGCCTTATATCACAATTGATGCTTTGATGCCTTGACATCAGTTTAAACCTTGATGATAATTAAAGTATTTAATGAGCAGAAGTACTTTTCTGGGAAATGAAGCAGGCACTTGACCAGGAGAGAGAGGACTACATAGTGAGATGGTTGTTCACAGTATACCCCTTTATGGCCAATAAAGACAATTAAGGAAAATTTGTGGCACTGGCATAGGGAGGGCATGTCCCCAGGGGGTGTGAATTTAGACTAATCAATGCTTCTGATAATAGTGACACCCAGCATGATGTTTATGCAATATTTTGTGACTTAGGCATTATTTGAGAAGCCTATTATGCTTCAGTTAAATCAGCTGCTTGGTACCTATAGGGGAGGAAGAAATTAGTTAACTACTTTTTTTAAGACCCACCATTGTACACTGAGAAGTAAAATGAGTATCCTAGTCTCTGTCAGTAATGCTGGAACTCCAAAAGGGATAAGGAGTGTCCTGGTGTGGCCTTACTAAACGAGGTCACAGCTGTAACTTTGACTTACAACTTGGATATCTCTGGAGCAAAACAGCCTTGAATTTGTTATCCCAAAGGGGACAAGTCTTAGGCAAAAGCTCATGAGTTTGTAACAATATACCAACAAAGCTATTTCCTGTTCAGGGCATTCTATATTACAATGACTGTGTCAAATTTGGCCAATCTTGCTGATTTTGGGGTCTTTTATCAGGAACATCCTGATTAAAATATGAAAAGCAGCAATTTTCTTCATATTCATCATGAATAATAGTGGCAGTATCAGTTGTAAAGTGTACACAATCCCACTTTTGTTTACTCAGTTGATCCCAAGGGGTTCTAAAAGTAGCCAAGGGGTTTTGGACAGGGATGACCTCCTCAAGCACCATGGTATCTAGCAAAGGACTGAAGACAGGAGAGGCTAACATTCTTTGTTACATACTACCTAATTCTTCAGGGAGTATGTAACAAAGGGCACAGCTTTGACTTGATTCTATAGCAACTAGGCCTCTGTAGTTGTGATAAACTTCTGGGGTGTTGCTTCTATGACTCAAGGCACCGTGGGAAGCTGGATACATAGAATGATAGGCTCAGAGTCTGGGAGAATCTCTACTTCCAGGGAAGCCTAGCAGGTGGAAAACAATCTCCATTTTAGTAGTAAATAGTACAATGCTAAGAAAGACAATTTTTTGAATCAGATGCCCATGGGCAATTTATAACCATCATAGGTGGTCCAGAAATAGGAGACATGAGAAAAGATTGCTAAAGCCTTAGTAGTAAAGGGTGTCTGAGAGTACTACCAAGAACGCTTGTTGATTTTACTTTAGACAGATTCTAGAGTTTTGTGTTTGAGTGGCCCTCATAAAATATAGGCAAATTTGCAAGTAACAAATCAGTAAGATTAAATATAATTACAAATGAAGAAAATATTGCCTCCCAAATCCAAAAAGGATTAAAAAGTGTTAGACTTGTTGTATTAACATTGTTGGTGCTGAAAGGGTTGATCGCAGTTTCACAACAGGGTCAAGGTAGAATCAACCCTTGGTTCGCCAATTAATTTTCAGTAATTTGACAGAAATAGTGAGACCTTGCAGTATGTGTGGGACAATGATAAATCACATTTTCATAAGGTCCTCTGTAAGTTTTTATGTCCTTAGTGAGTATATGAAATGAATTTCCTTCCAGGGGGATAAAATTAGAATAATGTCCTACCTGTGTTCCCAGAGAATGGTGGGTGCAGTTAAGATCTTGTCTGCATCTTAGTACAATAGCAAGGCTTCTAAGATGAACCATGGGTGGCCTGGTAAAGGTGAGTTGTATCCTTTTGAAAGAAAAAATTATAGTGGAGAGGCTATTGAAATAGGCACTAAGCAGAGTCCATTAGCCACATCTATTGTACCAATAGATTTACAAATTACTGATTGGATAAAATTAGTATTTTGAATAATACTGGATACTAGGTATAGAGACTAAATGGATGGGACCACAGCATTAAGTTTGTAGTAATCTACTGTGAGGCACCATTTATTCTGAATAATTGCACTGGTTGGAGGTAAAATGAACCCTGCTGGTCAAGGATAAGCAGCTATGGCACCTGGTCCATATGATAAGAAGGGCTGTTTGGCTAGGGGACTTAATCTGCAGGAACACAGTAGGAAGTACAACTTGTAGTTAGGCAATTTGAGGTACTTTCAGTTTTCCCCAGGTATCAAGGCACACATTATACTGAACCTTAATTTTAGGCATTAAACCATGGTTAAAAAGACACCTGAATATAGTATTTGAGATATCATATAGAATTCTTATCCTAGTCATAATGTAATTTTTGTTTCTCAATCCCCTACAGGGGAGTTATGACTAGTTTTTCCTAAAATTAGTTCAGGTGGAACAATGTATTCTTAGTTATTTTTATACAGATATCACTTCCAGTGGTAGTTCCAGATTTTCTATATAGAACAATTATATACGAACAACTTGGTTGTAAAGGTGTTCTACAACAATCATCTAGTGGTAGCATTTGCATAAGCAGCAAATGGCTTGATTTTAGAAGAATCATTACTTGGGATAACTTAATGTATGTTAAGGAGTACTGGATATTATAGAGAACCTAAATCATCTTCTTGATACTGGTGCCACTTAGATTTCTCATGAATAACAAAGGAAAGAGAAACCTAAGGCTGGTTTGATTTTTCTTATTTCCTTTGTATTGCTTCAAGTTTCAGCATGAAGTGCTTCTTTTCCTGATACTTTTATTTGCTTTTTTCCCCATTGTCATGTCTATTTCCTGTTGCCCTCTATAATTATCCTAATCAGAAGTGACTTGAAATTTAATACTTGAGCTCAAATTCTTTGTCTGTGGGCTCTCAGGTGATCCTTATTACTCACCTTCCCCAGAGGTGACTTCTTACCATTGATCTGATTGTGTCAAAGATGAACACCATCTTATATTATTGCTGTTTATTCTAGCTATATTCTTACAAGATGGACTATGGGAACAGGACAGTGGTATGGTCTAGATGTAGTCAAAGATAAGATGGCCAATGGAGACCAGAAGTGCTTCCATCTAGAGACCATCCTCAGAGTTTGTACATTCTTCCCCTTTTATTATATTTATATTCAATTAGGATCAGTTTCCAGCTTGTTTTAGTCAGGTGTTTTGTTTTATTTTGTTTGGTTTTGTCACTGTGACCAAAAGAGCTGATGAGAACAATTTTAGAGGAAGAAAAGTTTATTTGGTGCTCAGAGTTTCAGAGGTCTCAGTACAGATGGCCATCTCTGTGGTGGAGGAAAGAAGATCAAGGCATGGCCACCAGGAAGGAGAAAGAGAAAGAAGAGAGAAGAACAGAGAACTCTGCTCACCAGGGACAAAATATAAACCCTAAAGGCACTCCCCTAGTAACCTACCTCTTCCAGCTATTCCCCACTTACCTACAGTTACCATCCAATTAATTTCTATCAGGGGATTAGCCCACTGATTCAGTTAAGGCTCTCATAACCCAATCATTTCACCTCTGAAAGTTCCTGTGTTGTCTCACACATGAGCTTTTGTGGGATACCTCATATCTAAATCATAACAAAGATGCTTCTTTCATGTAGTGACTTTTAAGGGTAAACTTTGTTTTAAGGTTCATGAAAGTTGCATCTGTGTTAAAATGGCTTTATATCTAGGATACACCAGTTTTTGGCTCCCATTGTCACAGAGATGTGGCAATCCTCAGGCCAGATTAGTAAATTCCTAGGCCATATTACATCATACTTCAAAGAACAACACATAGCGTAGGATCTGAGGGATGTCTGAGTAGGCCTAAGGGCTTTCATTAATTTTCTAGCCATGGCATGTCTCTTACAATATACTACACTGAGGAAAAGGTAAACAGAAGTCCATGAACACTAGAATTTCACACAATTCAACTGATTATGTAGATATAATTATATCCTCACTCTTATTTTACAAATGCAAAAGCAAAAATCAGGTCTTAGACAAAGAAAAGTTAAGTGACTTGCCCAAAATTATAGAATGGTAGAACTTGAATTTGTCTATTTCTAAGTTTGTGTTTTTTTGGCTTCAGAATGCTGATTCCTCACAGTAGGCACATTGTGGGAAAAACCAGGCCAGATTTGACACAGTTCTTTGAGACAAAAAGACCAGTCAGAAGAAATAAAAGTGATTGAAATCATGGGTTAGTTTTCATTGTCTTTTTTTATAATGTCTTTTTTGTGTGCCTTGCATGAAGAGGAAGGCCTAGAAAGCTCTTTTGTCTGTTCATTAACTTATTAGCATCAATAGAAACCTTTTTGACCATGACTAGCCAGTCTGTCTCTTACTTCTCTATTGTGTCAAAAACAGCATGACACTGAAAATAAAGAAGGGGGGAAGCTGAATAGGAGACACTTCTTATAGAAGTTCCAGTCTTGTGAATTTTTACACTGATAATAACATTAACTCCTCCATTAACTCCCAACATACGCGCGCTCTCTCTCTCTCTCGCTCTCTCTCTCTCATACACACACACTCACTTACAGAATCATCCATAAGACTCTACTGTGCCTTATGCCATACAATATAAAGCTAGAGTATTTTAGTAAATGCTTATTAGTAGACAAATGGAAGTCAGGTTGTAATAAAGCACATATTTTGAATTATATGGATTCTCTCTTCCTAAATTCAGATCTTGTTTCAAATTATGAGTTCATCATTTTCACATAGATTAACAAATCATAAAACATGCCTCAAAATCATGCTAAAAGATGTGATTAGCTGAGATAACTAGGTTATATGCAATTTTATTCCCCCTAAAACATTTTCAAAGTACACCACTAATTTGAATCATTGAATAACATAATCTGAAAATTAAATCAGACAGTTTTCCAAATCACTATTTTGTCTGATCACTGTGTTTAGTGATACACACAACATTTCTCTAGTAGGTTGAGACATGTCTAATTGTCAGTCACTGTGACTATGTAAAATGTCAAATTTTCTATGAGACCTATGTTTTCTAGTCTTCTCTTAGTTAATATATCAGCAATTTATAAAAGAAATATAATCTAGCATTTTATATTACCCTTTACCTGAGGTCTAACTTATTAAATTCTGGGCTTATAGGTAGTAAGACTCCATAAAGGGTTGTAACAAATTACATATTCATCCAACTAAATATGAGGTAACATGGTAACAATGTTCAGAAACAAATATAATAGTTTTTTAAAATTTAAAAAAATATGTGCTTTTAACTTGAAAAATAGGTTATGGGAAAAGAAAACTTCCTATTTTTGGTTCATATGCAATCCTACAGTGGAGATAAAACAACATTTTGCCCTGCAGATATGTGTATTCTGTGCTTTATTCTTTCTTAAATAGGCAATGATTCCAGAGGAGTCTGCTCAGGTAATATAGATACCATTGTAGAGTGATATAGCCTATTATTAAATACCAACCTAATAATTCTAAATCATATACATGATTTTGAAGCCAAATAAAGGCCTTTGTTACATGTCTCAAGGTAGTTACAATCTTGAGTACTTTTAGAAACTATTTTCACCAGAATGAGAATCAGCACTTCTTTTTTATTTGCTGTGTTATTTGCTGAATTTAATTATATTTTAAAATATACAGTATTCTCTTCTATTATGAGTAATCAGGGCATGCAAATGTGCAGGCTTCATCTTTACATTTTAATGTGCTTCATTGGAAGATGAGCAATGATTTTTTTTTATCTCAAGTATATCTGCCTGGGGGAAAATGTTTGATCTTTGACAATTAAGGGCCTCAGGATTTAGTTATTATATCATTAGATAAGGATAATTTTTATTAACTTATCTCAAATATCAAGGAAAATTGAGATCACACATTTATTTTACAAGTCAATCTATAACGTATAATGCATCTGTATAATTATCTAGCTCCCCCAGAGTCAAACTCTAAACAGGTATTGATTGAGAAAATAAGTCTAAAAACTAAATGCACTATTCTCAATCTAAACTAAATCAGTTCTCTTTATTTTCTATATCTCTTTAGGATCCAAGGCAATATATGATAACTAACTCTTGCTGAACATTTAAATATGCTCTAAGCATTTCATATACACCATATTTAATATAAACATCATTATAAGGAATTTGTAATTCCAATAATTTAATGCCATCCTATAGTTCTCTCTCATCCTCTCACCAAGTGAATAGATTTCTATTGTTTTAATTTTCCAACTTTGCATTTAGTATGTATTTATTTCAGTCACAGTTTGAGTTGGAAACACTGAAACTGGACTATAAGGGTCTAGTTCTTAATAGTTATGGAAATATATTTACATTAGCTGTTAAATGTCATTGTAGAAATGGAACATGTCTGGAAAATACAGTAAGCATTTTTCAATCCTACATAGTATAAAATAAACATTATTTTCCTCAAAATTAATACTAGGGTTAATTACTCAGGCAATAAAGTGTTTAGATGGAAAAAACAGTATGAGAAAGGTAATTGATAGATTAATGGAAAAAAGCATTAGAAAATATAATTTTATAGCATGAGGGTTATCTGACGATATCAAGTCCAAAATAGGATTCTTAGCACAGCATGGAATAGAACTGGATGTCTATGATTGGACAGATCAGGAAATGTGGAAGATGACCATGAGAAGAAAAATTAGAGCATTGCTCAAGATAAGCTCCAGAATATTGTGTCTGGTCAGTGCTTTTGACTCACCTGACTTAGCCAGCAAAACTTTTCCAGAGAGTAATGACGAGAGAGGGGGAGGGGGGAAAAGAATAGAAGAGGGGAGGAAGGAAATAGAATATGAATATGAATGGTACAGTAAGAAGATGATGATGTTTTGATATCATATAGATTGGGTTATGAACCTTCCCTCTACCATTTAGCAGTGTGACTAAGTTTTCAAGTTTTCTCATCCTGTTTGTCTATTGAATACTTGATAATGCCTCCTTAGGAGTAGATGAGGATTGTATGAAACACCATTATGCATAGTCCTTAGAAAATAAATAATACACAGTAGTCCCCTCCCAACCCACAAATATCAGATACCCCTATTGAGTTCATAGGTTTACTTTGCTATAGTACTAGAATAAGGAGCCAGGAAACATAAGCTTTCTTATCAGCTTATTGCTGGACCTTGGGCAAATACAAAGTTTTCTTGTGTTTTTTAAAGAGGTAGAATCACATTATTTCTAAGAGGTTTCCAAATCTTATACTCCCTAATTCCTCTAAAAAAAGGAAATTATACTAGATGAACTATTGATCAGACACTGTTCATTTGTTACAGAAAAAACTACATTCTAAAGTGAATATGTGAGTAGAATCACTTTTAAGAGGTAAAACTATTGCAATCCACAATAGTCTCTAGAAATTAAAACTGATTTTATTCAAAAACTTATTTTTTCTTTTAAAAGTATAGACCTCTTTGTGTAGGTACAATGAAATATTCATTATTGTGACTGTTTTTTATATAAATTCATTTTCAGTTCACTTTTCATTTCAGGATCTCTGCTTGAGTTACAAATATCACAAAGCATAAACATTATTATGGTTTTCTCGTTTTATAGGTAAGTAACTAAATCAGGATGCAAAAAAGTTAAATAAATTACCCAATGCCCACCCATGAGGGATAAAGCTAGAATAGAGCATAGTTATTCTGATGCCATAAATTCCATTTTCCCTGCTGCTTTTCCCTACCATCATTACCTGCTCCCATATTCCTGAAGGACTAATTTGCTTTTGATAAACTCAGACATGTAATTTTTTCTTTGTAATGTGCCGCTTCAATATTTTGAGGGGAAAGGATATCTCCAGTTCAAATTCATGCCAAATAACACCACCTCAAATGAGAAGATCACTTGTACTTTCCCAACATATGCGCTATTTTACTTCCTAGGTGATAGTTTGGTACTTTGGGAAGAAAATTGATCATTTACAGCCACTTAGTAGAATAGCTCAAAACCCTACAGCAATACTTTGTTAAATGGCATCCAGCTCATCTGGATGTGTTGAGTTTCCAGATCATAAACTCCTAAAGGGCAGAGTCTATGAGTATTTGGCTAACTTTCTATCACTTGTGACTGTGGATGCTTAATAAATACTATTTCACAGTAATAATGATGATGACAAGTTAATGCTCCTCAAAGTGCCAACCAACCAGTCAATTTAGTGAAAGTCAAACTGGTCATTTGATGTCATAAAAAATCCAGTTACTTGAATGAATGAATTATTCAAATTGCAGCTGACTGCTTTTATGCTTGTATAGACATAATGTTAAATTTGCTTCCATATTGAGAAAAGTTAAGACAATGATATAGATATTCATCAGTAGTCACTATTATCTCCTTGATCAGAAACTTTGGAAAATTTGAATGAAATTACTGTTGAAACTAACAAAATATAATCATATAACAGCATAAAATACCAAAAATATCAAGAATTCCCTTTATATAGATGGGCTTCCCAAGACATGAATTTATGTTATGATATAGTTAGCAGATAAATTCCCAGGTTTAATTTCTTTATCATGGACTGGTGCAATTAGAACTGGGTATACCAAGCAAAAGGCTTCAATGTGTCATTTCTTTGGCCTACATAACATTCACATTTGTGTCTATATTAGCAAAATAAAGCAGTAAAATAAATCCATTGAAGATACTGAACAATGGCTATTGTCTGTAACAAAATATTGAGGATTATCAGCATTATTTTGATGATTGCTTTAGTGTTCCCCTTTTCTCATGTATTTGTATATGTCCAACTTTGAAAAAAAAAAAAAAAAGCAAAGTTGGAGGACTTACTACGTGACTTAATGAGTTACCATAAACATACAGTAGTCAGGGAAACTAGTGTTTATGAAAACCCAGACATACAGATCAATAGAATGAAAGAGATTACAGATATAGATTCACAAATTAATAGTCAACTGAATTTTGACAAATTTGACAAGGTAATTCATGTGGAAAGGATAATCTTTTTAACAAATGTGCTGGAAAAATTGGACATATATATGCAAAAAGAAAATAAAAAGAAATATTCAACTTAATCTTGTCTCACACTATATGTAAAAATTAACAGAAAATATATCACTGACCCAAATATAATAAAATATAAAATTTTAGAAGAAAATAGGAGATAATTTCACCAGCATTTTATTTGAAAAAGATTTCTTAAATACAACAAAAACAAATTAATAAATCAATCTATCAACAAATCAGAGCTAATCAAAAGTTAAAGCTTTTGCTCTTAAAAAGACACTGATTCAAATATTAAAAGGTAAGTCAGACTAGGAGAAAATATTTGCAAAGGAAATACTTGACAAAAAATTTCTATCTAGTATAACTAACCTTACAAAATATTTGTTAGGATATAAATAATCCAGTTAAAAATGGGCAACGGAGGGCATGGTATCCCATGTCTATAATCCCAACTATTAGGGAGGTTCTGGAGGATCTCAAGTTTGAAGCCAGCCTCAGCAACTCCAATTTAGTGAAGATCCATCTCAAAATTAAAAAAAAAAATAAAAATAAAAAATGAGAGTGGTTGTGGCTTGGGGGTAAAATGCCTCTGTGTTTAATCCCCAGTATCAAAAAAAGGTAAAATATTTGAATGTTAAGGAAAGAAGAAATTAAGGTTGTAAATAAGCATATTAAATGATATTCATTATCAGTAGTTATTGATAAAATGTCAGCGACAACCAATATAAAATAACATGCATACTGGAAAGGCTAGAATTTTTTTAAAAATAAGAAACTACCAAGTGTTTGTGAGGATGTGGAAATAAGATCACTCCTAATGGAAATGCAAAATTATACAATTGCTTCAAAAACCGCAATTTCTTATAATATTAACTCATTCTGTCCCATTGTTAGGAAGCAGTCAGCAATGAGCAGTGAAATGCATGGCGAGGTCACAAGTGTTCTTTAAATTACTTTGGGGTCTTTAAACTACTTTTAATGTGGACAAGAAGCAAAGGGTGGTAGTTAATTTGTAGAAAATAAAGAGAAGCAAAGGAACTAATGGTAAAATATGTCAAAAGAAAAGGACTAATGGGACTACCTCTTGACAGGGTCCATTGATGTTGATGTGAAGCTAGGAATCATGGCTATAGGTGTCTCCATTTGACTGGGAAGAAAAATTCCTTTAGTAGTGCAGGCGTACTAAGGTAACTTCTGACCAGCTATTAACCCCAGTGCTCACATTAACATGGAATTGACTTGTAGATGAAGCCCCTCCTAAATAGGATGGCTACCATGACAGTCGAGTGAGGTCCAAGTAAGGTCAAAAACTGCTCTGTTCAATGTGAAGGAACACCTGATTGGCAGAGTACAGAAGGTGGTCCCCAGTTCTCCAGATAAATGTCAAACAGTAATAAATTTGGAGACAGCCTTGTCTCCTTTGTCATTCTCTGCACATAGATGGCCCACTTTCTCTCTTGAGAGTGCTCTCAATTGAGCCTCACTTTGCTTTTACTTTCATCTCATTTTCACTTATAATAAAGTTCTCTTGCATGGCTTTTTGTGTCTGACTTTAAATTTTCTTTCAAATACAAGAACTGAGGTCTAGAATTTCAGCTCCCTGTTTTCCTGTGACACCATCATTCCAGATGTGGAACATGTATAAAAGTTTAAATATAACACAGAGTATATAATTATAGAATATTAAGAATATGACTATAATAAAATAATGTTAATATAATATCTCAGCACTAGGTTATGATTTCCAACTTACTTTAATTCACCTGTGTCAATTTCATTGAGACATTGGCAGAATTGAAAACTTGAAATTTACTGGGTTAATTATACATGTAATATATAGATCATCCATTTCATTTCTTGGTATGTACCCAAGGGCAATGGACACATATGCATGCACAAAGATTTGTATAAAAATGTTCACAGCAACTTTATTTGTAATAATCTCAAACTGGAAACAAGCCATATTTCCATCAATAGGTGAAAAATGAACAAATTTTGATGTATCAATATATAAGGAAACTGTTCCCATGGGGGAGAAGTCTTACTGCTTGTGGTTCCACAAAAATTTGGAAAACAAGTTGGCAAGGAAATAGATTTTTCAAAGACAGCATTGAGGAAAATAGAGGAGAGCTTTCTGTCTTAAATCTTCATCTTTGGGGATTCAGGGACACAGAAGCTTTTATAAGACAAAAAAAAAAAAAAAGAAGCACAGGAGTAGAACAAAAGCAGGAAATAGGCATATGCAGATTTAGTTAGCCAGAGACTACATCAGTCTCAGCTTCTTTGGTGTCTATCCTCTGCATGAGGAAGGTTTTGTTCTCAACATGAGAAAATTCAGGAACTCTCTGTTTCATCACTACTAAAAAATACACTATTGTTATATGTTACAACATGGATGAATCTAAAAATAATTATTCAGTCATACTATAGAGCTATCTGTGTACCCTGTCTATCGTGACACAATTTACAATAGCCAACTTCTGGAATCAACTGTGGTGCCTGTGAGTGGATGAACAGATCATGAAAATGTGGTAGATACACTCAATGGAATATTATTTAGACATAAATTAGAATAAAATAATGTCATTGGAGGAAAATGAATAGAACTGGAGATCACAATGTTAGGGGAAATAAATCAGAATCAGAAAGATAAGTATCATATATTTTCCCTTTGTGGAATCTCGAGCAGTGACATGAAAGTAGAAGGGAAACTATTACAGAAGGGGAAGGAGATAAAGGAGAGTGGAGAGGGAAAGGGAAGTAAGGTACTGAAGTGTTGGATATAATCAAAGTATGCTATATGCATGTGCAAATATGTTACAATGAAACCCATTATTCTGTACAATTAAAACACACTAATTAAAAAAAAAAAACTATTATGCTGAGTTTAAAAGGCAAGAAAAAGTGAGTACACACTCTAGGATTTCACCAGGTTTTTGGCAAAGCAGACAACTGAGGAATCCCTGATTGAGCAGGTCCCATAATAACCATCTCATTATTAATGGCTCTTAAATCTTGCAATAATCTCCATTTACCAGATTTCTTTTTGATGACAAAAATGGGAGTATTATGGTGAGATACAGAAGGTTGTATATGTCCTTCCGCTAATTGTTGTTTGACCAGGTCATGGGCTGCTTGTATCTTTTCTTTAGTCAGGGGCCACTGAGGAACCCATACTGGTCTTTCTGATTTCCAAGTAATTTTTATTGTCTCAGTGGCCCTTTCTGAAAATCCAACCCATGTCTTTCTGTTCCTTGATCTATTTGTATTGGTGCTGCTATACCTTGTTCTTGTTTTTCTAATCTTTTTCCTTTCCTAAAACCTTGTCTAGTCATAATAGTGGGTGCATTTTGGTTGATGTTATTTGTTAATGTCAAACCTAATTGATCTAGGACATCTCGTCCCCATAAATTTACGGGAAGATGATCCAATACATATGGCTGTATAGTTCCTTCACATCCTTCAGGATCCTTCCAATCTAATACCATTGCACTTCTATGGGGATTAGTAGCCACTCCTAGGCCTCGAAGCGTTTGAGTGGCTTGTTGTAATGGCCAATGTTTTGGCCATTCTTGACGAGAGATGATGCTAAGGTCTGCACCTGTATCCAGTAGCCCATTAAATTCATGTCCTTGAATATTTAGTTTTAGCATGGGGCGAGAATCTAAATTTAAAGAAAGCATAGCCCAATCTACACCTGTGGAGCCTAATCCCTTGGAACCTCTTTCTACAGTACGACTGGAAAATTTATCATGTAGGCTGGGTATTATTAGTAACTGTGCTATTCTATCTCCTGGTGAAATTACTGATATACCCTTTGGAGAACTGGCTATAATTTTTATTTCACCTTCATAATCGGGATCAATTACCCCAGGACTTATCGTAAGTCCTTTTAGAGTAGAAGAGCTGCGTCCCAATAATAAGCCTACTGTTCCTTTGGGAAGAGGTCCTTTCACCCCTGTGGGAATGATTTGAACTCCCATCTCTGGAGTTAGTACTGCTCTGGCGGAGGCGCAGATGTCCAACCCTGCGCTCCCTCTGGTTTGTCTGATGAGGGATCTGATGGACAATGTGTCCTGGGCACTACCCTGATGGGGTTGCTGGGTTCCTCCAGTGCTCCGTATATTTGTGGTTTTGGGCCCCGGAGCATTGGGCCCCCCTGTCCATTTTTTGGCAATGGAGCCCGATGCCTTTCTCCACGATATCGTGGATAAACACCTGGTCCTTGTTCGTTTTGTGATAATGGAGTACCCTCTATGGTGGTTTGAGAACGGCATTCATTAGCCCAATGTCTCCCTCTACGGCATCGTGGGCAAATACCTGGTATTCTACTCCTTTGATACCTAGTTTTGTTAAACCCTCCTCCAATGGGGCAATTCCTTTTAAAATGTCCTGTTTGTTCACAATTGTAGCATGTTCTTGGCCTGGCATCTAAAGCCTGTTTTACTGCAGCTGCCACAATTTGCCCTTGTTCATTAATGTCTCTGGCATCTAAAGCCTGTTTTACTGCAGCTGCCACGACTTGCTCTTGTTCATTAATGTCTCTACATAATTTAATATACGTGTTTAAATCTTCATGTTTCCATGGTCTAATGATATCTCTGCACCAACGATTCGCTTGCTCATAAGCCAGGTGTTTTAGTAATGGCATTGCTTGTTCTGTATTCCCAAAAACTCTGGTAGCTGTTTGAATAAGCCTATCTACAAATTCAGCATAAGGTTCATTAGCTCCTTGTATTACCTTAGATAATTGACCTTGTAAACCTCCATGTCCTTGTAAAGTCTTCCATGCCTTAATTGCATCTGCAGCAATTTGTGCGTATACGCCAGGATCATATGCAATTTGTTGCTGCTGATCCTCATAAGGTCCCTTTCCTAACAACATATCTAGATTTCTCTGAGGATAACCAGCTGCTGCATTTCGCCTAGCCGTCTCCTTGCAAAATTCCTCATTGGCAACCTTCCATAACAGGTATTGTCCTCCATTTAGCACAGCTTTACACATATTAGCCCAATCTGCTGGCGTCATGTTCAAGTTGTTAATGGATTCGACCATGCTTACAGTGAAGGGTGCTTGAGGACCATAGGTTGTTACAGCCTCTTTTAGCTGCTTCACTGTTTTGAAATTTAAAACTTGGTAAAATCGCTGCCCTCCTGCCTCAAATACAGGGCATGTTAATATTTGAGATCTTGTCTCAGGATCCCAACTATCAACTGCGGGGGTTGGGGACCTCCCAGCATATGGAGGTGGCCTTGTTAGTTGGACACTTACATCCTCTGGTGATAGAAAGGTGTTAGTAGCAGTCTCCTGTTGTAACTTTCCCCCTGATGGCTTTTTCTGTTTTACACTTTCTTTCTCTGTCTGACTAGCTTGAGAGGCCTTCTCTTTTACTTGAATCTTTTCCTCTGTCTGACTAACTTGAGAGACCTTCTCTTTTACTTGAATCAATATGTCTTCTCCTTCCTCTACCTTTGTCTGAACTGAAGGCTTTGGACTAAGCAAACAAGACACCAACGCCCACAATGTCAATGTGCCAACTGGCAGAGTCCCTGGGCTTTTCTTTTCTATTCTTTTTAAATCTTCACCATGATGGTTCCATTGTGATATATTTAACAACTCCTCCTTAAAAAGCCATGGGCTACATTTTTGTATTGTATCAACATATGCCCTGATTGTTCTTGATTTTACTGAGATGCCTCCTTCCTCTAACAATTTACTTAACACTCTTTCAGTTTGTTTTTTACTAATTTCTGATCCCGTATTTCTACTGTAATACAACCCAACAAGATGACACCTAACAAAACTGAAACAGAGTGAAACAAAATTGAAACAACACAAAATCATTATAATAGCCTCCTGAAATGTCCATCCGTCCTTTCTCCCTATCTGTTCCTCAGATGTGAGCGGTTTTTCTTCCATCTTACACATCTCCAGGGACAGGCAACTTAAAACAAAAGTGAAACAAAATAACAAAAGAAGAATCTTAAAATGGCTACCCATCCTCTCGCCCTGCCCTCAGGGGCGAGCAGTTTCACTTACCCTCAGTCACTCCCCGTATGGGCCACCAACTGCCGCAGTCTGGCTGGGCACAATCAGAAGCCACTTGTCAAAAGAAACTAACTTTATTTTTAGAACCAAACACGCCAAACAAAACAGCCTCTCAGGAAAAATCCTCAGAGCCTCAACTGCCACCACCGGCTTTCCACAAGCCTGTCTCTCCCCCCCACAAGCTTCTTTCCACCTCCCCCAATCCTCCTGCTCTTGAGGCCGATTGGCTGGGTCACGTGGGCGGAGCCAAAAAATTCCCCCAATGAGCAGCTCCGTGGTCTGAAAGGGCAGGGAAACAGTCCAATGAGCATCACAGCAGAGGAGCCAATCAGCTAGATGTTGCTGGGGCCGCTGTGAGCCAATCATCAGCCGGCAGCTGGAAGTTTGCTGGGGCCCCTTCGGCTGTGGCTCTCAACAGGATTTCATTTATGTAAAACTTTATAAAATGCAAACTAATATTTAGTGTCAGAAAACAGATCAGTGGCTGCTTGGATAATGATGATTGAATTGGCCAGGGAGAAAGATTACAAATGGGCATCAGAAAATTTGGGGTATAAGGAATATGTTCATTACCTCGATTATGGTGACAGTTTAAATGTATTAAACTCACTTAATTTTATAATTTAAAATTTAGGAGGTATATACATTTTAATTATCTGGGTTTCATGTGTCAATTGAAACCATAGGAAGAATTATAAAATTAGAAGCCAGTGGGGTATAGAAACAAAACCTGATTAAATACAACATGTAACATACAATGAGAAGAATATGAGAATATGAAATTGCAAAGAAGCAGCGAAGAATGGTCAGAGAAGCAGAAAAATAAAATATTGTAGAACCTAAAGGTAAAGAGTGTTTCAGGAAGGGTTGAATAGTTTGTCAGCAGTAAACAGTGCTGCCCACAGGTCAAATAAAATGGGAACTGCAAAGTTTATTTTGTTTAGTGATAATGGTGACCTTAGGCAGATTTTGTTTTTCAGAGGGATGGGATAGAAAGCTAAATTGCAATGGGTCAATAGGACATAAAAAAATGTCAGTAGTGAAAAGGGCAACTGTAAAAGACTTTTGCCTCAGAAGTGTAGAAAATAGAGATATACAAATTGAGTATCCCTTGTATGAAATGCTTGGGAGAGGAAGATGTTTCAGATTTCAGAGTTCTTTGGATTTTAGGATATTTGCAGAGACTACAGGTTGACCACTTTTAATCTGAAAATCACAAATCTTTAGGATTTCAGAGCATTTCAGATTTGGGATTAGGAATGCTGAATTATAGAAAGAAGTTGCATGAAGATAGAGAAGAGTTACAGGAGGATTTTTTTTTAATTGAGAAAAATGTTAGAACATTTATAAGAGTATTGCTAAAGCTGGCCTATGAGAGTCAATTGTTAAATTTTCAGGAATTTTGCAAACTACAAAGCAGGTATTAAAAAGTAAATTATATAAACTTAGAATTTAGTAAACTACACTAAAACCATAACAATAAATATACAAAACTCACCATTTAATTATTTAACTACTATATCCTTGCCACTATGTCAACAGTATCTGTAAGTAGGGATATTATATACTGCCCATCTCTTTCTCAACTCTGGGTTCATATTGTTAGCTTGAAATTGGCAATGGTAGGAGTTTGTACAACACAGAAAATAGCAAATAAAGGTTTCATTTTCAAATATGCACTTGATTTTTCAAAGTTTTGTTGTTGTTAACTGTCCAAAAGTAAAGTGATAAAGAAAATCTTAACATAGATTAAACTTTAAAATTCTTGTGTCTGTGACCACTGCATTGCAACTAGCACAAAAATATGAGGAAATAGTCTTCCAGTATTTGAAAGCTATTTTGCAATTCCACAAAAAGTTTACTCACATCATTGATAAACCTGTTATGATATAGTTTTTTTTTTTATTTCTCACTTTTATCTTACTCATTACTGAAAACTAAAATATCAGTCAACATTCCTATAAGAACTACTATCATTTGTCAAGTACAACTACAGGTTAGCTATGAATATACAACTTCTCCAAAAACAATGAAAGAATTTAGTTAGAATCAATATGGAATTCATGCCAAAAAGTCTAGTATATTTTATTATTTGCAAATTGTATGTTATACATCTTCAAAGAGGTAAAACGTATAATAAATTATGTGCATATATGCATACTTGCATTTTTCCAGAATCTAATTATTAAACATTTACCACTAGAGTTAGACTTGAATAAAATCATGATAAAACAGATAAGCTAATGAAAAAAGTCTACATACATATATATAAAATATTAAATGTTTTTGGTATTGGACATGATGCATTTATTTATTTTTTATCTGATGCTGAGGATCAAACCTAGTGCCTCACACATGCTAGGCAAGTGCCCTTCCACTGACATAAAATTCCAGCCCCTATCTACATTTTTTTAGTTTTTTATTTTTCTTTATTTTTAAAAAAATCTAAATGACATTTGGGCTAATAAAACACACACACACATATGCATATAGATACACTTTTTGATAGCAAAAGTTTTCATGTTAGGCATGGAGGAAACTGGAGCCCATATGAGTGGAGATGGATGGATGGATGGGCTTTGAACAGATGAACAGAAGTAGCCATATTTCTGATAGAGGAACCAAACAGAGATAGTATAGGGTGAAACTGATTATGTGTACCCTTGAATATGAGGGAAAAGTAACTACATTTTTTGAATAACTGTTCTCTGAAGATGTAAAATAGACCTTGAAACATGGACAAATGAATGCAGCACTGTAGCAAAAGCCATAATATAGAAAAAAATATTTTTATGTGTGGCATCCAATAAAGTAAGGGACACAATGGTCAAATTCAGAAATAGTGAGTTTACAAAACTGAATTAATAAAGTGGATTAATATGAAACCATGATTAAAACTAAAGTAGTCCAATTGTCATCCAATTAAGACAATATAAATAGAAACTTCATGTGTTGTTGTACTAAATGTTTCAAATAGATTGCTATTTAAATATTTAAAAAATCTTTATATAATAGTGTATTATAATTATTGTTGTTACTGCCATAATTATGAGAAAAGAAAAATGAGACTAAAGGAAGTTTATGAACTTGTATAAGTTTATAAAGCTACTTAATGCAGGAACATGCATTTAAACTTTGAACAAGCAAGTTCTTTTGACTTTAGAAGTCAAGTTACTGATTTATCTAACTACCATATAACATTGTCTCTCTCCAACTAGTCTTATGTTGTTAAATTTTCCTGAGGTTATTATACATGGCCTCCCCAATAGAACATTAACTCCTATGAAGAAAGGGATCTTTAATACTAATCATTGAGTTTAAAGGTATAATATGAACTTAAATCCATGAAAGACTGAATTATTTAAATGAAAAACAAAATTTACTTGCTGAATATCACAGTCAGAGTTGATATGAGATTACAGATTAAAAATCTGTATTAAAAATCCAAATACAGAATATAACCAAAGAAAGAAAATAATAGGTTTCTGTTCTCAAGATTATTCAGATATCATAGTGTTAAACTAGTAGAATAATAGTTTGTCCTTCCTTCATATAAACTCCCTAAGTAATTTATTTAATTGCTTAAATTTCAAAGCTAATTCATATATTTATAAATCAATGTCAACATTTTAGAAGACAATCAGTCTCTATGAAATTTTACAAAGCATGTGTCCTTGGACTCAAGAGAAATTTATCATTCAAAATCTCACAAGTACACAGCATTATTTTTGCACAGTTAGTGATAAATGTCCATCATTATCAGAATGACTAAATTAATCATGGTTCAATTATACAATGGAACACTATACAACTACTAAAGTGGGTTTTAACAATATATCTTTATATAATGTCAGGAAGGATTGTTGTTAAGCAAATAAAACAATTTATAACACAAAATGCACATTAGTTTCCCAGTTGGAGAAATAAACAAGAGACATGGAGATTAGATAACTTAGATGGATACAGGTGCTTATAGATGCATAGAACCCTTTTGAAAGCATACATATATGCTAAAGTACGGGACTTTTGAAAAAAGTGTGGACTGAAATTTGGGACTATAATTACTTTTCACTTTGTTGCCTGATACATATTCTTGAAAGGAAAAAAAAAAAAGGGCATTTGCTTATTTTACCGGGTATTGAACCCAGGGGTGCTTTACCATTGAGCTACATCCCCAGCCCTTTTTTAATTTTGAAATTTCAGACAAGGTCTCACTAAGTTGCTTAAGGCCTACCTAAGTTGTTGAGGCTGATATCCAATTTGAGATAGTCCTGCCTCAGCCTCCAGAGTCAGTGGGATTACAGGTGTGAGCCACTGAACCTGGGTATATTTAAAAAAAAAAAAAAATGCTTGCCTCGGCATTGTAATTTTGCCACTGCTAGTATCAATGGATATGGAGTCAGTGATCAAATATTTGGGTAGATTTGGTATACAAGCAAGCCCTCAGTTTACTCTTTTGTCTATAGAGCTAGATTAATATACAAAGTGAGGCTAAATACTATGTCACAGGCCTCAGAATGTGCTTGATATTTCAAGATGAAAAGAGCTCTGTCGGAATCCTAATATAGAGTGTAGAAGATAAATCATATTATAATGCCATTAAATCTTTACATTTCCATAATGAAATGGCAATTATCTTCCAGAAGCATGTGAAAAGGTGAGGGAAAATCATAAATACATTCTTAAACTTACAAAAATATATATTACTATTCAAACACTATCATTTCCAATTTTGCAATGGTTAGTGTACAAAATGAGAGTCAGAATAAATGTTTCTGACATATCTTGACAATATTTTCAATGCATGTAAGCAGGCAGAAAAATAGCATCCTAGCAAAAGAGTTTCAAGTATCATGTAGACACTACCCAGTGACATATATAAAGTCATTTTTAGATATGATTTTTCTTGTTCTAATATACAGTCTCATAGTAATGGTAAAAATTGACCCCCATCTTAATATTGATTTCATGGTCTTTTAATTAAATCATGTTTGAGGAAAGAACTCAGTTCCCTAGGCATGTAAGTCATATCTGGGGAAATGAAGATAATTATGCTCTTGATTTAATACTGTCTTCTAGTTGATTGATGCTCTTTTTCCTGAACATTTTTGGTGGGAAACTAATGCAAGAGAGGGAAAATGTGGTTATCAAGGAAAAGTGACATTAAAGATTGAAAGGAGAGTGATTTAAAAAGAGGCAGAGTGATGAAATATACTCAGACATGGGAGAAACTACTTGTAAGAGACTATTTACTGATGCCATTTCAAAAACAGATCTTTAACTAATAAGCTGGTTTTTCCAAAATGGATGAACAGGTTATCTCTTGCTTTTCTTTAATAATTTATGGTATATGGTTTCCAAAATGGCCCCAAAGATTCCAGCCTCCTGGAGTTAACACTTGTGTGAAATTTCTTTTCTTTCAGTGTGGAGTGTACCTACTGACTTATTTATAACAAATAGAATACAACAAAAGTGATAAAAGTTATAAAATGTTACTTCTCGGGATTAGATTATTAAGGACTCTGATTTCCAGTTTGCATGTCCTCTTTCATCCTTTCTCACTCTCTTTCATTGTCTTTCTTGAATCCATTGCTCTGAGGGAAGCCTGTTGTCATGTTGTACCTCTGTGGAGAGGTTCAAGTGGCAAATAACTGATATCTCTGGTCCAAAGCCATTTGTACAAGTGATCTGGAAGTGAATATTATAAGGCCTGTCAAACTCCACACCTAAATGAACTTAAAATCAAATCTTTCCCCATTGGAGCATGTTAGCAACCCTAGGTAACTAGGGTAACATGTTAGTGACTCTAGGTAAGCTAGGACCAGATTGCTGATCCTCGAAATTTGTAAAGTAAATGCTTACTGTTTTAAACAACTAAGCTTTAAGGTAACTTTTTGATGCAGCAATAATAATATAGCACTGATTTTTTTCTTAAAGATTATGATTACTTTGAATGTTTACAAATCATTCCATTTTAGTACTGGGGATTAAACCCAGAGGCACTTTACAACTGAACTACCTCCCTGGTCCATTTTTATTTTTTATTTGTGACAGGGTCTTACTGAGTTGCCTAGACAGGCCTTGAACTTTTAATCCTCCTACCTTAGCTCTCTTGAGTAGCTGGAATTACAGGCCTGTGCCACCACACCCAGCACAAATCATCTCATTTTACAAGTCTGAAGGGAGTAAGCACTCTCTAATGTGTAGCATGGTAATTATAGTTAATGAAACTATATTGCATTATTGAAATGTACCAAGAAAGCAGATTTTAATCATTCTTACTATAGAAAATTGTAACTCTGGATAAAAGAGAAGATGGTGGATTACAGGAAAGATGCGCTTCCCAGAAGTTTCGAAACACCGGATTTACAAAGTGGGAAGACTGCTTCTCAACAAGGTGGCAATTACTGTTATAGATGTAAAAGTAGACACTGGGAATTTTTCTGAAGGATGCACATCTGTTACTAACACTACTGCTATTCCTGGTACCCCTTTCTTTAAAAGGAGATGGAAAGTGATTGGAACACTTCAAATTTACCTAGTGGAGATTTTGCAGAAAACCAATACTCACAAATTAGCCAGTAACAGTAAATCTCACCCCACACGTGATCTTGCTCCATCCAAGCCTCAATAATATGTCAACACATAGAATATGGGAGACAGAAACCTAAACCCACAACCTGACTCCAAGAAGGAACACTCACGTCCATTCCTGGACATCTATTCACACATCAAAAGTAGAAGTCTCAGAACAAAAATGATACCTATACACAAAAGGAAATGTGTATAAAAGAGAAAGAGGAATACATCAAGTGATGTGCAAGTCCAAGACCTATAAAAACTGAGAAAATAGGCAAACAAATCTTCCCCTAAAATTTGCACTCCCTCAATAAAGGATCCCACAGATATGGAAGAGGAAGAAATTCTAGAGAAGGATTATTTTTTTAAAAAACCCTGATTTTTAAAGTGTTCAATGCAGTAGTTATTAAAAAATGTTCAATGAACTAAAAAGAAGATATAATGAATGGATTAAGAGAGAAAATATAGAGGATAAAAGATCATTTCAATAAAGAGATAGAGATATTGAAAAGAAACCAATCAGAATTCCTGTAAATGAAAGAAATATTCAAAATTAAAATTCACTTGAAAGCATCACCAACAGATTAGACTGCATATTAAATGGAACTCCAGGACTAGAAGACAAAACTTCAGATCTTGTAGGTGGGGTATATGATCTTGAATACTCAGTATGCAATAAAGCAGAAAAAAAAACATGATCAGAATATACAAGAAATCTGGGACATCATAAAGAGAACACACCTGAGAGTCATTGGGATAGAAGAAAGAATAGAGATACAGTCTAGTGATATCAAGAACATTTTTATGAGATAGTAACAGACAATTTCACCACATCAGAAATGAGTAGACATTAACATATAGGATGCATATAGGAACCCAAATAGAAAAAATAGAAGAGAAATTCAAAGATTTATCATAATATAAATACCTAACAAAAATAAGAAGGAATATTACAAGCAGTTAGAGGGAAAAAACACATAAGGTCATACTTAGAGGCAAACCAATAAGCCTCACTTCTGACTTCTCAATTCAGACCCTAAAATCAAGGAAGACATGGACTGAGATATTCCAAGCCCTAAAAAATAATTGTCAGCCAAGATTGCTATATCCAGCAAAGCTCTTTTTTGAAACTGGCAAGGAAATAAAAACTTTTCTTGCAAGAATAAACTATAACAATTCATGACCACCAAACCAGAACTACAAAGAATACTCAAATAGAAACTGTACATGGAAAAACCAAGAATGAAAACCCCAAAGCTCCCAAATAGGTGAAAATCACCAGAAGATTAACCAACTAAACTAAAACCAAAACAGAATTAAATATAGAAAAAAATTAAAAATGGCAGAAACTAAAAATTCACACATATATAACACTAAATAAAAATTATCTCAACTCTCCAATTAAAATATACAGCTTAGGGGGGTTGTGGCTTAGCAGTAGAGTATTCATCTAGCACTTGTAAGGCTCTGGGTTTGATCCTCAGACCACATAAAAATAAATAAATAAAATAAAGTTATTGTGTCCAAGTACAACAAAAAATAAATATTTAAAAAATATACAGCTTAGCAGAATGGATCAAAAACCAAAATAAAAATATATGCTATTTGTAAGAGACTCATCTCATTGGAAAATATACCCAAAGGCTAAAGGTAAAAGAATGGAAAAAATGTTCCAGGCCAATGTATCCAAAAAGAAGAAAGAGTAGCTATATTCATTTCTGACAAAGCATATTTCAAGCCAAAAATAATAATAATCAAGATAGACAAAGAAGGCAACTATATCTGGTAAGGGAATAATCCAAAAGGAAGATAAATATATATTCCCCAAATGTTAGCGCATTCAAAATACACACACACACACACACACACACACACATATGCACATGCGCGCGCACGCACGCAGACGCGCGCGCGCGCACACACTCACACATCAAGAATATAATACACTTTAATCAAGTGGGTTTCATCCCAAGGATGGAAGGTTGGTTCAACATACACAAATCAAAAAATGTAGTTGACCACTTCAATAGAACCAAGAACAAAAATCATATGATCTTCTCAAAAGATGCATAAATGACCTTTGATAAAATCCAGTACTCATTCATGTTTAAAATGCTGGAGAAACTATGGATAGAAGAAAATTACTTAAACATTATAAAGGCTATATAGGAAAAACAGGAACAAGATTAGGATGTCTACTCACCATTTTTATTCACTATAGTTCTCAAAACTCCTAGCCAGATCAATTAGGCAAGAAAAAGAAATTAAAGGGATACAAATAGGAAAGGAAGCAGTCAAACTATCCTTACTGATAACATAATCATAAATGAAGAAGAACCCCCCCCCAAAAAAAAAAAAAACCTCTACCAGAAGACGTTTAGACTCTTAAAAGAATTCAGCAAGACAGCAAGATACAAAATCAATACTCATAAATCAATAGCTTTCCTATACTACAATAGTGATTCTGCTGAGAAAGAAGTCAGGAAAGTGAGTCATTTCAAAATACCCTCAAAAAATACTTGGCAATTAATCTAACCAAAGAGTGAATAAATTCTACAATGAGGATCATGGAACACTGAAGAAAGAAATTGGAGAAGACCTTCAAAGATGGAAAGATCTCAATGATCTTGGATATTTAGAATTGATGTTAAAATGGACATACAACAAAAGCAATCAACAGATTAAATGTAATCCTCATTAAAAACCAATGATATTATTCACAGAACTAGAAATAGGGATTCTTAAATTCATTTGGAAGATTATGAGACCCAGATTAGCCAAAGCAATAATGAGCAAGAAAACTGATAAAGTATCACAATACCTGATCTTAAACTGTACTATAGAGCTAGAGTAACAAAACCAGCATAATACTGGCATCAAAATAGACATGAAGACTAATGGAATAGAAGATAAAGAGATAAAACCAAAAGCCATGTGGTATTTGACAGAGTTGTCAAAGATACAGCCTTTTTAAGAAATAATACTGAGAAAACTGGATATTCATATGTAGAAGAATGAAACTAGATATTTAGATATCTCTCACCCTGAACATATGTCAAATCAAAATGGATCAAAGAATTAGAAATTAGACCAGAAATCTGATAACTGCTAGAAGAAAACACAGGGTCATCATATTGGTGCTGGCATTAACTTTCTTAACAAGACCCCTAAAGCTCAAGAAATAAAACCAAGAATCAATAAGTAGGATGTCATCAAATTAAAAAAAAAACACTTTTGTACAACAAAGAAAATTATTATGTTCATGAAGACAGGGTCTAAGGAATGGGAGAATTTCTTTGCCAGTCACTCCTCTAACATGAGATTAATACCTACAATTAAAACAAAAAATAACTTAAAACACTTAACACCAAAAAAAAACCTTAATCAATAAATGGGCAAAAGCACTAAATAGACATTTTTCAAAATAAGAAATGCAAATGGCTAACAAATATATGAAAATAATTCAACACCTCTAGCCATTAGGGAAATACAAATCAAAACTACATTAAGACTTTATCTCAATCCAATCAGAATGGCAGGATCAATAACACAAATAATTAACAAAACTCCTATAGCACAAGAAATAAAATCAAGAATCAATAAATGGGGTAGGTTCAAACTGAAAAACTTCTTCTTAACAAAAGAAACAATCAGTGAGGTGAATAGAGAGCCTACATCTTGGGAGCAAATTTTTACCACATGCACATCAGATAGAGAACTAATCTCTAGGATATATAAATAACTAAAAAAACTTAACATCAAACAAACAAACCACCCAATCAGTAAATGGGCCAAGGAAATGAACAGATACTTCTCAAAAGATATTCAATCAGTCAACAAATATATGAAAACATGTTCAACATCTCTAGACATTAGAGAAATGCAAATCAAAACTACTCTAAGATTTCATCTTAGAGTAGGAATGGCATTTTTTTAGGATGTATACTATAACCTCAAATATGATAATTAGGTCATAATGGAAGTGTGGAAACTATTATATAAACCTTAATGAGTTCTTATTGTAGGATGACCACTATTCAAAGTTTTTATCACACGTATTATCATATTTAATCCTCACAAAAAAGGTAATTAATAGATAGTTTTCTACTCCCATATTACCCATGAAGAAATTGAGGCATGGGGGAGGTGCTAAGCAACTTATCCAAAATCACACAGCAAGAAGATTCAAACTCAGATATTCAAAATCCAGAGCCCATTCTGTCAACCACAATAGCATAACACCTTTTCTATAAACCCCATGTTCAATTTAGGGCTTCCATTATGTGTATATACTGTTATGCTTCATAAAGACATTAAAAAGACAAAATTTAGATGATATATGTACAGGTTAAAAAATATCAATGTTAACTTTTGGTGACTAGGTATGCCCTGAAAATACTATAATTTGACTCTAGAGAAGGTATACCTAATTTAATCCTAATTCATCCAATAGCTATTTGTATAATTTGTATAATTACTTAACCTCTCTTAGATTCATCCTATCAAATGTAAAACAGTGGCCACATTTGTCCCCACTTCATAAGGTCTTAATATAAGCATTAACTGAGATAAGACATTGAAGAACATGGAATGTATCTTGGAGGCAGTTAGTGATTAATGAATATTAACTATTATGACAAGGTACATATTACTAGACAGAAAACAGAACGAAATATAACAGGGAGTTTGAGTCTTCTCTTCAGAGAAGAGTTATTCATATAAGTGGAGAAAGTAAGACTAACAGAGAAAGTGGAAGAAGGTATGATGCATTGGTAATCTATAAAATGTCAAAAAATTAGATATTTGTACAAATCATTTTAATTTATTCTCATAGCAGAGTGAGTAAATAGCATTCCTGTTTTACAAATTAGGAAACTTTAAGGAATTTATCTGTAGTTTAAAAACTGATGAGGTACTTAACCACTGAGCCACATCCCTGGTCTGACTTTATTTTTATTTTGAGTCAGGGTTTCCCCAAGATACTTAGGGCCTTGCTAAATTGCTGTGGCTGCCTTTGAATTTATGATCCTCCTGCCTCAGACTCCCTAGTCCCTGGGATTACAGGCATGCACCCTGTGCCTGGAAGGAAATAAATTGTTTAGTATACAGAAGAACTGAGTAAGTGGTATCTGCCTGATCTAGAGGATTCAAAGAACAGAGTAGAACTGAGAAGTCAAATCATGAAAATATGAGGTAAGATTTATCAGAAAGTGTCTTAGATGCAGCATCTGAATTGTGACCTAGAAAGTTACCTAATTGTAGCCCAGGATTACTCATTCTATGAGATTATTTTCTTGTATTCTTAACTATTCCTGTTGGCCTAATACTTATGGTAGGAAACATCAGGCAGTTATGGTGTTAGGGGTAGAGGGACTGTATTTATAAGACTACATAACCTTTAAAGGAGCCTCGGCCCTATTTGAGCCATTGGGTAGCAAAAGGAAAGTAATACAGGTTTCACACAATTTATTCCTTACTTTTTTGATTTTTTCACACAATTTATTCCTTACTTTTTTGAGTAATTTAGAGAACTGTTTTGTTCATCTCTAATTTTACAATTCAATTGCCCAAATGAAATTACAATAACATAAGGCTCCATATAAATGATATTACACTCATATTAGACAAATAACTCTAATGAGATGAGTTTTTTTATAAAGCCTCTAAGGATTTTATTTTCTGTTTTAGAGAAAATGTTTGATCAGAAGAGATTTTAACTCTGGATTTTGAATAACCAATAACAATGTCACTTTAGTTGTAAAATATTATTTTATTGTCTGAGAAAATTTCAAGTCATATAGGAGAATATCATCTATAATGTAATTAATATTTAGGAAAAATATATTTATTCATTATTAGCTTTGATATATAATATCACTATAATAAGGAATGCTTAATTGTATTGCATTATGGTAGCTTCATTTATTCAAAGGCATTTTCCAGCTGTTACTATAGCATACTCAAAATAGTTAGAAGTCATACCAGTGTGGGAGAGGGTGAGAAACAGATTCAGGTAGTAAAAGAGATATTTCAATGCTAGTGGGGGTGTTTTGGTTGGCATGCCATGCAAACTCACAAAAGCCTAAGTAGAAAGATTTTATTATAAAGATTCACTTCTTTTTTCCAGACCTCAAGTACAGAAATACCATCAGGTCCCATGAGGTACTGGAAGCATGAACTGAAGAATAGTTTAAAACTATTCATCTTTTATGTTTGTCTCACATTTTTGTTGTGGTATCATGATCTTGTGTCTGCTTTACTTTTTTTTTTTTCATTTTTATCTCTCTACAGATTGTCTATCACTCCTTATCTGTACACATGGCATAAGAAGGCTACCACAACTTTCAAATATTTTTTGTGTTCCTTGAGGAGATTAAATTTACTTTAGACCTACTAGATTTGCTACTAAACCATAATGACCATAAAATTACCCAAAATAACAGAAAGAAGAGAATTATTCTTATTATGTAGCTTTATAATAATTTACTATTGGGACTACATACATAGTCCCTCCTCCTACAATTTCTACCATTACAGAGGCAGAGGGCTTTTATCTACATTCAAATAGATAAAAATATAATCAAAAGCTGAATATTGTGATATTTCTATGACTTAAAAATATATTGGAAATAAAGAAAAAGATATAAGGGTTTTCATAGTGGAATAAACAAATGTTCTACTGAAAAAAAAAAGAAGCAATATTGACTTGTAATAATATCCACTAGTCTAGTGCTTCTGATATCAAACATAACCTTGAGAGAGATGGCTGAGCTGGGGTTGTATCTCAGTGATAGAGAACTTGCCTACCATGTATAAAGCACTAGGTTCAATTCTCAGCACTACATAAAAATAAATAAATGAAATAAAGGTATTGTGTCAATCTACAACTAAAAAATATTTTAGAAAACCATAGATGGCTGAGCCCTACTTGCAGAATTTCTGAGTTAATAGGTAAGGGGCAGAACATAAGAATTGCATTTCCAACAATTTTCTTGGGGGTGCCACTGGAGACCATTCATGTTAAGAAAAATAAGCCAGACTCAGAAAGACAAGTACTGTAAGTTTTCTGTCATGTGTATAAGCTACAGGGAACAAAACAGAGGACATCACAAATATAGAAGAGAGAAAATTAGTGTAGAGAACAGGAATCAGGTAGAGGGTTGAAGGGAGGGGTAAGGGGGTAAGGGGAGGAACTGAGGAATGAAATTAATCTTACTAGGTTATATGCATGTATGATTATGCTATAATAAAACCCACTATTCTGTATAATTGATATGCATCATTAAAAACACAAAGGGAAAATACAGTTACATAGGAAGAATCAGTTCTAATGTTCTATATGTTGGGAGTCTCCCTGAGAACTCCCTGGGCCTTTAAAACATGGTGGTGGGCAAATTGCCATTGGGCAACTAGAACTCCCCGGGCCTTTCAGATAAGGAGCCCCTAATGCAACATGGCGACGGGCAAGTTGCCAGTGGGCAGATAACAAGTTGTTTTGAAAACCTTCTAATTGGCCCTCCCATCTTCCGTACACGTGGACAGTTCGTGCCCCTCATGAATCTTATGCAGGGCAGACGTGCGTGCACCATAGGTGATGACCTGACCTTTACTATGATTGGCCCAGGGAGCTTCCTGGTTTAAGATAACTGACTCTCACTTTCTATATAAGCTAGAACCAGCTTGCAGTAAAGTGCTTCATCTTTGTCACTGCTATCTGTGTGTGTGCATTTTAATCTCCGACGACGAACCTTGGCCTTTCACTATAGAACATTAGGGTAACTATAGACAATAATAATTTATGATATACTTCAAAATAACTAGAAGAGTATGATGGTCCCCAATACATAAAAATGATAAATGTTTCAGGAAATGAGAATGCTAATCACCACGATTTTATCATTATACATTATACATATATATCAAAGTATTATATTGTACTACATAAATATGTACAAATATATGTCAATTAAAATTCAAAAGTGTTTAGCATATTTGACATTGTTATATTTGGCTGAACACAAATTGAGTTTCAGGTTTAGCTTATGCTTAACTTAGTAAAAGATACTTTTTCCTCTGCTGGAATCAGGCAGGCTGACACTAATACAGGAAGGCCTAAGGTAGGAGGGACAATGAAAGCACCCAGAGCTTGACTGTTTTTTTTTATAATATTGACTTTTAATCCACTAGATATCTGCAAACATTAGGCTGTCTCATGATTCCTTTGTGAACTAGGTTTTGCTAGGTATTCCTGCTGTTGCCAAAAATAAGGAAAATATAAACAAGGACAAAGCAAATGAATGAAATCTGTCTTGACAAGATATGGTATTATAGATTAGATTGTGATCTACTGAATAACACTGGGGTATTAAAATGGAAAAGCAAACAAACATTCAGGGGGTGAAAAGATTAAAATATGTACAGTCTCATAGGCACTATTTTACAGAAATATTAAGAGTTAATTAGTCGTCATCATCTTTTCAGGAGAATATTCTTGTGACAAATAATAAAGAATTTGAAATAACAATAACAAAATATGTTTTATAAAAATATTTTAAAGCCACCCTGATAAATGTATTTATTGAAGTGTTCAGTTTGGAAAAATCTCTTCCATATACTATATGTCCTGGTCTCATATGTGTTAATATAACCAAGTTCAAACAAGCTATACCTATAGACATATGACATTACGTATTTGTCAATATTCATGGAAGTTTATAGCATAAATAGATAATCTTAATATATGTAAATTGAAAATAAATTATATAAGAGGTTAGGGGAGCACAGGATGGACTTTAGACTGTGAAAAATAATGTAACTCTATTATAGACAAGTGATCCTCCCACCTCAGCCTCATGAGTAGCTGGGACTACAGGCATGCATTACCACACTGGTTTTAAGTATTTCAAATTTATGCAACAACTTCACTGATTGGGTGGAATAGGGGAATGCTGATATAAGTAATTTGGGAAGTGAGTAGTAACTGTAATACTAAAAGAAAATATAACTGAAAATAAGCACTTCCAATAGTTGATAAAATTGCTTCCTGTGGGAATACAGGCTAACAATTCTGAAACCATTATAAATGTACACTGGAATTTAATAATAAAATACATGATGGCAAATGGTGGGAGCCAGGCTTCTTCTTGTTGGAACAGGAGGTTGCTGACAAGCAATGGGAGATAGTAGAAATGATCCATGTGATAATGGATCAGAGTTGGAAACATTAATTTTAACTCATGTTTAGCTTAATATAGATAGAGTTATGGGTATGTGTATATATACAATACACAGTTTTTTTCTGTCAACTGAGGAGGTGTAGGAGCAATGACACCATATTAGCAGTGAGAATACCTAGCACACAGTTCTTGACTTATCATTTTTAATAAAAAGGAACCAAGGCTACTTGGATATATGGATGATTCTAAGAATGGTGCAGGTAGTACACAATATGACTGCACAATACCTTGTAGTACCAAATCATTAAAGAAATTACAAAAAATAGACTAATTTCAGTATCCAACTGAAAAAGTTAATAGCCAAAGCTGGAAAAATTGTGTAATAAAATAATATTAAATTAAAGCCCCAAAAATAAACGGGGAGAAGAAAACAAACATTCCACAAAAAATAATCTGAAACACTTTATGTAGATACTCTGACCTCAAGATGCGTATCTCCAATCTTTATACATAGACTACACAGAGTATGGATAGGAGGAAAAATAGCATATTTACAGTGAAGAAAGCAACCTCAGCCAGATAATAAAGATGAACATCATTAGTAGCAAGTCAAGAGAATAACATATATCTTTGATTTGGAGTGATGAGAATGGCACTTTACCTCCATGTTCTTCCTCCCTGAAGCGCCAGTTTAATAATGATAAAAACATCAGAAAAATTCCAATTGAGGGAAATTTTAAAAATATTTTAATCAGTACTTCTCATTACTCTCAACATGATCAAAAAAAAAAAAAAAAAAAAGAAAGAAAAGTTTCAGAAATTGTCACAGCCTAAAAGAACCTAAGTAGATACCTTAGTTTATACATAGTTTGTCCCCCAGTGTTCATATACAGGAAACTTGGTCTCCAGTGTGGCAATGTTGAGGTAGTGGAAACCTTAAAAGGTGTGACTCACTACAAGATAACTAGATCATGGGGTTTGACCTCAAGAATGAATTTATTCTCTTTATCTGGAGTGGGTCAGGTCTAGTAGGAGAAGATTAGTTCCCAAGAGAACAGGTTGTCATGAAGAGCAAGCCTGGAGGTGCTGGGGTTGTGGCTCAGTGGTAGAGTGCTCACCTAACATGCGTGAGGCCCTGGGTTCGATCTTCAGCACCACATAAAAATAAATAAATAAAATAAAGGTATTGTGTCTATCTACAACTAAAACAAAATTTTTTAAATTGCAAAAAAAAAAAAAAAAAAAAAAAAAGGAGCAAGCCTGGTCTCTCACTACTCTGTTTTTTCCTGTCTCACTATTAGACCTCTTTCCTTCTGCACATATTCCCACCACTGTGATACCATCCACCATGAGGCCCTCTCCAATGCTAGGCAGATGCTAGTGCCATGATGCTGAATCTCCAGAACTATGGCCTTAATAAATCTCTTTTCTTTATAAAAATACATAGCCCCAGGTATTTTATTGGAACAATTAAAAACAGACTAAGATAGGAGGCATAACAACAATGGTATCCTAGAAGAGATCTTGAAAAAAGGAAATCAGATAAAAACTAAAGAGACTTGAATAACATATGGACTTTTGTTAGTAATAATGTACCATTATTGGATAATTAACTGTGATAAATGTACCATCCTAATGCAAGATGTTAAGTATAAGAGAAACTGGATGTGAACAGACACTGCAGTATTGCATATTTTCTAAAATTTAGAAGATTTTTAAAAATAATATATATCAATGATTGAAATTATTATCAGAAATTACTAAAATCAAAAGTAATAAAGAGTGAAATGTGTTTTTAGGATTTGTATTTCTTCCACACTATATATCAGATTCACATTTGTCCACTTTGCTGCCCTATAGGAGAGACTAGCTAAGTTTTCAATCTTCTTTTATCACTTTTTTCACCTAAGAGATCAAGGTACTGCACGTGACAATAGAATGAATGATGACTCCAATGCTCTGAGGAAATTATACTGTGTTTTCAAGTCAGTTTTCTTGTTAGCTTTGCCCAAGTTGGGGTCTACCTTGAAAGGTCAATCTGTATTTAAAAAATGAAAATTGCTTTCTCCTTTTAAACTGCCCACAACCATGGCCACAGAATACAACAATAACTTAAAAATCAGTTAAAAACATTAAAATAGAGTGATGTAATAGAGAATGAAGTTGGAGAAGGATCAATTAAGTAGGTAACAATTCGAATTGTGACCTGAATAAGATCTGGCTGTGGTTAACTGAAGGAAGACTCATTAGTTCAAAGAAAGTCAAAGGGCAAATATATAAGATGGGAAGGACAAAGAAATTAAAAGGGCAAAGATACAAGATGAGAAGGGTTTGGTAACTTAAGAATGGTAATTATGACTGTAGAGGTGTGAGAGAATGCACTGGATGTGGAGAAGACAATCAGATCAAATGGTACTTGCAGGCCAGGTTTAATTATTTGGATTTGTCCATGTTTTAGTCACTTGAGGGTTTTGAGTATTAGAGGGGTATGACTTAATAAGCTTATTTGCTTATAAGCTTTTTAAATTGAAGTAACACATGCAAATATACATCAAAGTGAGTAAATATTATATGTGCAGATTAAAGAGCTAATTTGTGGATGACTAGCCAAGTGTTTGAGTGTTAATTGTCCTCAACATAAATACCATAACTTTGAAAGCTATCTTCTCTCTCTTGGCTTACTAAAGAAAAATCATTTTAATTAGATCCTGTAAAAGTCATAGGTCATACTTGGTCTCTTGGCCCAGATTCTTGTCCCTGTCCCCTGGATTTTCATTTGGCATGCACACAAGGCTAAACTTTAGAATCAAATGGAATATAATTTCCTTTTAATGACCTTTTTCTGCTGAGATTGTTTATAACTAGGTTGGTGAATGCCAGTAATGGCAGTGAATTTTTAAAGGGATAAGTATTTCATCCATAGACAAATTTTTATTATAGGTATTTTGCTATATTTTTGATATTTTTTGCAGTTGTAGATGGATACCTTTATTTATTTATATTTATGTGGTGCTGAGGATCAAACCCAGTACCTCACATGTGTTAGACTGTTCTACCACTGAGCAACAATCCCAGCCCACATATTGTCATTAACCTTTTGTTATAGTTTGATTCCTTTATTCCTACATTTTATTGAGATATAACTCACTTCTCAATTAACCTTCTAAAATATACAATCTATTGGCTTATACTATATCCACAAAGTGTTCAGCCATCAACATTATTTAATCCAGGAATATTTTCATAACCCCCCAAAAGAATCCCTATACCCTCTAGCAGTTGCTCCCCACTCCCCATCAACCCCAGTCCCTAGTAGACACTAATCTCCTTTCCATTTCTATGGAATTGCCTATTATGGACCTTTTATAAAAAATGAATCATATAGTATGTGGCTTTTGTCTTTTTTTTTTACTTAGCATAATGTTTTTAAGATGCTCCATGTATATATCACAGTGTGTGTCAGAATGCATTCTACTGTTATGTATATCTAAAAAAACAAATAAAAAGATACACTTTTGTTCTAGATGTAACAGTACTTCATTCCATTTTGACTGAAAAATATTCTATTATATTGATATACTGCAGTTTGTATATTCATAGATGAGCATTGAAGTTGTTTCCACTTTTTGTCTATTATGAATAATTATGCTATAAATATTCATGTGCAAATATAAGTTGGCATATATTTTAAATTCTCTTGTATATGCCTAGGAGGGGAGTTGCTGGGTTATGTGGTATCTCTATATTTAACTTTTTGATGAATTTCCAAATTGTTTTCAAAATGGTTGTACCTTTTACATTCCCACTAACAATGTATGGGGGTTCTGTTTCCTCTATATCCTTACCATTAATTATTATTATCTGTGGTTTTAATTATAACTATCCTAATATGTGTGAAGTGGTATCTTATTGTGGGCTTGATTTACACTTCTCTAATGAGTAATAATATATTCAGCATTTTTATTTGTTTCATACCTACCAGCAGATTTTTATTACTTTGTATTTTTTTATCAGATAGGAATAAAAGAGGTGCAAGACTACACTTATGCTGCCTACTGTATTTTCTATGTTTGTTGGAATAACTTTCAGTTTACAGCTAGCAGCTAGCAGCTATGAGCAGCTCGGAGAGCTTGAAGAATCTACACTCGTTCAGGCCTGATAGGAAGGCCTGCAGGATGGGATGCTCTGCTCTAGTGTAGTGAAACCACATCCTTAGCACTTGTGGCTAGCGTTGCCAAGCTGCCAGGCCAGGAAACTGATAGCCAGGAGCTTCGACATGGAACTCCTAACATAGAAACCCCCTCCCCTAGGGACAAAGACCCTTCCTGATGATAGCAATATTTAGAGCATCCTCATAATGCGGTTACATTAGGCATAAGATGATTGGCTTATGGATACTATCTTGCTTGTGTATAATTGATGGGCACACCCCACTCGAACCCTATAACAGTTGTGTGCATTCCAAAAAGAAACTGAGCTACTGGATGACGACCTGAGGTGGGTCTCCAGCCAGTTCTCTCACCAGCTCCCAGAGTCTGTGTGTTGATTCCGCATCTCTACCCCACACGACAAGGTAGCCCAGTGACTAATTGACCACATCAGTGACCAGAACCACAGCATATGTTGTTACATTTTGGGTCATTTTTTATTTCTTCATGTAGACTTGAGTCTCTAGCATTCTTCTTTTTCAGCTTGAAGGGCTCCCTTTAGTATTTCTTGTAGGTTAAATATGCTAAGGACAAATTTTCTTAGTTTTTGTTAGCCTATTGTGTACCCCAAGTATTATCCCCATCCCCTCAGGCAGTCACATGTTCTATACTTCCTCCCTGATTGCTTTGAACACATGGTCATAATAAAAATGCTGTTTGTAATGGGCAACCACTTCTTGTAGTCTTCCTACTCATGTGTTTTCCCTGAAAAAAGAAATGACAAGAATGATATTTCAGAATGAATCTTCCAACTATTGAATTGA
This sequence comes from Marmota flaviventris, assembly GCF_047511675.1. Classification (NCBI taxonomy): domain Eukaryota; kingdom Metazoa; phylum Chordata; class Mammalia; order Rodentia; family Sciuridae; genus Marmota; species Marmota flaviventris. The sequence continues at coordinate 100,473,175 of NC_092518.1, forward strand.
AATAGTGTTAGAAGAAATGTAAAATATGGTACATATGTAACATAATGAAGTCCAAGAAGCTCAGATATTGATCATGTCTCCTCAGAAAGGGTCTTTCTTTTTCCCTTTAATAAAAATGGAAAATCCCCCAGGATGTACCAAAACCCTTGCCTACATTGATATGAACAATGAATCTCTAAGCCATATTACATGTGTTTTCAAATCCTTGCATTCCTCTATATATGTGTGTGTGTGTATGTACATATGTGTGTGTGTATATGTAAAATTACCCTGGATAAATGGAAAAACTTTTGTGATTGGAATTGGTTTGTTTTTTCTATAAGCTTAATTTTAAATAAAATTTGTAATGTTCCAGAATGAATGACCTAAGGATAATTAAGAATGTAATTTTATATTGGGCTGGGGTTGTGGCTCAGTGGCAGAGTGCTTGCCTAGCATGTGTGAAGCACTGGGTTTGATCCTCAGCACCACGGATCAATAAATAAAATAAAGATCCATTGACAAATAAAAAAAATTAAAAAAGAATATAATTTTATTGAATTATGCATGAGTATTTCTATGAAAATTTGGCATCAAAGTTCATCCAAAGCAAATAATTGCAACTGGAATAGGTTATTAATGCTCTGTAGGTATCTCTGTCAGGCATTACAGAATAAAGACACTTCCAAATTTTCTGAGATTATGGAAAATTAGCACTTTCTTACCTCTCAATGCATGAAAGCAACACTTCACCAAATGATTTAATCACAAGCCTCCCTCACCATCTGTACTGTCAGGATCTTCAACAGAAGCCTTTTAGATCCTGCTTGATGGTTCAGCCTGGTTCACAGCTATAGGGGAAAACTAGATACTAGGAAGTTGAAGAATAAGAATCACATTCACAGATGTAAAAATCTGAGGTTCAGAATCAAATAGAGATACTGCCATTCACACTGATCTTCCTGCTAGCTTCAGTAACTACCAGGACACTAGTTTATCCCTTATGTTCAAGATCTTGCCTGAACTATATTTCATAATTGTTATGATCACATTAGGTGATAGTCAACTCATGAGAAAATCAAAAAGAGTCAGAACAGAGGGAGTCCAATTTCCAGAGATATTTTCCTTGTCATTTTAAAATTTGGTTTCAGTGCCAGAGTATACATTTTTATACTCAGGTAGTATGCTGTGTGAATCATATATTATCAGAGATTGGAAAAAATGAACTTGCCATTAGAAGGTTTATATTCGAATCATGGTTCACCTATTACTTATGTGACATTTTACTTTACTAGTCAGAGTTTTTCACATCTGTTAGATAGGGATAGTCAAGAAGTAATTTACATCTGTTTTGTTGTTATTTTTTTTGGATTATCTTACAATTTTGCTTGTTTTTCTAATTTTGTTTTATTGATAATTTGCATACCAGAAAATCTATCCTTTTGCAGTATACAACACAATGAGATTTAGTATGTTCATAAAGTTATGAAACTATCATCGCTATCCAGTTTCAGAACATTTCATCAGTTCAAAAAAAAAAAAAAAAAAAGGCGGGGGGCTGGGGCTGTAGCTCCAGGGGTTGAGTGCTTGCTTCAAATGCATGAGGCATTAGGTTTGATCCTCAGAACCACATAAAATTAAATAAATAAAAATAAGATATGTGGATATCTACAACTCAAAAAAAAAAAAAAAAAACAACAACTAGAAGTCATTTCTATCAGTCACTGACCTACTTTCTACTTCTACAAATTTGCCTATTCTGAATGGAATCATACAATATGTGATATTCTGTGTCTGGCTTCTTTCATTTAGGATAATGTTTTAAGGTTAATCCATGCTGTATTATGAAATAGTGCTTCATTATTTTTGATGTCTGAATAATAATCCATTGAATGAAAACACCACATTTATATATTAAATTAGTAAATATTTAGGCCATTTCCACTTTTGTCTATTATGAATAATGTTGCCCTGAATATTGAAGTAAGAGTTTTTGTGTGGACATACATTTTCAATTCTCCTGAATACACACACACACACACACACACACATACATATACACACATGAATAGAACTGGGTATGGTAACACTGTTTAATTTTTTGAGTACTTGCCAGAGTGTTTTCCAAGGCAGTTTATCATATAATTATTTTCATTTCCAAGAGTTTTCTCAAGGGAGGGGAAAATAATTTATTAACTTTGCTTCCTTGGGCTTGTCCTATGGATTTCAGACTTGCCTAACCAGCCTCTACCACTATGTGAAAACCAATTCCTGATACTGTAATTTTAATATATCTCATTTGAATAACATTTGTTTAATGAATGTCATCATAATATTACTGTGTGAACAAAATGAAAATATATATTTAAAGCACTTAGCATAATTTCTGGCACCCAATAAGCTCAATAAATCCTTTTGGATGAGCAGTTGGAAGAGGAGGAAAAGATTGTGGAGAAGGAAGAGATAGGTGAAGAAGAAGGAAATGGAAGAGGAAGAGAAGTAAAAAGAAGTATTACTGGTGGTTTTAATGGTGGTTGAGAACATGGGTTTCTGCCACAATGATGTGTGACCTCAAGTACATTAGCTCATGTATTTGAGCTTTAGTTTTATAACATATAAAATATGGAATCTGAAGATAATAATTACAATACAAACTCAGAAGGCTGTTATAAGAAGTAAATGAGATAATGGATGTGAATGCATTTTGATACTTACTAAATTGAAAAGAAGCCTAAGAGATTATTGCTACAAAAAGTCTTTCTAGTCTGTTAGGCAAGTATGTAATAAAGATAAGTGTTGCTTGACATAAAGCTTCTTAGCTTCTTCCATAGTATTTATGTGGATTTAAATTGGGCTTAGAAAAGAGGCCAGGTGTGATCTAACCACTCACTAGGAGGGATTTTTGTTTTTAAAGACAAAATAAATACTGTATTTGAAGTTGAGTTGCATATGAAACATGTTGCAGAGAAGGGGATGGTATAGTTTCAATGAGTATATGATACTAGACCAATCACTCTGGGAATCAATTCAATTAAAAGTCAAATACGGAGAGGAAGGAAGATGGCGGCGAGGGGAGTGCATTGTCCCCGTGTGCTGCTTCACTGTGTGGGAGTATGACAAGTCAGGACGGCTAAAGGATATTTTGTTAGGAATTTCCAGCAATAGTGGGGTACTCCGGAACCTGGAGGAAGGATTTCCATCGCACGAGGATCGGCTACGGGGACTCAAACGCGAGAGGTTTGTCGCACGGAGGGTATCACTGCTTATTCAGCAAATCGCCCCGCGGCTAAAGTCTGGGATAGAGACGCAGGGTTACAGCGCTGCAGTTTCTGCCAGCCGCGCAAGCACCGTACTCAGGGCTGAATTCTGGGTTCGAGACGGGGGAAGGAAGCGGTCCATCTCGGTTCTCCACACCGGTCAGACCACAGAGGAGGCCAGCAGCCACCATGTTGGTAAACTGACGTCACCACCCCTGTTTTTGACTGACCGCAGCTCATTCAGCCATAGAACAGGTAATTTCAGGCTGCAATTCGCCTGCGGCTTGCAGACAGATTGCTAGGGCTCAGCGCAATCTGAGCCTGATCTTATCAGAGTGAATACTGAGCGCGGGGCGGCCGAGTTCCGGCTCCCGGAACTGAGCCCGCGGGGACTGCTTCTTGGAGCTTACATTTATAGGAGCTTACACCGAGCACGGAGTGGCCGAGTTCCGGCTCCCGGAACTTCCCTGGCCCGGGGCTAGGAGCCCGCGGAAACTGCTTCTCGGTCCGGGTCCTGCTGAGGGCCGGTCAGGACTCACCCGGTGCTTTGGTTGCCCGGCAAGGGGAACGAAATGCTGCCATTCGCATAGGATACCAACATGGCAGAGATCTGATGTCTGCAGAAAGCGGCGGAGGAGGGAACTTCATCAATACCAGTGGTGACATAAGCAGTTGGTCTCCTGGTAGGGGGGGTGAGGCACAGTCACCCGAGTCTCCTCAATTTGTCGTCGAGCCAGAGGGAAGGAGCCGGGCCGCCGCCAGCGCCCGGAGCAGGCCCAGCGGCTCGCCAGCGTGGTGACCGCGTGACCCCAATTGGAGAGGGGGCGGAGCGGAGCCGCCAGCCGCAACCGCAAGGTGGGCAGACCCGCGACCCAGTGGTACATGGGCGTGGTAGGAGGGGCAGGGCAGAGCCGCAGTTCGCGCTTGCAAGGTAAACAGACCTGTGTCAGCCTGGCGGGTCAGGCCCAGTGGCCTGCCAGTGTGGTACACACGTCACCCCAACTGGAGTAGGGGCAGAGCAGATCCTTCTCCCACGCCCGGATCAGGCCCTGCCGGTGTGGTGGTCACGTGACCCCAATTGGAGTGGGGGCGGAGCGGAACTGCCACCCGTGCCCGCAGGGTGAGCAGATCAGTGATCAACCTGCAGATCAGGCCCAGGGGTCCGCAGGCGTGGTAGGAGGGGCAGGGCAGATCCGCCGCCCGCGCCTCCAAGGTAGGCAGACCTACAACAGACCGGCGGATCAGGCCCAGGAGCCTGCCGGCATGGTACAAACACCACCCTAATTGGAGTAGTGGCAGAGCAGAGTCGCTGCCCGTGCCAGGAACAGGCCCAGCGTCCTGCAGGCGGGGTAGCCATGACACCCTAATTGGAGTAGGGGCAGAGCAGAGCCTCCACCCGTGCCCGAAAGGTGGGCAGATCTGCGACCGACCAGCGGGACAGGCCCAGTGGCCTGCCGGTACGACAGACACGTCACTCCATTTGCAGTAGGGGCAGAGTAGAGCCGCCTCCCGCGCCTGCAGGGTAGGCAAACCTGCAACCGACCGGCGGATCAGGCCCGGTGGCCTGCCGGCGTGGTACACTCGTCACCCCAATTGGAGTAGGGGCAGAACAGAGCCGCCGCCAGCTCCCAGAACAGGCCCAGTGACCTGCCGGCGTGGTAGCCACGACACCCCAATTGGAATAAGGAGAGAGCACAGCCGCCGCCCGCACCTGCAGGAAAGATACGCAAGCAGTATGAAAAGACAAGGAAAGAAAGGACCACAAGCAATGCAGGTCAACGCAACTTTAGAAGAGGTAACAGCTGCAGCAGATGGAATGTCAGATAAAGAATTCAGGATTTACATGCTTCAGATGATCTGGAGTATCAAGGAAGACATTAAACAGCAAAATCAGACAATGAAAGATCACTTCGACAACGAATTACGCAAACAAATCCAGGAAGCAAAGGATCAACTATACAGGGAGATAGAGGTTATAAAAAACAAACAAACAGAAATCCTAGAAATGCAGGAAGCAATAAACCAACTTAAAAACTCAATGGAGAATACTACCAGCAGAGTAGAACACTTAGAAGATAGAACATCAGACAATGAAGACAAAGTATTTCAACTGGAAAAGAACATAGACAGCTCAGCAAGACTGTTAAGAAACCATGAGCAGAACATCCAAGAAATATGGGATAACATTAAGAGACCAAACTTAAGAGTCATTGGGATACAGGAAGGTACAGAGCTCCAAACCAAAGGAATGAGAAGTCTATTCAATGAAATAATACAAGAAAACTTCCCAGACTTGAAGAATGAGACAGAACCCCAAATCCTAGAAGCCTATAGGACGCCGAATGTGCAAAATCATAAGAGATCCACACCTAGACACATCATAATGAAGATGCCCAACATACAGAATAAGGAGAGAATTTTAAAAGCTACAAGAGAAAGGAAGCAGATTACATTTAGGGGTAAGCCAATCAGGATAACAGCTGATCTGTCAACACAGACTCTGAAAGCTAGAAGATCCTGGAATAACATATTTCAAACACTGAAAGAAAATGGGTTCCAACCAAGAATTGTGTATCCAGCGAAATTAAGCTTCAGGATGGAGGATGAAATTAAAACCTTCCACGATAAACAAAAGTTAAAAGAATTTGCAGCTAGAAAACCATCTCTTCAAAACATCCTCGCCAAAGCATTACAGGAAGAGGAAATGGAAAATAACAATGAAAACCAACAGTGGGAGGTAGGACAGTAAAGGGGGGGGGGAATAATCAAAGAGGAAAACAAACCATGTTTAGTAACAGAAATAAACAAATATGGCTGGAAGAACAACCCATATCTCAATAATAACCCTAAATGTTAATGGCTTAAACTCACCAATTAAGAGACACAGGCTAGTAGAATGGATCACAAAACAAGACCCAACAATATGCTGCCTGCAGGAGACGCATTTGATAGGAAAAGACATATATAGGCTGAAGGTGAAAGGTTGGGAAAAATCATATCACTCATATGGACTTCGGAAACAAGCAGGAGTGTCCATACTCATATCAAATAAAATAGATTTCAAGCCAAAGTTAATCAAAGAGATAAAGAGGGACACTACATACTGCTTAAGGGAACCATACAACAACAAGACATAACAATCATAAATATTTATGCCCCAAACAATGGTGCAGCTATGTTCGTCAAACAAACTCTTCTCAAGTTCAAGAGTCTAATAGATCACCATACCATAATCATGGGAGACTTCAACACACCTCTCTCGCCACTGGACAGATCTTCCAAACAAAAGTTGAATAAGGAAACTATAGAACTCAATAACACTATTAATAACCTAGACCTAATTGACATATATAGAATATACCACCCAACATCAAGCAGTTACACTTTTTTCTCAGCAGCACATGGATCCTTCTCAAAAATAGATCATATATTATGTCACAGGGCAACTCTTAGACAATATAAAGGAGTAGAGATAATACCATGCATCTTATCTGATCATAATGGAATGAAACTGAAAATCAACGATAAAAGAAGGAAGGAAAAAGCATACATCACTTGGAGAATGAACAATAGGTTACTGAATGATCAATGGGTTATAGAAGACATCAAGAAGGAAATTAAAAAATTCTTAGAGATAAATGAAAACACAGACACAACATATCGGAATCTATGGGACACATTGAAAGCAGTTCTAAGAGGAAAATTCATTGCTTGGAGTTCATTCCTTAAAAAAAGAAAAAACCAACAAATAAATGATCTCATACTTCATCTCAAAATCCTTGAAAAAGAAGAGCAAAACAACAGCAAAAGAAGTAGAAGGCAAGAAATAATTAAAATCAGAGCTGAAATTAATGAAATCGAAACAAAAGAAACAATTGAAAAAATTGACAAAACTAAAAGTTGGTTCTTTGAAAAAATAAACAAAATCGACAGACCCTTAGCGATGCTAGCGAAGAGAAGAAGAGAGAGAACTCAAATTACTAGCATACGGGATGAAAAAGGCAATATCACAACAGACACTTCAGAAATACAGAAGATAATCAAAAACTATTTTGAATCCTTATACTCCAACAAATTAGAAGATAGTGAAGGCATAGATAAATTTCTTAAGTCATATGATCTGCCCAGATTGAGTCAGGAGGATATAGAAAACCTAAACAGACCAATATCAATTGAGGAAATAGAAGAAACCATAAAAAGACTTCCAACTAAGAAAAGCCCAGGTCCAGATGGGTATACAGCAGAATTTTACAAAACCTTTAAAGAAGAACTAATACCAATACTTTTCAAGCTACTTCAGGAAATAGAAAAGGAGGGAGAACTTCCAAATTCATTCTATGAGGCCAACATCACCCTGATACCTAAACCAGACAAAGACACTTCAAAGAAAGAAAACTACAGACCAATATCTCTAATGAACCTAGATGCAAAAATCCTCAATAAAATTCTGGCGAATCGGATACAAAAACATATCAAAAAAATTGTACACCATGATCAAGTAGGATTCATCCCAGGGATGCAAGGCTGGTTCAATATACGGAAATCAATAAATGTTATTCACCACATCAATAGACTTAAAAATAAGAACCATATGATCATCTCGATAGATGCGGAAAAAGCATTTGACAAAGTACAGCATCCCTTTATGTTCAAAACTCTAGAAAAACTAGGGATAACAGGAACATACCTCAATATTGTAAAAGCAATCTATGCTAAGCCTCAGGCTAGCATCATTCTGAACGGAGAAAAACTGAAGGCATTCCCTCTAAAATCTGGAACTAGACAGGGATGCCCTCTCTCTCCACTTCTGTTCAACATAGTTCTCGAAACACTGGCCAGAGCAATTAGACAGACGAAAGAAATTAAAGGCATAAAAATAGGAAAAGAAGAACTTAAATTATCACTATTTGCAGATGATATGATTCTATACCTAGCAGACCCAAAAGGCTCTACAAAGAAACTATTAGAGCTAATAAATGAATTCAGCAAAGTGGCAGGATATAAAATCAACACGCATAAATCAAAGGCATTCCTGTATATCAGCGACAAATCCTCTGAAATGGAAATGAGGACAACCACTCCATTCAAAATATCTTCAAAAAAAATAAAATACTTGGGAATCAACCTAACAAAAGAGGTGAAAGACTTATACAATGAAAACTACAGAACCCTAAAGAGAGAAATAGAAGAAGATCTTAGAAGATGGAAAAATATACCCTGTTCATGGATAGGCAGAACTAACATCATCAAAATGGCGATATTACCAAAAGTTCTCTATAGGTTTAATGCAATGCCAATCAAAATCCCAATGGCATTTCTTGTAGAAATAGAGAAAGCAATCATGAAATTCATATGGAAAAATAAAAGACCCAGAATAGCAAAAACAATGCTAAGCAGGAAGTGTGAATCAGGCGGTATAGCGATACCAGACTTCAAACTATACTACAGAGCAATAGTAACAAAAACAGCATGGTACTGGTACCAAAACAGGCGGGTGGACCAATGGTACAGAATAGAGGACACAGAAACCAATCCACAAAACTACAACTATCTTATATTTGATAAAGGGTCTAAAAGCATGCAATGGAGGAAGGATAGCATCTTCAACAAATGGTGCTGGGAAAACTGGAAATCCATATGCAACAAAATGAAACTGAATCCCTTTCTCTCGCCATGCACAAAAGTGAATTCAAAATGGATCAAGGAGCTTGATATCAAATCAGAGACACGGCGTCTGATAGAAGAAAAAGTTGGCTACGATCTACATACTGTGGGGTCGGGCTCCAAATTCCTCAATAGGACACCCATAGCACAAAAGTTAATAACTAGAATCAACAAATGGGACTTACTCAAACTAAAAAGTTTTTTCTCAGCAAAAGAAACAATAAGAGAGGTAAATAGGGAGCCTACACCCTGGGAACAAATCTTTACTCCTCACACTTCAGATAGAGCCCTAATATCCAGAGTATACAAAGAACTCAAAAAATTAGACAATAAGAAAACAAACAACCCAATCAACAAATGGGCCAAGGACCTGAACAGACACTTCTCAGAGGAGGACATACAGTCAATCAACAAGTACATGAAAAAATGCTCAACATCTCTAGCTGTCAGAGAAATGCAAATCAAAACCACCCTAAGATACCATCTCACTCCAGTTAGATTGGCAGCCATTAGGAAGTCAAACAACAACAAGTGCTGGCGAGGATGTGGGGAAAAGGGTACACTTGTACATTGCTGGTGGGACTGCAGATTGGTGCAGCCAATTTGGAAAGCAGTATGGAGATTTCTTGGAAAGCTGGGAATGGAGCCACCATTTGACCCAGCTATTCCCCTTCTTGGTCTATTCCCTAAAGACCTAAAAAGAGCATGCTACAGGGACACTGCTACATCGATGTTCATAGCAGCACAGTTCACAATAGCAAGACTGTGGAACCAACCGAGATGCCCTTCAATAGACGAATGGATAAAAAAAATGTGGCATTTATACACAATGGAGTATTACTCTGCATTAAAAAATGACAAAATCATAGAATTTACAGGGAAATGGATGGCATTAGAGCAGATTATTCTAAGTGAAGCTAGCCAATCCCTAAAAAACAAATGCCAAATGTCTTCTTTGATATAAGGAGAGTAACTAAGAACAGAGTAGGGTCGAAGAGCATGAGAAGAAGATTAACATTAAACAGGGATGAGAGGTGGGAGGGAAAGGGAGAGAGAAGGGAAATTGCATGGTAATGGAAGGAGACCCTCAGGGTTATACTGTGGAGGAGGTAGAGAGAGAGGAGGGGAGGGGAGGGGAGAGGTGGGGAGGGGGGAGGGTGGAGGATGGGAAAGGCAGCGGAGCACAACAGACACTAGTATGGCAATTTGTAAATCAATGGATGTGTAACTGATGTGATTCTGCAATCTGTGTATGGGGTGAAGGTGGGAGTTCATAACCCACTTGAATCAAAGTGTGGAATATGATATGTCAAGAAATTTGTAATGTTTTGAACAACCCACAATAAAAATTAAAAAAAAAAAAAAAAAAAAAAAAAAAAAAAAAATAAAAGTCAAATACATAAAAACTTTATTAATTTACAAACTTTTACTATTCAAAGATATAGCCCATGGATGAATAGAGGAAATTGCCTTTTAAAAATTCAGTATTGGAAGAAAACATTCAACAAGTTTTCTATATCCTTAAGATACAAGAGTGGTGGCATGCAACACCCTTCAACACTATTTGACCCTGTCCCTAACTATTTTTTTAACTGTAAAGGCAAGCTTTTCTTTCTATGCCCAAACCACTTAAATTCTGCAGTATGGTCTTCAGAATGACAAGCCCTAATTCCTGGAGCTTCATAATCCTAGCACTTGGATAGTAGAACTGAGGCCTCAGAATTCTCCACCTGCTTTCTTTGTCAGACACTGAGTCTAAAAGATGGGGTGGGGAGAAGTTAGGAGGGGATGGAGGTGGATGAAAGAGTCTTTCAAAAAGTTTTCAATAGGAAGGGGAAACCTATATGAAATAATTTAATTGTGTAGAAACATGTTTCTAGCATTGGGTGACTAATTTAAAAAAAACACTAGCACATAGGAATTTCTGTTATAAAAGAAATATTTTAGGCTAAGAATGGTGACATGGGCCTGTAAACCCAATGATTTGGAGGCTGTGGCAGGAGTCACAAGTTCAAGGACAGCTTTGACAACTTAGCAAGGCTCTGTCTCAAAATTAAACACACACACACACACGTAATGAATAAAAAGGGCTGGGAATACTGCTCATTTTTAAAGCACCCCTGGGTCCAATCCCCAGTATAAAAAAGAAAGGAAGAAAAAAATGAAGGGAGGGAAGGAGAGGGGAAGAGAGAGATAAAAGAGGATAAAAGAAGAGGAAGGGAGAAGAAGGGAGAGAAAGAAAGAATTTGGGTCTTAATTATTTGAAAATTAATTGATACTATAGTTACATTTTTTATGAACATATGGCCGTCATGAAAGAAAGTCTTCAGTCTTCAGAAGAGCAGAAATCAATGCTTTATAGCAAAAGTAGAAACCATGAAATTCTAGGGATAACATAGCATTATAGAATGTCATTCTTCCTCTCTGGACCTCAGTTTCCTTAACCTCGATTTTCTCCTCATGTGTTGCCAGATGTTTGAGTCTTTTTTTTTTGTCACTGTGACCTGACAAGAACAACATAGAGGAGGAAAAGTTTATTTGGTGCTCAGTTTCAGAGGTCTCAGTTCATAGATGACATACTTTATTGCTCTGGACCCTAGGTGAGGCAGAACATCATGGCAGAAGGATATGACAGAAGAAGGCAGCTCAGGAAGTTGCAAACAGGAAGCAGAGAGAGAGAGAGATCTGCTCAACAGGGACAAAACATAAACCCAAAGTTTCACCCCAGTGACCTATCTCCTCTAGCCACACCCTACGTGCCTATAGTTACCACCCAGTTAATCCATATTAGGGCATTAATTCTCTGATTAGGTTAAGACTCTCATAACCCTATCATTTCGTCTCTGAAAATTCATATATTGTCTTACACATGAGTTTTTAGGGGTTACCTCTTATCTACACAATAGCACCAGATAAAATACAATTACATTTAAAGTTTTTTATAAACAGCAAATAATTTTAGCATTAGTTGTCCCAAATATTGTACAGTGCATCTAGAGAAAAGATGTTATTTATTGTCTATCTGAAATTAAACTTAACTATGAGTCCTGCATTTTTATTTGCTAAATCCAGCAAGCCCATGGTAAAATAAGTTCAGAAGGCGTTAATTTTAACTTCTAAGGGTCATTCCAGAGGACAACATCCGTTTATCTGTTGCAGACCTAGCCTGGCAAGCTATATGAGTTAGGTGCAGGACAGGCTGAACTAAGTTGTCTGCAGGGCAGGCTGAATGAATGTTAGCTGCAGGATAACCCACGCACTCAAACCCCCCTCCCTCGTCTGGTTCTTTATCACCTGTTTGCATCAAGTCTGAACACTCAACCCCACTCAAGACTGAACACTCCACCCACACCCATCTGGTGCAATGGAAACCCACATCTGACCCCTGTCCTGTCGGCCTGAAGGCAGAAGATGACACCCTTAGCAACTACTGTATGCTCCAATCATTGCCAACAGGGCAGCTTGCAGACCCAAAGACTGCATTAGATTTTGGCTATAAAAACTCCCTCCTAAATGGATGGCATTAGAGCAGATTATGCTAAGTGAAGTTAGCCAATCCCTAAAAAACAAATGCTGAATGTCTTCTCTGATATAAGGGGGTTGACTCAAAATGGGGTAGGGAGGAAGAGCATGAGAAGAAGATTACCACTAAATAGGGAAGAGAGGTGTGAGGGAAAAGGAGGGAGAAAGGGAATTGCACGAAGATGGAAGGAGACCCTCATCATTATACAGAATTCATGTATGATGTTGTGAGGAGAAAAAAAAAAAGAAGTGTGTCACATTAGATTGAGTAGAGAGAAGTGAGGGGAGGGAGGGGAGGGGGAGGGGGATAGGAAGGGCAGCAGAATAAAATATACATTCTTATTGCTGTATGTATATAGGTGACTGTACGACCAATGTGATTCTGCAACCTGTACACTCAGAAAAATGAGAAATTATACCCCATTTGATTCAAATGAAAAACAAAACAACTCCCTCCTGCCGGGGGCCACTCTCTCTCTCTTGCTTTCACTCTGTCTTGCTGTCTCTTTCTTCTCTCGCCTCTCCCTCTCTCTCTCTCTTCTCCTTTTTCTCGCTGCTGCAAAAAATATCTCTTGGTCGCTCTGAGTGTTGTGGTCACTTTCCTTTCAATATGTATATTTTGAATGGATATAAGTATATGCTCATGTCAGGCATGGTGGTGCACACCCGTAATCCCAGCAGCTCACAAGGCTGAGGCAGAAGGATCACAAATTCAAAGCCAGCCTCAGAAACTTAAGGAATCCCTAATCAACTTAGCAAGACTCTGTCTCAAAATCAAACATAAAAAGGGCTGGGGATAATGCTCAGTGGTGAAGTATTCTTGGGCTTAATCCCTAGTACCCTCCCCTGATAAAAGTATATACTTGTAAGATAGTGGTTCTCAAACTACAGTTCCCTTAAGAATCATTTGGGGAATTTGTTTAAAATGTTGAGTCCATGCTACAGCTTTTGATATTCTGACTCACAAGTTGTGACTAGAGTGATGCCAGGGAATCTATACCTTTAACAGACACCTCAGGTAATTCAGATGCAGATATTCAAGGACAACACTTAAAAAAATACTGTGACTTTCTCCTACAAATATGTGAATCATGATTAATTGGTTCACAGAATTGTTGTACCCATCATTTATTTATGACTATACTAAAAACTTTAACACTGCTGTTCTAATCACACAAAAGACCTACCCTAGACAATCCTGCTAACATTTCTTTGACTAACACATTTTTTCCTTGTAGTACTAGGGATTGAACCCAGGGCACTCTACTACTGAGCCATAGACCCATCCCTTTTTAATTCTTTCTTTTCAGACAGGATCTCACTGAGTTGCCCAGGTTGGTCTCAAACTTGCCACCCTCCTGACCAGGCTCCCATAGTTGCTGTACCCCCATGCTGTGTTTGATCACAAAACATCTTTTTGTTAATTATTGTTAACATGGGGCAAATTTCAATTTAATTATATTCGTATGTGAATGAAAGCATTCAAGAAAAAAAAATGTCATTTATCTTTAACAAAGAGAAAGAATATGTTGAATACATGGCATGGAGATAATAGAGCAAAAATTCATTTGGGGGATAAGTGTGGGGCAGTGTTCTGACAAGAGAAAGCTAGTTGTTTTTTTAAGAGAGAGAGAGAATTTTTCAATATTTATTTTTTAGTTCTCGGCGGATACAACATCTTTATTTTATTTTTATGTGGTGCTGAGGATTGAACCCAGCACCCCGCGCATGCCAGGTGAGCACGCTACCACTTGAGCCACATCCCCAGCCCAAAAGCTAGTTATTTTAATTCAAATCAATGTACTATTGGGCTAAAACTCTAAAAGTTCAGAGATCACTACATATATCTATGCACCAAACTCTTCTCCAATGAACACGAAATATTCTGCAATATTCCATTTTTCACAATATTTAAATATTTCCTCTTGCAATGGCAATTTAAAAAGAGGAGTGTGTTACCAAATTAACTAACACCCTCACCAGAAGTTTTTCCTACAAGCATAGGTAGTTTAATTTTAATAGTTCATCAGATTAAAAATCAGATTGACTATTTTGGAGAGCTAGGAACTAGATTTTGAGAGACCTGGTTGTTAATGGTTTAAACTTCTGCATGTGGACATCCAAGTAATTTCTAAGGGTCATTCCAGAAGATCCATTTATCTGTTGCAGACCTAGCCTGGCAAGCTAGGTCTGTAATAGATAAATGGATCTTAACTGTAAAAATGTACATTAACTGTTTGTAAGATTGAGGCAACAATGTGTTTTTGAAAGGAATTATCCCATTATGTTTAACAAATATCCTTGATTCTCTACTCTTAGTTAATTCCAAGAAACCTATATTTCAATTTTGTGAAACAGAAATAAGATGAATTCAATACAAAATTGTGTGGCAGCATTTTTGAGTAACTTTTGTTTCTACCATGTATGAATGAAAGCAATGAATTTTACAAAACACTTAGAAGCTTGACTCTGTAGCCAGAATTCTTGGGTTTAAATCATGAATCTGCAAGCTACTATCTGCATGATCTTGGAAACATGCATAGATTTCCTGGCCTCAATTTTTCCCTAAGATGATGGTACAACTTTCTTCATTGACAGAAGAATTTAATGAGGTTATGTGGGTAATGTTCTTAGACTAGTGCCTGGTGCCTGATGAGTAAATAGACATATGAGATTGGGGGAGGTTGTTGTTATCATGGTACTTCTCACTGACAAAAACCTTCACCTATCATTTTGTTCAGAGTTCATTCTAACAGATCAAATATTCTGTTATAGCATGTTGAATTCTCAGGATTTAAGTCATGTGAAATGAAAAAATCACTGCAGTCAGATTACATTCACCCATTAATTATGTAATTAGGTTTCTTCCTTATTCATATATCATATATGTTTTAGATACCTCCTAAACACATGATCTCATAATGGTGAAGTTGGCAAAGCTTAGGAGGACAAAAATTCATCTTCTTTGCAGTAACACTTTTAAGTCTACAAGCTCTTTTCCAGAGATTTGTCTTTGAGATAATTTATTTTATTTGTTCCCCAAGTCCAAGCCTATGTGTTACCCTTTTGTTGGATTATCTCTCCATTTATCAGATTACCTGACTTTCATTGTTAACTGAAGTCCCAGGAAATATGACTTCTCTTTCAATTCAGTCTCCCAAACTTCAAGTTCAAACATGTCTTGTATAACCCTTTTCCTATTCTGCTCCTCCAACAATTCTAACTAAAATGGTGTGATTTATAGAAACTTCGATTAGACTTTTCTCAAGGTTCTGTGTACACATCCATTCCCAGGAAGTTTCTTTGAGTGAATATGGAAATTTCTCAAGCTGCCCTATTCATGACTATGTTCCCAAAATTCCACAGTGCCTGGCACAAAATAGACAATAAATGTTTGCTGAAAGAATGAATAAAGGCTGGTTTATTTCTGCTAACACATGGTATCATTGTCTTCATATTTTTTTCATTTTTACCTAACTTTGTGCATATTTAATTTATTGTATTGAACTCATTACTACTAAGTCTCTGGACTGATAGCAGTTTGCTCAGTATTTTTTATAAATTTTGCTCTTCGCTACTGGTTGTTATTAGAAAAACTGCTGATTGTCAGTGTTAGTACTTTTAACTAAGATCTCATCCTCATATTCAAAACTTGGTTTGCCATGCAGGCAACTAAATACTAGAGAAACTACTAATATACTAGATTCCATTTCTAGGAAGAATCATCTATTTCCAATTAGGCTAAAGTCTATCATGACTCCAAGGGAAAGAACATTTATTATAGAGGGCAATTCCAAGATAAACAATTCTTACTTTCATGTCAAGTCTATTGTCACTTATAAACTCATAAGACAAGCAAAACTATCAGCAGTAATCCCAGCTAATTGTGGGACATGCCAATAAAAGAATATAAAGGATGAACAAAAGCAGGTTTTGAACACTGGGTAGCATTTAATAAGAAAGTAACTAGAAACTTTAGACTAATTATTTAGGTATTTCATGTGGGAGTTTCAGGGAGCACCTCAGTCTGCATTTTGAATAAAAAGAGCACCTAATAAATTTCATATGGAATTAAGACATTCACCCCTTCCAATATTGAATTTCAGAAGTCTTGTGGGAGATGACCTTCAATGGAAGGAGGAAGCATCTGGCACAGTCCTAACTTGGTATGCCAGAATATCCTACAGTGGGCTTCTGAAAAAAAGTGTTCTCAGCTTAGATGTCAGGTTTGTTGGGAAGGGAGGGATTTTCATTGGCTATTCATAAGGGAGACTTGACTAGATTTACATATGCATTTAACATTTCCATGTGGGTTACCTATACTAACAATTTTTTTCTCTCAAAAAGTTCTTACTTTTTTGTAATCTAAATAGTTTAAAACATCTTCTGTAACTTTGATGAAACATTACATTCCTTTTTTAGAAAGTGAAAATTGCTGTTCTCAAATGGAAACAAATTTTACATCAAAGAGCTTAAATTCAATGCAGAGGGGAAAAAAGCCAAATATGTAAAGCATTCCAGCAGCTGGCACTGATATTGGCAAAGTCTGTCTCTAAACATGCAAAATGAAGAGATATGAGGTAGTTTTTAAATAATTCCAGAAGTTTCACACCTTTATTAAAATGATCTGAGCAGTCAGATTAAGGTGTATATTAGCCTGAATGACATGAAGAGATAAAACAAACCTTCACTTAACTTTATATAGAAAAAGGCAGACCTTATCAATCATAGCAGAAACTCAGATGTTTAGAAAAAAATTGGGTAATTGCTTTTTTTTTCCATTTTTCATGCAGATGCTTAGCAACATGGAGCCAAAACTAAGGCCAATGAGACTATGTGACTTTTTCTAAAGGGCAGATCAAATTGTTCCCAAAATATTTTATGAGGGAAAGAGAAGGAATGAGGTTGTCCCAGTCTAATATAATTATAGTGTTAGGGCTCTAATAGGATAAAGTTGCCTAGATACCCAGAACCTAGACAACTTAGAGATGCAGGCAAGATCCCATTGCTGTGATCTGTAATCACTATTATTTAGCTCTTTGTCAGAAAATATTAGTTTAGTTAGAAGGTAACATTTTGACAAAAAGATGACTAGAAAAATGATAGGTATTTAAAGTGCCTCTTGTAAAACTGCCTAAATTCTCACGAAAGAAGCAAAATAGAATGAAATTATAGCTGTTTAGCAGCAAAGTCTGATTTCATAATTAGAAAGAAGGACAGGTGGGAGAGAAAGAGAACTCAGATCAACACCACTTGGTGTTGACTTGATGGGCAAAAAGATTCATAAACAATTCAATATTACCCATGATTAGCTCTACTGATATTATTCATGTGTGAACATAGAAGAAAAAGAGAAAGGGAATCAAAGGGGCATGAGTGAGACAGGAGAAGATAAAGGAAGGAAGAGAGAAAAAAGAAGCAAGAGGGAAGGAGGGAAAGTCAGGAGAGGAGAAAGAGAATGAGGGATGGCAGATTGAGATTGATTTCATTCAGAGATTGAATTTAGATTCAGTATTGCAGAGAAAATCAGTTTTGATATTTTCATGTAGTTCAAGCTTCTGTTAAGACTGTCTGTTTTTGGTTAGGTCTAGGTGATATGTCTGGCTTCCAGGCCCTCCTTGACAGGGGTGGTATAAAGAAGAGAGGTCTATAAGGACTCCTTTCTCCAGATATGAGCTGGCTACCCAACCCTTTTCAGAAAGTTGATGGCAGTCTCCAGGCTTATAGTTCAATGAATTAATCATTCCCGTTATGTAGACAGGGCCATCCATCAAACACTAATTTGACCCAAAATTTTTATACATTTTCGTTGCCAAGCAAATGAATACCAGAATGAATGAGACCCTAAGCATGGACAGGATCCCCATAACTAAACTGGAATGCAAAGGAAAATAATGAAATATCATGGGTAAAGATGAAATAGAACTCTTTACCAGTGGTGTAATAGCTAATGTGGTTTAAAAAATATTTGAGGGGCTGTGGCTCAGTGGTAGAACACTCGCCTGGCACTTGTGAGGCACTGGGTTCAATCCTCAGCACCACATTAAAAAAATAAATAAAATAAAGGTATTGTGTCCACCTACAACTAAATATATATAATGTATTCACAGAGAAGCTTGTATTAAAATGTTTATTAAAAAGTATTTGATAATAGAGAAGAAAATAAAATAAATGAGACTAAATTTTAAAAAACAAGAGTGCCATCACAGGATCTAAGCAAGATTTCAAATTGTTGTTCGTAGATGGAAAAAAAATAGCGGAAACCTATGAAGTCAGAATACCACATCTAGACAGAGTTCCAACATTCTTTTATATGAGAGTATTTGGGTTCATAATTTCCCTGTCAAGCCAGCTATTCAAAATTCTAAACCAAAATTATCCTGGTATGTGAATATAGTTTTCTATTTCCTTTGTGGCAAAATGTATTTGACAGATGGACTAACACTATAAGATACTTTATTTTGGTGTTTTATTCATTTTTTGTTACCTTACTAACAGCCTATAGAGTAGGGAGCCCCAAGTCATTGTGACGTCAGCCTCCATTATTTAAAAATATGATCCATGTAATTTCTTTCTGGTTCCATAGGTCAGTGGAAAGGAAATAAACTTTTTTCTAAAATACAATAATTATGACTCTTTAAAAACACTTAATTCATGGGCTTTTCAGTCTATACACACAAAAGAACCATTATATTATTGATATGACAAACATACAATTTGTTGGATTTATTCCCAAATCTTTCTCATTTTGAAGTCTCCAAGGTGACGTTTTGTTTGAACTCATATGACCAAGAGAACCGAGGTTCTCTTTATCTCTGGAAATAATTTTAGAAACATACATTTAATGAAACTGTGTCTATAGAACCATATCAGAAAAAAACAAAGAAGGGAGGGCTAGGTGTGGTGGCACATACCTGTAATCTTAGAGACATAGGAAGCTGAGGGAAGAAACACATGTTACAAGCTATTCTAGATAATTTAATGAGACCTTACTTCAAAATTAGAGAAAAAAGGAATAAAAATAGAAGTGTTGTTGAGATGTAAGATGCTTTCACTTCTGTATATTCAATTCCATTTGTTCAAACAAACAAGTTGTACTAAATGATAAATGCTAGTGAGTTCAGCCTAAACCCCTTCAAACTGTACCATGAAAACTCAAGCAGAAAATTGATACTGAGATGCAGGATGATTGATTTGCTTGTGCTCAAATGATCAACCCTCAGAAATAATAATTAATCATCACAATACATGCAGGTGTTATACAGTGAAGACGTTTTTGAAAAGAGGAACAGAGAGGAAATGCTTATCATGGATCTTTGATAGAGAAACATATTTTGTGCTTTGGCTTGATAACATCAGTTCATTAACATTCAAGGCAGTTGACTCTTTTAACCATATTTGTATGATTCCTAGAAATTTAAAGACTTAAGACTGTCCACTTGGGAAAAGCCAATATTGTTCCCTTTGAAATCATTGAGAGAAATCTTGCATCCATTTGGGAATGTGGAATAGCTTTGAAATTGATGTGTTCTGTCATTAAGCATGAATGCTTGACAAACTCCTTTGATTTTACAGATTGTAAATCCTTGCAACACTGCAAGAAGCCATTTATGAAACAGAGCCATTGATTGTGCTAATCTATATAGTGATCATCAGAGGTAGCCTAATGAGTAGGTTCTGTCTTGATAGTGTGCCTAAGAGGCATCATACAAGGAAGCAGCCCAAAATTAGTTCCTTTGGGTTTGAGCTTTCTGATCTGGGTTTCTTATTTAAAAAGTAGTATTATCAAAAGTAGGTACACACTAAGTTATTTTTACTCAGTAATTCATTCACTCTTTTGACAAATATATTGAATTTCTACTATATACAGTATACTTTGAGAGTACTCAAAATGAATATGATCATTAGTTTTAAAGATTTTTATCATCTTAGGAGAGGAAATATGATAATTTACACACATAAATGTCAACAAAATGAAAAACTAAGGGGGTAGATGTAAACAGGATAGGCATCTGATAGGAGAATAGTTAGAAGGGGGTATCTACAAAAAAGAAATAAGGGGTTGGGTTTGCAGCTCAATGGTAGAGCGCTTGCCTAGCACATACAAGGCACTGGTTTTGGTCCTCAGCACCACATAAAAATAAATAAATAAAATAAAGGTATTGTGTCCATCTACAACTAAAAATATATATATATATTTTTTAATTTTTTATTGTGGGTTGTTCAAAACATTACAAATTTCTTGACATATCATATTCCACACTTTGATTCAAGTGGGTTATGAACTCCCACCTTTACCCCATACCCAGATTGCAGAATCACATCAGTTACACATCCATTGATTTACAAATTGCCATACTAGTGTCTGTTGTGCTCTGCTGCCTTTCCCGTCCTCCACCCTCCCCCCTCCCCACCTCTCCCCTCCCCTCCCCTCCTCTCTCTCTACCTCCTCCACTGTATAACCCTGAGGGTCTCCTTCCATTACCATGCAATTTCCCTTCTCTCTCCCTTTCCCTCCCACCTCTCATCCCTGTTAAATGTTAATCTTCTTCTCCTGCTCTTCGTCCCTACTCTGTTCTTAGTTACTCTCCTTATATCAAAGAAGACATTTGGCATTTATTTTTTAGGAATTGGCTAGCTTCACTTAGCATAATCTGCTCTAATGCCATCCATTTCCCTGTAAATTCTATGATTTTGTCATTTTTTAATGCAGAGTAATACTCCATTGTGTATAAATGCCACATTTTTTTTATCCATTCGTCTATTGAAGGGCATCTAGGTTGGTTCCACAGTCTTGCTATTGTGAACTGTGCTGCTATGAACATCGATGTAGCAGTGTCCCTGTAGCATGCCCTTTTTAGGTCTTTAGGGAATAGACCAAGAAGGGGAATAGCTGGGTCAAATGGTGGCTCCATTCCCAACTTTCCAAGAAATCTCCATACTGCTTTCCAAATTGGCTGCACCGATCTGCAGTCCCACCAGCAATGTACAAGTGTACCCTTTTCCCCACATCCTCGCCAGCACTTGTTGTTGTTTGACTTCTTAATGGCTGCCAATCTTACTGGAGTGAGATGGTATCTTAGGGTGGTTTTGATTTGCATTTCTCTGACAGCTAGAGATGTTGAACATTTTTTCATATACTTGTTGATTGACTGTATGTCCTCCTCTGAGAAGTGTCTGTTCAGGTCCTTGGCCCATTTGTTGATTGGGTTGTTTGTTCTCTTATTGTCTAATTTTTTGAGTTCTTTGTATACTCTGGATATTAGGGCTCTATCTGAAGTGTGAGGAGTAAAGATTTGTTCCCAGGGTGTAGGCTCCCTATTTACCTCTCTTATTGTTTCTTTTGCTGAGAAAAAACTTTTTAGTTTGATTAAGTCCCATTTGTTGATTCTAGTTATTAACTTTTGTGCTATGGGTGTCCTATTGAGGAATTTGGAGCCCGACCCCACCGACTGTAGATCGTAGCCAACTTTTTCTTCTATCAGACGGCGCGTCTCTGATTTGATATCAAGCTCCTTGATCCATTTTGAATTCACTTTTGTGCATGGCGAGAGAAAGGGATTCAGTTTCATTTTGTTGCATATGGATTTCCAGTTTTCCCAGCACCATTTGTTGAAGATGCTATCCTTCCTCCATTGCATGTTTTTAGCCCCTTTATCAAATATAAGAAAGTTGTAGTTTTGTGGATTGGTTTCTGTGTCCTCTATTCTGTACCATTGGTCCACCCGCCTGTTTTGGTACCAGTACCATGCTGTTTTTGTTACTATTGCTCTGTAGTATAGTTTGAAGTCTGGTATCGCTATACCGCCTGATTCACACTTCCTGCTTAGCATTGTTTTTGCTATTCTGGGTCTTTTATTTTTCCATATGAATTTCATGATTGCTTTCTCTATTTCTACAAGAAATGCCGTTGGGATTTTGATTGGCATTGCATTAAACCTATAGAGAACTTTTGGTAATATCGCCATTTTGATGATGTTAGTTCTGCCTATCCATGAACAGGGTATATTTTTCCATCTTCTAAGATCTTCTTCTATTTCTCTCTTTAGGGTTCTGTAGTTTTCATTGTATAAGTCTTTCACCTCTTTTGTTAGGTTGATTCCCAAGTATTTTATTTTTTTTGAAGATATTTTGAATGGAGTGGTTGTCCTCATTTCCATTTCAGAGGATTTGTCGCTGATATACAGGAATGCCTTTGATTTATGCGTGTTGATTTTATATCCTGCCACTTTGCTGAATTCATTTATTAGCTCTAATAGTTTCTTTGTAGAGCCTTTTGGGTCTGCTAGGTATAGAATCATATCATCTGCAAATAGTGATAATTTAAGTTCTTCTTTTCCTATTTTTATGCCTTTAATTTCTTTCGTCTGTCTAATTGCTCTGGCCAATGTTTCGAGAACTATGTTGAACAGAAGTGGAGAGAGAGGGCATCCCTGTCTTGTTCCAGATTTTAGAGGGAATGCCTTCATTTTTTCTCCATTCAGAATGATGCTAGCCTGAGGCTTAGCATAGATTGCTTTTACAATATTGAGGTATGTTCCTGTTATCCCTAGTTTTTCTAGAGCTTTGAACATAAAGGGATGCTGTACTTTGTCGAATGCTTTTTCCGCATCTATCGAGATAGAAATAAGGGGTTGGGTTTGCAGCTCAATGGTAGAGCGCTTGCCTAGCACATACAAGGCACTGGTTTTGGTCCTCAGCACCACATAAAAATAAATAAATAAAATAAAGGTATTGTGTCCATCTACAACTAAAAATATATTTTTTTTTTTTAAAAAAGGAATAAGAGGAAACTGACAAGGAGGGAAGAAACACATCTTAATTTTGCATATCACAATTGTATTTTTTAAATGTAGTTTTCCTTGAACTAGACTGTATGATGTGGGATAGTAAAAAACAAACAAACAAAAAAACTGCTAGGCCTTAAGCATAACCAGCTAGTTCTAATCAAGAACATGAAAAAGAAAAGGGAGTAACCATTCAGGTCAGCTGAGAAAAGCATCAACCTCAAGGAATTAAATTATAAACACATAAATGAGATGTTCATGCCCCAAATTCTTACTCTAGTCTGTGTTCATTCGTTAATAGTTGAAAAGAGAGAAAACAGAAAGTAAATCTATATGACAAATGCATATAACCTGTAAGAATTGGAAATGAGGCCTAGGTACAAATGATGAATTTAGAATTCAGCCTGAAATTGAAATATATATCAGGGATTTACTGTTTTCTATTTCTTTCTTAGCTAGACATTTCATATTCTGGGTGTTTGTTATTTAAATTTCTTTTATAAAACTGTAATATCTACATAATTTGGCTATAGGATAAAAAATGAACCTGTGGAAACTCTCTCCATGTATATATATATTTTTTACATATATATATATTATTTTTAAGTGTATAATATATACATATAAATTATATATTTATGGGGTACAATGTGATATTTAAACACATGTATATGATGTGTAATGATTATATCAGCATAATTGAAATATCCATCACCTCAAACATTTATTATTTTTTAATTTTAGGAACATTCAAAATCTTCTTTTCTAGTTATATTAAAATATACAATTAAATCTTGACAATAATAGTTACCTTATTGTACTATAGAACATTAGAATTTATTCTTCCTATGCAAATGTATCTCCATGCCCATTAATAATTCAATCTCCACCTTCCCCTCTCCCTGCCATTTCTAGCCTCTGGCAGCACTATTCTACTTTCTATTCCTATGAGATCAACTTTTTAGATCTCACATATTAGTGAGATCATGTGGTACGTGTCTTTTTGTGTCAGATTTATTTCATTAACATAATGTCCTAAGGGATCATCTATGGTACTGTAAATGACATTATTTCTTTTTCATGGCTGGGTAACATTCCAGTATATGTATATATGTATGTGTGTGTGTGTGTGTGTATGTGTGTATGTGTGACATTTTCTTTATTCATTCATCCATCAATGGAGGCCTAGTTTGACTCCATATTTTAGATACTATGAATAGGGCTACAATAAATATAAGAGTACAGATATCCCAACAATATACTTATTTCCTTTCCTTTAGATATATACCCAGTAGAACTGCTTAATTGTAATGATACTAAGAGAATAACATCCACCAACATACATTATATAATGATGTTTATTCCTACTTCCAGATATGGTTCCTGAGTCCAGTATAGTGGTGCACACCTATAAACCTAATAAGTTGGGAGAGTGAGACAAAAGGATTGCACATTCAAAACAGCCTCAGAAACTTATGGAGGCACTGTCTCAAAATAAATAAAAAGTACTTGGGATATAGCTCTGTGGTAGAGGGCCCCAGTGTTCAAGGCTGAGTAACCCAAACACATGTGCATGTACCCACCCCCCCCGCCCCACAGGCTGGATTCCTGGCAACCATTGGGCACTAAAAAAATGGAGGCATATTCAATTTTATCTAGTTCAGCTATAAGTTGTACATCATTCTTAAATATTGGAATGTAGTCTATTCTTAGGAGTTTCCTAAAACCAAATTATTTCAGTGAATAGGTGCCCAAATGAACTGGCTATGTTGAGAATAACATTAGATAGTCTCTATATATAGATTTTATACACACACTATAGGTAATATGTAGAATTAGTCTTTTCATTTAGAAACTTATAGGTATTAGATAATAATTATTATTATTCCAAGTAAACTTTCATTTATTTCACTAAATCAGTAAATATTTTTCTCAACGTTTTTTGACATTTTACCTTCAAATGTTCACTGGTTGGTTTCAGTCACATAGACCATTATGGATATTTTTTTTCCTACAAAGAGTGGAAGGAAAGCACTGAATACATGAATTTTTAAAAGGAAAACATTATTTACTTTTGTTATTTTCAATATACATTGAAAATAAACTTTGAGATGCGAGGAAGGCAAAATCCTAGTGAGTAGTTTGCTTCTGACTGGAAAGCATGCATGCATACATAAATGAATGAAGAAACAACCAAGCAAGCAGTATTTTATTGAAGAAATCCTTTTAATGCTTTTACAATACTCATTAAATGGTGAAGAAGCAGATTAAGAAGCTAGAGAAAAGTTAATAGCAGTCTCACTGTATTTAGCAAATTGCTTATTGAAATAGCTATATTCATTTATTTTTAGTTAATAGGCACTGTCCTAGGCACTAGTGAGATAGAGGTAAACAAAACAATGTCACTTTCTTCAAGAAATCTATAATTGGAATAGGAGAAGTCATTAAACAAGTGGTTACACAAGCAATTTGACCATCAGATAAAAGGTTTGAAAATTGTGTAAGAATAAGAAGGCATGTAGCAGAAAAACCAGACTTTGTCCAAGAGCTCGGGGAATGTTTCT
The DNA here is from genome assembly GCF_047511675.1 of Marmota flaviventris. Taxonomy (NCBI): domain Eukaryota; kingdom Metazoa; phylum Chordata; class Mammalia; order Rodentia; family Sciuridae; genus Marmota; species Marmota flaviventris. The sequence goes on from NC_092518.1 coordinate 100,498,948, forward strand.
CTAACGAATCCACATTAAAGGTGAAATATGAGGAATTAATTAGCTAGAAAAAGTAGTGGGGAAAATATATGCAAAACCCCAAAGAATGGCATATTATAAGGAAGTAAATAAAGGTTGATATGGCTGGTGACTAAAGGACAAAACAGTGTGAGAAACAAGTAAAGATAGAAAAAGTCAAAAGAGCAAAAATGTGTACATTTTTGGAAGAAATACTGAAGATTCTATATGAATCACGTAAGAAATTAATTCCTTCATTCATTCTAGAAATATTTGTGGAACATTTATATGCCAGTTACTATTCTAGATGCTGAAGATATAATATCTTTGCACTCATGAAATTTATATTGTAAAGGGGAAAGATGGACAATAAGCAAAATAAATACATAAACTATGTATTTGGTCAGATGACAATAAGAGCTATGAATAAAAATATAGCAAAGACTGCTAATATGGAATGTGCCTTGAGGCATTACAATTTTAAGTAGGCTGGACAAAGAAGGACATGATAAAAAGGTAAGATTTAAGTAAGATTTAAAGGAAATGTGGGAGGCAGCCATCAGGATTACATTAGTTGTCTATTGTTGTGCAACCAGTTACCACAAATTAAGTGGCTTAAAACAGTGCTTGCTTTCTCACATTTTCTATGGGTCTAGTGTCTGGGTATAGCCTAGTTGGGACTCAGCTCAGGATCTCACAAAACTGCAATCAACATGGTGTCTCAGGCTGAAGCCTCCATTGGGGCTTGGGGGTCTCTTCTAATCTCATGGAATTATTGTTAGAATTTATTTCATTGCAGCTGTAGAACTCATGATGGCTTGCTTCTTCTAACCCAGCAGAAAAGACAGAGCTTTACAAAATAGATTTAAGTCTCTAACTACTAAATACACTTTTGAAAAGCTCACATGATTAGGTTAGGTTCACCCAGGATAATCTCCCTTTTGATGAATTTGACATCATCTGATTAGGGGATTTAATCCATTCTGCAAAATCCTTTCACTTCTTTTCATATAACATAATGTCATTAAAGAGTGATATCCCATCATCTTTACCATATTTTGTTGGTGAGAGGCAAGTCATAGGTTACAGCTGTACTCAAGAGTACTGAGCATGATTTATTTGACTTCACCTTACAGTGTGTATGCCACAAGGGTATTTGAGTGAAGTGATTTCCAGTCAGTATGTGTATGGCACTTTCAGGACATCAAGGAGTCTAGCGTGGCTAGAGTGGAATGAATTGAGAAAGATTAGAGAGAGATACTGTCAGATGAAAGAGCTGATCTTGAAGAGTCTTACAGGCTCTTATAATGACCCTCAGTTTGGAATGAGGGAAACACTGAAGGGTATTCAACAAAGAGTGACATGATTTGATTTTTCTTTAAAAAATTACATATGTTGTTGTGTTGAGAATAGAATGAAGAAAATGGAAAATCATACAAGAATTTGAAGCAGAGGTGTGACATGAATGAAAGTGATGATAAAATAGTGGCTCCTTATTCTTCAGAAAAGAAGCGGCCAACTAATACAGAGTCTTTGCTTTTTATCTGATTAGAGCTTTTGCAATTCTTGAATACATGGGAGATGGGCTACATGAAGATAAAGTATGAGAAGGAAGACATCCTTGAGGGAGTGTTTGGTTATTAATATATTTTATGGGGCCAGTAGACAGATCACACAAGATTACATATCATTAAAATTTAAGGTTACTGAATTATTGACATAGTTCTATGTATGAAATAATATAATTGTAGACCTGGAAAGAATATTGAAATTATTTTAATATTTATTCTAAATATTGCTTTAGGGGCTTGTTTATTTGTCATTAGTATAATTCATGATTTTCTTTTTTAAACATACAACAATCTAGTGACCTCCCAATTTTCAATCAATTTGGGGTAGTAGCTCAGTAGAGGAGTGCTCGCCTAGCATGTGTGAGGCTCTGAGTTTGATCCTCAATACCACATAAAAATAAATAAATAAAATAAAGGTATTGTGTCCAACTACAATTAAAAGAAATGTTTTTTTTTTTTTTTTAAATTATACTAGGAGAGAGAGTATTATCAGCAAGATGGAGGACTACATAGCCCCACACACATTTTCCTTCAGGGAAATATTAAACAACAAGAAGTTGGATAAAATAACTTAATAAATCAATTAAGCATTTACAACAACTAAGTTAACAATCTGTTAGGAAAAATTCATATTCAAAATTAGGAAATTATGTGGTATTTTTGTTTACTCATTCTTACCTTACCCCCCTGGCATAAAGGATGCCATTTAGGAGAAACAGTTGTCCAATGACTCAGTTTCCATTTGTAAACCAGAGAGAGTGGAACATGTCACATATGCAAAATTTTATCCCATTTTTGGGCTAGTCAGGTTTTGTATCTGTATCACTTAGAGACTCTCAGAATCTAGAATGTCTGGCTAAGTGAAGCTCTGGGAAGCAACCAGAATGGCTTATAGAAACCTTAAAGGGATTATAGACCCATAGAGACCTGAGGCAAAAGGTTACTGATCGGGGAACAAAACAGAACAGATAAGTCTCAGACAAGAAGAAATGGAGAAGCTTAAGAAAATTAAGACATTTAAAAACAAACACATATATGGGGGAATTGGAAAAACATGCACACAGACTCCAAGGGATATTCATGTTAAGAAATGTCAGGAACACTATGAGTCCTAAAATTGGACTGATTTGTTTAGGTCTTTCCTTGTTCTAGGTCATTCTCCAAAGAGTGGGAGAGGTTACTGTTTTTTCAAGTGCAAAATTTTCAATAAAAGATCACAAGGCATACAAAAAAATAGAAAAATGTGGTCCATTTAAAGGAATAAAATAATCTCCAATAAACTGTCCCTGAAGACACAGGCCCCAGACTTGTTAAATACAGTTGCCTTAATTATATTCAAAGAGGTAAGTAAAACATGGACAAAGAAAATTAGGAAAGTGATATGTGAACAAAATGAGACTCTGTTGACAAAGAGAGAGAAGTATAAAAAGGTACCAAATGGAAATTCTGGAACTGAAAAACATAATAACAGAAATGAAAATTTTACTGAAGAGTTCAACAGTGAATTCAAAGAAGCAGAAGAAAGAATTATTTAACTTGAAGACAGTTCACTTGAAATTATTGCATTCAGGGAGAAAAGAATAAGTGAAAGAAGGTAAAAAGAGCCAAAGGACTTATGAGAACATCAATAAAACCAATATAATTATTACAGAAGTTCTTGAAGGAAAAGAGACAAAGAAAGATTGTTTGAAGAAATAATGTCCAAAACTTCCCAAATGTGAAAAATAAACATGGATATATGAATTGAAGAACCTCAAGTAGAATAAAATCATTAATAGCAACATTATTCACAGTAGCCAAAAGGTGGAATCCCTCAGTGTCTCTGATTCCACTTACATGAAGGACTTATGGTAGTCAAATTCACAGAGATAAACATAGAATAGTGGTTGTCAAGAATGAGTTATACTCCATGTATGTATAATATGTCAATTACACTCTATTGTCATCTATATCTGAAAAACAACAAATAAATAACAAAGAATTAAGATAAGGAAAATGGGCATTTATTGTCCAATGGGTATAGAGTTTCAGTTAGGGAAAATGAAAACAGTCCTGGAGATCGATGATGATGACAGCACAACATTGTGAATGTGCATACATTCTAATATTTATTTTCTGTATAGCACAGTAAAAAATTAAACAAACATACAAGAAAATGAGTAAAGCTATCTAGGGCAGCCTGATAACTCCAGTAGGAATTTTAGCACACATTTCTGGCAGATAGATTTTTCAGACTTGCCTTAAAACTTGGCATATCCAACAAGTACATTCAAGACCTGCTCAGGAATATTTGCTTAATAATTAAAATTGGTCTCTCAGTTTCTTAATGCTCTTCATACTTCTTCATACAACTACTATATTTATACTTGATCATGATCCCTTCTTTTCATAATTTGGACCTGTTATTTTTAGTGCTACTGTGGTTTTTATAGAATAGTGATTATCAAATTAATGTATATTAATATGTATATTTATTTTGTATTTTAAAATATTTTAATGAAAGTTATCACACTCGAGAGTACAAGGTACCAAACAGCAGTCAGTGAAAAGAATGCTGAGAAATATTGCTTTAGGGGCTTATTTATTTCTCATTAGGATAACTTATGATTTTCTTTTTTATACATACAAGCAATCTAGTGACCTCCCAATTTTCCATCAATTTTCCAGTTTTGCGTCTCTGTCCAGGTAAAACACTTGCATTCTGAAACTTTCTTAAACCGCAGAATATTCATTTTATTGATGTTATCACACCATATTGATGGTTACTTTTCCCGAAGATAGATATTTTTCAAGCACATCAATAGCCTCCTTTAACAGCGAGACTAAGTGGGACTTATAGCATATTCTATGGTTCCTAGATATGATCTCTACAAATTTAACTATAATGGCTAGTAATAACATAGCAGGCATAGTCTATAAGAAATAAGCAAAAACTATATTAGTGTTTCTGAAAGACAACCTTAGAGGTCACATGCATCATGATCATGTAGGGCAATTGTTAAAATGCTGATTTCTAGTCCCCACACCAAACCCACTAAACAAGAATCTCTAGGAATAGAGTCTGATATAATATACTATATATACATATATATGTATATATGCAGTACTATATATAGTACAGTATATATTTTATATATTTATTTATATGTAAATAAATATTTATTTATTTATTTGGTACTGGGGATTTAACACAGGGGTGCTTAACCACTGAACCACACCCCCAGCCCATATATATATATATATATATATATATATATATATATATATATATATTTTTTTTTTTTTTTTTTTTCTGTTTTTTTTGGTCGACTTATTTTAATAACATGAAAATGGTAAATTTTGTATAAAAAGTCCATAGCAGACATCAGTCTCATGCAAAATTATGTGTGTAAACACCCTCACAAACATACACATTTAGTTTTATCATATATGAGTTCCTAAAATGCACATATCTGAGAATTCATACTACCCACAGTGTCTGTTCTTGTCCGTGGTACTTCTTTTTTAAATTAAATTATTTAATTATTCTAATTTATTATACATGATGGCAAAATGTTATTCATTTCATATTACACATATAGAGCCCAATTTTTCAAGTCACTGATTGTACACAAAGTATTTTCACACCATTTGTGTCTTCATACATGTTCTTAGGGTAATGATGTGTAACTCATTCCACCATCATTTCTATCCCCTTACCCCATCCCTTCCCCTCTCTCCCCTTTGCCCTATCTAAAGTTCCTCCATGTCTCCCATGGTTTCCCCCATCACCATTATGAGTTAGCATCCACTTATCAGAGAACACTTTTAGTCTTTGTTTTTTTGGGATTGGCTAACTTCAGTTATCATTATATTCTCCAACTTCATCCATTTACCTGCAAATGCCATGATTTTATTCTGTTTTAATTCTGAGTAATGTTCCATTGTGTATATATACCAAAGTTTCCCTATCCCTTCATCTACAGAAGGGCATCTGAGTTGGTTCCATAATTTAGCTATTACGAATTGTGCTGCTATAAACATTGATGTGGCTTTGTTACTGTAGTATGCTATTTTTAAGTCCTTTGGGTATAAACCGAGGAGTGGGATAGCTGGGTCAAATGGTGGTTCCATTTCAAGTTTTCCAAGGAATCTCCATACTGCTTTCCTGATTGGTTGCACCAATTTGCAGTCCCACCAGCAATGTATGAGTGTGCCTTTTAGCAATGAGTTCTCACTACTAAGTTGCTTAGGGCCTGTTTCTGAATCTGGCTTTCAATTTACGATCCTCCTCCCTCAGACTCCTGAGCTTCTGGGATTACAGGAGCGTGCCACAATACCTGGCTTTATACTTTTAAATTTAGTGACTCTTATGCTCTATGAATGTAAGAACATTGATATAAATGTTAATGCCCTGCTTTTTGAAATAAAGCAGACTTTTCCCATTTATATCACTTAATAGCATTACATTTTGTGGCTTCCTCCCTATTCATGTCTCATTTCACCTCTCTTACACATTTGCTCTAGGCCTAGTTTATCTCATATAAATCTCTCATAGCTGAAAGCTGCAAGATTGTCACTTATAATTGCTTTTCCTGGTCTGGGTATACTCTATCTGAAGAATTTCACTGTCTTTTCCTGCCCTTTCCTCATTGCACATATACAATTGTCTAATGGATAATCATGTTGTTTCTTTTATACAATTCCACAAAATAGCTACTACCACACACAAAAACTACATGGTTGGATTTCACTGCCCCATTCAATCAGAGACAGAGTGATTATTGTCATTGGCTGATCAGGATTCTGGCCCTTGTAACAACCTCAATTCCATAACACAATCTCAGGTACAAAACCTCTGAATATAATACTTCAGATCTAACCAATCTATCCCATCCCCAAATCCAACACTTTTCTGTGTACTTATGACCCAAGTTCCACATTCTTCTATTCCACAACAACATTGGAGATCAGTTCTGTGCTTGGGGGACAGGATTCTTCAGAGACTTTATACAGAAGATTGCTGAGCCTTGAATAGTGGCAATGATATGAGTTGGGGTGAAATGCACAGTGGTGCTTTATGAACATTGTCTTAGTATTTCTCAAAATATGGTGGTCTTTAAATATGCAGATTTCACAGCTGAAGATCCCAGCCCTAATGAAAAAGAATCCTTGAGAGGAGGGCTCAGGAATCTTAACAGCCTCAGGTGATTGAGATATACTCCAGGGGTCTATAATTATAAACAACAAAATTGTCCTCACAAAATCAATGTCATAAACTTTTACATGTTTTCAGATATGGGACTTGTGATTTCAGCTATGGTGGACACATATGAATTGGCTCCCATTATTTCTTTTTTATGTATTTTATTAATTAATTATAGATATACATAACATTAGAGTTCATTTTGCCTAATTATACAAGCATCAAATGCTCCAAATCATTCCCCAGTATTTCCCCTTTTCCTCCCTTCTTTCCTCCCTCTATTCCCTTTCCTTTGCTGATCTTTCTATTTATTTATATATATATTTTTAAATTAGTGTATTGTGGATATACATACAGGTGAAATTTACTGTGCTATATTTATATATGTACATAGAAAAGTTTGAGTGGCCTTGAATGTTTTCACTGTTTTTTGAGAGATATTCACAAAATGACAACTTGATATTCAGTTGAGAAATGGAGTTTGAAAGACAACCATAAAGGAGATGAAAATGAACAGTGTTTCAAAGTAGCGTAATGGGATGGGAAGAATATTTGAAAGTCTAGTTTTGGATGGAGAATTTGTTGTAGCTTAATGCACAGGCTTTTGTCTGAAAATTAACATCTACATTGTACTTTTTCAATTTATTTTGGAAGGACCTCTAGCAAAATGACATTAAATAGAAATTCACTATATCTACATAAAATTTGAGATAAATTAAAATTAATTGCCCTTTCAGATAATTCATAGTGGACTCATAAAAATGCTTTTTTATTCTGTAAGTCCTTTCAATATTCAAACTCCTCCAGCACACCATCTGTTCAGTCTTTTGGTGCATCTGCAGATTCTATCTCAGTGACAGAGAGATTGGAGAGCTATACAGCTTTAGAATATTTTTAAAACATTAAAACTCTGAAATATTTATAAATTATACTACTACTGAAGATTTTTATTACACTTTTTTCCTAAAATATGGGCATTTGAATGAATGAAATAAAGTAACATTTGTATTGACATTGTAATCTTTGTTATTTGTCTTAATTCAGAAATCATGTTTGTTACTATTCCTCATCAGAAATTCTATTTGAAATTATTGGTATATTCTACAGCTAGCACTGTGAACCTCAAAGTTGCTAATCCATTAATTTAAAAAAGTGTGATTTGATTGCCTACCTCTATTTGAGGCTAATACCTTTCTTAAGTTTTACATTCCAGTAGAATTCATTTGATAGGAAAATTTTATGGTTTTGATTTTACATGTTCAAGTCAGTATTTTGTTCCAGAGTATATTTGTTCAAGGAGTTAAAATTTCTCTCATTCAAAGGACTGAAATTAATATGAATCAGAGAAAGTTCTAAATTCCTAAGAAAATACATTCTCACAAGCTATCTTTTTAAATAGGATTTTGATAAGATTAAAAATAGCAAACTGTTAAATTCCCATGACATTTTATCCATAGTATGGCAACAAAAAATAATTGAACTAATTCATTTAAATGTACTTTACTGTCAAATGATCAATATTTCATTATTGACTTTTATGTATTTATTTACTGACCCTTGACAAAAAGCAAAGATAACATCAACATTGTATCAGAAATAATTTTAACTTTTCTCCTTAGGGATAGCAAAGGAAAACATAAAAATGTTATGTTCTGAGATCTCAAAAGTGACTTTAGGAACTATGCTTGATACAATATGAAAGGATGAACTTAGAAACTTCACTGCTTCTGTAATTGTTGACCTAATTTATGAGTCATTGAAATGAGTTAGACATCAATCTTTTCAAATCAATGTGATGAATAGAACCTGTATGATTTAGAGAACACCTTCTTACAGGGAGTTCAGCAAATTCTTAAGGGAAAAAGTTTGATAGATGCTATTAAACATACAAGGTCTGGATGTATTGTTTATTGACATGTTCTTAAACTAAATGATTTCACTCATGCTTGAAGGTCAAACCATCTACCCTTTGACAACGCATCAATGACAAGATCACTGTTGATAAAATGCTGAGCTGTTGGTCAGAAAATTAAGAATTTCTCATCAGCCTAAAATAGGTCTGAGGGCAAAGGAGGGAGAGAAAACATATGGGTTGTTAGGGAACTAGAGGGATAAACAGTTTCTATACACAGTTGTTTTTCTTGTGGACAATAAAGCAGGAAATGCCTCTCATGACCACCTAATGAGGATATGATAGACTCCAGCCTTCCTAATTTGCATATTCAGACATCATGGCATTAGTACAGAGCATCATGGTGCTCAAACATCTCCCTGGTAGCTGAATGCTGGTTTTCAAAGTGCCCTTGGCTCCCAAACAGCTAAAAAGGCATTGGTGAGCAGATGGCCATTGTGTGATGAAAAGTCTAATTGTATTTGCCTTCTCTAATGGAGAGAGAGCCAGGACAGTCAGGCAGGTCAAGGCATGTGGGCATGACTAACATATTGTGTCTGAAGAGAAAACTTGGAGAGCTCAGTTGGATAGCTAATGAGACAACTTACAGGCCCTCAGGCTGAGTCTGTACCTGCAAAATGATAAAAGAAAGGCAAGAATTGAAGCACTAAGGCAGAAAACACATGCCTGCAAAACCTTCTGGACATTATCAGAGAACACAGAAGCACTGAAACCAGATAAAACAATGCCTTTGTATCCCAGTTATACTACCCCCAAATTATATGGCATTAGAAAAACTAATTCACCTCTGAAGTCTTAGTCCTCTCAACTATAAAATGAAGACAATGACAATACTGTAGGCTGTTGCTGAGGATTATTTGAAATAACATATAAATAGCACCTAGCATTGCATTTGGTTCATAATAAGAACTCAATAAATATTTGCAATTTGTTTTAGCAATTACTTAAAGAATGCAGGCAAAAAGTGTTTTAGAGGCTCTCCTATATTAGGTTCCCTAAAAACACAGCTCTAGATAGGGATCATTTGGGAATAATACCAATGGCAATTTCAAGGCCCCTTCTACCATGTTCTAATAGAATCAATAGGGATCTTGAAAGCTGACTGTGCATGTTTCTTCCCAAATTTTTATACAGGTATATTATGTTGGTAGATTGAAATCAGTCATGGTAAACTGTACCATGGAAATCAGCAAATTCTATGATCAGCCTTCCTCACCCTATGCCCTCTATCCTGTTATCAAACATTTACTAGAACACTATTGTTTGTAACTGAAGAAGAAAAAGATATTTTGAAGCCTGATTCCTACACATGATTTCCAAGGTGGGGTAAAGGTTGAACTGGGATAAATTGCAGATGTCTAAAAACAGATAAGTAATGCAATGGCTTTCTTAGTACATGCTTATAGTCTTTTCTGTATCTAATTTCATCAGCATTATCATTTTTCATCATTTGTTTTCTATATTTACACTTTCCCTCTGCTAATCATAATCTGGCTCGAGCAATGAACTGAACCGCTACAATAAAAGCACTCTGACAACAGACTAGGAAGATTCAGCAGAACGGGAGCATAGAACCAAGTCACTTAGCAACTTGAAGTCACTCAGAAGGACAATGAAATCATTTACACAACAATTGATTTTTCTAAAAGGATACTATATACTAACCCCATGTACAGCTTAAACTTTGTTGTACTACTTTCCAAAGTTCTATCTCCCAAAACTCCAACTACCACTTCACCCTTTGGCGAAAACAAAAGTGAAAGAAGAGAAAAAATATTGAAACTTATTTTCTAAATTCACTAAGTCTCCTTAGGGAGTTGAGTCATTTAGAACAAAAGCTTTGATGAGCCTCCTTAAGGTGCCACCCCAACTACATGCGAGGGATTGAAAGAATAAGAAGCTGCTCAGCTTCACCAAACACCACATGTTATTGATGGATTGCACTGCCAGGTATCCTAAATCTAATATAAAAAGCCATAGGAAGCAGATTTTTCAAGTTACCCTGAATCCCTAGAAGTAACACAGTCTAAGCCCATAAGGAATCTGACATTTGGATGGGCCCTCAGGTTTATTCATAAAATTAAGTAAAATGACATCATTATTATAACTTAGGATACTAAATATAGAATAAAAATTAATGAGTATATAGAAGTCATATTTCTAATAGATCATTAGTTAACTATATTCTAATTATACAAACAATGTATGCCCATGTTTACAAAAATAAAGTCATATAAAATGGTATTGTATTCTTAAATTAGTCTTATAGCTAGCCCTTTCCAATTCTCTAGTACTCAGTTTTGATCCTCAGAGACATTTTCTTTTTCCAAAGCAGCTGTTCCTACTTCTATGTTCATCCTCTTGGTATCCCCTTCTATTTTGGTTTTCATTATACATTACTGTTTGTGATGATTTCATTTATCAATCATTTATCAAACATGCCATAAAACCTAAAATAAATTGATGATTACTTCTATTATTTTTTTTTAGAGAGAGAGAGAGAGAGAGAGAGAGAGAGAGAGAGAGAGAGAGAGAGATTTTTTTTACTATTTATTGTTTAGTTTTCGGAGGACACAACATCTTTATTTGTATGTGGTGCTGAGGATGAACCCAGCACCGGGCGCATGCCAGGTGAGCGTGCTACCGCTTGAGCCACATCCCCAGCCCTATTATTATTTTCTTAATCATTGAGAAAGGAAAGGGCCTATAATTAAATTGATAGTGTTGTTAAAATGAATTTTATAATTTCTCTTCCATAATGTAAACCGAATGGGGGCTGTGAACATGTCTGCCTTTATCATTGTTGAATTTTCAGTGCCTAGCACAATGCCAGACTCCAAGAAGCACTTGTGGAATGAATGTATCAGATCATCTTAATCATACTTCACTGTATCTTCCTATATCAGAACATAAAGAGCCACTACTGTCTTTGTAACCATTGTACAGTATTCCATTGTATTCATTTAATCTCTTTTTTTGATGGAGATCATTTCCAACTTTATGATATTAAACAATTCTCAGTGGTAATCTATTGTGTATATAACTTTTGTTACTTGTGTACAAATATCATTAAGATAAACCCTTATAAGTAGAACTATTGCGTCAAAATATGAATTTTTAATTAGAGAAATACAAATTAAAATCACACTGAGATTCCATCCCAGTCTAGTCAGAATGACAAGTATCAAGAATGCAAGTAACAATAAATGTTGGTGAGAATGTGGGGGAAAAGGTACACTCACGAATTGTTAGGACTGTAAGTCGGTGCAACCACTATGGAAATCAGTATGGACATTACTCAGAAAACTTGGATTGGAACCACCATTTGACCCAGTTACCCCAGTCCACAGTTTATACTCAAAGAATCTAAAATTAATATACTACAGTGATGTAGTCACATCAATGTTAATAGCAGCTCAATTCATAATAGCTAACCTATGGAACCTAGGTGTCCTTCAACAGATGAATGACAAAGAAAATGTGGTATGTATACACAATGGAATATTACTAGGCCATAAAGAACAAAAATACGGCATTTGCTTCTAAATGGATGGAAATAGAGATTATCATACTAAGTGAAATAAGCCAATCTCAAAAAAACAAAGCCTGAATGTTCTTTCTGATATGTGATGTTACCACACAATAAATTGGCTGGGAGGGAAAGACTGAAGTTCATTGGATTAGACAGAGGGGAATGAAGGGAAGTGAGGGAGGGGTAGGAATAGGGAAAACAGTAGAAAGAATTATTTATAACTTTCCTATATTCATATATGAATACATGACTAGTGTAACTCCACATCATGTACAACCACAAGAATGGGATCCTAATTAGAATAAGCTATTCTCCATGTATGTATAATATGTCAAAATACATAATATTGTCATGTATATCTAAAAAGAACAAAAAAAGAAAAAAGTATATGCATTTTTAATTTGGGTATACATTGCCAAATACAGGAATTTTTTGGAATGCACAGCATGGAAAGGATGTTCTATTAAGAGATATGTTTTAAGCAGCCTACTTGGAAGTATATCCTTCTACCTCTACAATGTTTTTATCTATATATGGGTCTGAAGAAGTAATTTTTCTTCTAGGTTTCTTAGAGATGCAATCCAGGATGCTCTATGCTTCATCATCTTCTCTGTTTTGGAAGAGACTGAATAACTTCTATCTCCTTCAATCTATCCTGCAGACCATCACCAGAGTAAACTATCCTTAATAACATTTTGATCATATTACACATTAAAAAACTGTGCAATTTTTTCATACATTCCTGTGTTTTGTGACTGTTCTAAAATTTGTATTTCTTTTACTTTATTTATTTATTAGGGTATCAGCATACCAGGGATTGAACTCGGGGGCATTTGACCCCTGAGCCACATACCCAGCCCTATTTTGTATTTTATTTAGAGTCAGGTTCTTATGGAGTTCCTTAGGGTTCACTTTTACTGAGCATGGTTTTGAACTCACAATCCTCCTGCCTCAGCCTGCTGAGCTGCTAGGATTACAGGCATATGCCATCACACCCAGCTGCTTTATTTTTAACTTATAAATAGTAATTGCATACATTTATGGGATAGAGTGTGGTATTACAATACATGTATACATTATGAAATGATCAAATCAGGCTAATTAGCATACCTATTACCTGAAATATTCATCTATGCTTGGCATAGAACCCTGCATATAGGAGAGATAAATACATAGTTGAGATCATTATGCAAATTGTGAATTCTTCCTATGAAGGAAAAATGTGCATATTATAAATCCTGAAATAGGATTTAATTGCTGAAATAGTTTCAGGTGTGGTTGATCCCTGTGTGGTATAAATATCACTGAACAAAAAGAGAAAGCATCAAGATTAACTTAGATGGGGCTGGGGTTGTAGCTCAGTGGAAGAGTGCTTGCCTAGCATGTGTGAGGCAATGGGTTCGATCCTCAGCATCACAAAAAATAAAGATATTAAAAAAGATGTAACTTGGAGCTAGGAAGAAAATATCACTTGGATTAAACTAAGTACAACCAGTAGTAAATAATAAATAATAAATAAAAAAATAAAAAAATAATAAATAATAAATAAAAAAATAAATAATAAATAATAAATAATAAATAAAACAGACTATTGCTATTTCTATTACTATTGATAATATTAGCACTATGATAAATTCTTTATACATATTATTTTTATTGTTATTAGCTATTAATTGTATAATTTAGTGAGTTTCAGAGGGGAAATCTAGATATGACATATATATTATTTAGCCTCCTCTCATTGAAACATAGATTAGTAAGTCATCTTTTTTTCTAAATGAAAGTTTAAATACCTTGACCAAGATCAAAGAATAATTACAGAATTTCTGTAAATGGTAAATTTAGGAGTAATGAATAGGGAAGAAAAGGAACTTGTTTTGAAACTTTGTTGTCAGAGAAAACGCATTATTAAAAAAACAAAATATTAAAAAAATGTGTGCTGGAGTTTGAAAATAGATTGTATGAATTCAGACTATGAATTATAGGAGCAGTACTCCCATTCAAATCTGCATTTTAAACAGATACTCAAACACTCTACCCTGGGTGGTGAACTCTGAGATTTGGCCAGGGCTTTATCTTTAATTTTACAGATTATTTCAGGCGGGACTTCAATCTGGAACTTTTTTTTTTAATAAATCAGTGATTTTTTTGAAGAACAATTGAAAGTCCTTCAGATTTATGTTTTCAGAGATTCTAGGTCATTGTATCCAGTGTTTTTTCTTGGCTGCCCAAAGGCAGTGAATGATCTTTGAGAGGACTTTCTTGATTCATCCATCAGTGTGACTTCTTATTTCCTGTCCCCCAAGAACATCCAATTGACCGATAACCTCTACAATGTAGATGATTTCTGCATCTTTCCAGAGAGCTCTGCAAAAAAGAGAGTGAAATGGCTGCTAAGCTTCTTCCTAGATAACTAACCAAGCCACCTATAAATAGTGTCACCTCCCAAGGCAACTAAGACATAAGATAAACTATGGGAATTTGAGAAAACTTTCTAAGTAGTAAAGGTACTTGTAGCCCCTAACTATACAGATTGTCTCATTTTTGACATTCAAGTTGCAGGGTCTGTTACTCTGTGAGAAGTGAAAATTCCTTAGTGAGCAAATGATTGTGCAAAGTCTGCCCATTAGCTGATTGCTGAACAAGTGACAACACCGGACCCCTATGGGTTTTGGAATGGTGCTGATTCCTGTCTTTGTGTTATAGTACTCAACCTAAAAAAAGGCACATGATGATTCAGGTCTTATATTTTTATTTTTATATACCCTTCTTATCCAAACATAGAAAAAGCAAATGCTGCAGGCACATCCCTCCTGCTTATTTGCCAGTGTTGGAAAGTCCAATATCTTTACAAAGATGTACTAAAGTTTAAGGGAGGAGGCCCAGAGGGTTTAGAAATATGTTGATACCAGTGAATGTTTCAATCCATGACTTTCTGAAATGTCTGCATCCCTTAGTAATTCACAATTAGAGAAAGCCACAATTCCCCTTCAACAGCTGCTTTTGTTTGGTGAAAGCTAGATGGCCACAAATTTGTGTAGGAGAGTGATTTCACTCAAATTGATAGGTTTGTGGTTCCCTGGTACTTTCTGAGTGGCATTCATTTCAGAATGAATGTTTAGCCCTTCAAGCTATAAGGAGTTCAATTGAATGAATGTAAGATATTTATTGAAAGATACAAGGATGACCTGAGATATATAATCATTATCCACGAGGGACGTAGTGATCCCAAAGAAGACAATGCAAGCTAAATGACACAGGACTTCCAAGCAAAAGAAAATGGAGCAAAACCCTCTCCACCCCAAGCTTGACAAAACTTCATACTTCCTGTGTAAAAAGAACTTGCATTAGGCTGTGATTTTGTTTTGCTCATTTCCTCAAGTTGAGTTTTATGGGTGTTTCTATTAGGCCAACAAATTCCCCAGTTCCTGACTGAGAGTGTTTATTGGTAATCTTAGCCCCAGTAGTCAATGGGGTTAAGAAATAAGCTGCCATCCCCAAGCTGGAATCTAGCCACAAGTTAGGGGCCCCCAATTTGTTTCCCATTTCTAATTAGCTACTAGGTATGCAAGTGGTTTGGTGCTTAAAGATAACTTAGGTATCTGGCTTGTCCCTGGATTTCAGCTTTCACTGTGTGCTGCCATTACATTGCTGATTGAGTCCATGATTTTTGCTCTGGTCCTTGAAGTTAAAGAGCTTGTATTCAAAGGACAGACTAGATAATTTTATCACTAATTTGCTATGAGAATTTGTGCAAATAACTCAACTTCTTTGACTTTAATTTTTAAAACTATAAAATTAAGAAAGTAATTGGGAAAAATAAATGATACATTTAATAGAGCAATTTAACAAGGACATGCTAAATGTTACCTATTTTTACTATTATTTATAATATTTCAATTAAACTGTTTGGTACTCTGATCCCCTTATAGGTCAAGAGCTTTTCCTGATCTGTGATCAGTACAATGACTGGATGGGGAGTTGTGAGGAAGAGTGCAACTAATGATCTACCTTACCCTAGTCAATTACAACCTCTCCTTATACACAGATCTTCCAGATGATGACTACCATCCTCTTACATATCTTCCAAACATTCTACTCAGTTTTTTTTTTTTTTTTGTCAGGGGTACCAAGGATTGAACTCAGGGGCACTCTACCACTGAGCCACATCCCCAGTCCTATTTTGTATTTTATTTAGAGACAGGGTCTCACTGAGTTGCTGAAGCTGCCTTCGAACTCGTGACTCTCCTGTATCAGCCTCCTGAGCTGCTGGAATTACAGGCATGTGCCACCTCGCCTGGCCATTCTACTCAGTTTTTGATTGACTAGATTCTCTCCACCTAATTAAAACATCTTTAGCCAGCACTGTGTCTAGGTATGTTATGCCTTTACCCATATAGCTGTCTCCTCAGCTCCAGCTCCATTAAATCTAGTTACTAGTGTAACTCCACATCATGTTCAACCACAAGAATGAAGGGCAGCAGAATACAACAGACACTAGTATGGCAGTATGTATAAACGTGGCTGTATAACCAATGTGATCCTGCAATCTGTACACATGGAAAAATAAGAATTCATACCCCATTTGAATCAAATGTATGATATATGATATGTCAAGATCATTGTAATGTTTTGAGCAACTAATTAAAAAAAGAATGGGATCCTAATTAGAATAAGCTATTCTCCATGTATGTATAATATATCAAAATACATAATATTGCATAGCTATCTCTTCAGCTCTTACAACACTGGGTATTCACATGTGGCCCAGCAACAAGATCCCAACACTTTATTCTCATTACCTCTTTAATATTGCTTGAAGTGAGCCTGAGTCATGCCAGTAAATGATAGGCTAATGGACACATTTGGGGGTTTCCTTTCACCTTTTTTTTCTTAAGTAAGCTGATGAAAGAAAAATGAGGTTCATAACTTGATCTGCCATAGAAGGAACAACCTAGGTGAATATCAGAAGTATGAAAACAATGACTTATTGTTTCCCCCCTACTGTATGTTAGTATCCACATATTAGAGAGGATATTGGACAAGCTAATTTCACTTAGCATGATCATCTCTAGTTCCATCCATTTACCAGCAAATGCCATGATTTCATTCTTCTTTATGGCTGAGTAAAACACCATTGTGTATATATAAACCACATTTTATTTATCCTTTCATCTGTTGGAGGGCACCTAGGTTGATTCCATAGCTTAGCTATTATAAACTGAGCTGCTATAAGTTCATTAGATTAGACAAAGGGGATTGAAGGGAAGGGGGAATGGGAATAGGAAAGACAAAACGAATTATATGCTCATATATATGAATACATGACCATTAAAAATCCCCATCATATACAACCATAAGAGTGGGATCCTAATTAGAATAAGATATATTCCATGTATGTATGTTAAAATATACTCTACTATCAGGCGTAGATAAAAAGAATTTAAAAAAGCGAAGGAAGTGGCTTTGGGAGGATGAAAGGGTTCAAGTCACCATAACTTTATGGAAAGGAAGATGGTGAATGAAGAGAATATGAAAACCATGGCTACCAGATCAACAAAAAAATTTAACATTCTCAAAATTATAAAAGTTGGTGAAAATGCTGAGTAACAGGAGTTTCATACATTGTTCTTATAATTTGAGATATGTATCAGTGGTTGTCATTGACAAAGTGTCTTCAAGGAGTTTACATCATACTAGGAGAGAGAAAATGAAAAATAAAAATATTTACAATTGAAAAAAAAAGACCTAGTTTTCTCCATCCTGAAAAATTATTTTTCTACAGGCAGCTTGATGCCCTAAATCCCATAGCTAACACACTCACTGTAATTTAAGAACATGATCCTTTGTTTAGCCAAAAGCCCAGGGGATGGCTAACATCAGTCTACCATCAAGCATCAAGGTTGCAAGTTCCAGCTTTAATTATCTTAATACTCACTTTTCCTATATGATAGGCCCACTGTGTATTCAAGCTGTACCCCTTTCCTGAGCCAATACTGAGTCAGTAGTCTCATTATCAAATGTTCTTGCACATACCCCAATCCTACTGAGCATAAAAAACAGATTATAGTCCTCCTTTAAATTGTACATAATCCAAGTCATCAATCTGTCATTTTATATATGTAAAAAGTTAAAAAAGGAAGCTGTTAACTTATTGACATTATTTAACTGGAAGGAAGTCAGAAAAATAAAAGAGAAAACTGAAGTTTGAGTAGGCTTTTGCCTCCAACAAGAATTCAGAGAGCTAGGAAATAAGCACACACAATTCCATGAAGATGTGTGTGCTTACGTGTATATCCATGAACACTGTTAAACTAATACAGATGGTATGTTTAAATGAAAAGGTAGGGAGATGAGGTAGGAAGAGGTGAGGTGAGGTGAGGTAGAACTAGCAAAGATATATTTCTAAATAAGAGTTTCTGGAATAAAAAGGAAATTAAAGAAAATAGATGAACCGATTCATATGAAGTGGAAATGATGATGCCACAGAATGGTGATGCAAAAGAATTAGAATGATTCCATAATTTCACATGGACATGTGTATAGAGAAGGTGCATCAGCATGGCCTTAATATGTTAATGTTTTAAATATTTAGACATATTAATATAAAATGGCAACAATCTAGTTTTGTGTTCAGGAAATATGTTTTCTATTTCTAGATATTTAGGTCCAAGGTGTTGTAATAAAAATAGTTTTATTTATGAAGGAGGCATGACTCAATCAAAGATGACAGTCGCAGCATTATTCATGTAACATTTAAAAAAGGTATCCTCATATGATGCAAATTTAAGCATAAAAATATATGCATGGAAAGTTTCCTTCTCATGCCTATTCTAGCTAGCCCCAATTTCCAACTCTATGTTCAAATAGGCAATTTTTTTTTAGTTCCTGATGTAGCTGTCTAGCGTTCTATAAGGCACACACAAATATGAATAATTATTAATTCTTACTGTCCTCCAGTTTTTATAAAAATGGCAGTAATGTTAAGCACATTTTTCTGTGCCTTTGTTTTCAATTACTAAATTATATATTTTGGAGAGATTTATCAGTAAATATCATTTTTGCAACTGCATAATAGTCCATTATATAGATATATCATGGTATCCTAGTCAGTATCCTAGAGGATAGATGTTTACATTGCTTTAATTATTATAAACAATGCTGCAATTATTAATCAGGTATATATATTATGATATATTTTGTTTTGTACAGTGGAAGAGTGTATTTGTAGTTTAAAATTATGGAAATGAATGCATTTACATAGTGAAAGATATCACTTCATATGGCTTATTCCATTTGCCCAACTATCAACAATATGTAAGAATACCTATTTGTCCATGCCACAGACTCACTAGACTATGGATTTTTAAATAGTATCTCAATATGGTTTGAATTATCAGATTTCTTATTATGATTGGAAAATATACCTGCCAATTAAATACAAATGAGGGCCATAATTACTCCCTTTTCTGTAAACTATCATTCTATATTCTTTGCCTTCTTTTCATATTCATTTAGAGACTTTTTTATATATTGAGATGAGTTACTCTTTGTATATGAGTTGTCTCATTCTCTGATTTGCAGTAGGCTGTTCAATTATTACTTCAAGACTTTTATTACAAATTCTTACTTGCACATACAAACTTGAAACATAAGAGTTATGCATTTCTCATGACACAACACCAAAGAAAAGCACATCCTATTTCATCTTTATGATAGTAGTAGCTGAATATCTTGTGTATGACAATTATACAAGAAAGCAGTATTATCAGATCAAATTCAGGATAATAAGTAGTGTTATCTACTTTCTATTGCTAATGCCACAATTTCATAGATTGGGTAAATTATTAAAAAAAGAGGTTTATTGTGGTTCAGGGTTCTGGTCTAAGATTGAGGGGCCTCATCTGGTGAAGGTCTTCTTGAAGTCAAACTTCTGAAGTGGCACAGGGCATCACATGTCAAGGGACTGACAGGTGTGAAACCTAGCCAAACTGACTTTTATATTCAAACTGGCAGACTCAATTTGGAGATAACTCATGAATCCATTAATTCATTAATTGCATGAAAATTTGCATGAATGGATTAAACGAAGAGCCCTTAATCACCTTTTGAAAAGTCTCATCTGGTCCCACTTCCTTATGTCTTATAATGGGGATTAAATTTCATCATGATTTGGGGAGGGGATACACCATATTCAGACCTTAGCACCAGTTAACTTTTTATTGCAGATAAACGATGAATTTTTTCTCTAAGTACATCCCAAATATTATGTGGGATATATGTACACTAAAAGACTTTGTTTGCATAGAATTTAAATTTAACTGAACATTCTATATTTTTATTTGGTAAGTTGAGTAACCCTGATTTCATTTTCATTATTTTTTGAGACCAAGATCCCATGACCAACATCTATTGATCTTGAGGCATGTATCCAACTGATAATATACACTTTTATAATGGGATTATAAAAATCCAAGATAGGTAAGAATTTAAGATCATAAAATTTAATCATATATTTGATGTATAAATGCTCTGTGAAATGCTCCCCCCCTCAGCCAAGCATTCATCCAACTCATTACTAGACACTTTCAGTGGTGAGAAATTGCTACCAGTAGGTCAATGACAGTTCATTTGATGTTTTTTAAAAAATTTTTAGACGGTGATGGACCTTTATTTTGTTCATTTATTTATATGTGGTGTTGAGAATTGAAACCAGTGCCTCACATATGCTAGACAAGTGCTCTACCACTGAGTCACAACCCCAGCCCCATCCTTTCATTTATTTTACCCCAGCTTCTACATATTAAACATTCAATCTTGGAGTTTTCTGAGTTTGGCTAATTTCACTTAGCATGATGTCCTCCATTTCCATCCATTTACTGGCAAATGCCATAATTTCATTTTTTATAGCTGAGTAGAACTCCAGAGTGAGAGTGTGTGTGTGTGTGTGTGTGTGTGTTTATGGATAGATAGATGCCACAATTTCTTAATCCATTCATCCGTTGACAGGCATCTGTGTTGATTCCATAATTTGGCTGTGTTGCTGCAGTATGCAGAGTCTAGATCTTTTGTGATAATACCCAGGAATGGGATAGCTGAGTCACATGGTGGTTCCATCCCTAATTTTTCGAGGGATCTCCATACTGCTTTCCAGAGTGGTTGTACTAGTCTGCAGTCCCAAGTGATCTACCACTAAGCCACAAACCCAGCCCTCATTTGATGTTTTCACTGATCATTTCACAAATCATTTCTCAAATTAAACAAAATCTCTTTTCTTGAGATTCCTTCCATTCATCCTAGTCTTGGCAGCCACTAAGTGAAATCACTTTTCCATATGCCATTTTTTCAAATGTTTAATGACAGTGGGCCAGTCTTAACATTACTTTTTCCCTTTGATAAATATTTCCAGATCCTTCAACTGTCTTTGTAAAATATTATTCAAGTCCTCATATACCAGGAAATACTGATTTTGTATATTCTATGTGTCAGGCATGTAACGCTAATGAAAAATCTAAAAATTTCACTCAAGACACTCTTAGTCTAATGTGGGAAATTAATGGAGGGACAAACACGTACAAAGCTCTGTGACAAGTACTATAAAAGTATGAACCAGATCCTTTAAGGACATGGAAGAGTGAGAGTTTAAATCTGTCTGAAAAAGTAAAGAGGGTGGGTGGCAGGGAAATGTTCAGAGAAGGCTTAGAGTGTCTTATATGTTTCATAAGAATTTTCCATTTGACTAGGGAGAGAAATGGCAGATATTGATGACTTGTTCAATTAGTATTTTAATGTCCTTATGCGATGCAACCCCTCTTAGATTGGATAAGTGTTAATCACTTCATTCTTAAAAAAAAACTAGGTTTTTATCACATGGCACTCCAATCATTCATTTTCCCTTTCCTTGCTCCTTCTAATCCTTTTACCCTTCATTGTTCTTCTTCTTCACAAAAATTCTGTCCTCTGTATACTGCTTTTCTCATTCTATATGTATTCCTCTTTGGCAATTTCATTTGTTTTTGTGGTTTCCATTGCTGCATAAAATCTTGATGATTTCTAAAAATATGTATTCATCCCATACCTCTCCTAAGCTTCACACATATGTGTAAAATGATTATTTAAGAAATCCACCTAGATGACTCACAAGCATCTCAGATACAATATGTGCAAACTGAAGGACTCTTCCTATGTTCATTAATTGCATGTAGCTTTACCTACACTATCACCTGTATTAGAAAACTGAGAAACTTGGGGCATTCCTGTTTTATCTTACTTTTTTCATATATACATTCAATAAATCCTAAATATTCATTCTCCTTTTTTTCTCTACTGAATCTTGCTTAAACTTTTGTCCAAGTTCAGGCTTTCATCATCTATATATTGGACTTAAATAATACCTGGTGTGATTTGGGTATGAGGTATCCCCCCAAAACTCAGTGTGAGACAATGCAAGAATGTTTAGAGGAGAAATGATTCAATTATGAAAGTTGTAACCTAATAGTGAATTAATTCCGCGATAGGAATTAACTGGGTGGTAACTATAGATATCAGGTAAGGTGTTGATGGAGGAAGTATTCCACTGGGGGTGTGCTTTTGGGCTATATATTTTAATCCCTGGTGAGCAGATAATTCTATGCTTCCTAATTGCCATGTCCTGAACTGCTTTCCTGCATACTGCCCTTCCTTCATGATATTCTGCATTACCTAGGGCCCAGAGCTATGGCAGTAGCTGACCTCGAACTGGATTTCTGAAAGCATGAACCAAAATAAACTTTTAGTTACAGTGATACAAAACTGACTTTAAAAGTACCCTAACTTAACCTCCTAAATTCTAATCATTTTCATCACCTAGCAACTCCACCCATAGCTACCTAAATGATCTATATCAAATACTATTCAAGGATAATTATTTTTAACATGATAACATTAGGAACTCTACTTATCCACTCCCAAGTGAAGCTTATAAAAAACAAAATCAAATAAAAAAAACATTTAAAGACTCTGCAAATGGTTCTAAAAGTTAGCAATAAATGAAGAAAAATCTATTTGTGTTGAAAAACTTTCCACTGTTATGAAAAAATTTCTGTGATAATCAACTTATAAGGAGGAAAGGTTTATTTTGGCTCACAGTTTCAGAGATTTCTATCGTTTGTGGGCCTCTGGTGAGGCAGAACATCACAGTGGGGAGCACACGATGAAGTAAAGTTACTTACCTCATGATGGCCAGTAAGCATACCAAAGTAGAGAGGGGCCCAGGTTCTGATATACCATTTTGAGATCACAGCCCCAGTAACATAACTTCCTTCCACTAGGCCCCATCTCCTAAAGGTTCCACCACCTCCCCATAGTACCAATAGTGCCATGAGCTGGAGGCTAAACCTTTAACACATTGGCCTTTGGGGGGGCATTCATGATACAAACCATAGCACTACTTAAGAATGCTTATGAAAATTCACTAAGAAAAGCAAGAGACTCTAGTATCTGTATGAAGACCACTCCTTTTTCCCCCTCCTACCTAATTGAGACCAGGATCTACTCAGACTTCTTTGACCAAGAATTCAGGATTTTTTTCTTCCTATAATGCCCATACAAAGAATTTTTTCCTAGAAAGAACAGAATATTAACATATTTTTTACTTTTTTTTTTTTTTTGCTCCCTGCTACTTGGTTATGAGGCTAAAACCAAGGCAAGTATGGTCAAAAGTTTAGGGTTCCACCCACCCCATCAAACAGAGGCTCTACTTTGATTAGCACACCAAGAATACTGGAGCCTTGACTTCTCTTGCTCTGGTTTTTGATGTTATAATCCCATGCAAAAAGAAACAAGTTGAAGGCATCTCAGTCTGCTGCCTAGCCCCTTCCTTCAGTGAGCGTTCTAAGCAATTTGAACAGGGATGTCTTTCAGAGAAAGGTTGTCAACATTGCAGCTCCTATCTTGAAGACCCTGACTCAGAGATTTGGTATGGGGGTGGGAAAGTACAGAAACTAGGTAATCCATAATCTCTTTCTAAAAGAATAGAGTTTATTTTTAAAAGAAAATGAAGTCAAACCCTAAAAACACTTTAAAATAAAGGAATTTGTGATAAAATGTAACTAGGAAGAGACTGAAGACACAGGCTAAACTGTAGCACAGTTTACAGAAGAGAATCATGAAATAATAGAGGTTAGAAGAGTCCTTCTGGATTCAGAACAAAAATCAAACTCTGACTTCAGAAGTTAACCCTTCAAAGAAAACAGACTTTGATAGGTTCCTTTGTAAAGCAACTCATGCTACTGAGATATTCTTGACACAATACAGCAATAAGCCTTTGATTATTGTAGTTTAATAACCAAGTTTAGTCAGGGAAATAGAAGAGAGTTCAACCAAAACTACTGTCTTTCTTGGGTAACTACACATACTTAAAGTTGTGCCCTCTTGAGAAAGAACATCAGAGATGGAATACTGTTCAACCAGAATTGCTACCATACATTTGTCTAAAATGTCCAAATTTCCAACAATAAAAATGAGGTATGCAAAAAAATAAGGGAACTTATGACACGTTCACTGGCAGAAAAGCAAAGAACAGAAATTGTCTATGAAACAGACCACATGTCATGTTTATCAGAAAAGATCATTGAACTTGCCTATGAACATATTCACAGAAATAAAAGAAACCATGATTAAAGAAGGAAAGGAGGGTCTGATGGCAATGTTGCATAAAATACAGAATACCAATAAAAAGATAAGACTACTAGAACCAAATGGAAATTATAAAGTTGGAAAATGCAAATATTAAATAAAAAAATTCATCAGATGAGTTCAACACTAGATTTGAACAGACTGCATAAAGAAGTGGTCTTAAAAATATGCAACACAACAGAGAGAAAACAGATAGTGAAGGGAAGCTCAGAATAATGCAGGACATCATAAGGTACACCAACATATGCATAATAGGAAAACCAGAAGGAAAGGAGTGAGTAGAACACAAAATTATTTAAAGAAATAATGGCTGAAAACTTTTCAAATTTTGTGATAAACAATAGCTTACATATCTAAGTATCATAATAAACTCCCTATAAGATAAATGCAAAGATACCCACAAACAGAAATATAAAACTATAAATCTTAAAAATCATAAAGTGATTCATTACTTATAAAGGAGTATGAAAAAGATTAACAGTCTAATACTCACCAGAAATAATGCAGTTTTGAAGGGAGTGGATTGCATATTCATAGTGCTTAAAGGAAAATAACTATAAACCAAGAATCATATATCAAACAATGTTTTCTTCAAATTTTAAAGGCAAAATAAAGACTCTTCCAACAAACAAAAATGATTATGCTATTGGAAGAATTGCCTTAAAGAAAAATACTAAAGATAGTTCTTCAGGCTGAAAGCAAATTACCCTTGATGGTAATCTTAATCCACTTGAAAAAACAAAGAGTATCGGTAAACTACAACAAAGGTAATTATGTAATTACAAAAACAAAAATCCATATTTTCTCCAATTCTTTTCTCAACAGATTTTCAAAAAATTGTATAAAATAATATGTACATGATATATTTTTGAATCTAAAATGTAGAGAAAATAATATATTTGCCAATAAAAGCCCAAAGATGTGGGTTGGAACAAATCTGTATTGGTCTAAGGAAGTGATTATAGACAGTAAAGCAATAACTATAACAATGTGTTCTTTGTTTTGTAACATTAATAGATGCAATGTATATAACAATAATATCACTATATGAGGGAAAAGTGACTAGACCTGTATAAGAATGATAATGCTGTATATTACTAGGATTAAGGTAGTATAAATTGGAAGTTGATTCAGATATGTTAAGATACATATAGTAAAACTTAGAAAAACCATAAAGAATACAATAAAAATAATGATGAAAAACAGTACTACATGAAAAATATTCACTAAAATCAGAAAAAGGCAAGAAATGAGAGTAGAAGGAAAAGAATGTGATATGCAGAAAACAAAAAGCATTATGGTAAGCATAAATCCTACTATTATGATAACATAAAATGTGAATGCATTAAATACTCCAGTAAAATTGAAGAGATTGTAAGATTTAATTCAAAAACAATCTAAGTATGTACTATCTATAGGAGGCATGCTTCATGTAATAAAATACAAATAGATTAAAAATAATATGAATGTACCACAGCGAATCTCACCATTGTGCACATTCACAAGAAATTAATTAAAAAAATAACTAAGGGTAAATGTCAGAATGATCAACAGAGGGCAGGAAACAGGGAGTGGGGAGAGGAAAAGAGAAGGAAAGGTACTGGGGTCTGAATTAAAACAAGATCTATCCCATGCTTGTATAATTATGTCAAAATAAATTCTATCATGTATAATTAAAAAGAACCAATACAAAATATAAAGAATGCAAAAAAACATTTCATATAAGCAGTAAGCAAAAAAACAAAAACAAAAGACTTGAAAGACCATACTACTATCAGATGAAATAGACTTTATAACAAAAAGAAATATTACTCTTAATAAATGTCAACATTTTCTAATGATAAAAGGGCCAATATAGCAATAAGATATACCAATTGTAAACATTTGCACTTAAGAGAGCATCAAAACATGAGGCAAAAGCTGACATAAATGAAGGAAGATACAGACAATTCAACAATAATAGCTGGAAAGTTCAATGTTGTGCTTTCAGTAACAAATGCAAAAGTTATAAAGGTCAGCAAGAAAAAAAAAAAGATTTCAACATTAGAAACCTACTAGACTTAACAAATTCCTATAGCACTCTCTACCAAAGAAAACATGTATGAAGACATGAATGGTGTGACTCCACCTGTGTACAACCAGAAACATAGAAATTGTGCTCCATATGTGACTATGAATTGAAATTCATTCTGCTATCATGTATAACAAATTAAATAAGGCAAAAAATTAAAAAGAAAGTGTGATAGTAGAACAAGAATGTATACTGATCAATAGAATAGAATTGAAATTCCAAAAATTAATCCACGCATGTATACTCAACTTATTTTCGACAAGGATGGCAACACCATCTGTTATGCTTTGGATGTGAGGTGTTCCTCAAAAGCTTACGTGTGAGACAATGCAAGAAAGCTCAGAGGAGAAGTGATTGAATTGTGAGAGTCTTAACCTAGTCAGTGAATTGAAACCCCATGGGATTAACTGCGTAGTAACTGAAGGCAGGTGGGGTGTGGCTGGAGGAGGTAGGCATAGGGGATACGGCTTTGGGGTATATATTTGTATCTAGCAAGTGGAGAGCTCTCTCTCTCTCTCTCTGCTTCCTGATCATCATATGAGTTCCTTCCCTCCACTACACTCTTCCACCATGATGTCCTGCCTGAGGAATGGAGCCTGCTGTCTATGTACTGAGACCTCTGAAATGGTGAGCCCCCAAATAAACTTTTTCTTCTCTGTAATTGTTCTGGTTGGGTCTTTAAGTCACAGCGGCAAAGAACCTGACTAAAATACCATCCAATAGATCAACATATCTACACAGAAACTTGTAAAAGTATATATAGCAGTAATCTTCATGATAGCCAACGTTTGAAACAATTCTAATGCCTATCAACTGACGAATAAAAAAATAAAATGTAACATATTGCTATTATTTAGATATGAGGTATCCCCCAAAATCTCATGTGTGAGACAATGTAAGAAATTTTAGAGGAGAAAAGATTAGTTTATGAGAGCTTTAACCTAATTAGTGCACTAATCACCTGATAGGGATTAACTAGGTGGTAACTATATGCAAGTAGGGTATGGCTAGAGGAGGTGGATCCCTGGGGGCATGCCTTTGGGGTTTATATTTATATTGGTGAACCAGAGCTGTCTCTCTCCATTTGTTCATTATTAAGTCCTAAAATACTTTCCGTTATCCTGCCTTTGCACCATGAGGTTCTGGCTCATCTTAGTCCCAGAGCAATGGAGTTGGCCATCTATGGACTAAGACCTCTGAAACCATGAGCTTAAAATAAACTTTTTCTCCTTTAAAAATTTTTTTATCAGGTCTTTTGGTCACAGTAGCAAAAAAAATGATTAAAACACATATCAACATAAAATTATTATTTGGCCACATAAATGAGTGGAGTATTAATACAAGCTGCAACATGGATGAATCTTCGAAATGTCATACCAAGTAAAAGAAACTGGCTATGAAAGACCACATATATGATTCCATTTATATAAACTGTACAGAATTGGAAATCTATAGAAATTGGAAGTCTATTGATGTTCCTTTAGGGAAGATAGGTGTGTGAGAGCTAAATAGTAAGGCAGTTCTATTTAAGGTAATGAAAATGGCTATATATCTATAAATATACTAAAAGTCATGAAATTGAAGTTTTTAAAAATGGGTGTTTTATAGTATGTGAATTAGATCTCAACAACGCTGTTAAGACAGTGCTAAAATATGAAACAATTTTAAATAAAAAACCACTACAATTTTAAAATATACTAGTCATTTTTTATTTTTGATGCTTTTATTAGTGCATTTTAGTTACATATAATATAGGGGTTTATTTTGAAATAATTATACAAAAATGGAGTATAATTTACTCCAATTTTGTCCCCAGTACTTCCCTTTGCCTCCCTTCCTCCATCCCCCATTCTTCTCCCTCTATTCTACTGGTCTTTCATCTATTAATTTATAGCTTTTTTAAAAATTAGTGTTTTATAGATATACATAACAGTAAAATTCACTTATATGTACATAGCATAATTTGGTTAATTTCATTCTATCATTCCTCTCTTTCCTCATCCTTCCTCCTTCCCCATCAATTTCCTTCCTCTTTTCCATTAATCTTCCTTCTATTTTCATGGGATTTCCCACCCCACCTAGCCTTATTCCCTTGAGTCTAGCTTCCATATATGAGAGAAAACATTTGACTATGACTTTCTGAGTGTGGCTTATATCACTTTAGCATGATATTCTCTAGTTCCATTCATTTTCCAGATAATGCCATAATTTCATTCTTCTTTATGGCTGAGCAAATCTCTATCATGAATATGTACAACATTTTCTTTATCTATTCGTCTGTTGTTGGGCACCTGGACTGGGTACATAACTTAGCTTTTGAAAATTTTACTGCTATAAATGTTGATGTGAGTGTAGCATTATAGCATGCTGACTTAATTTTTTTTATAAATGCTGAGTAGTGGAAAATATGGGTCATATGGGGGTTCCATTCCTAGTTTTATAAGGAATCTACATAGAGCTTTTCAGAGTGGTTGTACTAATTTGCAATAGTAATAGATGGTGGCATAAAGGGTATAGATGATTATTTTTTGATATCTTAAGATGCTGGGTGAACACAAAACTAAAGATATCTCTTTTCCAACTGCTGACCAGATATGTAGATATTACATCTAGAAAAAAAACTTCTGGGTAGAGATATAGATTTGGGATTTATGAATTTTTAAGTTGGAATTGAAACTGTTGACTTTAGACATAGAATGAGAGGGAAAGAGTAACTTTATGGGAAGGGCCCAGAATTTAACAATACTACAGGTGTGCTCAGTTAGACTATGGACCTACCACCTTGTTCCATTCACATACGGTATTTCTACTAATCTAGCATAGGGTTTCATTAACTTTCTTAGCAAAAACCAGTATTGAATTAACACTGATCAAAGATTTAATTCTCATATTCATAGTGACTACTGTATTTCCCCATATAGACACATATAGAGTCAATATTCTGCACATAAGCTTATTGGTATTTTTTCATGTTAAACTGCATCTTGTTAGATTTGGGCACCACTCTAAAATATTGAGATCATATTACATCTTTATTCTTCCCCAATTCCTTTACACATAGATTTTATAAGTATGTCTTTCATATGGCATGCAAGACTTAAATGAAGTGTTGAAAGGCTCAGAATGAGAACACATTCCCCACTGGAAATTTCTCTTCAAAACAGCAACTTATAATCAGTCCTTTTTGTGTGGTCCTTCGAGTATTTAATAATTCTACCAGTTGTACTAACAATTAGCTACATTTCTACATTGTTCCATGTATTTCTCATTAGAGAGCTAACTGAATATCAAATCATATATAATTGATGAAATTATGATTTTTATTGTTTAATGAATTTACCTGGTATTCTAATCTAGTAAACTTTATCACACAAGGTTATTAGTTACATTGTCAAAAATATTAGTTTATACTTATTTTACTTATTTTTGATAATTCCAACTAGGACTTTCATGATAAATATATCTAATAGCTCAAAAACTATGCTATAAATAATCATTCTAGAATTTGGCTTAGGATGAATATCAGGTTCACTGTATTTTTAAATTTTTTTTTTTTTAGTTTTAGATGGACACTTACCTTTATTTTTTTTTACTTTATAAATTAGTGTTTTTTAAATTCTAACTTGTTATATATGACAGCAGAATGTATTACAATTCATATTATATATGTAAAGCACAATTTTTTATATTTCTAGTTGTATACAAAGTATATTCATACCATTCATGTATTCATACATGTTCTTAGGGTAATGATGTCCATATTATCCCACCCTCATTTCTACTCCCATGCCCCCTCCCTTCCCCTCTAACCCCCTTGCCCTATGTAGAGTTCATCTAATCTTCCCATGATCCCCCTCCCAACTCCACTATGAATCAGGATCCTTATGTCAAATAAAACATTCGGCATTTGGTTTTTTGGGATTGGCTAATTTCACTTAGCATCATATTCTTCAACTCCATCCATTTATCTGCAAATGCCATGATTTTATTTTATTCTTCTATTTTAATGCTGAGTATATATATATACCACATTTTCTTTATCCATTCATCCACTGACGGGCATCTAGGTTGGTTCCGCACTTTTTCTTCTATTTGATGCAGGGTTTTTGGTTTAATTCCTAGGTCTTTGATCCACTTTGACTTGAGTTTTGTGCATGGTGAGAAATAGGGGTTTAATTTCATTTTTGTTGCTTATGAATTTCCAGTTTTCCCAGCACCATTTGTTGAAGAGGCTATCTTTTCTCTAGTGCATGTTTTTGGCACCATTGTCTAATATAAGATAATTGTAATTTTGTGTGTTAATCTCTGTGTCCTATTCTATATCATTGGTCTACCGGTATATTTTGGTGCCAATACCATGCTGTTTTTGTTACTATTTCTCTGTAGTATACCTTAAGGTCTGGTATAATAATGCCATCTGCTTCACTCTTCTTGCTAAGGATTGCTTTAGCTATTCTGGGTCTCTTATTTTTCCAGATAAATTTCATGACTGCTTTTTCTATTTCTATGAGGAATGCCATTGGGATTTTGATTGGAATTGCATTATATCTGTATAGTGCTTTTGGTAGTATGGTCATTTTGATAATATTAATTCTGCCTGTCCAAGAGCAAGGTAGATCTTTCCATTTTCTAAGGTCTTCTTTGATTTCTTTTCTTAAGGTTCTGTAGTTTTCATTGTAGAGGTCTTTCCCCTCTTTTGTTAAGTTGATTCCAAAGTATTTTATATTTTTTGAGGCTATTGTAAATGGGGTAGTTTTCCTCAAATCCCTTTCAGAGGATTTGTCACTGATATGTAGAAATGCCTTTGATTTATGGGTGTTGATTTTATATTCTGCTACAATGCTGAATTCATTTACTAGTTCTAGAAGTTTACTGGTGGAGCTTTTGGGGTCTTCTAAGTATAGAATCATATCATTGGCCAATAGTGCTAATTTGAGTTCTTCTTCTCCTATCCGTATCCCTTTAATTCCTTTCATCTATCTAATTGCTCTGGCCAGTGTTTAAAGAACTAATGTTAAATAGAAGTGGTGAAAGAGGGCATCCCTGTCTTATTCCAGTTTTTAGAGGGAATGCTTCAATCATTTTTCATTTAGAATGATGTTGGCCTGGGGCTTACCATATATAGCTTTTCTGATGTTGAGATATGTTCCTGTTATTCCTAATTTTTCTAGTGTTTTGAACAAGAAGGGATGCTGTATTTTGTCAAATGCTTTTTCTGTGTCTGTTCAGATGAACATATGATTCTTCAAGTCTATTGATGTGGTGAATTACATTTATCAATTTCCATATGTTGAACAAGCCTTGCATTCCTTGGATGAATTGGTGCACTATCTTTTTGATATGTTTTTGTATTTGATTTGCCAGAATTTTATTGAGAATTTCTGCATCTATGTTCATTAGAGATATTGGTCTGAAGTTTTTTTTTTTTTTTTTTTTTATGTGTCTTTGTCTGGTTTTGAAATAAGGGTGACATTGGCCTCATAGAATGGGTTTGGAATTGCTCCCTCTTCTTCTGTTTCCTGAAATAAATTGAAGAGTATTGGTATTAGTTCTTCTTTAAAGGTCTTGTATAACTCGGCGGTGTATTCATCCGGTCCTGGGCTTTTCTTGGTTTGTATGCTTCTGATGGTGTTTTCTATTTCATTGCTTGATATTGGTCTGTTAAAATTGTGTGTATCTGAGGGGTGGGGATGTAGCACATTTGGTAGAGTGCTTTCCTTGAATGCACAAGGTCCTTGGTTCAACCTCCTGCACTGAAAAAAAAATGTGTATATCATCCTGATTCAATTTTGGCAAATCATATTACTTACGAAATTTGTCAATGTCTTCAATATTTTCTATTTAATTGGAGTACAAGTTTTCAAAGTAATTTCTAATTATCTTCTCATTTCTGTAGTGTCTGTTGTGATATTACCTTTTTCTTCCCATATGTTAGTAATTTGAGTTTTCTCTTTCCTTCTCTACATTAGCATAGCTAAGGGTCTGTCAAATTTGTTTGTTTTTTCAAAGAACAAGTTTTTAGTTTTGTCAATTTTTTCAATTGTTTCTTTTGTTTTGATTTCACTGATTTCAGCTCTAATTTTAATTACTTCCTGTCTTCTGTTTTTGGTATTGATTTGTTGTTCTTTTTCTAGGGCATTGAGATGTAATGTTAAGTCATGTATTTGTTGACTTTTTCTTCTTTTAAGGAATGAACTCTATTAAATGAACTTTCCTCTTACTTCTGCCTTCATAGTGTCCCAGAGATTTGGATATGTTGTGTCAGTGTTGTTATTTACCTCTAAGAATTTTTTAATCTCCTCCTTGATTTCTTTTGCAACCAATTGTTCATTCAGTAGCATATTATTTAGTCTCCAGGTGTTGGAGTAATTTTTATTTTTTATTTTGTCATTGATTTCTAATTTCATTCCATTACGATCTGATAAAATGCAGGGTAGTGTCTCTACTTTTTTGTATTTGCTAAGAGTTGCTTTGTGGCATATTATGTAGTCCATTTTAGAGAAGGATTCATGTGCTGCTGAGAAGAAAGTGTATTTGCTTGTTAAAGTTGAAATATTCAATATAAATATATTAAGTCTAAGTTATTGATTTTGTTGAGATTTATAATTTCTTTGTTCAGATTTTGTTTGGAAGATCTATCCAGTGGTAAGAGAGGTGTGTTAAAGTCACCCAAGATTATTATGTTGTGGTCAATTTGACACTTAAACTTGAGAAGAATTTGTTTGATGAACCTAAATGCTCCATTTTTTGAGGCATATATATATATTTATAATTGTTAAGTCTTGTTGGTGTATGGTTCCCTTGAGCAATATAAAATGTCCTTCTTTATCTCTTTTAATTTAGCTTGAAGCCTACTTTATTTGATATGAGGATGTAAACCCCTGCTTGTTTCCATAGTCCATGTGAGTGGTATGGTTTTTCCCAATCTTTCACCTTCAGTCTGTGTCTTTTTCTGTCCGATGAGTCTCCTGGGGGCAAAATACTGTTTTTTCTTTTAATCCAATCTGCTAGCCTATGTCTTTTGATTGGTGAGTTTAGGCCAATAAAATTCATGGTTATTATTGAGATGTGATTTGTATTCCCAGCCATTTGTTTATTTATTTATTTTTGTTATTTAGCTTGACTTGGTTTCTCTGATTCGTTTCTCTTCTAGTGTAAGACCCGCTCTGCTTATTTTCATTTCCTCTTCAAGGATGTTTTGTAGTGTCAGTTTTCTAGCTATTTTTTTTTAACTTTTGTTTATCATGGAAGGTTTTTATTTCATCATCAAATATAAAGCTCAATTTTGCTGGATACAATATTCTTGGTTGGCATCCATTTTCTTTCAGAGCTTGATATATGTTGTTCTAGGATCATGTAGCTTTCAGGGTCTGGGTTGAAAAAATCCGCAGTTATCTTAATTGGTTTCCTCTTATATAATCTGATTCCTTTTTCTGGTTGCTTTTAATAGTCTGTCCTTATTCTGTATGTTGGTTATTTTCATTATAATGTCCCTTAGTGTGGATCTGTTGTGATTTTGTATATTTAGTGTCCTATAAGCTTCTTGAATTTGGTTTTCCAATTCATTCTTCATGTTTTCTGCTATTATTTCATTGAATAAACTGTTCATTCCTTTGGTTTGAAACTCTATGCCTTCCTCTATCCCAGTAACTCTTAAATTTTTTTATGCTATCCCATATTTCTTGAATGTTCTGTTCATGGTTTCTTACCATTTTCACTGTGTGATTTACTGCCGCAGTCTGGCTGGGCACACAATCACGAGCCACCACACAGCTTGTAGATTCAAACAGCAACTCTTTATTCCCGAACTCACACCGGCCGTCTACAATCACGTTCTGGGGAAATCCACGTTCTCTGCCCAAATCCCCATCCACTGGGCTTCTATCTCCCAAAAAATACTGTCTGAATCCCATGAGAACTCAAGGGGAACTCAGGCAGCAGGATACGCCCTATTCCCAGCAGGAATAATCTTAAACCTGGAACGCCCTAAACCCGATTATCCTAAACCGGGAACACCCTAATCCGCCCTGGTCCTTAAGCAAGGTCACCTACATTCAATGTCACTGCAACATGGGGTACGCTGGCAAGGAAATTGTCATACCTACTTGGCTAATGGCTCCCAGCAATTTACATTTTTTTTCACGATTATATATTTTGTCTTCATTGTCTGAGGTCACGTCTTCCAAGTGGTCTAATCTGTTGGTGATGCTTTCAATTAAACTTTTAATTTGATTGTTTCTTTCATTTCAAGGATTTCTGTTTGGTTTTTGTCACCTCTATCTTCCTATTGAAGTAATCTTTTGCTTTCTGAATTTGTTTATGTAACTGTTTCTCAAAATGATCTTTTGCTGCCTTATTTGCTCTCTTATATCATCCTTTAATTTGCAGTATATTTTAATCATGTACATACTGAACTCCTTCTCTGTCACTTCATCGGCTGTGATAATCATGGATTCTGATAATGTGGTATCTTGATTTGTTTGGAGTACTTTCTTCCCTTGTGTTTTCATGTTGCTTGTGTGTCTTCCCTTCTAGCGCTGTGGATTTGAGGCATTATAGTTTTTACCTATAGCCTTATATTGCTCCTGAAGGGTTCCAATATGTCTCCTTTGTGGGGAAGGACAATGTTACCAGATGCCAATATAAACAATGTACCACCTATAAAGAATTTGTTGCTATTAAGATGTTTACAGTTTGGTCACAATGTACAGAAATGTTGAATTCAATTATTATCTATATAATCAGAAGTTTTGTAAAAGGGTTTACATTTTCTGACAGTGGACAATGAACTGGTAGTGAGGCATAGGAGATGATATGCTGAGGAGGCAGAATGTGAGGAATACAGAGTTAGTATATCTTAGAAAGTGTGAAAGAGAAATCTAATGAAGAGGGTTAGTAGTAGGAGAATAGACAGGAAGTAATTTTGTGTAGACAAGTACATGGGAAGACAGTCGAGTACATAAAACAAACACACATATGTAGTAAGAAAAATAAACAATAAAATAGTAAAAAATGGAGGAAAAAAGAAGGAAAAAAAGGCATATACAACACTAGTATTCTATTCAGATGCCCCAGTCCTCAAAATCCTAATTCATGCAAAGTATTTGGTTTCACATGTGTTAGGGATATGAGGGCAGGAGAGTAGAGGGGAAGGAAAAAAAGAGAAAAAATTAAAAAAAAATTAAAAATGGATTCTTATTTATTTATTTTTATGTGGTACTGAGGACCAAACCCAGTGCATCACATGCTAGGCAATCTCTGTATCACTGAGCCACAACCCCAGGCTTAGACCCACTGGTTTTTGTTAAAAATTGAGATGCTTTTGGCCTTGTTCTAATTTTCTATCACCCAACCTAGGTGTATACTGAAACATTTAATTCTACTAAGTATGTTCATAAAAACCTTTAACTACATAAGAGATAAAGGCTTTGATGTGGCAATGTTAATAAAACATGCAAAGCTATGGTACCCTTCAGACATATTAAGCAACACAATATCTGTCAATGTCCTGGAGATAGAATTTATTTGAGTCTTGAAGTATGGAAGTGAGGTATGTAGCAGAATGTAAAGCATGTGAAATGTTCCTAGGATCCTTACTGTGTGTCAGAGCAGTCTCAGGTAGGCAAATTCTAATTGATTCAGAAGAGAAGCTCCCATGAATTAATCATCAACAACACAGTGTACAGGTCAAAACACTGGGCCCCTATCCTTGTTGCGCCCTCATAGAGATTGCACATCCTACCTAGTCTCTTAGGAAAGAGTGATCAAACGCATGTACAAGGTAAAACACATGTGATTAGATGACCATTCAACCTTCTGGTAATCCATCCATACTTTGATCCGTAGTCAGATACATAAACCTATGTAGACTGTATTAGTAAATACCAAGTGGTTGAGGAAGAGACACACGATTACAATTGTAATTGTAGTAGTTAAAATGAATGTACCGAGTGAGGTATCTAGGAACTTAGAGACATGAAATAACACATGAGTGAAGTAGAATAAGCTCAATCAAGAAAAACTGCTTGAAGGAGGTTTTGAGTTATGAGCAAGTTTCAAAGGAAATGAAAGACTCAGATTTAAATCCATATGGGGTCTCTGATCATTGGGACTGTCCAGAGGAGGTAGACCATGTTGTATTTGGAAGGGTAGAGACAGAAAATAATTGGTCCTTCCTAGTGCTAAGTATCCTGGAAGTCATGAATCCTGGGGAAAGGGGAGCACTGTAGATTAGTGCAGAACTGCAGAGGTTCTGTAGGGTAACTAAAAGGAGGGGGAAAGACCATGTCAACAATGAATTTCAGATTCTCTCATTATTGCTTTTGCTTATAGGGTACCAGTGAGAGACATTGATCATTGTGCATCTCCAGGACTTAAAATGGTGTCTGATACACTGAATAATAGATAAATGAAATGTTAACCAATTTGATGCAATTATGTACTACCTATCCACTAAATTCAGATTCCTCACACCCTTGTTTTCTGTGTGAAAATAATTTTTTGACAGAGTAAATAGGAGTTAAGTTTCCAGGGAAGAATTGTTCCTTGATTCTTCCAGCTTCTGGTGGTTACTACCAATCCTTGATTTATGATAATATAGTTCTAATCTCTGCCTCCAGATTCATATGACCATCTTCTTTTTATGTGTATTTGTGCCCAAATTTCCCTCTTCTTATAAGGATACCAGCCATTATATTAGGGTTCATCATAATACAGTAATTATCTTATTTTTATTTGATTATATCTGCAAGACCTATGTCCAAATAAGGTCACATTGACAGGCTCCAAGTGAACATGAATTTTAGGGGAACAATATTTCATTATGTATAATAATCCACAGTGATTCATATAATAACTCTATTACTAAAAGGATGTCAAAGCCTTCCTCCATCTCTTCTATTCAGAAGTTCTGAATTTATTCTTAATTATACCATTTAATCATATTCATAATTACATTTCTAAGCTATCTGTGCATTATCTTGGCAAAACTAGCCTATGATTTCCAGAAATTCTTAATTCTATACTTATCAGTCAAGTGGTGTACTCTCTGTCAGCTAAGTGATTTTGAAGATTTTGTATATATTCAAAGGCTGCCATATTGTACCTGGGAGTTTAAATATACAATTTTGAATTAGCTCTACACATAGGCTCTGGACCAATTCCAATAGACTCAATTATAAATATCTTCTATCATACATATATTAAATGAAATAAATTCATTGGCTCTTCATCTCCATTCTCTCTTATCCCATTTTCAAAATAACATCCTATTCTATATAGATCAATGTGTCATGAAGATATTAGATTGCCTTCTTTTCCAAGACCAAAATCAAGGAGAGATTCTGTGGTATCCTTAATCATGTTCTCATATTTAGAATACCTCACCATCTGTGATATTTCTGACTTTACAATTCATTTTTATGTTTCTTTCTACCAATCACTCAGTTAAATAATACTCCAAGGTAAATAATATTGATTTGAAGCCCAAATCTACATATCAGGAATTTATTTCTACTGGTTAAATTTAATTTTATTTCCTTAAAAATACAGCTTCTGTAAGACATTTCAAAACTTGAATGTTTCTATTATTTTTATTCTGTTTTAAAAATAAACATGGGTTTGTATTTCCAGCTGGTTTCCTCACCTTTATTATCCTTTCTTCCCAATAAGCTTTATTCTGATTAATTGACTTGCATCCAAGTCACAATTTGGCTAGAGAAAATAATGGTCAATACAAAGCATTGTGTTTCAGTTGTTAAGACACAGATCAAATTTTTATGAATTGTGCCTTTAAAGGCCATAAAACTAATGCAGTCAAAACTCTTCATCTTTACATTATAAATAGCTCACAATTACTGATAAGAAGTTAGTTGCTAGGGCTAAGGTTGTAGCTCACTGGCAGAGTGCTTGCCTAGCATGTGTGAGGCACTGGGTTTGATCTTTAGCACCACATAAAAATTAAGCAAATAAAATAAAGGCATGCTTTCCATCTACATTTTTTTAAAAAAACAAAAGGTAGTTGCTATTGCAACTTAAATTTTTATTGTGACATATTTGTGTCTGATGAATAACTAAATAGAAAATACATCCATGGCTAGGAGCTTATAGTTTCTATGGTAAGACCCCAATTCTCCTTATCTCTGTTAACTTCTGGTCTGCCAGTGGAGTATTGAAGGCTGGCTTAAAGTTTGGATCTTAGGTTAATATCTGTAAGTCTCAATTTTCAAAATATAAAAATTATGTTTAAAATACCCTTTTTAAAAAGACCAGAACAGAGTATGGCCAAAAACTTTATAATACAACAATGAAATCAATGATTGAAAACTTCACAGTGCTTATGGGAGGCCATGGGCAGATGTACAAGGCACAGTTGCTTATCCCATAATGGACTATACAAATGGGCCAGAACTACTTGCAGGAAAAAAAGGTTTATGTATTGGTGAAAAGATTGGATTAATTGGGTTAATACAGTCTTTCTGAATTTCTAAACTCAGTTGTTAGTTGTTCCAACTCAACTTGTTAGTTATACCAATTTTGAGAAGCAATTTAACTCTTCCGTACTTGAATTTCCTCATGTTTAAAAAAGTGGTAAAAGTTATGAAACCTAAAGCAGATTGTTGTTATGATTAAATGTTATACTATAGGTAAAAGACTAGGAAGAGAAACTGGCACAATTTAAGCACTCAATAAACATTAATCAATAGTATTAGTGGTGGTGATATTAGTAATTATAATAGTAGTTATATTAGTAGCAACAGTAGTAATAGTATTTTTTTACTAATAGTTGTAATAGCAGTATAACAGCCTTAGAGCTATTGTAGTAAGTTTCCTTCAGCCATGCATCAAAAATTGAGGTAATATCTTGTAATTCTGTGTTAATAATTAGGATACTTGTTTTAATAAAACATCTCCCTGAGTAATTCCAGAGATTGTTATTTATTTTTTAAGTAGAGAGAACTGAAAGGAATCAGGTATATGTCAAAGGAGAGTTCCAATTCTATTTCATTGTTGTAGTGTTGGTTATTATTTTGTGGTTACTTTGGTCCAGAAAATTAAAAAATAGATTTTAACCTCTTGAAGAAAAATCATGAATGGTGGTGGCCAGCAATATTGTCTATGGTAGCACTGATGATAAAAGCAGAAATAAAGTCTTGGGGGTGTTCAACTATAGATAGTCGTGCATCTATATTGTCTAAGCTGTGGTTTAACAATATAAGGTAAAATACTTTTCAAGAAGAGGAAATGAGTAAATAAATAACCCAAATAGTAGGAGAGTTGGTAAACAGAAGGTGGAACAGATTAAATTTTGGAGAGAGACAAACTAGGTATAGTCTTTTAATAAAATAAATGTTTATATTGTGATAACTATCTCTAGAGTTTTAACTGAGAAAGAATTATCCTCACAGGGTTGGGACTCTCCAAGATAAAAAGTAAGCAGAACATTCTGATTTTTCATGGTAGTTTCTTTTCTCACTAAAATCTACACTGCAGAACTCTTTGCTACACTATAGCAAAGAGCTCTGCAGATTGTGTATCTTCATTACTACTATATTGATTAGAGTTAGAGGTAATTGATTACTCTCTCAAGGTTTAAACTGGCCTTTCACATAGGCAGAGTATACATTTGACTTTTTCAATGGTTTTCAGGCCTTGGTACAGCAGAATCTACCTGGAAAGTTTACTGAAAATATACATCCCTGGGCCTTTACCATTAGAAATTCTGTTTACAGGAGTAAGTTTGGGGTGAGGAGGATCTTAGGACTTTGTATTTTTCTTTAACCAGTCCTCTATGCAAGTCTGATGATGGTAATCCATGGACCACATTTTTAGATACAATTACATACATGATCTCAAGAGTGCCTTGAAATTCCCTAGGTGTCCCAAAGTTTCCATATAATCGCAGTAACCCTCTGAAATTTTACTATTGATGCAATGCTTTTTCCTTCTCTGATGGTACATTTCCTTTGGAGAATGATTCAGAATTCCCTGTTTTTTTCCAATTGTCTCCATGAAACTTTGTCTCATTTTTCTTCATTGTGAACCATACCACTGTTATTCATGAGTATATAACATATCCTTGGGTGTGTTAGGGAGAAAAATATTATTTACATTAATTATACCACAAATTTTTGAGCACTTATTACTTGTCAAGCATTGTGATAAACAATTAACATCATATGTGATAAAAGATATTGCTATTTCCTTTTGACAGATAAGGAAACTTAGGATTTAAGAAGTTAAAGACTTGTGCAAGTTATACATTTTTATTGATATAGCAGTGATTATAGTACACAACACTGTAAATACGCAGATTCTGGGCTCTTAACCACATTGCAAGAGAGTTTTGGACATACATTCCAGTGGGATAAGCAATCCCTCTCTAAGAGCCTCATATAAAGGGCAACGAACCCTGAGAAAATGAGCACAATGCATCACTGACACCTCAGGGACCCGACATAGCAAGAAAGTTGGCCCTGCCAGGTTATTATCTTTTGTAAATAGTGAGTCTTTTCTGCTTGTCTGCACAGGGTGAACAAGTGAAGGGCAAGACTTGATAGGGAAGAAATAAATGTTCTAATTCAATTTCTCTGAAGTTTACATCAAAATTAAAACTTCAGCTTCAAAGCAATGAATGTATGTGACTGAGAATTTTTCAGACACACTCTAATTCCTTAAGCAGCTGTGGGAAGAGTAAAATATAACGTTGAGTAAAAATGTCTTTCTGTGGCCCTGTTTGGAAAAAAGATTTGGGTCTGGAGATGTCCCCTGTACTGATCTGCATGGAAGACAACTAACAATAGGAATCCACCAGGCAACTGTTGAAGGACAGACAAACCCAGGTTTCCCAGGTGTGTGCCACACATCCTTCCAGTTTCAATATGGTCAAACGGTATTAAAAATAAAACTTCATTTAAATGGAATGAGGTTGCTCTCATTGATGGAGTCCCCTCCAATAATGGTCAGAAAACTCTGTTTGGCTTCAGTATTTACTGTAGAACTAATTCAAGAATATTAACTGCATTTCTTTGCTAAGAATGATACAGTAAATATAACACTCTTTTCTGAGTAAGAACATCATAGGGCATATGCATGTTGATACTAAACATATGGCCAATGTTTATAGATGAGCCAATGGAAGTGTACCCAATCAATGAAGAGATTAGAGTAGTGCCAGGAATGCAATATAACTACCCAGATAGACAAGAAAATACCTGAGTTTACAACAGTCCACAGTATATTCACATACTAGCAGGCTTAGAAAAATGATCTTATTAAATGGCAAGTGGAAGTACAACACTTGAAGTTGGAATATTTAGCCTATATCATAGATAGATATTGATTTGTAACTTCAAAGTATCATTCATTATTTTAAAATAAATCTGTCATAAAGTTTAGAATATTTGTATTCACATGGCTACTGTCACCAAATCCTGTCATTTAGGAACCACATGTCTGATACTAGATGTTTGACTTAAGTCACAGTAGAGATTTGACTTGGACTTTTGGCAGTCCCGAGACTACTAATACCATGGAAACTGACTAAATATATAATTCATTGTAAATGAGCATGAGCTTTGGGGGCTGGGGTGGAATGTTATGGTTTCTATATGAGGTATCTCCCAAAAGTTTATGTGAGAGACAGTGCAAGAAACTTTAGGGGAGAAATGATTGAGTTATGTGACATTTGACCTGATCATTATATTAATCCCCTGATAAGGATTAACTGGGTGGTAACTATAGGAAGGTAGGGTGTGGCTAGAAGACATGGGTCTCTTCATGGGCATGCCTTTGGGTCATACCTTTGTGAGCCAAACAGTGTCTGTCACTGTATCTCTTTCTCCAGTCCCCTCTCAGGACATGGGTGGTTATGTCCTAAGTCACTTTCCTAAATCACACTTTTCTGCCATGATATTCTGCCACACTTAGGCCCAGAGCAATGGGGCTGGCCATCTCTGTACTAAGCCCTCTGAAACCATGAGCCACCACTACAAACTTTTCCTTCTCTAAAATTGTTTTTGTTGGGTCTTTTGGTAATAGCAGCAAAAAAAGCTGACTGAAACACAAAAACTTCATTTTCTTTATATTTAGATGTGTATAATAAAAGGAACTACCTCTCACAATAAAGTTATTGAGAGGACCAAAGGAAGGAATGGACGTGAAGTTCTTAACACAATGTCCAACTTACAGTACGTCTTCAATAAGTCTGATCCATTGTTCATATTATAAAAACCATGACTTGGTAAAGCTTCTTGCTTGAAATAACAATAATATCTGATGCTCCAATGATCCTGGCTCAGCTCCAGGAAGTATCAGCAAAACCAAAAGTTGGTAACCACTATGAAGACCAAAACCAACAGCCCACTTCAAATGTCCTTGGAGACATGTTTGGTAATTAAAAAACATTACTTTAAAATGGAAATAATAACCATCACCAGATGCTGATTTAAGTACTTCTACTTGAAGAAAAGCACACTCAATGTCTGGGCTAATTATTAGGAGATGCATGGCCTTTTTAATCTCACCCCCTCCTTGACTCAACACTGATTCAAGAGTTATATAAACCAGAAAATCAGGCACCAGCCCTCTATTGCACAAGTATTAGGTGTTAAGTTCTTTTGGTGAATTATTTAGCTAAGACCCTCAAAAATAAAGCTGTAGTGACAGTATTAATTACTTAAGATAGGCAATGCAACATTAAGGCCAAAACCTGACTGATTTGGTTGGTGGAGATACAAAAATCATTTTTAGATCAAGACAGTGTATTATTTATGCACAGAACAAAGGCAAGAGTAGCTAAAGGTGCCAGGATCCCATGATTGCTATCTCACACACCAAAAAGAATACTGAAAGAAATGAGGCCAAGTGAGTCCAACACAAATTGTGGGATTCCTTACTATTGAAGAACTGTAGACTACAGCTAAGAGGTGTTTACAGTCTGTAGCTCAATTATAATGGGGACAAGACAAAAAGCCCAATAGTGCATCAAAATATATAAATTGATGAGAAGTTGTCTCATGA
The DNA here is from genome assembly GCF_047511675.1 of Marmota flaviventris. Classification (NCBI taxonomy): domain Eukaryota; kingdom Metazoa; phylum Chordata; class Mammalia; order Rodentia; family Sciuridae; genus Marmota; species Marmota flaviventris. Next base: position 100,542,910 of record NC_092518.1, read on the forward strand.
TAGCTTTGCAGGATAGGTAGATAGGTGAGTAAGAAGAGGTGGCATCTACTCACAGGCCACTATCCTCTCTTGTTCCAGGAGGATCACAAGATGTTGACCAAGGTGCACATAAGCTTCCTTATAAACCTCATCCTATTTGGTCTATATGGGTAACTAAGATTTTCAGGACACCAGATTCCCAAGCATACCCCAACAGGAGGTAGGCAATTAAGCCTCAATCCAGCAGAGCCACATCAAGCAAAGTAAGAACATGAAATTAGATCACATATTATCGATATTGACCTGTTCTCAAGGGTAGATACAAGAAAGGATTCTACTGATACTATCCAAGGGAGGGCTGCTTCTTTTTGGCTGCATTTATATAATAGATCTAGAATTTAAGTTTTCCTGACATAGAAATAAGGGAGTACTCAGAAGGGATTTGTGCACAAGCATTCTTCACACTTGGTGTTTGCATCATGTGGTGCTATGCTAATTGCTGGGTGATTCATATATATTTGACCATTACTCTATAATATTTCTTTAGAAACAATCTAGCAACATTGTCCAAATTAATATTGGGAGATGAAAGAATAAGCCACATGCTTTTTGATTGGAAAATGATGATCTTAAGGATCATTATTTATTTCATGATAAGGAATTCTAGCAGAGCTATGCCAAATAAAAAATACCCTAGTCTTATATATAGACTATAAAAATACCATCAGACCAGTAAAAGGGAAACTTATTATAAGTTTAAAAAGATAAATATACTTCTAAAAGTTATTTATTTTAGAAAACAGAAGAAATTGATCTTAAATTACTTCTTATTCTCAATAAGATACAAAAGCACATGGCTTCTATGAAGCAGAAATTTTAAAATATTAACATACTTATATAAGATGTTGATCAAGAAAAAAAAAGCTGGGCGTGGTGGCACATGCCTGTAACCCAAGTGACTGAGGAAGCTGAGATGGGAGGATTGCGAGTACAAAGCCAGTCTTAGCAACAGCAAGGCACTAAGCAACTCAATGAGACTCTGTCTCTAAATAAAATATAAAATAGGGCTGGGGATGAGGCTTAGCAGTCTAGTGCCATTGAGTTCAATGCCAAGGACCACCCACCCACAAAAGTGGCCATATTAAACGAGATGAATGTTGCTATCATTTAATGTATCCCCCAAATTCATGTATTAGATATTTGATCCACAGGACACCAATGTTGAGAAGTGGGACCTTTTAGGAGGTATTTAGGTCATGAGGGCTCTATTTTCTTAAAGGGACTAATGCCACTATGAAAAAGGCTTTCAGGAATAGGCTTTCTCTCTCTTGCCCTTTTTCCTTTCATTACATGAGGACACAGTTATGAAGGCCCTCATTAGATTATGGCAACTTGATGTTAGACTTTTTAGCCTCCAGAATTGTAACATAATACATTTCTGCTCTTCATATATTGCCCAGTCTAAGGTTCTCTGTCATAGCATTGTAAATGGACTAAGGCAAAGCTAAAAGAGATTTAACCAGAGATTAAACTATAGGCATTATATTGTGAAACTATAAAACATAAATGTGAGAAACTTAATTATATGAAAATTAATTAAATGAATAATATATAATTTCCTTAAAATGAATAATTCCCTTAATTGATGAACTATCAATATTAATTAATGGAGAATCAAAATACCTGAGAAGATCAATAACCAAAGGAAAAATGGAAAAGTTGTGAAACAATTGTCATCAAAAATATTTCCAGGCCCAGAGGGATAGTTCTATAATTTTTAAATTGTATATTATTTCTATAATATTGAAATTATTTTATACTATAAATAAATATTGGAAGTTTCTCAATTAATGTCAAGAAATTTAGATATAACAATGCCAAAATTTAACAAATACAGGAGAAAATACAATGCATAAAACAATTGCACTTATGAATATATATATATATATATATATATATATATATATATATATATATATATATATATATAAACTATAAAATACTAGCAAATAATGTTTCTGCTTTGTATTTATCCAAATAAAGTAGTTGTAGCTTATAGTTGGGCATGTGTTAATAGAATACACACCAACACTATGATATAGCAGAAAATGCAACATGAAAATTCATTTGATAAGATTCAACACCAGTTTCTAACTTTTAAAAAAATGTTGCTAAGGTATTGATTAATATAATACACACAAAACAAAGAAAAATTATTGGGAAGAAAATAAAAGATTATTATTCTTTTTGGATAATGATTGCTTTCTAGAAATCTAAAAGGAATAAACTGAATAAGTGTTAGATTCAGATGGGCCAAGGTTCACTATTGAGGCCAGTGTCCAAATAATTATTCAAAATTATCAATGGTTAATATATATGTAAAAGGATTCTTTACAAATGATAAGTAAAAAAAAAAATGAACACCCTGTAGAAATTTGGGTAAAAAACACAAATACAACATCCATAAAGTAAATACAAAAATTACATGAAAATGTAAAATACTCAACCTTTTTTATCTGAAACATAAATTAAATCAAGATACCCTTTTTAAATCTGTGGAACTTGCAAATATGTAAAAGAATGTTGGTGTCTAGTCCTGGTGTAAGTGGAGGACATCAGGAAAAGACCTCACTTGATGGTAGAAGTATAAACCACTTAAAACCTATCTAGAGGGCAAAGTGTCACTGTGAAGCAAAAACTCAAAATCTGCATAATCTGTAAACTAAAACTTGTACAAAATTTTAGCTCTTATGCACTCTAATATTTTAGTTAAAAGCTTCAATAATATACATAAAATCTAACCTAAAATTTCAACCCATGCAATTAATTATACACTAACATTTATGTACAAACATTAATGAACAGATTTAAATGTGAAAAACTGAAATTTATTCAATGGTTCAACAAAAAGGAATTTATAAAATAAATTATAAAGTCACAGTTGCCTCTGAGTTTTCTCTGCTGATATTGCTCATCAACCACCTTTTTGGTTGCCATAATTTTTCCTTAGACTATATTTACATAGTGAGCTTACACTTGATTTTTTTCTGGTCCTCAAGGAATTCCATTTCATACACATAGAGAGATGTGGATACAATCCCTGACTATATTTAACATGTTCTGTAAGTACCCTAACATCATATATAACTGGACTAAGTAAAGGTAAAGGGGATTTATTTGCTTTTGTACAGACTTCAACTACAGTCTGGTATAAATCCCAATGTTGTTAATCTCCTTTTACTTGATTTATTTTTATAACATGAAAAATTTTAAAAATTCTAATAATCTGAGTGGTTTATTTACATTAACTATCTTCTAGTTAAACAAGATTTTTTTCAGCTGTGCCTATCTCAAGTTCTTCTCCACTTAGTTGTTATAGTCTGTATTGAATTATGTGTAGACATTGGTTGTGTTCTAATATCATTTGGATTTAATGTTCCAGTCCTATTGCTTCCATAACATCTGTCAGTTTACTTTTATTTATCACTGATCTCTGTTTGCTAAGGCCTCATGTCATTTTCCTTGCTTGGCTCTCAGAGCAGTCAAGATTTCAATCCCCCCCCCTTTTTTTTGATAAACAGAAAGTTAAAGCTCCATCCACCTATGCTCTATGTTTGTATATGTGAAAACTACAATTTTGCTTTCCCAACCAAAGGTTTCTCTTCACCTAACCACCTCCCTCAACCTCTCTAGTTTTTCTTTTCCTTGAGTGAAATGGTTTGAAGCTGTCTTCCTCCCACCTGATCAATAGTTTAGCTTGGTGTTATATAAAATAAAGTTTGCATTCAATTGTTTCCATAGCAACCATCACAAATAGGATTAAATATAAAACCACTTTCTGATATGAGTGCTTTCTGATAAAAGGCTTAGAGTTGCCAAACTAAGCTTTCTAGAACAAAACTTTTAAAAGCATGCTTCAACAAAATTTAGCAAGGTTATACAATAAAAGAAGAAGTTCACCACATGCTGTCCAAATGCAAATTACTTTAAAGGTATTTGTATTTAAATACTTTAATCTAAGAAAGAGTTTAGAGTTGAGAGCAGATGGAGTTATCCCTACTTTACAGAGAATATTGAGTCCACTCAACATGAACTCCTGAAAACTGCCTTGCTTCCATTTTATATTATCTATATCTACCTATCATTTTTTCTTCCTGTCTTGAAAGAAGTATCCCTCCAACATTCCAAGACTAAGCTTTATGCAGGTATAATATTGTTGTCATCTCTTATCCTCTCTTCTGGCAGCTCATATCACTGATCATCCCCATCTTCTTTATTTCCCCTTCTGCTGATTTCTTCTAGTTAGTCAACAGATACTTGCCAATCTTTCTGTATACAATACCTTTCTTTATCCCTGTTTCTTTTTCAAGTTACAGTTCCATCTTTCTACTTCAAAATTCACTTGAATTCTGCATCTGTTGACTCCATTTTTTTTTACATCAAAATCACTTGATAACTTGCAATCCAGCATCTAGCTCCATTGTTCTCCTGGATTTATACTCTATGAAAATAATCATATTTAATAAATCTAATGATGACTTCCTAGTTCTTGTTTTATTTTTTCTTGAGAGCTTTCTCTCCTGGCTTCTGTAACACTTAATATTCTTATTCTTCTTCATCCCTGACTATATCTTTCAATGTTCATTTTACTGTCATTTCATTATTCTACACATTTGTTAAGGTGTTTCCTTTTAATTTCCTGTTTTTTCAATCTACATCTCCACATCTTACCATTTATCATGGCTTCAAAATCTCCCAGTGATTTGAGAGGCTGAGGCAGAGAATTACAAATTTGAGGCCATCATTGGCAATTTAGTGAAACCCTGTCTCAAAATAAAAAGGGCTGGGGATGTAGCTCAGTGTTAAAGAACCCCTGAGTTCAATCACCATCACTGCAAAAAAAAAAAAATCTCCATAATCTATCTTTGTATTCCTGACCTCTTTGCTGAGTTTCAGACAAGTATATCCAAACACTTGTACCTAGATAGATCAATATATTTATCCCACAGGTACCACAATCTCAACATATACATACCAGAATTCATCATCGATCTACTTACCACATGTACAAAATCTGCTATGCTCCCATTTTTCCTTTTATAGGACAGTGCCATTACCATCCTCCCAGATACTTAAGCTAAAAATCCTTGAGTTATCTTCAACTTACCCTGTTACCCTTTCATGTACAATCTGTAACCAAACAACCATGGACACATATCTCAATTCTATCCTCTTCTGTTTCAAATAGGGTAGTTCACATCATTATCTCTTGGGTGGGAAACTTATAAAATGTTCTAATATCCTATGTTTCTCAAATCCTTCCCACAATGCAGCCTATAAAACCATTGAGACCCACTGTCCTAAAGAAAATCAATAACTTATTCATTCAAAAGTATTGATAGCCTATTATGTTTAGTGCTTATCACACTTCACATTTCCAGTAGATATTATTTGCACTGTAGTATATGTAAATGGTACCCATTGAAGTTATGCAGGTTTTAAACTGCTTGGGTGCAGGTATAAACTCTAATTATGTGCTTGGCATTATCCTAGACACTAAGCATATAAATTTAGCAGTAATTAGAAAAAAAAATTGTGACCTCTTGGAGTTCTCAATCTGGTGGTAGCAGACAGACAATAAATAAATGCATAGATCTGATCACATCATTTTTAACCTCAAATACCATCTTAGGTTCCTTACACAAAATTAATAACTTGATATAGAAGTTCAAGTTCGAGGTTGGGGCTGAAGCTCAGTGGTAGAGTGCCTGCCTTGTATGTGTTAGGCACTGGGTTCAATTCTCAGTACCACATAAAAAATAAATATATTGCATCTATTTACAACTAAAAAAATATTTTTAAAAAATCATGTTGACCAACTTTCAGCCTCAAAACTCTAGCTGTTGCTTTATTGTTCTCTTTAGTGTTGCAAATGAGTTAACTCAACTACTCTGATTTTGATGTCTTTCTAGTTATTTTTTCTGCCCAGATTTTGATGTCTTAATTTTTTTAAAAAAAATGTTTAGTTGTAGATGGACACAATATCTCTATTTATTTATTTTTATGTGGTGCTTAGGATTGTACCCAGCACCTTGCATATGCTAGGTGAGCGCTCTACCCCTCAGCCACAAACCCAGCCCTTAGTTTGTTTTTATAATTTAAAAAATACAACTATAAATCTAAAAAGAATTAAAAATAACAGGAAAGAGGGATGTGTTTGTGGCTCAGTGGTAAAGTGCTTCCCTAGCACATGTGAGGCACTGGGCTCAATCCTAAACACCAGGTAAAATATAAATGAAAAAAATAAAGTTAAAAAAGGAAGGAAATACTTCTTTGGATATTCCAGCATATGGTTACTTCTCCTACCTTCTTCTGCCTAAGGTTCCCTATGACCTAGTCTACCAAGCCTTTTCACCTCATTCTTCAAAATATACCTTTTCCTATACTGCTCTGTTGCTATGTTTTCCCTTCCTTAAATATCCTTCTATTCCAATTCTATCTGTTTGATTTCTAGATATTTAAAAACTTCTCTCAAATGTTCTTCTTTCCAAAAGGGTCCCCTATAATCTTCATAATGAATATCTCCTATCCTTCCAATGTGCAATTTTATTGAAAAACAAAACATAGGCCTTAGAATGAAATAGACCCATATTTGAATGTAAATTGTTCAAATAATAACTAAGACTTTGGAACAGTGATTAAATGTCTCTGAGCCTTAGTTTTCTGATCTGTATAATGGTGATTATAATACATATATTGCATAATCATTATAAAACACGTGTAACATAACAGATGTATAACAGTACGAAGTACAGAGCAGGCACTCAATAAATGATAGCTATTAAAAAGTTAATTATATTTGTATTTAAATTGCTCCCTAAGATACTTACTAACTGTATAGTCTTTACCAAGATTCCCAATCTTTCTAAATCTACTTAAAACTTGGTTATCACACTTGGACATAAATCATAATGTTATATATGTACATGCACACAGGCACATGTCATGTTCCCACCTATTTCTACCACTGGAAAATGGACTTAAGACAGGTTAAGTTTTTACTTATCATTCTGCTACTACCCCCACTGCTGTTCACAATACTTTAAACTTGGTTGACACTGAAGTGCTATTTGCTGCATCTCCATTTCTGTGTCCAACTCCTCCTCTTTTTTCCTCTTCTAAATTTATACAACAGCACTAATCACAGTATTCTTCACTGTGTCCTCATCACATCTGCCCCTACCTGCCGCAGTCAGGCTGGGCACACAATCACGAGCCACCACACAGCTTGTAGATTCAAACAGCAACTCTTTATTCCCTAACTCACACCAGCCATCTACAATCACATTCTGGGGAAATCCACGTTCTCTGCCCAAAATCACCCCCACTGGGCTTCTGTCTCCCAAAAAATAATGTGTGAATCCCGTGAGAACTCAAGGGGAACTCAGGCAGCAGGATACACCCTATTCCCAGCAGGAATAATCTTAAACCTGGAACGCCCTAAACCGGAATGCCCTAAACCCGATTATCCTAAACCAGGAACACCCTAAACTTGGATCCGCCCTGGTCCTTGAGCAAGGTCACCTACATGCAATGTCACTGCAAAATGTCCTATTTCCACGAGTCCTTCCACTAAGCAACATGGGGTACGCTGGCAAGGAAATTGTCATACCTACTTGGCTAATGGCTCCCAGCACCTACGAACACTTTCTTCACACTTTTGCCTGGAAGATTATCAGATGTTTTCATGACAGAATGACCACATTCTCCAATTTACCACTGAAATGAACCTTACACCGGGACTTTCATGTAGCAAGAAATAAATATCTTGGTTAACTTGAAGTTAATTTAGACCATAAAAGTCTTCCAAGAGAGGTTTATCTGGAGTTAATAATAATGCAAGATTATCAGAAATTATAAAAGCATATTTGAATGGAACTGATCAATTTTGGGGGATCAAATAGTCTAAGCTGTGTAATGAATGAACTATTTCTTAAATTTGTTTTACAGTTTGACTTTAATAATAAATGCTCATGATGATTTTCACAAGCAAGGCCCAGAATTTTTTTGTAAGATTTGCAGTTTGATAAAGTGGTGTGCTACTAGGTTGCAACTTCATGAAGATACTGTGAGAACAAATTCATCAAACTAAGATATCAAGTTTAAGATAAGGAACAACAGTTAAAATTGATTATACTATACTTCTTCCCCACTTTCTCTCTCATAATCTTTGATCAGAGAGTTTTATATTAAATTCACATCAGAAAGTCACAAAGGTGACAACTTCTCATTTGGGCTTTATACCTTATATATAGTCATAAACTGCTTTGCTAAGTCACTGTGCACAGATCCATTTAAGTTACTAGCTCTGCACTGACAGATATGCTGACTTCTGGTAAAAACTGCCCAATGTATTTTGCTTCATGTTCTTTGGTTTTGTGTTAGATGATGAAAGTGCAGCACTAATGATTGTGCTTTGGTCAGCAATCAAGTTTTTCTTTACATCCATTCTGTTCTCTTAAAACAAAAACCCAGGAGTCCTTGTGATGAAAACAAAAAAGGTTATACTAAGGATTATAAATAGAGTAAAATAGAGTATTATAAAATAAGAAAGAGGCCTTGAGAGTCCCATACCAAATTCTTTCCAATCGTATTTATTTTTATTGGATCTGTGTGGAGGGTAGAAAGACAAAATCCCAAGTAATTGGAGAGCAGTTATATAAATTTTAATATATACATAAACACTGTGTAAACATTGAAAATGACAAATCTTCATGGAAAATACCTCAAACACATTAAAATTCAAAGCAGAAAATAAAGCAGCATGTGTTTAGAAAACATGTCTCCTGAATTCTCTATTTTTATTGTTTTTACATGGCAAGATGGATTTTTCTTCTCACAATTTCTCAGAAACTCTTCCTGGGGATTAGGAAAGTTGGAGGCTTTGAAATGTAACTTTTATAACATCACCTGAGGCTAAAAAGACAAACACTATTTTACACAATAAGGTGAAGGAGTTAATGCTAGAAGGAGGCTAATCTTTCTAGTGTAAAAGTCTTGGTTTGGTTTGGTCTTATTTTTCAAGAATATACATGAAGAATAGACTCCATGAGGGCTTGTCTCTGTCCCTTCTTCCACACTCAAGATGCAAAGTTCTTAGTTGTCTATCTTATAGATGAACTGAACAAAATACAAAAACTCACTGATTATTTCTATAATATGACTAGACATAAAAGGGCTAGAAGTTGCTTTTAAATGACCAGGAACCTATGAGGGTTGGAGGAGAACAGGTATGACCGTAGTGTCAGCCACATGATACATTCCATACAACTTTAGAATTATGTTCCCACATCCATGAATTTTAGGGACAATTTGAATACAATGAAAAAGTTGCATCTGAATATTCACCACCTGTACATCCTGTAAGATAGATCATTTTATTTGAGATTAAAAATACATTAAATATTCTTTAATATCCCATGCATTTTCTGTTTGCCTATTTGCTATGTTTTGGAAATGGATTTTCCCCCAAAAAATCATCCTGAAGCTTGGTTTCTAATGTAACAGTACTGAAAGGTGGTGGAGCTTTTAAGAGCTGGTGTCTAGTGGGAGGTATTTTGATCCTGTTTATCTTCGCGAAGACATTAATTCTGGTCTCTCAAAATGAGTTGGTTCCTCAGAGTGCAGCAGATTGTTATAAAAGAGTGAGACTGGCTCCTCTCCACACTGTCATCATGGTCTAGCATTAGTCCAGCACCCACCAGGGCCCTGTGGCTCCGCAGTCCCCAGTCTCCCAACCCCCCACTAGCCCCCATCCCAGCCCATCACTCACAGCTAGCTTCTCAATGGCTGGCAGATCACAGTGCCCAGCCTTGATCCACTTGGTGCAGAAAAGCTGGGTCCCCAATGTGGCCAGGCCCCAATTTATCCCACATGCCACTTAGCTGCCAGACCATGCCCAGTCCAGCATGAAGGTTTGCATCAGGCCTGCAGGTCCCAGTGCCTGGCCTTGATACACCTGGCTGCTTTTCCACCAGATTCACCCAGTCCATCACACAAGCTCCCCAGTAGTCCCCAGGAACCAGCACCAGAACCAGATTCACCTGCCACCCAGATGTGGCCAGCTGGTTTGCTGTCCACTGGCAACCCGGTGTCCCTGGCATGCCGCTTTGCCTCCAGGTCTGCAGTCTGGCCCACCAACCCTAATCTCTCAAGAAGGGGAATTAGGAAGTCTTAAACCCAAACCTTCAACACAGTGAGCAACACAATATAAAGGAAAGACATACAACCCATTGTCCATACTGCCATGCTTAGATCATACCTCAAGAAGAAACAAAAAGAAAACCAGGTGAACACAGACAATAAATGTATACACTGCCTATTTTGTCTACCATAGTGGGTATGACTCCTTAATTTCTTAACATTTCACCAAAATTTTTCTTTGTTGTTATTGCTGTTGTAGCTTGTTTGTTGTGGCAGTATTTCTGATTTGCTTTTTGTTTTTGGGTTTCCATATTGGATTCTTGTTTTATTTGAATGTGTACTGACTGATTCCAGGAATCCTACACATATTCACAGTTGTTTCTCTCTATTTGTTTCTAGCCTTGTTTTTTTTTTTCCTTTTTTCTTCTTTCCTTCTTTTTCCACCCAGAAGGTGTGATTTCCCCATGCTGTATATTTTGAGGGTTAGGGTTTATGATTAGCTGATTTTGATTTTGTTTTATATCATCTTTATCACTACTCAATCCCCTTGTCTCCCTCTCATTTCTCTATCCATGACACCCAAATTCTACTCTCTCTCTCCTCCTTTTTATTCTTTTATTTTTTCATCCCCTTTCAAACTAATATCATATCCTAAGTTTCCACTGCATCTGCCTTATTTACCCTTTGAAATTGCAAACACTTTTCTACCTTCCTATCTCTTATTCTTTATACATACTCAACTATATACTTAACACTTCTTAATACTAATTGAATTATATAATGTTTACCACTACCACCAGTGTCACATCAATAATTAATACAGCAGAAGGCATAGACAATACCAATTGCTTGATTTTAAGCCAGACATAATACAGGACTATATATTATTTTTGCTGGTGGGAATTGCTGATCCTACTATACCTATGTATCATACCAATTAAAACTAGATATCAAAATAGGGACTAAGGGCCTAGTCTACTGTCATATATTATTCCATACTTTGTTGGTATCATTCCTCCTCCCCCCAATCATTGAGGCACTAGTAACATAAAGGAACACTATTAACCCATAAGGTAGAAAACCTACAACAATCAGATTCACCCAGATAGATGGGAAGACACAAAAACAATATGAAAAAGCAAGGGAACAAACTATACCAAATAACCCATACTACTTTAACAGTAGAATCCATTGATACCACACTGGAAGAAATATCAGATATGGAATTCAGAAAGTTTATGGTTCAACTGATCAATGAGGTGAAAGATGACATAAGAAATGAAATCAGAGAGAAAATACAAGAAGTAAAAGATTATATCAACAAGGAGATAGACATTGTGAAGAAGATCAGTCAGAAAAACTTAAAATGAAGGAATCAATAAACCAAATTTAAAAAAAATTCAATTGAGAGTTCAGCAATAGATTAGACCACTTGGAAGACATAGTTTCAGGCAATGAAGACAAAATATATAATCTAGAAAATACAGTTCACCATGGAGAAAAGATGTTAAGAGACCATGAAAAGAACTTCCAAGAATTATAGGATAACATGAAAAGACCAAACTTAAGATTTATCAGCATAGTTGTAGGCTCAGAAACACAAATCAAAGAATACACAATGAAATAATATCTTAAAATTTCCCAGTCCTTAAGAATAAAATGGAAAACCAAATACAGAACACTTATAGGACCCCAAATGTACAAATTACAACAGATCCACATCAAGGAATATTATGAAAATGGCTAACATACAGAATAAGGATATGATTTTAAAGGCCGCCAGAGAAAAGTGATGGTTAACATTTAGAGGGAGACAAATAGAGATCTCAATTTCTCAACCCAGATTCTCAAAGCTAGGTGGTCTTGGAATAATAATATATACCAAGCTCAAAAACAAAATGGATGCCAGCCAAACCAGCAAAATTAAGCTTCAGAATTGATGATGAAATAAAAACATTCCAGGATAAACAAAAGTTAAAAGAATTTACAACTAGAAAGCCTGCACCACAAAATATAAATAATAAAAATTTCATGAAAGAAATGAAAAACAAAAGTGAAACCAGCAAATGGAGGAGCTATGCTAAAACAATAATCAAAGGATAAACTAATTCAAATTAAAAACTAGAAATAAATCAAAATGACAGGGAATAAAAATCATCTCAATAATATTAAATGTTAATGGTCTAAACTCATCAATCAAAAGATAAAGATTGGCAGACTGAATTGAAAAAACAGGACCCAACAGTATGCTGTCTCCAAGAGACTCACTTCATAAGCAAAAACATCCACAAACTGAAGGTAAAAGGATGGGAATAAAACATACCATTCACATGGATCTTGTAAACAAACAGGGGTTTCTATTCTCAGATAAAGTGGACTTCAAGCCAAAGTTAATCAGAAGGGACCAAGGAGGTCATTTCATACTGCTTAAGGGTGTTATATATCAACAAGACATAACAATCATAGATATTTATGACCCAAACAGTGGAGCACCTATGCACATCAAACAAACCCTTCTCAAGAATCAAATAGACCACAGCAAAATAATATTTGGTGATTTTAACACGCCTCTCTTATCACTGGATAGATCTTCCAAACAAAAACTAAGAAACTATATAACTAATGAATACAATTAATAATTTAGACTTAACAAACATATGTAGAATATTTCATCCATCAAGGACTGAATATACTTTTTTTTAGTGGTACATGGATCCTTCTCTAAAATAGACAATATCTTAGGCCAGAAAGCAACTCTTAGCAGATATTTAAAAAATAGAGATGATACCTTGCATTCTAACAGGTCATGATGGAATAAAATTAGAAATCAATGATAAAACAAAAAATAGAAGTTACTCTCACACTGGATAATATGCTATTGAATTAACTGAATAATATGCTATTGAATGAACAATGGATAGTAGAAGAAATCAGGAATGAAATAAAAAAAATATTTATTGGTAAATGAGAATTGTGACACAACTTATCAATATCTCTGGGACACTATAAAGGCAGTTCTAAGAGAAAAGTTTGTTGCACCGAGTGCATTCTATAAAAGAATAGGTAGTCACCAAATAAATAAACTAAAATTAAATCTCAAAGCCCTAGAGAGAGAACAAATCAACAATAGATGCAGAAGGTAAGAAATAATTAAAATCAGAGCCAAAATCAATGAAACTGAATTTTTAAAAAGTAGATAAAACAAAAAGTTCTTTGAAAAAATAAACAAAATTGATAAACCCTTAGCCAAGCTAATGAAGAAAAATAGAGAGAAATGTCAAATCAATAAATTTGTGCTGAAAAAAGAAATATCATCATGGACACTATTGAAATACAGAAGATAGTCAAAGTATTTTGAAAATCTAAACTCCAATAACAGAGAATCATGATGATATTGACAAATTTCTAGAAACATATGACCTATTAAAGTTGAACCAAGAAGACATAGAAAATTTAAATAGATCAATTTCTAGCCATGAAATTGAATACACCATTAAAAGACTAGCAACAAAGAAAAGCCCAGGACCACATGGATTCTCAGCCAAGATCTATAAGAATTTCAAAGAAGTACTTACACCAATACTCCTCAAAGTATTCTATGAAATATAAAAGGAAGGAAACCCTTCCAAACTCATTCTTTGAGGCTATTATCACCCTGATACCAAAACCAGACAAAGACACATCAAGAAAAGAAAACTTTAGACCCAAATCCCTAATGAACATACATTCAAATATTCATAATAAAATCTGGGAAAATCTCATAAAAACATATTTAAAAGATAGTGCACTGTAATCAAGTCAGTTCATCTCAGGAATGCCAGGGTGGTTCAACATACAGAAATTAATAAATGTAATTCATCACATCAACAGACTTAAAGACAAGCATCACATGATTATCTCAATAGATGCAGAAAAAATATTTTAAAAAATTGCACATCCATTCATTTTGAAAACACTAAAAAATCTAGGAATAATAGGAGCATACATGAGCATTATAAAAGTTATATATGATAATTCCATGGCCAACATCATTATAAATGGAGAAAATTTGGAAGCATTCCCTTTAAAAACTTGAACAAGAGAGGAATACTCTCTTCTACCACTTCTATTCAACATAATAGTCCTTGACATCCTAGCCAGGGCAATTAGAAAAAAAGAAAGATTAAAGGGATATGAATAGGAAATAAGAGCTCAAACTATCCCTATTTGCTGATGACATGATTCTATATTTAGAAGATGCAAATACTCCAGCAAAAAGCTTCTTGAACTCAAACAAATTCAGCAAAGTAGCAGTAAATAAAATTAAAACCCACAAATCAATTGCATTCCTATACACCAATTACAAATAAACTGAAAGAGAAGTCAGAAAACCTTCGATTTGCAAAAGTCTCAAAACAAATGAAATATTTGGGACTCAATCTAACAAAAGAGATGAAAGACTTCTATAATGAAAACTACAGAACACTAAAGAAAGAAATTTAAGAAGACCTTAGAAAATAAAACACCTCACATGTTCTTAGATAGGCAGAATTAACATTGTCAAAATGGCCATACTACCAAAAGTGCTATACATATTCAATGCAATTACTATTAAGTTTCCAATTATGTTATTCATAGAAACAGAAAAAGCAGTCATAAAATTCATATGGAAAAATAAGAGGTCCAGAATAGTCAGAGCAATCCTCAGAGAGGAAAGTGACACAGGAGGCATCACAATAACAGACTTTAAATTATAATACAAAGGCATTGTAACAAAAACAGCATGATATTGGCACAAAAACAGATACATAGACCAATGGTACAAAATAGAAGACACAGAGATAAACCCACATAAATACACTTAGCTCATACTATACAAATGCACCAAAAACATACACTGGAGAAAAGATAGCCTCTTCAACAAATGGTGCTAGGAAAACTGGAAATCCATATGGAGCAAACTGAAATTAAACCCCTATCTCTCATCATGCACAAAAATATCAACTAAAAGTGGATTCAGGACTTAAGCATTAGAACAGAGACCCTCTGCCTAATAGAATAAAAAGTAGGCCCAACTCTCCACCACGTTGGCTTAGGAACTGACTTCCTTAACAAGACTCCTAAAACACAAGAAGTAAAATCAACAGTCAATAAATGGGATGGCATCAAACTAAAAAGCTTCTTCACAGCAAAGGAAACAATCACGAACATGAACAGAGGTCCTACAGAATGAGAGAAAGTCTTTACTACCTGCACCAGTGAGCATTAATCTCCAGGATATACATAGAACTCAAAAAATTTAACACCAAAAAAACCCAAATAACTCAATCAATAAGTAAGCAAAGAAACTGAACAGGCACTCCCAAAAGAAATACCAATGGCCAAAAGTTTTATGAAAAAATACTCAACATCTCTAGCAATTAGGGAAATGCAAATTAAAACTATATTGAGACTCCACTCCCTCCAGTCAGAATGGAAATTATTGAGAATACAAGTTAAAATAAATATTGGAAAGGATGTGGGGAAAAGGTTCTCTCATACATTGCTGGTGGGAGTGCTAACTGGTGCAGCCACTCTGGAAAGCACTATAGGGATTACTCCAAAAACTGGGAATGAAACCACCATTTGACCCAGTTATCCTAGTCCAGGGCCACCCAAAGGACCTAAAATTAGCATACTACAATTATGCAGCCACATAAATGTTTATAGCAGCTCACTCACTTCCCAATAGTCAAGCTTTGGAACCAACCTAGATGACTTTCTACAGAAGAATGGACAAAAAATGTGGTATATCTACACAATGGAATATTACACAGCTTTAAAGAAGAATAAAATTATGGCATCTGTCATGGGTGGAACTGGAGAATATAATGTTAAGTGAAATAAGTCAGTCCCCTAAAACCAAAGGTTGAATGTTCTCTCTGATATGTGGATGCTGATCTATAAAAAGGGTGGGAGGGAGGGGAAGTATAGAAGTTCATTAGATTAGACAAAGGGGAATGAAGGGAAGGGAAGGGGGATGAGAATAGGAAAGAATGTAGAGTAAATTGGACAGAACTTCCACATGCTCATACATGAATACATGACCAGTGTAATTCCACATCATGTTCAACCACAAGAATAGGATTAATTTGGGTATAAACCTAGGAATGGAATGACAGAGTTGAATGGTGGTACAATGAGTATTGCCCATCATAATGAGTTGCACTCCATGTATGTACAATATGTCAAAATATACCCTACTGTCACATATATCCAAAAACAACAAAAAGTAGCCAATTATAACTCTTATTCCAAAGCCAGAGCTTTTTGTGCTATGCTACACTTTTATATAAAATAATGGAGAGCCAGGCATGGTAGTGCATGCATGTGATTCCAATGGCTTGAAAGGCTGACACAGGAGGACTTAAAATTCAAAGCCAGCCTCAAGCCTCCACTAATTTAGGAAGGCTCTGAGCAACTTAGCAAGACCCTGTCTCAAAATAAAAAAATTAAAAATTAAAAAGTTCTGGGGATATGGCTCTGTGGTAAAGTGCCTCTGAGTCCAATACCTGGTATCAATAAAAATTAATTAATTAATTAAAGTTTAAAACAGTAAATATCAGTGGGAAGGATTTAGGGAGGTGAATCCTATTATACGGAGGCACTGGAGATTCCTAAGAAGTTGGAGAGTGGAAGGGAATATAGATGTCAGAATAGAAGGAGTATCTAAGTAATTCCCTCTCATCCATCAATTCATGTTGACATAATACACCCTGTAATGATTCTGTGGGTCAAACTAAAATCTGATATTTCTGTTTTATAAAATGGCTTTGAACTTTGGGTTCTATGAGCACAAAGAGACTATCCCATAATGGTTTAAAATGCACTCTTTGGTTGTTGGTTTTTCAGCTTTGCCCAAAGCGATTAATTCTACTTGTTCAGGGGTTGAGTCAGAGTGATATTTCTTAGGGAACAAACTAGTTTTTTCTTTCTCAATAAAGGAAGAAACTGAGAAGAAAATCTACAAATAAGGTTCTTGATCACACTGCTATAAATTAATTTTTTAAAAAACTGAAAATTTGGTTATTATTTGCAAAGTAATATTTTGCTCTCCACTTGAGGCAAATTCTCATCCACTAAACTATGAAATTAATGGGAGAAAATTTTTGCCACATGCACTTCATATCATTAATCTCTAGAATATATAAAGAACTCAAAAAACTTAACACCAAAAACCCAAATAACCCAATCATAAATGAGCAAAGGAACTGAATAGCCACTTCATGGAAGAAGAAATACAATTGATCAACACATATGAAAAATGTTCATCATCTTCTGTGACTAGAGAGAAGTGAAAATTCAAATTACATGGAGATATCATCCTACTCCAGCCAGAATGACAATTATCAAAAATACAAACAACAATTAATGTTGGTGAGGATGGGGGCGGGGGGGAAGGCACACTCATACATCACTGGTGGAATAGCAAATTTGTGTCAACCCGTCTGGAAAGCAGTATGGAGATTCCTCAGAAAACTAGGGATGTAACCACCATTTGACCTAGTTATCCCACTTCTAGGTTTATACCCAAAGGACTAAAAATCAGCATACTACAGTGAAACATCCACATATATGTTTATAGCAGCTCAATTCACAATAGCCAAGCTATGGAACCAATCTAGAAACTCTTCAACAGATGACTGGATAAAGAAAATATGGCATATATACACAATGGAATATTACTCAGCTATAAAGAAGAATGAAATCATGGCATTTGCTGGTAAATGGATGGAATTAGAAATTATAATGCTAAGTGCAATAAGCCAATTCCAAAAAACCAAAGTCCTAATGTTCTCTCTTATATATGGGTTCTGACACACAGTAATGGGGGCAGAGAAGAGAAGTTCATTGACTTACACAAAGGGTAATAAAGCAAGGTAAAGGGGATAGGAATAAGAAAGATAATAGAATGAATTGAATATAACTTTCCTAGTTTCATATATGAATACACGACCATTAAAAGTCCATATCATGTTAAACCACAGGAATGCAATCCTAATTAGAATAAGTTATACTCCATATACGTGTAATATGTGAAAATATAATCTACTGTCATATAGATCTAAAAAGAAATTAAAAATGTAAAAACCTCTATGAAATATAACTTTTTGTTTAAATCAACTTTTTAAGATATAATTTACAAAACAACTAATTCAACCATTTAAAATGTGCAATTTAATTGCTTTTAGCTTACAAGAGTTGTACATCCATCATCAAAGTCTATTATAGAACATTTTCATTACTTCAAAGAGAAATAAACTCAATACTCCTTATCCCCAACAAACCATGGGCCACCACTAATTTAGTTTGTCTCTATGAAACAACTTTCTGTTAGAGCAAATCTTAAATGTATTCTTATTTTGAAGAGATCAGTCCAATACTGAAATCCATCTGAAGACAATATTTGAAATTGTCAACATTTTCCATAAAGAACAAAAAGGAAAGAGTAGCACCATATTTTCTAAAGTAAAGTCATCTAAATTCTGCTGTCACTGTTTATTTAGCAACCATTCTATCTTTGTTTTCAAGAATTTAAATGCACTCAGTGGATACATAGCATTTACCTTTATCCTATGACAGAGTATCCTAAATTTTCTTTTTCAGAACACTGACAGCACACCTTCTACCAAGACATCTCAGTGGGTGGAGCAGGAGCTACAGGGCCAGAGCTGTACTCTAAACTGTTTATATCTTCACTTATTGGTTTCTTGAAAGTCTCAGCAAACTCAGGAGTTCCAAGTTTATTTAAAGAAACAGCAGAAGAGAGATGTGTTCAAAACCCCTACATACTGGGTATTGGCAACACTGTGAAGCAGGAGAGGTACAGCTTTAGGGGCCCTGGGCCTTGTCTTTGGGCAATACTTATCTCCTACTTTGGAGACACCATAGCAAGGTATAAAGATCATGGTCAGAAATTGAAGTCATGTACATTTGAGTCCCTTTATTAGGTTTATGATCTTAAGCTTTTGATCCATTGTTTCATCTTCAATTAAACAGCAGTGATACTATCTAACTGGTAGAGCTAGTTTGAAAATTAAGTGTAATATTTGGAAGTACCAACTATAGTGAATTTACATAGTAATACTCAGTAAATTGTAGCTTCCTCTGTTTCATAGTGTCTTTCCATAAACTTCAGATCCCCATTTGCTTACATTTTGCCAATGTAATTAAGGTACCATATCTGTTGATTTTGAGCTAGCAGGAGATTGTCCTGTGATTGCCTCACTTAATCAGATGAAACATTAGAAGAAGATACAAAAGTCAGAGATTAAGAAAGTCAGAGACTCTTGCTATCTTTGAAGAAGTAAGTTGTCATGAGTTCTATAGTTATGAGCAAATGAATTCGGCCAAGAACCACTTACCTCAGATGAGACTTCAACCATGATTGATATCTTGATTTACAGAGAGCCAAGGCACAGTTAGACTGTATCCAGACTCCTAACTCATGAACAGTATGAAATAATAAATGTGTAATTTTAAGCTGCTAATTTTTTTCAAATTTGTTACATAGCAATAGATTATTAATATAGTAAACTTGTGTGGCTGTTGATATTTAGTGCATGCTCACACTCTAAATAGAAAGATCAACCAATTATTCAAAAACTCAGAGTTAAAAAGAGACATTAGTGATGTACATCTGGGTGTGCTTTTCTGATGATTTCTTCAATATTAAACATGAAGTTTACTGATTTCTAATCCCTGGTTATAAACTCTATTTTCTAAAATTGACTCTCATATGACTTTTTTGGGAAATTCCCATTTAAACTTCCAGACATCTATTCTCAATTAGTATTTCATCCCTTTAATTTTCTACTCTTACGAGAAAATTAAATACATTCTTAATCAAATGCAAATAGCACAACACAGAGAGGTAACTACCATTTTATCAGTTCAGTCCAATCCTCTTTAACCACAGTAGATATTACAAGCAACAAGATCTTAATGATTGCACTTGAGGATATTAAAATAAGACTAAGCAAAGGAAAATTGTTTCTTGGTTTTGCTAAATACAAATTATTATTCACAAATAAGTTTTTCCCCCACACACTATGTTTTAAAAGCTACTTTATTGGGCTATAATTACCAAGTAAAAAGATATTTATATTTAATGTATGCAATCCTGAGGTTGGGGAGTATACACCCATAAAATTATCACCATTACCAAGACCATAAATAGATTTATTACCTCCTACAATCTTCATTCTTCCCAATCCTATTATTATTACAATTATTATTATCATCATCACCATCATCATTAGACTAAAACACTTAGGAAGGACTTTGTTTAAAAACTAAGAAAACTCATCCTCTTAAAATATGCTGAGAAAATATTAAGTATATTATACAGTAGTGCTAATAATAGGTATTATGCTGGATAGTAGATATATAGATCTTATCTTACATGACCGAAACTTTGTACCCTTTGATTAATAAATTTCTATTTCTCTAACCTCAATTCCATGGCAACCATCATTCTATTTTCTGCTTCTGTGACAAGGGAAGAAACATATTCCCATTTGACAGTACACGATTTCCTCTTTTAAATGGTGGTCAATGTTATAACTATCTGGAAAGATGATAGATGATGCTGAGGGTGAGGAAAATGAAAGGATCAAGTCAGGGCAGAGGGGTAGAGAATGAGTTTGTAATGGGCTTCCAAATTTATCTACTGAGGTGTTTTGTTCACCTGCATAGGTGATAACAAAGGGTCATGAAAGACAAATGCAAACTTCACCCACTAAAATGAGATAAGAAACAAAGAAACAAAGTTCATTTCTGCTTGACAAGTGGCTCGTGAATTGTGCCCAGCCAGACTGCGGCAGAAATATTCCTAGAAAATGGAACTTTACAAGTGGATAAAGGGAGTGTAGTATGTATATTCCATGGAATTTTATTCAGCCATAAAAAGAATAAAATTATGGCATTTGATGGCAAATGGATGGAACTGGAGAACATTATGCTAAGTGAAAAAAGACTCAGAAAGTCAAGGGTCATATATTTTCTGTCATATGTGAAAGCTAGAGAGGATAAAAGGAATAAAAAGGGGGCTCTCACAAGAATAGAAGGGAGATCAGTATAGGAAGGAGATAGAGAGCTAGGGACGAAGGTATGGAGAAGTAGTAGGGACTAAAACCTACCAAATTATGCTATGTCCATATATGATCATAACACAATGAATCACAATTACATATATAATTTTATAAAAATAATAAAATGAATATCAGTAAAGTATACTTAATGTATTAAGGGGTATAGAGGAGGGTAGGGAAAAGAAAGTTACTGGGGAATGAAATTGATCAAATTATGTATAAGTTTGAATATGGCATAATGAATTCAACCATTATAGTATTATGTAATATTATTATCTTAATATCATAATTATAATGTACCAATAAAATAATATAATATACAGTATATAATCTTACATTAGGAACAGTTTATAAGAACTATCTAACTAGATTCTGCATTAGTTGAGTTCCCAAGGATCACGCATATAAAAACAGAACTAGGGTCAGAATTTCAGTTTCCTGATTCACAGTTTGGTGTTCTCATTTGTTTACTGTAAGTCCTCAGTAAGCAGAGTGCTTACAGAATGGTTTCATAGTATACTCATTAATTATATTATTTATAAAGGCATTTATAAATTAACAAAATAAGTCTCATTGTAGTGGGGTATCTAATATACTGCCCATAATATTTCCTTCCAAGGGAAACATTAACCAGTCAATCTATATAATGCTCACTGATTATAATAGTAGGGGGAGTAGACAGTAAATTATGGGTTGACATTCTTGTGGATACTATTAAAATAGTTACTACAGAT
Source organism: Marmota flaviventris (assembly GCF_047511675.1). Lineage (NCBI taxonomy): Eukaryota > Metazoa > Chordata > Mammalia > Rodentia > Sciuridae > Marmota > Marmota flaviventris. The sequence goes on from NC_092518.1 coordinate 100,564,937, forward strand.
TAGGAAAAAAAACAAATACATGTACTCTAAATGCTTGAATCAGTACTATAATAGATCTCCTACACAGGGTGATGAAACAGGAAATTTTAAAAAATTGAAAGGAAAAATATTTCTTCATAAATGATTATTTACTTGGAAAATCTTAATGCACAATGTAAATATGAGAAAACATAAGTGATATTAGTAAGGCTAAACAATGCAAAGTCAATATTAAACATCAATTATATTTCTTGAAAATAGCAAGAAACAGAAAAAGAAATGTACAAATATCACATTTATTTAAGTATGAAAGAAAGAAACTATTTAGAAATAAATTTTATAAAATATAAGGATATTTCATAGCAATCAAGTATTTTTGAAAATACAGAATTTTTAATAAAACAAGTCTAATGTCCTATACAGTAATGTATAATTATTACTGGAAAATGTAAGGAAATCTTAAAATTTGGTGAAATATAATACATTATTGGATCAGAGTTTCACTATTTTTAAGGCATCAATTCACCTCCCCCCAAATTAAGATTCAATGAAATCCTAATCAAAATCCCAGCAGCCTTTTTTTCCTGTAAAAATTAGCAAGCTGTCCTAAAAGTAATATGAATATGCAATATTTACCAGTTATAGCCAAATTGGTTTTAAAGCATTAGAGAAAGGCTAGAAAATAACTGGAAAAGGAAAAATATCAAAGGACTTACTCTACCTGATTTTAAGACTTTTAATAAAAGCCCAAATTATCAAGCATACCCTGTTCTAAAAATAGATATATGTATCAATGAAATAGAATATGAGATCAGAAATAGATCAACTCATACATAGTCAATTTATTTTATGCAGATATTAAAGAAAATTAATGGGAAAAGGACAGAATTTTTAAACATGGATCTTCCATAACAGAATATCCATAAGGTAAAAAATAATTTGATTCTAAGTTCACAACACACAATATTAAATAACTCAAAATAGAGAATATCCCTAAATAGGCAATATTAAATAACTCAAAATAGAGAATAGCCTTAAATGTGAAAGGTAAAATAATAAAACTTCTAGAAGATGACATAGAAAAACATCTTAGTGATCTTATAGTACACAAAGATTTTTTTTTTAGAAAGGATCAAAAAGAAAAATTGATAACTTGCTTCATCAAAATAAAATCTATTGCCCTTTGAATAATGTCCTTAATAAATAAAATGAATAGGAAATCCTCAGAGTAAAATAAAATATTTTCATTATTTATATAAGACTTGCACCCAGAATATATAAAAATATCTACATCTGAATAATAAACCAATTAACAACTGGGTAAAATACTTGAATAAATAGTTTGGGAAAGAATATTTATGGGGTTAGAGATGCAGCTCAGTCAGAGTGCTTGTCTAGCATGCATGAGACCTTGTGTTCAATCTCCAGCAGCACAAAAAATATTTACAAATCACTATTAAAAAATATACTCAATGAGCAACTAATAAAAAATTTAAAAAATTATACTCAATATCATTAGTTATGAAATGAACATGAAAACATCAATATGATTCCAATGAATCTTAAGCCTAAAATTTAAAAGAGTGCCAATTCAAATAGTATTATAGTATTAGAGATCATGAATACTTGAAAATTGCTGGTGAGCCTATAAAACTATATAATACTTTGGCATTTTCAAAAATTAAACATATACTTATCATATGGCTTAAAATTTTACTCCTAGATGTTTCTAGAGATAAAGGAAAACATGTATACACAATACTTCTTTATGAATTTTCATAGATGTTTTGTTCAAATTGATTAAGAAATCAATTATCCATCAACAGGCAATAATTTTAAAAAGGTACATCCATACAATAGAATTCCACTCAGCAATAAAGGGGGAACAAATAACCCAATTACTGATGCATGCAGCAACACTGAATGAATCTTACAAACATATCAAATGCAAAGAGCATATATTGACTTTTTCGTAGAAGCCAAAGAAAAAGAAGTCTAAACTATGATGCCAGAAAGTAAATCAGAGGTTACCTGATTTTACTGCTAAAAACATTAATGTGCCTATATCGCCATAATATGCTGATTTTAGTTCATTTGGATAAATACCAGGGATGAAGTCTGTTGGGTCATACGGTGTGGTAATAACTGGCTGGAAATGTACAGGAGAGAATCTTTAGGGGTACTGATAGTTAAAGTCAACTGTGCACATCTTTTCACATCTTCACATTCAGTAATGTCATCACTATCTTAAAATTGGCCATGTATATACTCTGTATATATAAATATGGAGTATTTATACCATAGATTTGGTCAAAAACTAAAAATCAAGACTTTTATTCTTTTAAGAGCCAGTTGTTAAGCATTTCCCACCATATCACATTTTAAATTTTATTAGTGCATTATAGCTATACATAACAGTGGGGTGCTTTTTGACATAATAATCACACATGCATGGAATTTAATTTGTTCCATTTGTACCTCCTCCCTCCCTTTCCTTTTTATCCACCTTTTACTCTCCTGGCTTTCCTCTAGTCTACTGTTTTGTTGTTGTTTTGTACCAGGGATTGAACCCAGGGGCACTTAAACACTGAGCCACATCCCCAGCACTTTTTAAAATATATTTTTTAGTTGTAGTTGGACATTTATTTATTTTTTACATGGTGCTGAGGCTCAAACCCAATGCCTTGCAATGCTAGATGAGTGCTTTACAGCTGAGCCAAAACACCACCCCCCAAGTACTTTTCAATATTTTATTAGAGACATGAGCTCCTTAGGGCCTCCCAAAGTTGCTGAGGCTGGGTTTGTACTCGCGATCCTCCTGCCTCAACCTCCTGAATTGCTGGGGTTATGGGCTTGTGCCACCAGGCTTGGCTTAATCTATTGGTTTTATAATTTGGTAGTTTATAGAAATAAATAAGGGGAGAATATGCCATGGTAAATTCATCCTTGTACCCAGCATACTTTGGTCAACTTCATTCAGCTGTTCCTTCCTCCTCCCCCTCAACCCCCCTTCTATATTCCTCTGATCTCCTTTCCATGGTATTCTCCACAAGTTTTTCCCTTATTTTGATATAGCTTCCTCCACACATGAGATAAAGCATTCAAACCTTGACTTTCTGAGCCTAGCTTTTTTCACTTAGCATGATGTTATCCAGTTCCATCTTACTAGAAAATGTCACATTTTCGTTTCTTCTTTAAAGTTGAATAAAACTTTATTGTGTGTATATGCCACATTTTCTTTATTCATTCATCCGTTGATGGGGATCTAGGCTGGATACATAACTTGGATACTCTGAATTGTACTGCTAAAAACATTAATGTGCCTATATCGCCATAATATGCTGATTTTAGTTCATTTGGATAAATACCAGGGACGAAGTCTGTTGGGTCATATGGTGTGGTTCTATTCCTAATTTTTGGAGAAATATCCATACTGCTTTCCAGTGTGGTTTTATAATTTGCAGTCCTACCAATAATGTATGAGTGTACCTTTCCTCCATATCCTTGCCAACATTTATTGTTATTTGTATTTTGTATTTCTTCTTTTGAGAAATGTGGATATAGTTCTTTCGCCCATTTATTGATTGGGTTATTTGTTCTGTGTTAAATTTTTTTAATTCTTTATATATTCTGGGTATTAATTGCCTGCCAGAGGAGTAGCTGGCAAAGATTCTCTTCCTGTAAGCTCTCTTTATACTCTTGTTTCCTTTGTTCAGAAGTTTTAAATTTGATTCCGTCCGACTTACTGATTCTTGGTTTTATTTCTTGTGCTTTAGGGGTCTTGTTAAGAAGTCAGTGCCTGTGCCAGTATATTGGAGTGCTGACCCTGTGTTTTCTTCTAGCAGTCACAGTATTTCTGGTGTAATTCCTAGGTCTTTGACCAAATTTGAGTTGATTTTTTTGTACAGGTGAAAGATAAGGGTCTAATTTCATTCTTCTACATATGAATATCAAAATTTCCCAGCATCATTTGTTAAAAAAGCTATCTTTCCCCCAATGCATGTTTTGGGCACATTTATTAAGTGGAAGAAGACTGACTGTATCTATGTGGATTTGTCTGTGTCTTCTATTCCACTGGCCTTTATGTCTGTTTTAATACCAAAACAACACCCAGCATATAACTTTTAAAGTAAAAGACAAGTTTGGTATTTTGATTGAGATTGTTGTCACATAGCTGTAAACAATTATCAAAACTCACACATTACATTTGTAATGTGTACTGTGTAAAGCATAACTTAAGCTGACTTTTAAAACAAGTAAAGGATTTCAGCAGATACTTCACAAAAGAAGCTACATGACTGGTCAATGAATAGGTGAAAAGATGCTCAATAATATTAGTCATGAGGAAAATACAAATTAAATCTACAATCTGATAGCACTTCACACCTACACTAATGACTCAGGTTTAAATTATATCTCTAATACCAAATCCTGGCAAGAATGTCGAGCAACTAGAACACTCATACATCACTGTATGGAATATAAAGTGATGCAATTACTTTAAAAAATGTTTTGTCTTTTTCTTACAAAGTTAAAGCATATACCTTGGGTAGGTGTGTACAAGTTTTAGGTGTTTACCCAAAATAAATGAAACATGTGTATCAACATACTTGTACAAGAATGTTTATGCCAACTTTATTTTTAAAAACCTAAATTAGAAAAAGTGTAAATACCCATCGAAAAGAACATAAACAGATTGAAGTATAGTTATTCATAGAATACCACTCAAAAAGGACCAACTGGCTTGTATGACAAAAATCGATGAGTTTCACTAACATTTTGGTAATTTAGAAAAGCCAGATGCAAAAGCATACAGGCTGTATGCTTGCATTATTATGAAGTCCTGGAACAAGCAAAACTAATTTGTGATAAGAGAAATCAGATCTGTTTGATTGGGGGAGGAGAGTCACACAGGTATTAAATTTGTCAAAACCAATTGAGCTCTATGCTTAAAATTAGTGGACTTTATTATACAGAAATTAGACCTCATTAATCAAATGAACAAAAGAAACATTATCTAATTTAAAATTTTGTCTAACACCAGGAATGTACTCTTGAGGTTCCATGTTTTGCAGCGTTATTTACATGAGAATCATTTGAGAATTTTTTAAAATATATAATCCTGTGCCCAATTACAAATTTTCAGAATGCCTGGCCTGCTACAAAAAAAAAAATCCTATATCTAGTGGAAAGTTGCCAACATAATTGAGTAGTTTAAAGGCATCCTTTAGTATAGAAATCAATGTCCATGCCCAAATGCACTATCGCATGCTTGCCTGGAATTGAATTCTTGATACATAGACATGGCTTCAATAATAAAAATTATGTCACACATCTCAGAAGCAGATTTAAACTGCAAGTATTATTTATAAAACTAAAAGAGGGCTTCCTTTTGTTTCACTTTTTATCTAAGTGCGCATAGTGGGGGAAAAAACTGCAGAAACAGAAACAATGCCTTTATATGGTATTTGATTATAGATGGTTCTGTAAAACTGGCTTCCTCAGATCCTGTACCCTATTTTGCAAAACTACTTTCATTAGCAGGGTTTTTTCCTCATGTGACAAGGGAAATATTTTGAAGGATTGAGCTCCTTGGAGTTCAGTGGTTGACCTTAGCACCAAAATTTTAAATAGAGAGAAATTTTAAAAAGAAATAGAACGAATCCCAGAGATCTGAAAATGAAAACACCACTAGAGAAGGAAATAAAAAAATAGAAAACTGACTTGGAAGGCAATGAGAAACCAGCAATGTCCTTTTCTACTACAGAAAGAGTGAGATTCAGAGCTAATTTCTAACACAAACCAAATTGCATTGCCAAAAAACAGTACAACTTAAATGGTATAGAACAAAGAACCTCTGACTAATTCTCTGGAATGTAAATCAGAGCCCAATTCCATCCACTTTTGGAAAGTTTCTTTCCTTCCCTAGGCAGTTTTAGCTTTTATGAAGTGAGAGGTTAAGATTATATGACTTCCAAACCTGGTCTACTTTAGACATTGTGATTTCGTCTTAACTCTGGTACATACTATATTCCAGAATGGGAGTGCATTTGCAGGAAAGAGGTATATTTCTTTGGTTCCAGTTGCAGAGAGTAAAAACCATGGGCTTTTCTTTGATATCAGGTATAAAAGAGATTAAATAAGTGGGCAAATCAATGCCAACTCCTGTTTAATTTGTTTGTTATTCATCTTTTTCAGCATCTTGCACTTCTAAATCTTTCAACATCAAAATGTAGTCTTAACTTCTGTGTTAAAGCTTTGCCCAAGTTACAATTTCTGTTTGTGCCTTCCTGTTTTAGTCAGCCTTTTCGTTGCCCCAACCAAAAGACCTGAAAAGAACAATTAGAGGAGGAAAAGTTTATTTTTGAGTTTATGGATTCAGAGGTCTTAGTTCTTAGAATGTCGACTCCTTTCCTTGGGGCTTTTTAGTCAGCTTTTTTTTTGCTGCTGTGAAGAAAAGATCTGACCAGAATAATTTTAGAGGAGGAAAAGTTTATTTGGGGGCCTATGGTTTCAGAGGTCTGAGTCCATACATAGCTAGATCCATTCCTCAGGGCTGGAGGAGAAGCAGATCATCACAGTGGAAGAGTGAGGTGGAGGGATGTGGCTCAAATGATGATCAGGAAGTGGAGAGTCCACTCACCAGATACAAAATATATACCCCAAAGCCCCACCCCATTTGCCTACCTCCTCTAGCTACACCCTACCCACCTTCATTTATCACTCAGTTAATCCCCAATCATTTGTCCTCTAAACCTTCTTGCATTGTCTCACACATGAGCTTTTTGGGGATACCCCACATCCAAACCACAACAGGGCCTGAGGTAAAGCAAAACATCATGACAGAAGAACATGGTAGATGAAAGCAGTTTCAGACATAACCCTCATGAATCAGAGAGACTCCACTTACCAAATACAAAATACATACCCCATACCCCCTATGACCCACCTCCTCCATCACCACCCTACCAGCCTCCAGTTTTTACTCAGTTAATCCCTATCAGTGGATTAATGCACTGATTAGTTTAAGGCTCTCATAATGCAATTATTTCACCTCTAAACCTTCTTGCATTGTTTCACAAATGCGCTTTTGGGAGATACTTCACATCCAAACCTTACACACTTTCTCTTACAGAATGACTATTGTTTTAGGAAGAGTGATTACTGCTTTTTCTTAAGGATTTCAAGCAATGCATTTAGATATGGGTTTCAAAGTTGTACTAATTTGCGAATCAAATTGTCAGGCACTTACATTGGCTTAGAATATCAAGCGGTATGGTAGTGAACATTAAAAAGGAACAATTTATAAATCTGAATGACACAGAAAAACTAAAATAAATTACATTGGTTTGAAATTACAAAGGGGACACTGATGTTCACAGGTCCTAGTCAGAAGTTTCATATCAAAAGATGTGAGTTGTTTATGGTCAAATCAGTAACAATTGTGCTCCATCAATCATCTAAAATGAGTCATCACACAAAGACAATGGCAAACTAGTTAATTTCTCCACTGACAATCTTGTTTGAAAAAGGAGGTAAACTTGTCTCAGAAAGTGGAAAAGAAAAGTCAATCATTCAAATATAAACCAGTCTCTCACCCTCCGCCTTCATGTATAAATATATTCCACACAGGTCAATACATCCTACAGAGTCAAAAAATCCCATGCAAGCCAATCAAAATACAAAGAACATTCTCAAAAACTGGGCAAAACAATGAACAAAAGTTTGTAAGTACAAATATCTAATAAAGGTTTGTAAGTATAAATATCTAATAAGCACATATGAAAACATACAAAGCATCATTCAAAGAAAGAGCAAGAGTGAGAGTGAGAGGGAACAAACAAAAACCCAAATAATTAAAATATCAAAAGGGCTCTTAAGTGGACATATGAAGAGACTAGGGGGAAACTTCTGAGGGCTAGGCCACTGGTGCCTAGGAGGAAATTCTCCACTAGTAGGTGGGTGGCTAGTGGGGAAATTCTGGGCTATAAACATGATGCAGTCCAGGCAAATAACTCTGTACTGGCAGACAGGCTGGGGAGGAAATCTCTTGGCTGGCCAGCTTCCAGGATAAGTGACAACCTCTGCTGGCCAACATGATTCCTTTTCACTGGGATTAATGAGGCCCACATGGCCAAGAGTTTAGTTATGAACAAAAGAATTGTTTGGAACTGATACACAGCTCAAAATCCATTTGAATGAAATCCATGTTGCCCAGCTACTGTTTTGAAGACAGACTCTAGTTAGAGAGAGCTGCCTCACCCAAGGCCACACCTCTTCCTCAAGGGCTCTCATACATCCGATGACTGATTCATGGAGGAATGTAAAAGCACAAATCATCTTGGCCAAATCTGGGAAAATTGTGAAGTACAATTCTAATTCAAGAGCTTCATGTAGGGTCTTGCTGGGTGTACCTCACAATTTGACTTTTCTTCATTTTCATTTCATTAAGTACTTTTAGTAATGATACTCTTTAACAAAAATCTTGCCCAACAAAGGTCATCTGGATCTTAAATTCAAGTTCCAGAGGAATTTAACCAATGATGGAGATTGAACAAATAAGTAAATGCTTATGATCATGGCAGAAATCAAAACATTAATTGTCAGATATCCATTATGTATTTTTTTAATATTTTTTTTTAGCTTTAGGTGAACACAATATCTTTATTTTATTTTTATGTGGTGCTGAGGATCAAACCCAGTGCCTCACACATGCCAGGTGAGCGTACTACTACTTGAGCCATATCCCCAGCCCCTCCATTAGGTATTTTAATGGAGACACTAAGTAAAGGGAATATACAAGTAGGAAGTTCAGATAAGAGATGTAAGATGGAAACCAAAATTTAGAAATTCACAGATATATAGACTATCTCCCATGCCTTGGGATGATGAGTGGCAAATCAGGGATATGAGAGGAAACTCCAAAACAATAACGCTCAGACAGGAAATGGCTTGAGAACTTCCCTTCCCCACTAAGACATTGGGCCAGTACCAGAAAGACAGGACCTGCCACAAGAAGCTGTGGACCTGAAAACCACTTTTCATCTCTCATAGACAGGGGTCATCCCACCACAAACACCCAAAGCTTTCTTCATCCCAGAGGACCAGAGACTCACTTTCCCCCTATTACAGATACCAGTCAGTTCAATCTGGAGAAACTTCTTCCATCTTCTCAAGGAAGCACCAGCAGAGACCAATGAGACACCAGAAGAACCAAATAAAACCAAACAGACTTAAATAGCACTGTAAAGTCCTGAAAACTAAATTGTTACTAGAGCCACAACCTATTAAAGTAGGCCACAAACTACTCAGTAAACCTAAATAGGGCAACTGCCTACCCAAATAAAATATTTGAATAGAATCTACAATTTTCTAATATTACAGACAGAATGTACAGAACACAATAAAAGAATCAAGAAAATCACAACTTGAATGAGGGGGAAAACAATAAACTGATATTAACACTGAAATGAATTCAAATCAATGACATGATTGTATAAACAGAAAATTCCAAGGTATCTATAAAATCTCACCCTTAGAACTAATAAGTGGGTTCAGAAAGATTGCAGGATGCAAAGTAACAGAAAAAAATTCTATCACATTTTTATATTCTAACAATGAACATATGGAAACTGAAATTAATTCAAATGACAATATCATTTAAAATCACTCCATAATTAGAAACAATTAGATATAGTTGAATAGTTCTATAGTACAACTCTGGAATATCCATATTATAGAATAATAGTTATGAAAAAAATAAATGAAATATTGACACACACATCAACCTGGAAAAAACTTCAGGGCATTTTCAGAAGTTCATATATTATATGATTACATTTATATAACATTCTTGATATGACAAAATTATAGAAATGGAGAGTAGATTAGTGGTTGCCAGGAGTTAAGAAGGGAGTAGGTACAAGAAGGAAATGGGTATGATTATTAATAGGCAATATGATGATCCTTGTTATGATGGAAAGACTCTGACTCTTGACTATATGAATGTAAATATGCTGGCTAATATATTGTAGTGTTATAAGATGTTAACCTTGTGAGGGATCATGGGGGACCTTTACATGTTATTTCTTACAATTGTGTGTGAACCTACAATTATCTTAAATCTGTTTTTTAAAATAACTGGCTGCTTTATACAAAAGTGTTTTGTTATGGGGCAAGCTTAGAGGTAAGGCTACTTATTAAGATGCTATTAAATGATCTTGTATAATTATATCAAAATATAGTCCATTGTCATTTATAACTATAAACCACCAATAAAAATGAGGTGCAATAGGACATGGCCAGAAATAAGTTGGTAGTTTCAGAGGTGAAGAAGAGTATACAGCTGTAATATGTTTGGGAGGTAGAATCAACAAGCCTTGCCAACAGAGTGAGAGGAAAGGCACATATCAAGAGGACTCCAAGGTTTTTACTTGGATCACTGGGAGGAGTAGGAAGCTACATTTTGAGATAAGAAGGATCTGGAGAAGCCCAGGTTTGAGGAAGAAATCAAGACGTGTTAGAGATTAGAAGTCCATTGGACAGTAAAATTAAGATACTAAGTGGGAAATAGAATATACAAGTATAGAGGTGAGATAAGTGGTACAGGATGGAGATAAAGATTTGAAAGTTTCCCAATGTATTCACATCAGTTAACACAGTAATTTATATTTATATATAATTACTTATAATTTATATTTATATAAATATTAATGAGTAAATAAAAATAAATATATAAAATACTTGTAATTTATATAAATATTAATAAGTAAATAAAATATACAAAGAATTTATAATTTATACTTATATATAAAATTACTTATAAATAATTTCTCTCATATATATGTATATATGAGAAGGAGCATTAATTTAGCAATGGAGTCTAAGAAGGAAAAGCCAGTGAAATGGGAATATGCCTTAGAAGAAAGGTGAGAAAGTGAGAAATCACCACAAGAATAAAGAGGCCAATTTTATCAAGTCTTCTTGACAGGCAAAATCAGATGAAAACAGAAAAAATAATCAAAGGATTTGGTACTAGAGTAGTCATCGATGAACTTGACTAAGGTAACTTTAGTGAAGGTGAGAAGGTGGATAGAGAAAAATACAAGGAAAGAAGTACAGATATTATCTTATCCTTTGGTTTGAAGAAAAACAGTGAGTGCTGGAGAGGTTGTAGAGATCAGTGGAAGCATTATTGGTTTTGTTAGGGATTTGTGATACTAGAATGTACATGTATGCTAACAGGAAAAATAAAGCACAAGCAGCTGATGAGACTTTGTTTAGAGAGAGAGAATTGCAGGAGTGATAGCTTTGAAAAAATAAGATGATTAGGATCCAGATCCCAAAAAGAGAAGTTGTCCTTTATATGGAGCAAGGCATTTCATTCTAAACTTACTGATCAGGTTGGAGGGGAAATGTGGTGGTGGGAGGAATAGGTATTTCTAACTGTTATTTTCTATTTTCTGAAGTGTAACAGAAAAGTTTTGGCTTTCAAAGTTAGATCTTTATTAAATCCTGATTCTCATGCTCATCTGTGAGATTTGTGTGACCTGGTCCTTGTTACATTTGTGACCTCATCTCTTCCTACTCTTCCATTCTTTGCTCTACTCCAGCCACTCTAGCCCACAAGGCAACACACCAACACACTGCTACCTCAGATCTTCAGACTTCCTGTTCCTTTTTCCTGGGATGTTCTTCCAACAGACATGTGTATGACTTATGTTAAGGAAATAAAGGCTACAAACTCATTCAAATTAAGACTCTGCTTCTTACTATTATTCTCTGTGTCTTTGAGAGAGAGAGAGAGCACACAGACAGAAGCACAGTCAACAGGTGGACAGTTTCACACTTTCATCTTTTTAGTACTTTAAACTTAAAACCTATGTAAAAAATAAGGAACAAATATACAGAAATAGTCTAGTCACTTGAGCAAGCGCTTGGGTTTCTCTCCGAAAACTGTCTTTCTCTGTGGTTAGGGGTCCTTTATTCTAGTAACTGTTTTTGTCTTTCTGGGAACACAGGAGTACATGTGACAAAGAACTTTGGGTAGTAGTACTTGGTGGGTGGTGCTAAAATAAATATGAAGCTGTAAATTCTTCTAGCAGTGCATTGGTGAGTGTTGTCAACAAATTCATGTATCTGCAAAAATGCCATTTTATCATAGGCCTTACGTGACCACCCTTTTGAAAACAGCAGGCCTGCTCTCTATTCCCCTTACCGTATCTTATTTATTAACATCAATCATCACCTGCATAAATTTGTTAACACCAATCAAGACCTGCATTCCTCCACAATCATGCAAGCTCTGCAAAGGAAGATATTTTGTTTTGTTCATTGCTTTTCCCAGTACCTAGAGTGGTCCATGCTCAATACATGTTTGTTGAATGGATGAATGAAGGAAGGAATCTTTTATTGTGTTTTCTCTTTCATAAAATAGGGTTAATAAACTCCATCTCCTGAGGGTTTTTTTTTTCACAAGCTAGGTAGCATATTTAAAGGGCTAACTACTATATCAAGTACTCATAAGCACCCAAACATGATAGAAATAGTTATTGTTATTATTATTCCAAAGGGATTTAATTTATACCAACAAATATAAACTTATTGAGGAGAACCTCACTGAAGGTATATCATTAACCATTTGTCCCCAATTCCCACAATAGATGTTTTTTAGATTCACTAGCTACATTGTTAATATTAGCCATTTAAACACCAGAACATCATATCTGGTTCCAGATTTAAAACATGGAATTAAAAACCTTGTTATTGTATACAGATAAGTGCCATGAGAGCATTGGAAACATTTATAGATACATAAATCAAATATCTTTCTCTGGGTCACCAAGCATGTGCCTCAACATCACTCTGAAGGGAACCAAATCCATCAGAGCGGATTTTCTAAGCACATGCAGATTGATAAATACTTTACAGTCATTTTTAGGTACTCCACTGATATTGATGATCAAAGAAATGATTTGGGACGTGTCATTTATTATTGTATAAGTTAATGTAAATTAGCACTTCACTTTTATACTCTCCTCTCCTTAGCCAATTTGCTCTTGGATGTGTAGGAGTTAAATAATACCTGATTTCATAATGGCAAGTAGAAATCAAGAGTACTTACAGCATGTGGCAAGTCACCCTGATTATTCCTGGCCAAAAGGCAAAGGATTCAGGTCTATCCAGAGTCATTGATTTGTTTTAATTCAGATGTTTATGCAATAGCTCAAGTAGTTCTTAAACCTCATTTCAAGTCAAAATTGAGGAGTTTGCTAAGAAGACATAATCCAGAACCCCATTCCATACTTACTTAAATCTGACTTATTTTAAATATTCTCTCCAGATAAACTACCAAACATGTCCAGGTGATTTTGATACTATTTTGGGTTTCAGAAACACCAGAATAAACTGTTAGAGGTGTCTCTTTCTAGAAATGCACCCCATTTGTTTATGTTGAAATCTAGTTCATAATTCAAAGCACAGTTTACAACCATCAATGTGGTACCTTTCTTGATGGTGTATTACCCATTGTGACAGAAAAGGGAGGATTCAGTCCTAGGGTACAGAAGACTGCTGGGATATGACATCTAAGATGGTGGTAGAGGATAAGTTTTACGTTTTGCATTAATACGGTTCTAGAGTTTGTTCACCTGGATAGCTGCAAGGGCTATAGTGTGGGTAAATAAAAACAAAGCAACCTGCAATGAGCCTCTGATTATGCAAAGATGTGGATTCCAATCACCTAGCAAGCTGAATTTGAAGAAAAGACTGGAAGCTACAAAGTAGTCACCAAATTGACTACTTACACAGGTGTAATAAAATGGGGAAAAGGCCAGGCACAGTGGTGCATGCCTGTAATCCCAGTAGCTCAGAAGGCTGAGGCAGGAGGGTTAAGAGTTCAAAGCCAGCCTCAGCAATGGTGTGGTACCAAGCAACTTGGTGAGACCCTGTCTCTAAATAAAATTCAAAATAGGGCTAGGGATGTGGCTCAGTGGTTGAGTGCCCCTGAACCCTGAGTTCAATCTCTGGTATACTCCTGGAAAATGGGGAAAGGGATATAACAAATGCACAAAGGGAGTTACTATGACTGAATAAGGGGACCAAAAAGAGGTTGGAAAGGGAGGGGACAAGCATTTTGGAATGTGAAGTCACTGAATTATCTACATGAGGATCAATAGGATTCTGGATTCAATCCCAGATGTAATAAATTAGAACATTTGGGAATGAGACCTAAGGATTCATCATTTAAATAACTTCTCAGGTATTTGTGGTGATCTAGATTTCCTGGGTACCTTCTCTTTTCTGGTACTAATTCTCCATTATCCTAGCTGTAATTGTTTCATCAGTTATATCCTAACTTCCAAAGTAATGTGTTGTAAGATATTGTGAGAATAGAGGCAGTGTTTATATGGTAGTCTCCAACTCAAAAGTATCTCTTATTATCAATCCTTGATTATTGTCCAGCTCAACAATATACCTGACAGACAAGAGAAAAACTTCAAATAAGTGATCTCATATAGAAGACAGTCCTGTGAACAAATGAAACAGTGGACAATAATGGTTTATTTTTGACTCCAGGAAACTGAAGGAACCAGTTGAACCCAGTAATTTTCCCAAGCCTCAATGAATTTATCCTGTATTGAAAATTATTTTGCCTATACTCACTTTCTTTTATACACATGGACAACCTTGAAATGCTTGGGATTAGAATAAGAATGAAAAAATATGTTTTGAATCTATGACTGCTGGATGTAAATACAAGAATCTTAAAGTTGAATTTCAGATAAGCAACAAATAATTTTAGTGTAACTATACCCCATGCAATATTTGGGACATATTTACATTATTTATTTTCTAAACCTGACAGACCTAGTTGATTTAATAAGTGAGTGAATGAAGGATGATTTAATCTAATTTGTCCCTTCATTAATTTCACCTTCAGCAAAAGGTAGATTAGCTAACATAATAAGTGAACTTTGGAGAATACTTTCATTGTTTGGCTTCAGTTCCTTTATCTATGAAACAAGAGACTTAAGCTACAGGGTTTATCTGCATCCTTCCTTCTATAAAAGTCTGATATCTTTTTACCTCTGAAAAGAGGTCTGTCTACTGTGCTCTTGGGACATATTTGAAAGCCTTTGTATTTATTAATGGATCTCCAAGTGGATATGAAGCATATAGGACTGCCCCTACAAACTATTTGGCTATATTTGTCATTTTTGTCAATATCCTTCATATGATGTAGGTAAGAAACAACTAACTCTATATACCACCAATTCCCCTTGAAACTATAATATAATATGGGCAGATATGTTGGTTTATCAAGACCTCAGAGTATACGTGACCTGAAAGAGCAACAAATAAAAGATTTTTTACTCTTCTTCCTCTGTTAGCTTCCAGTTTTACAGTCCCTAAATCTTTGAAACATCTGCCTTGAGTTAAATTGTTAGATCATGCATTTTCTCTGTTCCAGAACAGGTTTTAACCTAATCCTCCTATTATCATCTGGGACTGAAAATTACCTATTTGTTCCCATCCTAGTAGGAAGCTAAATTAATGAAGAAAGAAGGGTGTCACTTTTTCAGCATTCATTTTTACACCATCCCTCTAGAGAAGGATATTAGTGTTATCATTCTCGGTCCCAGATTCGTTTGCATTTCCTCCACCAAAAACAATTTCATTATCTAATAAACCACATGATTTTCAATTCTAGTCTGTGCTAATTGATTTTTCCCTATTTATACCTTCCGCAGCTGGGAAAGCTTTTCTCTAGATAAGGTAGATTTCATTTTCAAGTCTTCATTATATTCAGAACTCGATTCTGTTGGCAAGTTCCTTCATTACAGCTAAAGATCACTGTTCTCTAACTTCTTCCTATTAATTAATCACTATTTTTATATATGTAATAAATAGTATGACTGCTAGGAGGAAGAAAATAAATTTAGTCCTAAAATACAGGGATTTTCCCCAGTGAAAACTACCCCAGACAGTAGAAATATTGTCCTCGGTATGATGTTTTGCCATATAAATAAAAGAAAATGGCTTAACTTGTTATTTTTAAGCACTGGCCTGAAAGAGAAACTGGGGCACAATTTCAAATTGAAACTTTTTGATAGGAAGTTAAGGCAAAATTCTACTTTAAATGGCACAATTGTGAGCACCTTGTTAATTAGCACCCTATCTATATTTGTCATTCATTATAATCTTTCATTTCTATCAGTATTTTTGTTTTGTAATACTTGGGAATCAAATCAAGGGTCTTGCCCATGCTATTCTACCACTGAGCTACATCTCTGACCCTAATCTTCCATTTCAATGAAAATCTCTATTTTTTTTTTTCATTTTAAAGGGGGTAATGTTTAATAATAAGCTTAAATTTGACAAGATGTGAATTGTATATCTTGTATTCCCTTAAAGACAATTCACTGTGTTAGTTTACATGCATTGCTATGACATGGGCTTTAGTCTCAGAATGCCCCAAGTCTTAATTTACACCAATAAACAGGACCCACAATAAAACAGGACCCACATTCACGCTTTTTTTTTTTTTTTTTGTACTAGAGATTGAGCCCCCGGGGGAGGGGTGTAATTAACCACTGAACTGAACAGCATCCCCAGTTCTTTTTTTTTTATTTTTCATTTTAAGACAGGGTCATGCTAAGTTTCTTAGGGCCTCCCTAAGTTTCTGAGGCAGGATTTGAACTTGGAATTCTCTTGCCTCAGCCTCCTGAGCCACTGAGATTACAGGCATGTGATACCATGCCCACTCATTCACACATTTTCTATTAGCTATTATTTATAGCATTAACAGATGATCTTGAGGGGATGGCAGATTTGAGATTGTCCCTTTCCTTGTCACTCTGTGGCATGAAAATAGATCTCAGTCACACAGCTCCTCAACAAAGTGAGAGAGGGGATATTTTCTGGGAATTTACTCTAGACATTCAAAACAGATCAGGGAACCAGAGAGTAGGAGAGAACAAAACAAAAGAGACCCCCTAGGGCTGCTGAAGCAGCATCAGTTCATGAGACCTCTCCTGTGCTAAAATTTTAGAACCACATTTCAATTAAAGGAACCCCCGATTTTGGGAGGTCTGAGGTGTGTGTAGATAAGGAGAGATCAGAGTTCAAAGTTGCTTCACAACTAACCTGAATGGTGTCTTGTGCAACAATATTGTGCAGAGGGAAAAGGGAGGAAAATATATCTTCATTCCCCCCACCCAGGATATCAGGGAAATCAAAGGAAGTAATAATTTTGGAGCTCCAGTTCAGGGGACCAGTGGCTAGGTGATTCAAGTCCGAAACAACTGTCCCTGGTCTGAAGAACAGATTTGGCAAACCCACAACACACAGCATGGGTTATGTCTAAGAGACTAGAAGAAAAAAAAAAAAAGAAAAAAAAAAAAAAACGGAGCAAGGTTTTTATAGGGGAAAACTGGTCAGGAATACACAGCCGAATCCCCAACTCCCCCTCCAGAAAGACTGCTTATAAGATTGGCTGCTTGAAAGTATGGCTGGAACAATGCACTCAGCCCAGAATTTTAAAGGACTGGGAGGAATTTATTGACTTTGGAGTCTGAACCCTAAAATCCTAAAAACATGCAGTTCATGCATGTCTGATGGGAACAAAAATTGAGCCCTCCACAGCATGAGTGAAACCAAGGGTTTTTTCCAGGAGACAGTCTTCCACCTTGGCCCAGCATCTGCTTGGCTTGGGAGGTGCACCAATTTAAAATCTTCAGACCAATCCAAGGAAGAGCTTGGAAGCTAACAAAACTAAAACCTGTCCTGCAGCGTCCTGCCTATGGGATCTCCCATCACTCCAGAAACCCCAACTATCACACCTGAGAAGAATGTTCAGAACTCCAATGGAAATAATTCCCTAATTCTGCAGCAAGATCCTATTCTTTATTTTTCTTAAATTTTTACTTTTTTTTACTTTTTAAATTATTTTCTGTTCACTATTCAGTTATGATCTGAATACGTATTAAAACCTGTCTTTTGTTTTTTGTTTGGTTTTATTTATTTTCATTCTCATTCCTAACATTTTTCTAAGACAGTTATTTCTTACAAATAAATAGTTTAGGGACTAAGATGTAAAATTAGAATATAGCAATTTTATTGTACTCTTTTACTTATATTTTTATTTTTTACAACTAATTTTTGAATTCTTATTTTATCTTTCCTCTTTCCCTCTTTTCCTCTGCTAATAGCCAACCCTTACTGATATATCACTCATCCTCTATTTTTACTATTATCTCTCTCTTCACCTCACAAACATTACATCCTACACTACTTCTTTTCTATCCTTGCTCACAACTTAATTGTAAATCCATATGTAAACTTACTGTATTGACATTGGGCAATAACTAAATATATCATCTCTGTTTATTGTGACAATTAACATAGTACATACCAAAGCAGGAAATATTTGGTTTGATTCTGTACATTTTTTTGCATTGGTTGTTATTATCTGTCTCCCACTAAACTGCAAGATCCTAGAAACCTTCAGAGTCCCTGTATGTCCACAGAGTAGAAAGTCTACTGCCTCAGGCCCAAACTGTCAAATGGGTACACACGCAAAAAACATGAAAGAGCAAGGAAACAAATTGCCTCAAACAAACGAATATAATTCAATAATAGATTCCATCAATACCACAGTGTAAGAAATGACAGAGAAGGAGTTTACAATGTTCACAGTTCAATTTATATGCAAGGTAAAAGATGATGCAATGGAGAAAATACAGGAAGCAAAAGATCACTTCAGTAAAGATACATATTATGAAAAAAAAAAAACAGAAATCCTTGAAATGAAAGAAGGAAGAAGGAATCAATAAACCAAATTAAAAATTCATTGGAAAGTATCACCATCAGAATAGACAAACTGGAAGTCAGAGATTCAGGCAATGAAGACAAAATATATAATCTGTAAAATAAAGTTGACCATGGAGAAAAGATGTTAAAAGAACACGAACAAAACTTCTAAGAAATATGGGATAACACGATAAGACAAAACTTAAGATTTATCAAGATAAACAAAGGCTCAGAGATATAAACCAAAGGAATGCACAAATGTTTCAATGAAATAATATCTGAAAATTTCCCAAACCTTAAGAATGAAATGGGAAACAAAATATAGGGGGCTTACAGGACCCCAAATATACAGAATTACAACAGAGTTAAAAAAAATAATAATTTAGATTTAACAGACATATAAATAATATTTCATCCATTGACAACTGAATATTCTTTCATCTCAGCAGCACATGGATCCTTGTCTACAATAGACCACATCCTAGGGCACAAAGAAGATCTTAGCAAATACAAAAAATATAGAGATAATGCCATGCATTTTATCAGATCACAATGGAATAAAATTATAAGTTAACAATAAAATAAAAAAATAGAAGCTGCTTTAACCTCTGGAGACTAAATAATATGCTATTGAATGACAAGTGGATAGCAGAAGAAATTAGGGACAAAAAAATACTTAGAGTTAAATGAAAATACTGACTCAACTTGTCAAAATCTCTAGGACCCTATGAAGATTGTTCTAGAAGGAAAGTTCATTGCATTGAGTACATTTTTTCAAAGAATAGAAAGTCACCAACTATACTTAACCGTATCTCAGAGCCCTAGAAGAAGAATAAATCAACACCCAAAGCAGTAGAATAATAAAAATTAGCAATGAAATTGAAAAAAATAAAACAAATTGATGAAACAAAAAATGTTTCAAAAAATTTTAAATAAAATTGTCATTTACTGAAAATAATGAAGACAAAAAGAAAAGTCAAATCACTAAAATTTGAGATGTAAAAGGAAATATCACCATAGATACCACTGAAATACCATAGATAATCAAATTATTTTGAATATCTACACTCCAATAAAAAGAAAAACATGAAGACATTGAAATATTTCTAGTCATATTACCTACTCAAGTTGAATCAGAAGGACATAAAAATTTTAAAAGATAAATCTCAAGCAATAAAATTGAAGACAACATCAAAAGCCTACCAACAAAGGAAAGCCCTTTGACTGAGTTCTACCAGAACTTCAATCAAGAATTTATACTAATATTCCTCAAATTATTCTATAAAATATAAAAGTAAGGAACCCTTCCTAACTCATTTTATGAAGCTGATATGACTCTGATACCAAAACCAAACAAAGACACATCAAGGAAAGAAATCTTCAGATCAATATCATTCATGAATATAGATGCAAAATTTCTTAATAAAATACTGACAAATCACATACAAAAACATATTAAAAAGATAGTGCATCATGATTAAGTGGGGTTCATTACAGGGATGCAAAGGAGCTCAATATATGAAAATCAAAAAATGTAATTCATTACATCAATGGACTTAAGAACAAGAATCACATGTTCACCTAAATAGAGTGAAGGAAAAAGCATTTGACAAAATACAGCAACCATTCATGCTCAAAACACCAAAAATCTAGGGATAGTAGGAACATACCTTGACATTCTAAGAGCTATATATGCTAAACCCAATGACAAGAATATTCTAAATGGAGAAAAACTGAAAGCATTCTCTCTAAAAACTATAAAAAGACAAGGGTGCCCTCTTCCACCACTTCTATTCAATACAGATCTCAAAACCCTAGCCAGAGCAATTAGACAAAACAAAAAAAAGTAAAGGAATAGGAATAGGAAAATAGGAGCTCAAACTGTCCCTACTGGCTGATGGCATGATTCTATATCTAGAAGACCCAAAAAACTTCACCAGAATGCTTTTAGAACTGAAAAACAAATTCAGCAAAGTAGCAGTAAATAAAATTAAAACCCATTAATCAGGTTTGTTTCTATACCAATGATGAATCAGATGAAAGGGAAATCAGGAAAACTATCCCATTCACAATAGCCTAAAAAATTAAAATAACTGGGAATCAATCTAACAAAAGAGGTGAAAGACCTCTACAATGAAAATTACAGAACACTAAAGAAAGAAATTGAAGAAGATCTTAGAAGATGGAAAGAACTGTTAGGTTCTTGGATAGGAATAGGAATTAACACTGTCAAATTAATGTTGTCAAATGGTCATGCTACCAAAAGTGTTATACAGATTTCATGCAATTCCTATTAAGGTTTCAATGATGTTCTTCATAGAAATATAAAAGGCAATCATGAAATTCATTTGGAAAATAAGAGGTCCAGAATAGCCAAAGCAATCCTCAGTGAGAAAAGTGACATAGGAGGCATCACAATATCAATCTTTAAATTATATTACAGACCTATAGTAACAAAAACAGTATGGTATTGGTACAAAAACAGACATGAAGACCAATGGAACGAAGACAGAGACATACCCACATAAATACACTTATCTCATACTAGAGAAAGGTACCATAAACATACATTGGAGAAAAGATAGCCTCTTCAACAAATGGTGCTGGGAAAATTGGAAATCCATATGTAACAAACTGAAATTAAATTCCTATCTCTCACCATGCACAAAAAAAAAAAATCAACTAAAAGTGGACCAGGGACTTAGGCATTAGAACAGAGACTCAGCTCAGAGTAGGCCCAACTCTGCAACATGCTGGCTTAAGAATTGACTTCCTCAATACAACTCCTAACACGTAAGAAATAAAATCAAGAATCAATAAATGGGATGGAATCAAGCTGAAAACCTTCTTCACAGCAAAGGAAACAATCAACAACATGAACAGAGAGCCTACAGAATGGGAGAAAATCTTTACCAGCAGCATCTCAAACAGAGCATTAATCTCCAGCATAAAAAAATTAAAAAACCTTTAACACCAAAACAACAACAACAAAACAATAAATAAACGCACAAAGGAACTGATTAGGCACTTCACAGAAGAAGAAATATAAGTGGTCAAAAATACATGAAGAAATGTTCAACATCTGTAGCAATTAGAGAAATGAAAATCAAAACTACACTGAGATTGCATCTCACCTGGTCAGAATGGCAATTATTAAGAATACAGGCAACAATAATTGTTGGTGAGGATTTGGGGAAAAAAGGATCACTTATACATTGCTGGTGTGACTGCATATTGGTGCAACCAATCTGGAAAGCAGTAAGCAGATTTCTCAGAAAACTGGGAATGGAACCATCATTTGGCCCAGTTATCCCACTCCTTGGTTCATATCCAAAAGACTTAAAATTAGCATACTACAGGATGTAGCCACTTCAGTGTTTATAGCAGCTCAATTCACAATAGCAAAGGTATGAAACCAGTCTAGGTGCCCTACAACAGATGAATGGAAAAAGAAAATGTCTCATATATACATACACACACATATACACATACACACACACACATACACACACATACATATATACACACATACACACACACAATGGAATATTACTGAGTCATAAGGAAGAATGACATTTCATGGCATTTGCCTGTAAATGAATGGAACTGGAGAATATCATGCTAAGTAAAATAAGCCAGTCCCCAAAACCAAAGGGCAAATCTTCTTCCTAATAAGTAGATGCAAACCCACAATGAGGGAGGGTAAGATTAGAAGTCATCAGATTAGACAAAGGGAATGAAGGAAAGGTAGGAGGGATGGTCATAGGAAAGACAGTAGAATGAACCAGACATTATCTTTTCTATTCTCATAAATACATGACCAATGTAACTTGACATCATTTACAACCAGAATAATGGGATCCCAATTGGAATAAGTTATACTTATTTTATATATATATATATATATATATATATATATATATATATATATATAATATTTCAAAATATGCTCTACTGTCATGTTAAAAAATTAAGAATAAATGGTAAAAAAAAACTACTTTCTTTTATTGGAAGTTGAATAAATTTCAATGAAAATAGGTACTCTGATCTTTCATAATTGTAGACCTTTTGTATTATTAATGATTTGTTTTTTTCTTGCACTCATTTCTAGCTACATCATGTTGCTGCAGGATAATTAAGAACTACATGGAAAAAAAGAGGAAAATAATTTATAATGAGAGAATAAATGTGATTTCTAAGGGTAAAAACACATATGATTTTTAAGTTGACATTGATTTCGGATAGAAAAAATGACAAGTCTAATGGAAGGGCCTTGTATGTATGTATGAATTTATAATATTTCTGCCTTCTCAAATTGATTTAGCCTTATAACAGGTACTCTGATAGAGTGGGGATAGATAAAAAAAAAAGTTACAATCTTGTCTTCCATCCCTTAAACAAGAGCTTCCAAATGATATTTCTTAAAATAGGTTGCCAATACGTTTGAGACATGGTCCTCCTTAGCAACTGGGTAGGATCTGAGACATCCTTCTCATCCCTTCCACACACCATAATTTTATTATCGTTTTCTATATATTCCATGATGCAAAAGAGGTTATGAAGGCTTTTTCTATAACCTCAGCTTCAGATCAGAATTCATGTTCCAATACTATGATAAACATTGTCCTTGTGATGCATTTACTTATGGTGTTCTTCATGCTCTTGGAATATGTTGGATTAGACAAAACCATAAGAAAAACTTATCAGACTCCCCTCACTATGTGTATGTGTGCATGTGCATGTATGTAGGACAATATATACAGTTTATATCTAAGAAACAGTGAAAACAAAGATAATTATGAAAATATAAATATTAATTTCTGTCTTATCATTCTTCTCTTATCACTATCCCAGGTCTGGACATATACCAAGATTCCAAAGAATCCTAGTAATTGAATACACTAACTTAATATGGTAGCCAATGCCTTAAAAAGGGGTGTTGTTGGCCTGGGCAATTTTAGAAAGGCAAATGCATAGCTCATGCTTCTTAGGATGCAAAAGATACTGGTAGAAAGTTTTTGCAAATGTCGGGATTTCTTTCCTTTTTAAAGGCTGTATAGTATTGCACTGTGTACACATATACATATATATACATCTGTGTTCACATATACACATATCACATTTTCTTTATCCATTCATCTGTTAATGAACATCTGTTAATGGTTGTTCACATTTCTTGGTTATTGTGAACAATGCTGCAAACAACATGGGAGTACAAATGTCTCTTTGAAATTCTAATTTCATTTCCTTTTGATATATACCCTGTAGTGGAATTGCTGTATCATACAGTAGTTCTGTTTTTACTTTTTTGAGGAACCTTCATATTGCTTTCCATAATGGCTATGCTAATTTACATTCCCACCAACAGTGTGCAAGGGTTCCCTTTTCTTCATATCCTAATATTTATCTTTCATCTTTTTCATAAAAGCCATCCTAATTGTTGTGAATGATCTCAGTGGTTTTAATTTTTATTTCTATGATGACTAGTGATTTTGAGCATGTTTTAGATATCTGTTGTCTATTGTTAAACCTTCTTTTGAGGTATGTCTATTCAAGTCCATTTAAGCTCTCCATATTTCATTCTTATCAGTCCCAACAGTTGTGCAAGGCAATTCCTTAAAATGAATTTTTCCTCCATTTGTAGATATACATGTAGATAAATCTATTTAGATAGAAACTGTGTCTAAATTGATATGGATATAGATCTAGCTCCCTATCTAAATATATCCTATTGGTCTGTTTCTCTGTAGGACTCTAACACCCCTCACTTCACCATGGTCTAATATGGCATTTCCCCTAGATGAGGTATAGAATAAACATTTATGGAATCCTAGCATTCTTTTTCATACATAAAAAGAGTTGCAATAAAATGATTTTTTTCATTCCTTTAAAGCTATTTTTAAAATTTCTACATAAATGTTTTCATTTCAATTTGACTAGTGTTATCTGCAAGGATACTATTTCCAAATAAGCTTACATGATGAGATGAAAGTTAAGGATTGAAAAGTATGTTTTGATATTATCAATTAATTTCCCTTTTTGGTTTCTACATGTTCATTGAAACAGCTTTTTAGTTAGTACAAATCTAGACATGTGTGAATTGAATTTGCCTTAAGGAGATATTGGTAAAATGTTAATGACTAATAAGAGGCTGTCTTTTTAAAATTCTTCAAAATCATCAGTTTTACAGAATAGTTTGTTAGTATATTGGGTCAGGAATGTATCATATCAAGAGCTGTATTCCTATGAAATTCCTATTTGAGGTATTAGGACATTAATAATTAATGCAGCAAGTATCTAATATTAACCACCTACTAAATATATGTTAAACTTTGAGCAGTTGCCTTTTTTTTTATCTCGATGTTAAACAAGACAATTTTGGCCCCAAAGAATAAATTAGTATTCAAGTTTCTTGTAGTCACTCCTTAGAAGTGGACACTGAAGCAGACAACACTGTGCTCACTCTTCCTGATTATACTTCTACCCTTTGGCCTGGGCTAATCAGAGCCCATATTTACAGCCTGTGAAAATTGAATGCTCAGGTGGGCAATAAACTCTTTTGATAATTTCTAACTCTGTTCACCAACTTACCATCATTGAATATGGAGAGATAATTGAGATAATAGATTCTAAGGATACCTATGAATATGGCCAAGAACAAAAATTTAAAACAACAAAGACACAATGAGAAAAAAAAAGTGTCCAGATAAATTAAGAAGTGCTATGGAAAACAGAAGAATGTGTGTGACAAATATAATTCATAAGAAGAGAGAAATTTAAATGTACACCCTATCTACAAAGAAAGTTCTGCAAGATAAAATAAGCATTTGCCATGACAGGAATCTAACAAAACAATTTTGAGTATCTAACAAGGAAACAAACGATAACAGCAAAATATCAGTAAAGGAGCCCGATCAGAGGACTTATACAATGAACTAAATGCCAAAACCACGAGATAACGTTGGAAAATAATGCAGAGAAAATGTGAGAGAAAAGTAAGCCCCTCAGAAGAGAGGTGTAAGAGTTCAGTGTGTTCTCACTCAGAAGGTGTCCATGATACCTCTGCTAGGTGGCAAGCACTGACCTGATGCATCCATGAGGAGAGTGGCCCTGGTGCTCCTGGAGCTTAAGTTACAACGTGAGTGGCCATCTGACAATACACGCTCTAAGCTGGCAAACTATAAGGAACATTAGAGAGGGAAGAGGGGTTTCAGTGTAACACTATAGGAGAGAGTTTGCATTTTAAAGAAGGTGACATAGTAAGCTTGTGTTAAAACGGAATGAGGAGCTGGCCCTGGTCTAGCACCCAGTAGTCCCACATGTCCCCCTGAAGGCCCTCCTACTTGGGAGGCTAAGCTGGTGGGTAGAGGGTCATTTGAGTTAGGATTTTGAGACCAAATTAGGCAACATAAGGAGAGTCTGTCTATCTAAAAAAAAAAAAAAAAAAAAAAAGTTTGGATTGTAATATTTTATCTGAGTAAATTATAGGATGTTGAACAACTTCAGAAATATAGCCACCAAGCTCCATAGGGAATGTTTTCATATGCAGAGGTGTTTTTTCCTAATTCAGTTGAAATACCATAATCAAATTAAAAATGAAAATATATTTCATTTAGTTGAAGATAGAAATCATCTCTTTAAGAATTAGTGTCATTACAAAAAAAATTAACAGGGTAAAAATAAAGTTTTCCACAGTTACTCGATGATGATACACACACACATGCACACACATGCACACATACAGAGAGACATTATATAGACAAATCAGTGAGACAGGGCAAGTGGGGGCTTAGGAGAAGGTTAATCAATGAACACAAAGCTACATTCTGATAGGAGCTAGACTCTCTGGTGTGCTGTCACACAATATGGTGACAATACATCACAATGATATGCTATACTTTTCAAAAAGCTGAAGAAAATATTTTAAAACTTTTAACCATAAAGAAATGATCAGTGTTCAAGAAGATAATATGTTTAGCTTGAATTAAACATTGCATAATGTGTACACGATTGAAAATTATATTACTCAGCATTGATTCAGCATTAATTTGTACAACTCTACATTTTTTATGATCAGTTAAAAGTAATATATGTAAATAAATGTATTAGTAAAGGTACAAAAAGAACATAAGTTATCAGAATCGTGTCATAGCAGAAATAATTTTAACACACATCCTGTGATAGGTGAAGCTTAAAAATTATAAATACATCCCAATAATTATGTGTATGTCTATTAATGAAGACCTGAGAGAAACTAAAGAATGGAAACATGAAATAGTTACAAATAAATTGTTAAAGTTTGATTGTTGAGTCAAACTATTCAGATAAATATTTCAGCTTAATCACTTATCAACTGTAGAAACTCTGTACTTACTTTCCTTATCTACAAGTAAAGAAAATAATAGTTGTGAGGATCATTGTGTGCATTAAATGAGATAATGCATGTGAAGAGCAATTTTGGACTCTGCCTGGTGAATTTCAGTTGCTGTGCATCTTGGTTTCTCCTCTCCTCTCCCTTATCCTTACCCTCCTCTTCTTGTTCCCCTCCATCTCCTTCTCCTCTTCCTATGTTTCTTCTTTCTTCTTCCTTGTCCTTCTTCTTGGCCTACAAGAAGAAGGACAAGGAAGAAGAAAAATGTGTCATCTAGGCATGTTAAATTTGTCTTCTCCATATAACCATTCAAAAATGTTGCTTCCTCACATCTTGCAGAAGAGTAAGAAAGGAAAAGAATGAAGCAAGGCATGTTTATTCAAGAATATTCCCTGCTTTGAAGAGAAATGTAAATTCCAGATTGAAAACTAATAAGAGCTGAGTAAGTGCCTTGGCTGATAAACATCTCAGAAGATGCCTGGGTTGAAGTGCATGTAATTCAGCATTTTATGTGTGCAGTGTGTGTGTGTGTGTGTGTGTGTGTAAGTTTATAATTATGTAGATTGCTCATTGTCTAATAAAATGAACCGATATAGAAACAAAAAAAAAAATTCTACATAAAATTATTTGAAGTGACAGCTTATATCCCTTATTTTTTATACTTTTATTTTATTTATGTATTTTTATGTCATGCTAAGGATCAAACTCAGTGCCTCACAAATGCTAGGCAAGCACTCAACCACTGAGTTACAGCCCCAACCTGTATCCCTCATTTTATTATGTAAAGTTCAATATGAAAAAGGAAGACTTCAAAGTAATTTTATTTATCTATGTCCAAAGATGTCACTAAAGATCCAATGACTATTCATAGTAGCCAGGTAGTGGAAATAGCCCAAGTGTCCATAACTGATGAATGGAAAAAGAAATTGTGGTAGGTATACATAGTGAAATACTATTCAATCATAAAAAGAATGAAATTCTGTCATTTGACAACATGAATGTAATTAAAGAACATTATGATAAGAGAAATAATACAGATACAGAAAGACAGGTATCGCATGATCTCATTTATACACATAATCTACAGCAGTTGATCTCAGAAAATTTGACAGTAGAATGTTGATTACCAGAGTTTGGGGAGAGTAGAGAGTGATGAGAAAAGATTTATCAGTCATTTGTAAGTTACAGATAGGAGCAAGAAGATCTGGTGTGCTATTATACAGTAGGGTGACTATAGGTAACAAAAATGTAGTATATATTTCAAAAAGCTAGAAGAAAAGATTTTGAAAAATTTCACCACAAATATATAATAAATGTTTGACTATATATGTAAGTTTAACTGGATTTAGACATTGTGCAATATATGCATTTATCAAAACATTATACAGTACCTTTTTAACATGTATAATTTTTGTGTTTTTGTGAGTTAAAAATGAATTTAATCTAAATGATTAAGAGTCTAGAAAAAACAAAATGTACCCATTTCTGAGGTTTGTCTTGGTTTCCTCAAAACATACTAAAGAAAACAATGGAAATGTAGCATGTCCTTTATTTCATATATTAAACTGCTATTTGTTGAGCAACTACTGCATATTCAAAATTGTCTGATATAATTCATACACAATAAAGAAACTGTTTACTTGGTTCTACTTAATTAAATAATGCAGTTTCTGTGTCTGAAAATAAGTGGCTTCTGTGGTGTGTGTTCTTTTCTGAGGGTGGATTAAAGAAGAATACTTGGAAGGTCTTAAGTCTGCCTCTGCATGCTATAGTACCATAGTAACATCAGCTCATGACTGATAGCTATAGTTCAATACTTTTCTTTTATATTAAAAGATCTATTTTGACTTGATAGCATCCTTTTACATGATGACATTATTAAAGGTGCCTATTGTAGAAAATAAATGTTTTCTTGTGAAACTAGAAATTTTAATTAGATTTCCATAAATCAGGATATAGCTATTAAATGCAGTATTTTCAGGCTTGCCATTACATATTCTTATATTAAACACCATCAAATACAATTGATAAGACATTTCTGATTATACTAAGAGAGCTATGGTAATAGGAATGCCAGTTCTTTATTGACAAAGGAATATTGAATTGCTTTCTCACCAGAATATATGAGTGGAGATATTTGATAATACAATACAGTGACCCAATGAAAGATGAGATAAATTTGAATTGGAAGCATGATTTACTGTCCATTTGGATAAGAAGGGAATTAAAATTACTCTAAAAGTCTAAGTACTGCATCTACTTGATTGTATTTGTCTTGGATGATGACAAGTTTCAGTGCATATTTGACAATAACCATTTTCACCCACTGGATAATTTTAGATCCATATCATCAAAGCCAGTTGAATATCAAATTTATGCAGAATGCTTATATAATACCCAGACTCCTGGATCCACCCCTAATGACCTGAATCAGAATCTATTAGTGATCTGGTATATGTATTTTTTAATAAGTCTCTCCCCTGATACTTATGCTTATTTAAATTTGGTTATCAAGACACACAGTATGATAGGCCAAGAAGACAGCTATGGCCAATGCATAAGTTACTATAAATTAATTTATGGTGCTTTGTGGGGTTTTGGGGGTTTATCTTTTGTGTCTCACATTCCACCATTTGAAATTAACATTTACTTTTCTCCATGCCTTTTATTTTTTGGGGGCTGTTAACATCTTGAATTATTTCTGCTTTAATATGTTAAAAAGTTTTACCACTTGACAGAAAGAACTGGGCATAGCAAAAACACTAGACCTGTATCAGAGATAAAAACAGTGTGGATACAGATATATAAATGGTATGTGTGGGACTCTGAAATATATTGTGGCTATTCCCAAAACACCAGATAAGGCAGCCCCAAAGCAGGTGCAGTTAGAAAAAAATCATACATTTAGCAACACATTAATCTATGGAATAATCAGAAATATATTAGACACATTAGAATATTACTAGCCTATTTTTTTGGAATTTAATTATATGCTCATCATCTGTGAATCTCTCTCCATATACACACACATATACACACACACCACCATGTATGTATATATACACACACACACCCACGTATGTATATATATACACACACACCCACGTATGTATATATATACACACACACCCATGTATATATATATATATATATATACACACACACACACACCCACATATATATATATATATATATATATATATATATATATACATACACACACCCACGTATATATATATATATATATACACATACACACACCCACGTATATATATATATATATATATATATATACACATACACACACCCACGTATATATATATATATATATATATATATATATACACACACACACATATATATATATACACATATATACACACACACCACCATGTATGTATATATATACACACACACCCACGTATATATATATATATATACACACACACCCACGTATATATATATATATATACACACACACCCACGTGTATATATATATATATACACACACACCCACGTGTATATATATATATATACACACACACCCACGTATATATATATATATATATATATATATACATACACACACCCATGTATATATATATATACATACACACACCCACGTATATATATATATATACACACACACACACACCCACGTATATATATATATATATATATATATATATATATATACACACACACATATATATATATACACATATATATACACACCCCCACCCACGTATGTATATGTATATATATATATACACACACACACACACACACACACACACCTGTGTGTGTATATACATATATACACACACACACACACACGGGTGTGTATACACACACACACACACACACGTGTGTATGTATATATATAAATCAGTATCCTTGAGTCTCTGTTTCCACATCTATAAAATGGAGCTAATAATACAGTTTGGAAAAAAAAATCTGTTGTGATTAGTATAAGGATGGAGAAAAGATTTTACATGTAAAGAAATACTTTTTTTTGGTTATTGAGGTAAGCTCTACAAGATACTTCCATTTCTTAACAAAAGTGTTCATTGCCTGATATAAAGTCCTTTACTCTCATCTCCAAAGAATCAGACCCATCCTGATTCACTTTAACAAGAGAGTAGAGAAGAAGGAATTGAACTGGCCTTGGGGCTGGCTCAGTATTTGTCTTGGAGAGAAGCACCTGCAGGAGATTTATTTGGTCAGTGAATCCTTATCACAGAGTTAACGTGAGATCTGCACATTTTGGCCCTGAACATTGGCAAGGAGTAAGAGAATAAAAAAATACAGTGAAAACAGACAAACATATCACCATAACGTTATTGAAGAGAACATAGATATATCTCAAAAAGTGATAGGTTAGGATCTGAGCTTGATGCTATAGAAGAATAAAGGTAAATTAGGTTCAAACTTTGATATTAAAAATATTTGAATAAGTTAACAAATCAAAATTATTTCTTTTGCAATGGCATCATAGTTGAGTGTACCCCTAATCTATCAAGGTAGAAATATTAGCATTTATGTGGTAGGGCTTTTTTAGCATGGTCCATTTTCACAGAAGTCATTTTTAGCCCATTCTAAATTATATGTGTTAAAAGGATGCATGAATTCATTAAATTATTTTTAACTCAGCTCATTATTACACTCAGCTTGACATCTCAGACAGTTGCTAATTTTTAACCAATTTAACGAAATGTCCTTTGTTAAGAATTAAGTAGCAATGTTTCCAACTTATTATAGCTGAAGTAAAGGGATTTTTCAAAGAAGAGATATATGTTTCGAAGGTATATAGCATATAGATCCATAAAGAATCAGAAAAATATTAGAAATCGTTTAATTCAACCCCTCATAAAACAGAAGAGGAAACTGAATTATTCCCTGATACTCATACTTGGGTGATAAGTATAGTGAATGAGTAATGAACCTATCACATATTAATATAACACCCTACCTAATATATTCAAGTCATTGTTCTATGGGGTAAAAAATAAAGAACTGATTAAGACATGCTCTCTTCCCTTAAAAAGCTTATGATATATGCAAGGATTAGATATGTGTTAATGCAGTAATAGTATTAGGTAGCTTATTATAAGTGGTACAAAATACTATACAAAAATAAAGTTGGAAAGATCTGTGTAGAGAGCCTTATATTGAGGGACAATTCTTGGTCTGGGTGAAATTACATTGATTTTTTTGCCTGCACTATGATTGTTTATAAGTTAATTTACTAATAATGATCATACAACAAGAAAAAAGTTGCATATTTCAAATTATTCACATGAACTAAGAGCATATTTTCTTAAAATACAGTCTTGATACACATATTGTTATGCTTATAAAGGTGGATGTTCATTCGTTTCATTTAAACAATATTTATTTATTGAATGTTAACTATGGGCTAAGGACTCTAGATAAAATAATGATCAGGTTGATAAGATGGCAGAATAGAACTCTCAGTGTTCATACCAGAAAAATAATTCAAACAACTATCCGTGCACAGAAGTAACTTCACAAGTACTAAGGAAATCAGGTAAGAGAAGGCAATACCTGGGTATTGCACAGAAATACGGAAATAACATCAAAGAGGGTAGACAAGACAGTTTTTCATTATCCAAATCACCTCTTCTACAACCCAAGGCAGAACACCATGGAAAGATACACCCTTCATATGGAGGAAGGTGAGCTTCAGGTACAAAATCAGGGCTGCACCAACCCAGCACTGGATAAGGTCTCATGGCTCTAGGCTCTAACCTGTGTGATGGAGTTGGTCTCCAGAGCACCTTACTGACAGGCCAACCTCATAAGCCCCAGGCTTCAGACTTCCCCTATCACTAGACAAGTATCATGCCTCACACCACTTCTAATACCAGGCTGGCTCCCATGGCCATAGAATATGGCTGAGCTACTCACCCCTATTATTTAGGCAGGTCCCATCAGACTGAATCTTCAGGCTGGCCTCTGCAGATGCAGCTTCAAGCTGATTCCTAGGACTGAGTCTCCTGGCCTGTCATGGCACCAGACAGGATCCTGCAGACTTGGGGTCCAGGTTTGCCTGAAAGACTGAGTCTTCAGGCCTGCCTCAGCTTCAGGCTAACCCCCATTGCCCCAGACATCTAAATAGCCTTAGCAGCAGTTCAGCACCCACAGAATCAAACTCCAGATCCACTGCAGGGACAGGCCATCCTCATTAGACCTGGTTTCAGACCAATTTCAACATCATGTTAGCCTCTAAGGCACCACACTCTAGGAGACTCAAGTTCCAGGCCTATTCCAATAGACTCAGAGGTCAGGCCTATCCCCTTAAAACCCAGCAGTGGACTCGCTTTCATGGACCCATACTTTAGGACTCCCAATTCTCAGGATAACCCTGAGGTTCCAATACCCCCAGCTATTCTTCAATGATCTAGTCTCTAGGCCATAACTTGCATATCTGCCTCTAGGATAGCACCCATAGACCAACCCCTTCTGGACCCAGATTTCAGGTAGTCCCAGTACCTGGCCAGCCCCAACCTCCATGCCAGCACTCATGGAATCAGACTCTAGATGACACAGGGTCTAAGTCCATGCTAGCAGACTAAGGGCACATGCCCATTCTATTAGAACCCAGTGCCAGGATGGATCCTATGATTTTAGGCTATAATCTTAGGTCAGATAGTTCCACAGACATAGGCTTCAAGCCAGCTCTCATGTATCTGAGACTCAAACCTACCATCCAGACTCAGGGTCCAGGGCTTCCCTAGAGCTAGATCAGCCTAACTAGACTCAGGTTAAGGAATGTCCCCAGAGGTGCCAGGTGTCAGTTACTCTAAAACATGAGTACAATGGCTAGAGATTAAGACTCCAGTGTCATCCCAAGGGACCTAGGTAGCAAACCCATCCCAAATTTAAACCTGATGGCCGAATCCATCAGGTTTAAATTCAAGGCCTACCCAGCACTAGGTCAGTCACTGTGGACCCAGTCTTCAGGCTAGCCCCCTCAGATATAGGTTCCAGGACTGAACAGACAACAAAAATGAATAGACAAATGGCATTATGTCAAAGTAAAAAGCTTCTGCACAGCAAACAATTAACACAGAGAACAAGCAACTTACCAAATGGAAAAAAAAAAAATGTTTAAAAGCAAGCATCTGATAAAGGATTACTATTCAAAATATGTAAGGCACTCAAGTCCATAGAAAGAAAACAACTTGAATTAAAAGTGGTTAAAGGGCCCAAAGACACATACCTCAAAAGACTTTCAAAGAGCCAACAGATATATAAATGTATCATCCTTAAGCAAAAGTGGAACAATAATACACCATTTCCCTGAATACACCTTTCTGTTCCTCAATGCCTACACAAGTCAAGGAAACAATAAGTGCGAGTCTGAGCCATAATGTTCAGATACATATTATCTTGAAGGAAACTAGCTGGAAATCAGGAAAAGTTAATGTTATCTATTGATAAATGCTTTATTTACAAGTTTATACTCTACATTTGTATTAAAGAACTGCTTTCTTGCCAAGTTTCTTGGGGAGCTATTCATACCATGGCACATCAGTTGAGATGCTGCTGCTTCTTTAGCCCATAAAATGCCCCTTTCTGCAGTTAACTGGTGTGGATCAGAGAGCTGTGGAGAGTAATAGGGGGTGCTACTTTCTGGTGAGGTAATGGGGTACTACATGCACCAGATGTATACCTGTCCAGCCCATTACCATAGGACTTTCTGATAAGGTACTTGAGGTACTGCATGGAACAGAAGTACATCTGTTCAGCTTATCACTACTGGACTTGCTGGCAAAGTACCTATTTAGCCCATTGTCACTGGACATAGCCCCATAAGAAGTTCTCAATAAACCTATATCTTTTATCCCTTTTGGGGGTATTTTCCTTGTCTCCCCTGCCTTTCACAACTGAGGAGTAGGTGATACAATGAGAAAATACTTAACATCACTAATAATCAGGGAAATGCAAATTAAAATCACAATAAAACATCACCTTGCAATTTTCACAGTAGATATCGTAAAAAAATAAAATAAGTTTTGGTGATGATGTGGAGAAAGGGAACACTTGCATATCATTGGTGGTGATATAAATTAGTAGAGCCATTAGGGGAAACACTATGGAATTTCCTGAAAAAAAAAACTATCATAATACAGCAATGCCATACTAGGTATATATGCAAAGGAAACAAGATCAGTATGACAAAGGGATATGTTCATTACAGTATTATTTACAATAGCCAAGATACATAATCAACCTAAGTGTTATTAATGGATGAATGGATAGAGAAATTGTGCAATATTATACCCAATAGAATATTATTGAATTTTTTAAAAAAGGGGAAATTTGTCATTTGTGACAACATAGATGAGCCTGAAGGACATTAAATTAAGTGAAATAAGCTAGATACAGAGACAAATGTCACATGGGTGACTGCACTTATATGTGGGATCTAGAAAAGTTTAACTCATAGAAACAAAAAGTAAAATTGTGTTTACCAGGGGTTAGAAAGACACAAAATTTCAATTAGGTGGGAGGAATAAGTTCAAAATATCCATTATAAAACATTGTTACTATGGTTAATAGTAGTGTATAACATTCTTAAAATTATTAAGAGTGTAGATTTTGAATTCTATTACCAACAATAAAATGAGCCATTCTTCCATACAAATATATTTTAAGACATCATGTTGTACATGACATACATATATGTGTGTGTAATTTTATTTGTTAATTATTGATTAACTAAAATATGTAGTTACACTAGATACCATAAAATTTTAATGCATGTTTTCTGTAAAATTTAGCTTACATTGTTTAAAAAAAATTTTTAGTTGTAGATGGACCGAATACTGTTATTTTATTTATTTATTTTTATGTGGTGCTGAGGATTGAACCCAGTTCCTTGCACATGCTAGGCAAGTGCTCTACCAGTGGGCTTACATTCTTTTAACAAAATTAGATTCCTAAAGCCTATCTACCCATGAATACAATTTTTATACATATAGAAACAGAAAAGGTCTAGAAGAATAGAGACCAAAGGGAGATTGTCAGTGGTTTTCTCTGGGTTGTAAGATTATGAGTGATGTTTTCACATTCTTTTTTTTCCCCTGGAGGTTTCATCAGAAAATAGTTACTAACATTTTTTATTAAAGATAAAATCTTCTGACTTCATAGGCAGGCTGACTATAGGCATTTATCTTCTCTACCTCCAAATACTCCATTAAAGTGACAAAAAATGAAAAACAATGTATAAACACATGTCAAAAATAAAATCAGATCAAATTGAAAAATTATAGAAGTGTATTGTGAATACAAAAGAAAGCCTCACAAAATAGACTGGAAACCAAGTGGTAAGAAGCCCTGTTCATAGCAGATACACTGCAGCACATAAAAGACAAAGGAGGAAGTATTTTGACCATTTTGTGATTGGTTGTCATAAGTTGACCTCCTTTCTAGGGCAAGTAGAGCTATTTAAACTGATTTGTCTATAGCTGATTGACTTAATTTCACTGATTTGTGCTGACAAGGATGTAAAACTTATGTTTTGTGTTTCATTTTTAATTAGAGATAGTATATCAGAAAAATCAGGATGACTTAGGCTACATGGTTATGGGCAATTTTGCCTTAAGGTATATCTAAATTGTGGCCTCAATTTTTTTCTTTCTTTAGCATAAAACATGTAATAGAATATACAGATGAAAGGATGCCATCAGCAAATGAACATTGTCAATAAGTTTTTATAAGTAGGCAGAGGAATGGTATGTTGTGCAACAATATCAATGGGAGATGTTTTCCAGGACTTCTGCAAAATTTGCAGATGTCCAAGTCCCTTATACAAAATTGCCTAGTGTTTGCATATAACCTACACACATTCTCACATGTTTTAAATAATCTTTATATTACTTACAATACCTAATAAAATTTAAGTGTTAGGTAAATAATTGCTATAATGTGTTGTTGAGGAATTAGTGACAAGGAAAACAGTCTATGTTAAGTAGAAATGCAATTTAAAAAAAATATTTTCACTGAGGTTGGTTAAATCAGCAGAGGTGGCACCCGTGAAAACAGAGGGCCAATTGTAAATATTGTACTGCAAGGTTAAATAAACCATAGCTGGGGAAATGTATTCAACCTTAACTGCACACTAGAATCACCTGGTGAAATTTAGCAACTACAAATGTCCAGTCCTGCCCCTAGAGATTCAAATTTAATTGGTCCAGGATAAATCCTGGGCATCCAGACTTTTTAAAAGGTGATTAGATGATTATGTAAATACAGCTAATTTTGAGAACCACTGGTCTAGACAGAGCAGTGCTTTATAAATGGTAATGTACATATGAAACAACTAATGTGGTCTTGTTAAAATGCAGGTGCGGTTGGGGCTTGCAAATTTATATTTTTAACAAGCTCACAATTTATGTTGCTACTATTGGTCTATGGGCACATTTCCTCTATTTTAGTGATTTTTCAAACTTGAGTGTGCATCAAAATGCCCTGGAGAGCTAAGCTTCACCCCAAAATTTCTGATTCCATATGTCTGGGAGGGCAGAGCCCCCACATTTACATTTCTGATTTTTTGATGTTAATACTATTGGCTCCAGAACCACACTTTCATAAAATGTTCAGCTTAGTAGGAAGCCACTATAACCTCAGAATCTCTGCAGGGGCTCCGATCTTCACGGATTAATTGAAAGGCTGTATATTTAAAATACTTCTATTCCTACTCTTCGCTCACACAGAATTCCAGACTGCTAGCTTTTCCCCTCTCATATATAACTAAAAGCTCTTCCCTAAAGAGAGTACAAGCTCCCCAACAAAATATTCTGAACTCTAGAACTTAGTGACCTCTTGGTTTAAAAGAGGGAGAGAAGGAAGGGGGTGGGGAGTGGAAGTAAAAGGAAAATAGGACAAATTTCCACCCAATAACCCTAAAAACAGCAGTAGTTCTGAACTCTCACTATACATCAGAATCATTATACATCAGAATCATAAATGCATAGAAAACAGGATAACAAATGTATATGTATAATGCTCTCTCCTACAAGTAAATTTTGTGAGGCAAACAATATTTTAACCACAAAATCTACTGTAAGAATTATAAAATTTAGAGACAGATGTAAAGAAACAGACTCAGAGGCAAAATCAGCTTCCTTAACCAACTGAAATTATTAGCTCTGTTGCATCTAATTTCATGTCTTATTTACCTTGGACTGCTATAACAAAGCACGATAGACTGGGCATCTTTGAGAGGTTTATTTCTCACAGTTCTGGAGGTTGGGAAATCCAAAACCA
Organism: Marmota flaviventris; assembly: GCF_047511675.1. Classification (NCBI taxonomy): domain Eukaryota; kingdom Metazoa; phylum Chordata; class Mammalia; order Rodentia; family Sciuridae; genus Marmota; species Marmota flaviventris. Next base: position 100,603,398 of record NC_092518.1, read on the forward strand.
AGGAGGGGAAGGAAACTGTCTTTGGTCTATTCTTATAAGGGCACCTATCCCATCATAAGGGTCCCACTCTTATGACTTCATCTAAAGATACAATCTACTTATCTTCCCAAAACCCCATCTCCAACTACCATCTCATTGGGAGTTAAGGTTTCAACATATAAATTTGGGAGGGAGAGACATAATTTCCTCCATAACACTCACCAAGTTTCTCTCTCTCTCTCTCTCGTAAAGGGAAATTCTGTATTCTTCAGATGGTTAGGGACCACAAGGCTAAACAACATATAGTTGCCACAGTCTCTGGCCTTCAACTCTTTAGGTACAAGTGCTATTCTAACCCCAAGATGAGAATTTTTTTGCATATAAATATTCTTACTCTGCCCACCATATATCAGCTCTTGTAGCCTAAGGAACAGATTAACTTTTATTTTTCCATTTTAAACACACACTCACATGCACACATACACACATTATCACATACATAAACAGCAAAAGAAACATTATGAATGCAAATTCATATGATTGTATATTCCAGTCATAATTTTGCTACAATAGTCACTTTTTATGTCCTTAAAATGTAATGTTATTGAAAATTATAATTTCCATCAAACACTTAAGGTTATTGATTTACCACTTGAAAAGGTCTCCCAATTCCTTTCTCACAGGCTTCTATTTTGTTGCTTGTTTGAATAGGGCATGGCATTTTCCCCTTTTGCTTAACTTTAAGGATCTGTAAATAATGCAGAAAGAATTGCTGGTCTCAAAAATCATCTTTGCAACTATAGATAGACAATACATTAACTATATGATATTTAAAATGCTATATGACACTAAAGATTTATGTTGTATGTGTAACTTGTATTAGTAAATGATTTATATTTGTATTAACTGTTACCATATAAAATAAAGAATACCATGTCCTATGATACTTAATCCTATGGCACTACTGCATTTTATATTTCCCTACAACCTTATCTAACTTATTTGTTTCACTTTCATTAAGCATTCTTAGCTACTTATTATCATCTCAATAAATTGGGATCAATTTATCTATTACCTGATTTTTGCCTCATGGTACCAAACCAGACTCCTAAAGTCTCTGAGAAATGACTCATTTATATTTTGAAAATGGCACACCACAAGGTTACAGTTAAATAATAAGCAGAACTGGGTAACGTTGCTGGTGGTTTAATAAAATAGGAAAAATCCAAAAGAACTGCTTGGCTTAGTAATGTTGTTCCTTAGAAAATAAAACTGGAGGTTGGGTATGTAGCATGGTGGTAGAGCATTTGCCTCATATGTGTGAGGCTCCAAGTTCAATCCCCAGCACTGAAAATAGATAAATAGTACTGCTTACTTGATTAGAGAAAGTTGCCTCTTGTCACTAATTGCACTAATTGTGATAGAGCATACCACAGGATGATTTTGAGGCTTATGTGAGAATGCAAGGGAAAAGGCTTCATGCCTTCCACATGTAGCATAGGGGATAACTAAAAATGAAGGTGACTAACATTTTACACAAGCTTATCATTTTGTAGTTTCTTCTTATAAGCTTGTGGATTATTTTATTATAGAATTACATGAATATATTCCTTTGTTGAAATTTATTTTGTCTCACTGTGTCATCTATAAAATAATAATTTAAAAATACTAGATTGGGCTGTGGTTGAGGCTCAGTGGTAACATGGTTGCCTAGCATGCATGAGGCACTGGGTTCGATTCTCAGCACCACAACCAAAAAATAAAGGTCCATCAACAAGTAAAAAAAAAAAAAATACTAGATTGGTGCTGGGGCTGTAGCTAAGTAGTAAAGTGCTTGTCTCACATGTGTGAGGCACTGAGTTTGATCCTGAGCACCACATAAAAATAAATAAAGATACTGTGTGTTCATTTACAACTAAAAAATATTTTTAAAAAATAGTAGATTGGTCCAAGTTAATCCAGCTGCAAATGCTATTTTGTTAATTTTTGGATGTTTTCTCTATTCAGTGACTCCAATGAGAAATTTCTGAGCAGAAACAAGATAATGTGATGGGTACTTCCCTACAATGCCATGCAAAAGTTATTAGGGGTATCTTGGTCAACTAAGGCAGTATTCATCCATGCTTCAAAACCATCAAGACAGTCCAAACCTTAGTTCTAAAGCAGTCTTGGGTACCATTTAAACCAAAAAAGTTGGATGAGTGCATAACTTACCCCTTTCTGATAGCACATGAAGTTTGCTTTCACCCTACATATCAGAACCATGTATATGAAATAAAATCAGCATATGAGTAAAAGAGTGTTATATATATTAGAATTGTCAGGATCTAGCTATCTTTTGAGCTGTTCCAAAATTAGTTGGCATTTCACTGATACAGTTCAAGCTTCTGAAATAAAAAGACTCAGTAATCTATGCTAGACATATGCTAATCATCTTGGAATAGTGCTCAGTAAAAGAGCCTGCCGAGCAAATCTGGAAACAATCACAGTCTGCCTTATATCAGAGAACTCCCAGATGTTTGTCTGATGTGGGCTTCCCTGGCAGGTGTCACCATAAGAAGTGGGTTCCAGCCAGGGTGCTGTCACAACTGAAAAGGCATGTCACACACCTTTTCACTGTAGTGCAGAAATCAGCCTTTTCCTCCAGATTGGAAACAAGGACCATATGGCATTTATTTTTTAAAGGATGTCACTAAGGTATCTTTCAAGGTTACCAAATGACTCCCTCATCTCCCTTTTTATAATAGACAGTTGCTAATTCTATCGTTTGGGAAGTTTGAAGGTAAAAGTTTTCTTTTTGAAGTTCATACTTATTGAGTTCACTGAATACCAAAGCTCAATGATTGTGGATCTTATAAACAGGATGTTTGAGACTTTGGTCAAAATATAGAGAAAGAGAAAAGTTTTATTCAAGAAAAATAACACAGATGAAAAGCCAAAGAAAAATTTCTTCTCTAACATTTACATTTTATCTTCAGATCTCTGCATTTATTCCAAGTGTTCTGCCCAGTTGTAACATCCTAATGAAAAGCAAGCTAGAGCAGGGGTACATCTCAAAGATATAGCAAACCTCCTTGTGTTTATTTCACACACATACAAACACACACCCACCACCACCACCACCACCACCACCACATGACACCAATGAGCTACGCAAACTCTGTGCCTGGCAAGAAAATTGAAAATATCCAACTCTAGGGACAAGATTAAGGTGAGGAATCTGCAGTATGTCCAAGGCATCATATCTCAGTGAAATTCTTGATAACTTGCATTAGAATATCCTGAGGTGCTTGTCAAAAACGTAGATATTCAACTGGGGTTGTGGCTCAGTGGTAGAGTGCCTGTCTAGCACATGCAAGGCCCTGGCTTCAATCCTCAGCACCACATAAAAATAAATAAATGAAATAAATGTATTAAAAAACAGATATTCAAACCTGGATAATATCTACTGATACCTATATTGCTGACATTCTGTAACAGTTTGTCTGAGATGAGTTCCATGGGTTCTAGGTGATTTCTGGGCCCACTTTTAGTATGAGAATCACTGCCATGGGTAACCTAAATATTGTTTAACTCAAGTGAATTTGGGACTCCAGGTTGGTCTTGAAATTCATCTCTTTATCTCCTCTATTTTACCAAACAGCCTAAGAGCTTTCTTATAAATTCACTCATTTAGGGTGTCCCAAGAACTCAAAAGCAGCTATAGTTCAGAAACAAGTCTTCCAGAATAGTTCCTCTGTGGAATTTAGCCAAAGCTCTTTCAAAAAACTTTGAAAGCAAGTGAAGAGATGGCAGGGGCTTCTTTTTAATTAATTGCCTCTTAAAGCATTTATTCCCAGTGTTTTAAAACGGGCTTACCAAGGTTTAGCTGGTGGAAAAAAAATCCTTTTCCTAATAATTCCAGGTGAAAAAAAAAATCAAGATATTTATTATTCTTCTTTAAGCCATTAAGGTCACATATTCCAAGGGCCAAAAAATCTTGTTCATTCTTTTCCTAATAATATTTCACATCTTTTAAGCTCCACTTAAAAAAACATAGTTTTGACATCTTTTTATGGCTTGATTATTACAATGACTTCCTATCTGATCCCCTTATTCTTATCTTTCTCCTTTCCAATCATTCTTACACACTGCCAGTGAGAGTTAATAAAGCAAAAAGCTGCTCAAAAACTTATGATTCTCATTTCCTAAGAGATGTCTAGACACACTTATATCTCACAGTCATGAGATATGTCATGAGTTTTTCCTTTTCCTTCTGCCAGTATAAATTCTCTCCATTCTTTTATTTGGCTCCCTGTAGGTCCATGTGAAAGGGCAAATAATCACAACAAGTATATTCTTTCTCCTTAATTAGATTTTAAACTCCTCAAGAACTGGTAGAAAATCTCTGTAATCTTCTCAATACTAAGCATATAAATATTTGTTAAATAAATTAAAGACTGAATGACACTGGATTAAGCCACCAACATCTATTCTCATCTCTTGACCTGAGGTGTCAGAGAATATTTTGTGAATTTTATACAGACTGAGAAGTGGAGTTCAATCACGGTAATCATCTCACAGCTTTCTTTTCAGCTATAAGCAATTAGTGCCAGGAGTTTCAGATCTTTTCCTCTTGCACTTGCGCGCGTGCATACACACACACACACACACACACACACACACACCTACAAGAAGGATTTAAGTTGGAGAAATAATACAAATTCTATGTCTAACTGGATCCTCTTAATAGTTCCAAATTCCAATGCGTGAAAAAAGATTCCAATCTTCACCACAGTGGAAAGTCTGTGATGTGAGAACTACTTGAAATTTTCCTTCTCAGATCAGTGACAGAGGAAACCATACAATGCTTTTAGTGGCTACAGATGTGACTGATTTAAGGCATTGTAATAATTCTTTCAAAGGCAGTAAAACCAACCATGTCAAGCAATGTTTTAGTGCTTACGTGAGTGAAACCAATTCTAATGACAAGTCAGTAACAGAATTGCATATGCTACTTAAAGATAATACTACATTTGTTAGGAAAAATTGTATTAAACTGAATATAATTTTATGGCCAAGTGTGTCATTGTACATTTATTATTACTCTTATTATCATGATTATTATAAATTGTGATCAATTGGTTGGGAAAAAGATGTATATAAAATGTGTCTGAATATATATTACTAAAAAATTAGAATTTGGGGCTGGGATTGTGGCTCAGCAGTAGAGCACTTGCCTAGCACATACTGGGTTTTATCCTCAGCATCACATAAAAATAAATAAAATAAAGGTATTATGTCCAACTACAACTAAATTTTTTTTAAATTAGAATTGTCTTTATTAACACTTATTAGTGTATTTCCAACACTGACAGAGAACTTGCTTACAGTTAAAATTTAAGTCAAATTTAAAATTAAATCTAGATTATAGTGTTATTATATTTTCATTATATTAACAAGTTAAAGTTGCAAACTAAGTGTAAATGAGGACAGCTATGTTACAAATTATATATTACAAGTTCAGGGAACAGATTGGGTTTTCGAATGTGATGTTTAATGCTATACTTTAAATAACATTATATATACTCTGATTTGTCTGTTAAATGTCTAAATTTATCTTCAATGTTTTTCCCCAAGAAAATTATTTCTCTCATAAAGTTTTAAGCAGATTAAAATAACATTTAAGACAAATGAATTTAGTTTGAAAATGTTTTCAAAACAATCTATAACAATGGTGTATAAAGGAAAAAATGTAGGGAGAAACTGGAAAGAAAATCTAGAGAATTGAAAATAAGCACTTATTTTCTGCTAATATTCCTGAAGTTAAGCAATCTGTTATTACTAAAATATCAGTATGTATTTAGTAAGAATGGTAGTAAAATAAGAAAAATATTATCTACTTTCAAAACAAAGTTCATCACTTTTTTTTCTTTGCTTTTGTGGCATCAGAGATCAAACCCAAGGACATATGCATGATAGGCAAGCACTTTACCACTGAGCCACACCACTAGCCTTAAAAGTTTATGAGAGAGAAAAAAAAAATACAAGTTCCAAACATAGTTAAGTGTGTAATAGCCAGAAAATGAATTATGGGGAAACAGAAAATGAATAAAGAAATTGAATGTAACAAATTATCATGAATAGTTATACACTTTTTTCAAAGAAAAAATAATAATCTAATGTTGGAAATTTACAAATCATCCAGAAAAATATTTTAGATCTTTTTACAAATTCATTAGTTGCTCAATTAAACCACAACTTTCTTTAAATTCAGTTAAATAGTGATTAGATTTGACAGTTTACATCAATGAGCATCCAGCTGCTGTCATTCCCTGCATTTAATTTTGTATGACAGTTCCTTTACTACACACATATTTAGTGTCTTGTTGTGTTAATTCAAGCAAGATAAACTTAAGGGAGGGGAAACAATTTTTCATACAAAAATTGTTTCCATTCGGATACTTTAGCAGCATAAAAATGGTTGCAATAATGGAAAAGGCATCATTCAAAATACTAAATAATGGAATAAAATATAATAAAGGACCTGCATCATTAGTTCAACCCCTTCATCTACATATGGGAAAACAAAGCCCGGATCAGGATAATTGTTTCTTCCAATGCCTCATGCTTTCTCTTGAGGGTAGGTTTCTAATGGCAGGCTTGGCTTTCAGGATGAACTTAGGTTCTTGCTAAACAACCTTATACTTCAATTTTCGAATAATACATCAGGCTTAAAATAGGAAGAACATTTTAAACTCATTTTTGATAAAAAATATAAAAGGAATTTAAAAGCCCCAGTTGTAGAGTTTAATTCTAAAATTCCCAATCTTAACTCTGAATATCTTTTAAGTTCTACACAAATTTCTGAAATGCACCTTTTGTCTTTGTCAACTACTGCCCCAAAGTATCAGTTAATTAATTGTCTGTAAATACAACGTGTAAAGCAACAAAGAAGGTAGGTTTTGTTTTACCAGAGAGTTTAGTGCAGGAGCGTTTATTGCTTAGGTACTTGCTAAACAACCTTATACATTTTATTTAATACATTTAATTTAAAATAATATAACTTATAAAAATGCATGCCCAAAATAATATGTAAATTATTATAAAGAAAGTACCTATCATATTCTTGGTGCCTCTGCATTCAAACATAGTCTCCTGGGCTTTTTCTCTGCTTCCCTTTACTCCTTTACCAACTTTACTTCTATATAAAGCTTCTGAAGAGTGAGACGTGACTACTTGCATCACTGGACCCTGATAGTTTCACCCTTTACACCTGTATCCCTGGTAAACACTGATAGGATGCATTGCTGGGAATAAGGAGGGAAAATATATTATAATGAAAATAGTAACCACCTGAAAGATGGGCAGGCTCCATGCTAGAAAACCCAAGACAAATATTGAGTAGGAAATAAGTGAGTTTGCCTTTCTCCTCTGGTGCATGCCACAAGGATGGATGCTGTTTTATTAGAGGATAGTTTTTGAGGCAAAACTCATATCACATAAAATAATAATTATAAAGCAGTATGCAATTCAATGGCACTTAGTACATTCTAAATGCTTTACAGCTGTAACTTCCATTGAGCTCCTAAACAATTCATCACCCCAATGGAAAACTTGACAGGCATTAGTCAATCATACCCCATTACCCTTCACCCTAACCCCTCACAAACTCCAATCTATCTTCTATCTCTATGGATCCACATATCCTGGATATTTCACAAAGATAGAATTGTCACTATTTGTATCTGCTCCTTTCACTTAATGTTTTTGAAAGTCATCCATATTTTATTATGACTGAATAATATTAATGGGCATTTGGGTTATTGCTACCTGTGGGCTATTTTGAATAGTGTGCTACCATGAACTTCTAAGTAGAAATTTTTATTTGCATTTCTGTTTTAAATTCTTTTCCATATTTAACTAGGAGTGAAGTTGCCAAGTCAATTCACAATTCAATGTGTTTTTTTTTTTTTGAGGAATCAATATTTTTAAGAAAGTAGCTGTACCAATTTACATCCCACAAACAATGTAATAAGGGCTCCAATTTCTCCACATCCTGACAATTTTTTAATATTTTGTTTTGTTTGTTCATCATCTTACTGGGTGTAAAATGGTTTTAATATTTATTTCCCTAATTACCAATGATCAGTAGCATCATTTCATGTGATTTTTACAATTTGTATATTTTCTTTTTCTTTTTATTGATTATTTAGAAATTATACACACAATATATGTATATACAATCATGTCATCTCCAAATAGATAGTTTAATTGTTCCTTTTGAATTTTTATTTAATTTTTCCTTGATTCATTTTTAGTTATAATTATTATATGTATACATAATATGTCAAAATACACTCTACTGTCATATATATCTAGAAAGAACAAATAAATTTTTAAAAAATATTTAAAACTTAGGGTACATTTTATGACACAATCACAAAAGTATGAAATATAATTTGTCCTAATTCAGTCCCCAACAGTTTCTCCCTCCCCCTGTGCCCATCCCTCTGCTCTACTGGTCTTTCTGAATTTTATTTTTTTTTTAATTAGCATTTTGTGGATATATTTGATGTCGGGATTCTTTGTGCTATATTCATGTATGTACATATGAAAGTTAGGTCAGATTCATTCTATTTTTCTTTCCTTTTCCTGGTCCTGCCTCCCTCCCCCTCAATCCCCCTTTGTTTACTCCATTGATCTTTTCTTCATTTTGATGAAATTCACACCCTTCCTTCCTTCCTTCCTTCCTTCCTTCCTTCCTTCCTTCCTTCCTTCCTTCCTTCCTTCCTTCCTTCCTTCCCCTCCCTTCCACCTGCCCTTCCCTACTCATCTCTCTCTATTTCTTTCTTTCTTTCTTTCTTTCTTTCTTTCTTTCTTTCTTTCTTTCTTTCTCTTTCTTTCTTTCTTTCTTTCTTTCTTTCTTTCTTTCTTTCTTTCTTTCTTTCTTTCTTTCTTTCTTTCTTTCTTTCTTTCTTTCTTTCTTTCTTTCTTTCTTTTCTTTCTTTCTTGTCTGATTGTTCTAGCTTGATCTTCCAGTATAATATTGAATAGAAATGGTGAAAATGAACATCAATGTCTTTTTCTTGATCTTAGGGGGAAAGTTTTGAGTTTCCACAATTACAATGGTGTGAGGTATGATGTCAGGTATGAGTTTTTCATAAATATTCTTTATCATGTTGAGGGTGTTCCCTTTTATTACTAATCTTTTGAAAGGGGGTTACACTTCTCTATGATTTTTCTTCATCAATAAAGATGATCATGTTATATGTCAAAGTATTATATTCTTTCTTATTTTTGTATGGTTTGTAGTAATGTGCCCAGTTTCATTGATTTTTATTTTATTATTAGGTACTGGGCATTGAACTCAGGGGCACTCAACCACTGAGCCACATCCCCAACCCTATTTTGTATTTTATTTAGAGACAGGGTCTCACTGAGTTGCTTAGCACCTCCCCATTGCTGAGGCTGGCTTTGAACTTATGATCCTCCTGTCTCAGCCTCCTGAGCTGTTGGGATTACAAATGTGTGCCACCATGCCCGGCTCATTGATTTTACAAATTTGATAATTCTTTATTTTTTAAAATTTAATCGTCAGGTCATTATACTAAAGGTCTGCCTAGTTTGTTAGTCTTTTCAAAGAATTTGGTTATTCTATCATTTTCTATTCTCCATTTCATTTATTTCCATTCCAATTTTCTTAATTCTTCCTTCTGCTAGATTTAGGTTTAGCTTGCTCTTCTTTTTTAGTACCACAGGTTTTACATTATATTATTAATTAGGGAATTTTATTTTTTTTATGTAGGCCTTTTCAGCTGTATATTATCCCACTGCTTTCTGTTTTCTATGGTTTCTGATAAGAAAATTGTTAATATTATTGTGGATCCTTTATACATGAGAAGTCACTTTTCTCGATGCTTTAAAAATTCTCTCCCTTTTCTTGGCTTTCATCAGTTTATGATATGTTGAGTATAGATTTCCACGAGCTCAGAGTTACTTGGTTTGCTTGGATGTGCAGATTGATATTTGTGTTTCTTATTTTTATCAAATTTGGGAAATTTTGGCTACTTATTCTTCTAATATTCTTTCCGCCTGCCTCTCCCCTCTCTCTCTCTCTCTCTCTCTCTCTCTCTCTCTCTCTCTCTCTCTCTCTCCCTCCCTAACTCCCTCCCCCTCTCTCTTCCTTCCCTCACTCTCTCCTTACTCTTCTCCTGACCCTCCATTTCTGGGACTTACATTGTACATATTTTAGTGCACTGTATATTGTCCCAGGGGGATCTTATGCTACTCATTTCTGTTAATTCTTTTTTGTTGTTGTTCCTCAGACTGGGATATTGCAATTGATTTAGGTTCAATTTCTATTCTATTTCCTCAAATCTTCTGTTGAGCCACTCTAATATTTTTCTTATTTCAGTTATCATACTTTTCAGCTCTAGAATTTCTATGTGGTTCTTTTCCCTTTTTATTAATTTTTTTCTTCAGTAAGGGGAATATTAATATATTCTTAATATACTAATATATTACATAACAAATGTAAATTATCATAGAACTTTTCGATGGTGGAGTAAGGACCTCTATAGATATGCAACAAAACATTGGAGAAGTTGAAAAAACTCAAAAAGTATTGTAATAAACAAAGATATTTTATTTTTAGAAGTGGCTGAATATTGGTAAGAAAAGAAAGGTTTATGGTCTTTTCTTTATCCAATACTCTCATAATTTTCATGCGGGAATTGCTCTCTTTAATTATTTTGACATGTTTTCCTTTAGATCTTTTTATGTAATCATAATAGATTTAAAGACTTTAGCTAAAAGGTCAATATCTAGGGCCCTTAGTAACATTTTCTATTAACTTTTTTCCTATGTATGGGCCATACTTCCTTATTTCTATGTGTACCTCACAATTTTTGTTGCAAATTGGACATGTTAGATAATATTTTTTGGTAATTCTTGAAATCAGAGTTACTCCATGTCAGTCTTATTACTTTTCTTTATTATTTTAGCTCCTGTTTGTTCATTTAATTGCCTTTCTGAGCTAATTCTATAAAGTAACTGGCCAATGTATGTTCCTTTTGCTAGGTTACTGGTCAGCTAATGATTGGGCAGAGGTTTCCTTGAAGGCTTGGACCCAGTATGCTGGGAGCCATTAGCCAAGTAGGTATGACAATTTCCTTGCCAGCATACCCCATGTTGCTTAGTGGAAGGACTCGTGGAAATAGGACATTTTGCAGTGACATTGCATGTAGGTGACCTTGCTCAAGGACCAAGGTGGATCTGGTTTTAGGGCATTCCCGGTTTAGGTTCCAGGTTTAAGGTTTAAGGTTATTCCTGCTGGGAATAGGGCGTATCCTGCTACCTGAGTTCCCCTTGAGTTCTCACGGGATTCAGACAGTATTTTTTGGGAGACAGAAGCCCAGTGGGGGTGGATTAGGGCAGAGAACGTGGATTTCCCCAGAACGTGATTGTAGACGGCTGGTGTGAGTTCGGGAATAAAGAGTTGCTGTTTGAATCTACAAGCTGTGTGGTGGCTCGTGATTTTGTGCCCAGCCAGACTGCGGCATTTGGCTTCCGATGCGGGGAACTTCTGAAGCTTAGAGGTAAGTGAAATCTCTCACCCTTGAGGAAGAGAGAAAGAATGGGTGAACATTTCAAAAAACAATGTGTTATTGTTTTGATTTATTTTGTTTTTATTTCAAGTTGCCTGTTCCTAGAACTTTCTCAGGCAAACTGGGGAAAATGGTTGACTAAAGGTTTGAAGTTGTTCACCACCACCCCCCCCCCAGCAAGAGAAATTGTTAGAGTAAGGAGGCACCCCAGTGAGACCAAGAACAATTAGGGCATATGTTGATACAATACAAAAATGTAGCCCATGGCTTTTTAAAGATGAGTTATTAAGTATATCAATGGGACCATCATGGTATCCTGTAGAAGGATTTTTCTTCAACAAGAAAGAGAGGGCTAGTTCTGTTTATTACAGTTGTCTAAGATCTTGGTTTTTACAGACATCTGATTAATTTACAAAGTTAAAGTGTTAAAATAACAACCACTAAATATAAAATCAAGTACTCATTACTTATTAAGTTCCATAAGGTAATATATTTAAACATTATGTGTTTTCATAATTTGGTAAATGGTAAAAAGGTTTAATATTGCTTTGGTCTGTGTCTTTGCTGAAACAAGGTTACTAAGTGTTAAGATTCTATCATGTGTAATTTATATACAAAGAGTATAAGAAGTTTCAGTTGGGTTTCAATTATAGTATTATAGTATCATAAAAAAACATGAAAGTCTTTCATCTTATTAAAGTGGAGTAATTTGTCTAAATCAGAAATTTAATAAGGGTTGTTTCAAAATGTGAATTTATAAAAAGGGTTAACAGCTACAAAAGAGATATAAAAAGATTCAAGATGTGAAAATATATTTTAATATAAAGGTTAAAAAAAAGAAAGAAATGTTTCTAGATGAGATAATCTCTGTGTAGTAAAGTAAAAAAAAAGTTGTAAAATGCCATTTAAAAAGATTTTGAGGAAACTAGACTTACTTTAAAAGCTTGAGAAAGGACAAAAGAAGAAAAAGGTATTTGTACATGGCAGATTGAGACAAAGCTTCTCAATGGAGTTAAAAAAAAAGCCTTTGGTTGAAGGGCAGCCATGTAAACTAACATTGAAGCGATTTAAACAAAATCTAAGGCTCACTTAAAAGAGTGAAGTTGTAGGTGGTGAAAAAGTACATTTAAAAGTACAGTATAGATGATAATTAAAAGGCTTTAAAAGGTTAAATTGAAGGTGGTCGAGATACCTTCATGGCGGAAAAAAGATTGCTTTATTGCATCATTCGAAGCCTAGTTAATCTTAAAGGCATTACTTAAAAAAATGGGAAGATAATAGGATAAAAGATATTTAGATAAAGAAGATTAAAAATTTAAAGTGAAAAACGTTAAAGACAGAAGTATAGAAAGTTAAAAAGAAAAAAGATAAAGAAGATGTAGAAAGATAGAAAAGATGTAGGAAGACAAGAATTTTAAACCCACAAAATAGGAAGAAAAAAAAACTAGGAGGAAAATAAGCAACTAAGGGTGAAAATACAAACCTTAGGGAAAAAAAAAAAACTAGAAGATAGAAATAAGATAGAAAATGGTTGAAAATGTCAAGTAAAGGTATTTCAGATAGAAAATGCAAAAGGCTAAGACAACTCTTAGATACAGACATGTACTTATTAAAGCAAAAAAGAGGGAATTGAAAAGGGGTATATATCCCCCAAAGATAAACTTAAAATAACCCTTTTTACACTAAACTTTTTAAATTTGGATTCATAAGGACTTAGTGCTGCGGAAAGACATATGTATCCAAAAAATGTACATAAGCCTAAGGTACTTTGGAAAGATATTCTAACAGGACAATGGAAAGGTCCTGATCCAGTGATTGTCTGGAGTCGGGGTTTTGTTTGTGTGTTTCCACAGGGAGAACAGCAGCCGATTTGGATTCCAGAGAGACTAACCAAAGCAATTTCTACAGACCAAAGAAATATGATTTGACTCAAATCCATAGCAGCTGATATCCAGAGCTCCAGCTTGGCTATTCTTACATCTACGACAGTGATTAACCAGGATGCTTTTTTCAGTATCTATTTTATTATTGCATTTTTCCCACATCATAAAGTTCTATTTTATTTTTGAGCTCATACAAACCTAGGTTAATGTTTTTCTGATCAGTTTTATTTTTTTTGACTGTGGAGTTTTTAAACATTGCAATGGAGATTTCACCTAGGTAAAGCTACAAAGTCTTTACTATTTTCTTATGTGTTGTACGTTTGTGTGCACATTTGTGTTTTGTGTTGTATGTCTGTATGTGCATATGTCCATATTTCTTATATGAGGAGCACTCATGAAAAAATGGATCCGAATTATTATTATTTTTTTTATTCACGTGATTTAAATGGTTTAATTTAAATTAGGTAAACAGCTGTTAAGGATTGTTTTTAAAGGTGGTTAACAGATCTGTTTGTTTACTAATTTAAATTAGGTAAACAGCTGTTAAGGATTGTTTTTAAAGTAGGTTAACAGATCTGTTTGTTTACTTTCACTTTTCCTTTTCATTATATTTAATAATTCTTTTCAGGATAATGTCTCTTTAGCATCATTGCCAGAATTCCTATCTTCATCCCAGTGCCGGTGAAGACAAAGATAAAACCAAACTACAGCTTCTATGATAGCTATCACAGTAAACTGTATAAACTGATGCATCAATGAATATAACTCAACAAGTAATGCTCAATCAAGGAGTCAACTTACTTTGGGAGGAAATGGATTTTGGGAGGAAATGGACATATTGATAGATTCCTCCACTTTGACTGCTTGCAGAACTTGCCTGGACTATGTAACTATTGTTTGGTGCAGCGAATTGTGGTAATGCTGGCATATCTTTGCTGATGGTGTCACCAGTGATACAATTTTTATTTCCTTGCCAGCGCACCCCATGTTAATTGTGGTAGTGCTGGCATATCTTTGCTGATGGTGTCACCAGTGATGCAATTTTTCCCAAGGAGCCGTCAATTGGCTTGGTGTCGTGGCATTTCTGTATCCTCCTCCCTTCTGCTAGTGATGGTCTAAAATTTGGGGGCCAATGGCTATATGCTGGACCGGTAGTCAGTGACGGGTATGATCCAATTGCAGTGGTATCAACCTAAGACAGGAGGCTGACGCCTAAAGGTCAGTTTTTCCCATGACGGGTAAGAACCATATGTTGAATTGGACAACCTACGAGGCACGGTCCTTAAGCCACATTGCTTGTTGTTTAATTAATCAGAGGGGGGGAGATGCTGGGAGCCATTAGCCAAGTAGGTATGACAATTTCCTTGCCAGCATACCCCATGTTGCTTAGTGGAAGGACTCGTGGAAATAGGACATTTTGCAGTGACATTGCATGTAGGTGACCTTGCTCAAGGACCAAGGTGGATCTGGTTTTAGGGCGTTCCCGGTTTAGGTTCCAGGTTTAAGGTTTAAGGTTATTCCTGCTGGGAATAGGGCGTATCCTGCTGCCTGAGTTCCCCTTGAGTTCTCACGGGGGATTCAGACAGTATTTTTTGGGAGACAGAAGCCCAGTGGGGGTGGATTAGGGCAGAGAACATGGATTTCCCCAGAAGGTGATTGTAGACGGCTGGTGTGAGTTAGGGAATAAAGAGTTGCTGTTTGAATCTACAAGTGTGTGGTGGCTCGTGATTTTGTGCCCAGCCAGACTGCGGCACCAGTACATCTCGCAGTCTTTTCCAAGAGATTCTGTATAAATTGGAGCATGCCTTCAACATTCAGTGAGGCAGTTTACAACTCTTAGTCTTCCCATTTTGCTTGTGCAAGGGCTCAAGTTCAAGTAGAGATAAAAGGCTGGTTTCTTCCCATCTCTTTCCACAATGTGCAAACAACTCTGCATATGCACATAGCCTTCTAGAATGCCTAGGAAATTGCCCCATGAGCACCTTATTCTTCATATAAGGATTCTTTTAAGCTTTTGCTCAGCTTCTTGTTTGAGCCAACTGGTATTGCTATCTCAGACAACTGTAATGTTAAACAATTGCCACTGTTTCATTTTCACAAATGCACTGGGGCTGGAGACTTTTTTGTACAGTACACTAGGAGTTAGGTTTAATAACTACAACATATATGGAATAGGTATTTTCTTCCTGGGAGCTACAGGATAGGCCAAATAATGGCAGAGCTCTGGAAATGGGTATGTTCTAAAAATTGGTCTTTTTGAAGAGTTCTTCCTCTAGTTATAACTGAAAGCCTGCTTATCCTCACAGCTCTATGAGGCTTCAAGTTTGCAAGGCTGCTGCAGAGCTGCAAAGAAGGAATTGGTTAAACAAAAGACCATAAACCTTCTTACCAATATCCAGTCCTTTCTAAAAATAAATTATCTTTGTATTGTTACACTCCTTTGATTATTTTCCAGAGTTCAGAAAAAAATTGAGTTTTTTCAATTTTTCCAGTGTTTTGTTGCTTTTATGGACAGGCATATCTATAGAGATCCTTACTCTACCATCCAAAAGTTATGTGATGGTTCACATTTATTAGAGTTAATGTTCAGTGTTCTTGAGTGATTTGACTTAAAAATCTCTATTAATAAGATATATATTTTTGTAGCATATCATATCAAAAACAGAAGATATTAATGTAATTGGAATAATAAATATAATTCAATAAATGTAGATATATGCTATTGGCATATTCCTGTGAAAGGTATTTCTCTCAGATATATATACTACATAATACCTTCTGTATATTGAAATTATGCTACTATTGCAAAAATAATATATCCTGTGGATAAAGTAAGACATGTTCACAAAACTAAAACTGAGAAACTATGTCAAAATATCTAGATGATACAGCAGATGATTTAAAATAACAAAAACAAAGCTTGTTAATGTAGTAATGGCAATGTATATTTATCCTTCCACATCCAGTCTCTATATGATACATAGAACAAAGCTATTAGGAAAGTGGGTAAGTTTAATTGGCCTAATGAGAATAGACTAGAACTTTTGCCTCTATTGCATAGTGGCTAAACTTAATTAATCCAACACTTACTTTGGATATTAGAGTATACTCTGTTACTTCTGCAAGGATGAAGCATGAATGAAAGATATAAAAATCCTCATTTGGAAAGGGTTTCAACCTCCCCTAGCAAATATTTTACCAAATCCTTGTGTTTCTTTGATATGGTTATCTTCTAATAAAAGAGCTAGCAAAAGTGAGAAGCAAGCCCACTTACAAAATAATTAGCTATTCAAAAACTGAGGTTTCACACTAGAGATCTACATACATTTGGGGGGATCACTTATTTGACAGATACCACTTGAAGGAATAAACTAGCATATTATTTCAGTTTCTTATAGACAAGAGGGAAAGTTGCCTTTGTAATTAGGTATTTATGAAGGCTACTAAATTGCTTTTCAATCTTGTACTTTTGAAAAAAATGCATCTTCTCTGGCTTAATAATGAAATAGAAATAAAAATGGATCTATAAATCTCATTTGCACTTAGCTATAGTTGTTGGAGCAGTTTTGTTCTTCTGGCTTCAGAACTGCAAAAGCTGTTGACATGCTCCCCACAAAATGATCCCTTACATGTGCACTTCAGTTATATCTCAGAGCAACCTACACAATAAGATATATGGAAATAATAGCACACTTGTGCCACAGAGAAATATAGAGACATGTTAAAGAACAAATTATGACATGCTACAAAACAGTATTCTCAAATTTTAATATATATGTATATCACCCAGAGTAACTTGTGAAAATGCAGGTTTTTATACAGGAATTCTGGGTAGAGACTGAGGTTCTATATTTCTTAAAAAGTTCCCATATGAGATAAAGTCTGATGTTCCTTGGATCACACTTTTTTTGAGTAGAGAGGAAATGAATATATATGGTTTCTGATTTGGGCTTTACCATAACACATCATGTTTGTTATTTTTCTTTTTAGTTATATTAATTCCTTTCTGGTTTCTTTTTTGTTATATTAATTCCTTTCTGGGACCAGGAAAGACATAAACAAATTTAAAGACATCAAGTCACTAAAATCATAAACAAAAATAATATATCCTGTGGATAAAGTAAGACATGTTCACAAAACTAAAACTGAGAAACTATGTCAAAATATCTAAAAGATAATATAGCAGATGATTTAAAATAGCAAAGATGCTATCCCAGTTTTGCACAGAGTGCCACAAATAGAGCATTGGATTTGGTGTCAAGAATCTTTGAGTTATAGCATGGGCTATACTTTATCTAGCTAGATGAGTGATTCCTTAGGCAGCTCCTTGGCCTCTCCCCCCGCCAAGTTAAAAAAAAAAATGGATTTGAAATAACGGACCTCCAAGTTCCCTTGTAGATCTAACACTTTTTTTCTCTGTGTTCCTCTTGTGAAACTTTTGGCCAAGATAGAGAATTTTTCTCCCTTTTTAAATCTCTGATTTGTTTTTTTTTAAATCTAAGGAATGCCATAATTCCTTTAGGTTGAAGGAAAATATGAAGTTACTCAGAGGTGGATAACTAAGTGAATGCCAGGTTTCCATACAGGCAGCATTAATTTGATGGTCTTTCAAGTCCTTGGCAAATCAAATGGGTTTACTCCTCCAGCCCCCACCAACAGTGAATTGACCCAGCTGGATTTTGTCTAAGGTCACAATTCCAAGTAAGGTTCTGCCAAAGGCCATTACCCAAGTTTAGAGGAACATCCACCCTACCACTTCCCTTGTCTCACAGACTGGCCTGTTAATTAATTACAGATGGAATTTTCTGCCCATTTATGTCATTGATGGAATAACAGAAAGGTCAACCAGATCCATTCTAGATACTCATAGTTACCAATACTGTAAGAAGATTTCTTGGTGCCTTTAGCAATAAAGCAAGTGACCTCTCAGAGAAATTTAGAAAAATGTCATAAAAGTATGTAAGTATATTTTTCTTTAAATTGTAATTGAGAAACAGTAGAGTGTTCTAGTTATGGGATGGGGTTTGGATCTTCATTCTGCCACTGTATGAGAATGGGGAAATTGACCTTTCTTGAGCTAGTTTCCTCCCATATATGATATGATTGTTTGGAGGATTAAATAAGGTTTGTTACTCAAACTGTTATCCACAGACCAGCAGCATCAACATCACCTAGAACTATGTCAGACATGCAGAATTTTAGCCATGCTCCAGACTTAATGAATCAGTATCTTCAGTTCCACAGGATTAATATATGTTTGTATGTCATTCATATGCACATTGAAGTTTGAGAAGGACTGCTGTATGCCAAGAATTCAGCACAGTACCTACTTTATAGGAAGCATTCAGTGATCAGGGATCATTCATATTAGAAATTTTCTTTCTCACTTGAGCCTAACCACTACTCCAAGATGTTGGCATGGCAATTATTTCTAGTTTGCTAACTTTCTGCTTTCATTGCCTGGATATGCCTCCAGCCTTTTTATTACCATAATGCCATCTGGCTTTTGTTCTGTTATGTTTCCCCAACTCTCCTCCATCTCTCATAGTTTTCAAGATTTGAGGATCTATTTTAATGAATACCACAGTAGCTGACATACAGAGATTACTTCCATATTTTACATATTTACCACATATTTACTTTCTGGACTGAAACATGTCACATTCTATTTCATATCTTGGTCATTTTTAATTTAGTTGTTGACATGGAATCAGAAGTTAATATTATGTCCCTATCTTTTTCTAACTTTGTTATCTCAGGTAAGTCACTCGAATTTTTTGAGCTTCTTATGTGAATCATAATTATTTATGGTAAAATAGGTATAGCATTCCATAGTACATGCACAATAAATTATACCACTTAATATTGTCATCATTGTATTTTTATTTTCACATTATCTCTGTCACATTTTCCTCACAAAAACTAGACAAGTAGTATTACATCTACATTCAAATAAAAAAATGAAATCTTAAAATGTGAATTAATGATTTGCCTAAAACCATACAGTTAATGGGCAAAGAACCACCCTGCCTTCCCCCTATATCACATTAATTCATGATGTAAGTAACAAGGAACAGCATAAAAAAACTCTGTGTTTGGGCAAGTGAACAGAATTGAGAATGCCAAATAGGGGTATAATCAATGGTCATTCTGGGGAAATTGCCTCTGGTTAATTACAAGTATGTCAACATCAAACTAGTTAGGGTTCAGGTTATAAGCCTGAAATTAGATGCTAGAATAGGAGGCTATACCAAATAACCATCCTCACAATATCAGCTTCAGAAACAGTCCAGAGACTACTGCATTAAGTCAGTAAAGACTCTTTTTTACTTGCCTCCATTAGAGAATCACATATCTATAACTGGGTGCCTCAAGCATGGGCAATACTAGCGGGCAAATTGAATTAATGAGTAAAGAATTATTGGCAAATCCAACTACAAAACCCTCTGCTGGAAATTTAAAAATTAATGTGGATTGAAAGGGAGGAATACCTGAAAAAAATGGAGCCAATATATGTTCTTATCAGAAGAATGTTTACTTGGTTCTTGAGAGACAGGAAGGAAAGAAGGAAGGATATGTGTTTGGAAAAGTGTTCATACTTTGAGGTAGCGTCTCCTTGACTGTTTGGTTATTGTTAATGGCAGTGGAATTGCTACAGCCCATTGGGGAACAATTGCACAATGTGTGTCAAGAGGCTTTAAATGTTCATATTCTTTCACCCTGTAATTCTACTTCAAAGAATCTATCCTAGGGAGATAATACTAAATACCAAAAATAAGCTTTCTTCTTAACAAAAGACCTATGGCAGATCTGGCAATCTTGAAAGCATGATCCATATATATGAAGCTTGAAAATGTTTTTTTTTCCTCTGAAGGCTCCAGTGGTTATGATAGAAAGGGTGTCTAATATGGCAATGGCTTTACAACTTCTTATTTATGTTATAGGAACACGAACCTCTGACTTGAACTATTTACATATGCCCTAATACTAGGAGGACATCACTGAAGAATTTAATCTCCTTACAAAATATTTTACTATTTATTTTCTTAAATATCAAGTACTGTTTAGCTTATTCATCTACTTCTTTACAGAGAAAATTTAAGCTGAAAAGTTTATCTGATTGATCTACTCTCTTCATCTCCTCCCATGGAATAGTGGGAGAATGGGCAGTATTGCCAATTGAAATCAGTAAGTAATACTACTCCAAAACCGTTTTGTTCTTAAGGGAAAATATTTTGGTGTAACTTTTCAGGAATGTAGCTATTTCATATAGTTGAGTACATCTGGTGCTCTTTCCTAACTTAGATCTATTCTCCACAGCAAAATTTAATGCAAATTCTCCTCTTATTTTACTTGGAACACATTTATGAGTACAGAACACCTTCTTGACTATTACTACAAGGCCTGGAATTTAAAAAAAAAAAAAAACAGAATAAGATGAATAGGTTTCGGAAGGCTAGAAAGAGTTATAAACTAAGCCCCCATGATGTTAGTAGTCAGAAAATATTAGAGACTATTCTGATTTGGTAGTCTTACAAAAACAGTTTCTTACTTTTGTTTTCTGAGAATATACTTGAGTTTTAGAAAATTGATTTTTAGTTGATATGTTTATATAATTAGAGTAATCATGCTTTATTACATAATTAGTGTAAGTGCATGTAATCAGCTACAATATATAATTACATAATTGAGTCATTGTAAAAAATCTTTGTGAAACTGAATGTAATGCTTTGTACATCTGCAGAAAATAAATACTTTTTAAAAATTTGTATTAGAATGGTTTTTGTTTGCTTTGGAGTAGTTACTTTGTTCAAGTATTAGTAGATTCCACATAGCATTATAAGGAAATGCTTATACTTCAAGTTTCCCATTTTCCAAATTTCATAGTGAAAATCAGATTGTCCTCTGAATCCACTATTTATTTGATGAATGTCAGATAATTTAAATATATCTCTCTATACAAGGTTTGGAGCCCTTGGGATCCTCAGGTATAATATAGGATGACACTAACACGAGACAAATAATAATGCATCTCAAATCCCTTTATATATAACTGTGTCCATATGCCTGTGATTAAAAGGCATATGTATCATTATAACAACACAAGATACTAGATCAGGGTTCTCTTGGATCTGAAATAATCTAATGGAAAAGAAACGTATTATGTTCTTATAAGGACCATCAGGAAGGTTTGAGAAAGAAATTTTCATCTTTACCTTGACCATCTATCTTTTTCATCCCAGTTATGTCATTATGAATTAAGTTGGTATTTACAGGTAAGGCTTAATGTTTTAAAGCTTAAAAATATAACAGTTCTGATCAAAAGAATAAAGCTATCTTTGAGAAAGTGGGTTTTTAATCAGAAAACTTTGTCAAGCAAAGGTGATTTTAAAGATTTCTTTTATTCTCTTTTCAGATTTATTTGTGTATAATTGGTATATATACATACACATATATATGTATATATATATTTAAGATGTACAACATGATGTATCATATATATATATATATTATATATATATATATATATATATATATATATATATATATAAAATTATGACAATCAAGGTAATTATTATGTATAGCTGTTAACATAGTTACCACCATTGTGGGGTGTGTGTGTGTGTATGTTGAGAACATTTAAGATTTACTCCATTATCAGACCAATAGAGTAGAGGAAGGGGATGGAAAGGGAGGAAGGAGTGGAGTGCATGGGGAAGTGCTGGGGAATTAATTCTTCCTTATTACCTTAAAGTGAATTTGTCATTCTCACTCCCTCATTGCAGTAATTTATACATGTAGTTCAAAATTTTCTATCACTGCTGTCTTGTCTCCTTTACTAGATTATATGTTCCTTGAGTGCATAGATTGGTATTTATAATTGTACCCTCCAGTGACTAGTATAGTTTCTGATATATAGAAAACCTTTATTATACTTTTTCTTATTTTTAAGCAAGGAAAACATATATATGTAAACTAATGAATTTACAAAAGTTACCTCTATTTTTTCACATTTCTCTTTTCAGAGACAATTTTATTTAAAAAGAAGTCTTTGTGAATATTATCATGTTTAAAACAAAAGAATGGATCATTGATTGTGGAATTCCTTTTATCAGTAGTTATCCTCATAATCTTATCACATCATACAACTAAATATGCCTAATTATTTTCCTTAGGTATAAATGCAATATTATAGGAAAGAGCAGGCTGCTTCTTACATCAGGTTGTAAAGTTCTTATCTCTAGCAGGTAGAATATGCCAAGTGTGTATATTTTCTTTCATATGGCTCTGTGCCCAGATCTCCCCAATTCTTCCTCATGTTCATGAGATAAAGTCTAGGTGATATTGCAAGCCAGACTGCAGTAGGGCAATCTCATCACTCTTTCTGAAGGGCCATTAACAGCTGATGGAAGACAGAAGGTCACCAACCAACAGTACTCAGTGGTGATGTCATTTCCCACTGTTGTACACAATCTTTTTCAGCATGGATTACTGAGCCTTGTATTACCATTTCATTGTAAGAAAGCAAATATTTTCAAGTTAGTTTTTATGGGCCTCAGTAATTTTCCAACTATATTTTCCATGAGGCATTTTTCTATGGTTATATTACAATTTTATATTGCATGCCTTTCACAGTAGTCAGTCTTTCTGTTTTTTTTTTTTTAAATATGTATATTTTTCCAGAACAAACCTAAAAAGAGTTAAAACAAGCAAAGGGAATCTCTGATCTATCAGTGACATGGATTTTGATGATATAAAACATAAAGCTAAATAAGCAGGATGATGTACAGAAAGTTAGCAAAAGGTAAATTAGGAAAGTGAATCTCACTTTTTTGGCAAGTCTTTTGAGAAATCAAATGGTACAAAATGCATGGCACATTCTCTTCCCACCACCTGCATTTGTTTTTGTGGTACAGGGGACTGAACCCAGGGCCTCACACATGCCAGGCAAGTGTTCTATCACTGAGTTATATCCCTAGCCCTGTTATCTGCATTTAATCACCTTCTTTTCAGAGACTTATCAGACCTGAACCATAACACAAACCAATTCTTCCCTATGATCTGCAGAAATATAGGCCATCAAAATCACCACTGAAATCCTGGCCTGTAATCTCAGTGGCTCAGGAGGCTGAGGCAGGAGGATCACAAGTTCAAAGCCAGCTTCAGCAACAGCAAGGCACTAAGCAATTCAGCGAGACCATGTCTCTAATAAAATGCAAAAAAAAAAAAAAGGGCTGAAGATATGGCTCAGTGGCCAAGTACCCCTGACTTCAATCCCCAGTACCTCCCACAAAAAAAAAAAAAAAAAAAAATCACCACTGAGCCACAAAATCCTAGTGTGAAAAGGTGGCTCAAATGCACAATTCACCTGAGGAAACAGTGTTGATTTTCACTCAAGAATAGACCTATGATGACCTTAGAATATTCTGGACTCAATTTTAATTGCTGTTTAGGGAGATCTAAAGCCATGGTGATGTTTAAGAAATCAACAGTATTAAGAATTGTAACATGAATTTTGAGAATATCAAAGGTAAAGCTGTGGTTCAAAATGAAGGAGAAATATATAAGCCAAATATAGAGATCCTCTTGGAGGATACATGTTTCAGGAGGTAAAAGATAGCAGCACGTTGATTTGAAGAGAATGCTAAGGCAGATGAATTTAGTACCAGAAGCAGCATTGAAGAATGGCAAATCAGATTCTCTCACTTTTATTCCTTATTACCTACAAGGGAAAGTCTCTGCAATCCTGCTCCACAACAGAGAATCCGCTGGCAGGAAAGAGGCATTTCCACAAGGTCAGTAGAAGGAGCCAAGAAATAATGATTTAAGCATGGAATTGGAAAGCCATGGAGATGAAAGGAAAATAAAACATAGCTTTAAACCTCCCTTGTAAATCAGTGAGGAAAAATGATGGAAAGTGTTATGGTTTGGATCTGGCATGTCCCCAAAGGTTCCTGTGCTGAAGGCTTGATCTCCAGTGCAGCAATGTTTAAAGGTGGAGATTGGGGGAAGTGATTGGATTATGAGTGCTCTGACCTCATGGGTAGATTAATCCATTGATAACTGAATGGACTACTGGAAGGTGGTAGAAACTGTAGGAGGTAGAACATGGTGGGAATTGGTCCCTGGAGAGTATATCTTATCTCTGGCCCCTGCATACCCCCTCTCTTTCCAAGCCACATTGAGCTGAGCAGCTCTACTCAGCCATACCTTTCTGCCATGATGTTCTGTCTCATCTCAGGCCCAAAGCAATGCAGCTGGCTGACTATAAACTGAGACCTCTTAATCCATGAGCCAAAATAAATCTTTCCTTCTTTAAGTTGCTTTTCTTAGATTTTATTGACAGTGATGGAAAAGCTGAGTAACCCAGAAAGAGAATAGCAGTAAGGCCTGGGAAGCCCAACTGAAGCACATGCTGTGACAATAGTCTAAAAATCATTGATCAAAGAAAATATAGAAGATGTTTTATATCAAACTTTACATTTTTTCAAGATAAATGAAAATAATTCACCTTTATTTTTTCTAAATGATAGATACCAAAGCCCTAAAGTAAGCAACACAAAATAATAATTTTAAGAAAGTAATCCTCTTTCCTCCCTCTGATCACTGCATACTGTAGAGACAGTCATTGTAAACATTTCAGTGAAGATACTCCCTGACCTCTCTATAAGCATGTTAAAACCACTTTGGGAAAAAAGTCATATATTATATATTATATAATTTATATTATATAATATATATTATACATATATAATATAATATATATTATACATAATTTCAAACTAGCCATTCAATAATATATACATGTCAAATGATCATGTTATATGCCATAAATATATATAATTTTGCTCATCACAATTTTTGAAGATTTACATAAACATGCTCTTTTATAACCTGATGTTTCCCTAAATATTTTATTTAAACACTTTTATATATTGGTAAATATGGATCATTTTAAATAGATGTTCCACTATAAGGATGTACCATAATTTTTAAACAAATCCTTTAAAAGAACATTTAGGTTGTTTCCTAGTCCTATTTTTTATCTATTATAAATGTGTGAAAGATATTTTATGCATATCTTTGTGTATTAGACTATGTTATAGAAAAATAATTAAGTATACAGGCATAGGAGAAAAAACATAATGATTCACATATGTAACTGACCAACAATTATTTGACATTGGCCTATTTGCCAACTTTTATTCTTGGTACAATAGAGAAAATAATTGTATTCAATTTAAAATGTCTTCAGGATTAGATGAATTAGCACTTAGAAGAGTCCCTACTATAAATATTATATAAATGTTATTTATATTTTGGTATGAATTATCTTCCATATCTTTTGCCTATCTTTCTTTGTATTGTTCTTTTTCTGTTAAGAAAAATTTTGCACATTAAAAATTTAGCTCTCATGTAGTATATAATTTATTCCAGTTTGGTAGTGGTTTTTCAACCTTGAAGGTCATTTCAACTTACTCTAAGAAAACAGGCTTTCAACTACCTATAGTATTTCTAGTTTTAATTTTATATATTAGTAAAGAAAACTGGGGAAGAATGAAATCTTCTAGTCCAGCCATCCTTCTCAACCTTAAGTAACCCCTATAATGCTCAGAAGAAGTAGTTAAAAATTAACAATATCCTATTGAATTGGGACCACCCATTGCTCCCAATTTTAATTCTTAGGGCCACAAGTGAAAAATCTAATCCTTCTTCCTCATGTATAACAACTAAAAGGGGAAAAAAGCTATCTTCTCACCTTCACCTTTACCTTTTTCTACTCACACTCTATTCCATGGCTTTATTCTGCATGCAAAGTCTTGTCTAAGACCTTCAAGTGATCTTCCTGTGACATGGTTTCATTGATTCCAGTCACCCAGTTTTTCTCCTGAAAACAATCCAATCTATCTTTATATCTTTGTTTTGTGCCTTATTCTGCAATGTGAAAATATCAGGTTTAACAGAGTCATTTAATTAACTTCTAATATTTCATCACATATAATAGATTATTAAGGCTTGGGTGTTCAGAAGCCCAAATTTTAGAAGTTTCTCTCTCTCTCTCTCTCTCTCTCTCTCTCTCTCTCTCTCTCTCTCTCTCTCTCTCTCTCATTGATCCAAACCATTTATACTTTAAATTGTTTGCTGCTAGGATCTACACAGACATTAATATAGCAAACATTATGTAAAATGGGATTTAGAGATTTGGTAGAGCACTTGTGAGAGCCTTGGCTTTCATGCTACTTGGTATTGGGGTAAAACACATTCTTATTGCTGCCCTTGCTCATGGTCATAACAAAGCTTTGGGATTTGATGTATACTCAGCCCAAAATTTAGAACTGGAATTTTCCAACAGGAGAATCCTGTGTGTGTGTGTGTGTGTGTGTGTGTGTGTGTGTGTACTTTATATATGTGTGAATATATAGTCAATACATAAAAATATATTAATAATATATCCTTCAATATATTATACACATGTCAAAACTGGATTTACTTTCTTCCAGCATTTTATAGCAGGCTAGCCTGTTTTTCCTAATGGAGGACAAATCTTAAGAACTGAAATGATATTTTTAGACATAAAAATGTTATTTATATTGATTCATAATTAATAAAATTTACCTAGATATAGTAATAATTATCCCCTGCCATTCAAGTGACATATGGTGTCACATTTGTGACTTCATAAACCTACTGTTTCAAGTGGAGCTGGTCTAACAGTAAACAATTTTATGAAAAATAATGTGCCTTTAACTAACAGTTTTTCTCCAATTACAATGAAATAAACATTTCACTCCAAAGCAAAAAATAAAATTAAATATGTCACATAAAACAAGGTCACCTACATAGAAGGAATATAGTTTAAAAGCATGGAAAGTATCTTTTTCCCTTTTTTGTAAAATTATAAAACTTTAGGATTAGGGCAGGGGCTGTAGCTCAGTGGTAGAGTACTTGCCTAACATGGGCAAGGCTGTGGGTTTGATCCCCAGCACCACAAAAAAATAAATAAATAAATAAAACAAAACCTTTTTATTTTATATTCTTCCTAAGTAGTAATTATAATTAATGCCTAATAAATAACAAAGGAATTTTAAAAATAAGAAATGCTGCAACTGAGTCAGTCCCATGATGTTGTCTCTTACTAGAACAGGATCACTGTATTCAATAGTCACTGTCCCTTAGTGGTCCTAGGATACTTCTGAGAAGCCAGAGACTAGTTTGCCTGACAGGATCATAGTTTTTTTCCCTATCTTGCCATGGGAGTAGTCTAGTCTTCTGCCTTTCTCCACAGCCTTCATTTTGAAAATGTTCTATATTAGAGGAAACTCACTGCTCCCAGTGTAGCATTGCATAAAGTCCTTTCAGATTAGCATCTTTACATCACCATAATAACCATATGGGGGATAGGAACGATTTAGCCTTCCATAATGACCCTCAATTCAGTCTGGATATTTATTCTTTTTTTTAATTTTTATTGTTGGTTGTTCAAAACATTACATAGTTCTTGATATATCATATTTCACACTTTGATTCAAGTGGGTTATGAACTCCCATTTTTACCCCGTATACAGATTGCAGAATCACATCAGTTACACATCCACTGATTTACATATTGCCATACTAGTGTCTGTTGTATTCTGCTGCCTTTCCTATCCTCTACTATCCCCCCTCCCCTCCCCTCCCCTCCACTCTTCTCTCTCTACCCCCTTACTGTCATTCATTTGGATATTTATTCTTAATGTGGCCTTTTTTAAAATCTCTTTGTGAACTTCCAATGCCTTGTTAACAATCTTCTTCTAATTTGCATTCCTCAAACTCGTCAAGAATCAATAGATGAGACAAATACTTCCAGATTAAGTAGATCCTATCTATAAACTAGTAGAAAAGTGGGAAGAATTTTCAAGTGATAAGAAAATACTGCCTATTGAGAGCAAGTTGGTGGAGTAGGACATTCCAGTGCTCATTACCCTGCAAAAACATCAATTTAAATAATTATAAATGTACATGCTAAGGAAAATAGGTGAGGGGGGTAGAGCCCCAAAACCAGAAAAATCACAATGAAGAGGATGAGAAAGACAGTTTTACATTAACTGAGTCACCCTCTACCACCCTCAGGCAGCACAGTGTAAACACAGATAACTTTCTGTTTGGGAAAGGAAAGGGAAGCAAGCTCTGGTTCTTGCTGTGGAACTCAACACAGGGTAAAATAGCACAAAGTCTGTTCCACAGCTACAGAATTCAGGCTGGTATCTGCAGACTAAGCCTCCAGTCCCACCCCATTACCAGGTGCATATCAGTGACTCCATGCTTCAGGCTGGCTCTAGTGTTAGGTCCGCCCAAGTGTCATCAAGCTTCAGGTCCATCTCAGTGCCAGGCCCACAGCCAGAGTTTCCATGCCTGCTGGGCACACTCAGTCTCTAGCACTACAGAAACCTTTAATAGATACATAAATGATACACTTACAAATCAGAAGTTGTAAAGTTTGCCAAGTGTCTGTGAATATACACATAAAATCCCATATGTGCATATATTAAAGCCAATTTTGAATACATGTATTGTTTGTTGCAGTGGAAGTATAACATTGGTATCCTCCTAAGTGAATAAAATGATTAATGTGAGATCTTGGAGTGAAGAAAGCTCTAAAATATGTTTTCAAGGGGAATTTGTAGAAAAGAGACCACTCTTTACTCCCAAATCCTTATATCTCTAAACATAATAAACATTGGATCCAGGTGTTATGGTGCATGCCTATAATGCCAGGAACTCAGGAGGTTGAGGCAGGAGGATTGCAAGTTCAAAGCCAGCTTCAGCAATTTAGCAAGACCTGTGTCAAAGTAAAAAAAGAAGAAGAAGAAGAACTAGAAGAAGAAAGAGGAGGAGGAGGAGGAGAACAACAACAACTAAAAGGAGGAGGAGGAGGGAGAAGGAGGGAGGAAGAGCAGGAGGAGAAGAGCCTAGGGATGTATCTCAGTATCTCAGTGGTAAAGTGCCCCAGATTCAATTCCCAATACCAAACAAACATTGTATTTTTACACTACTAAATACTTTCTACAAAACAATATATTTTGTTTCAAATCTGAAAATACATACCCCAAATAATTGCAGGAAAAGCCCACATAAATTTAAATAGAATGCACCTGGTGATTATCTTCTTTCTTCTCTAGTACCTCTTTTGAAAATGGTCAGGCTAAAATTCTTATTTTCTTTAGGATATGGGCAGTATCATGGGAAAGAAGGAAAGAACATATACATCTCTTTTATTTTCCACAATGATGTGCTCATGAGGAAGATAATCCTGACATTCAATAAGTTTGTGAGTTCCCAAAGTTGGTTGGGAATCAAGTGAATCATTTAGGGAGCTAAATATACATTGTTATGCCTGCTCAATCAGAATATGCAATTATCTATGGGTCTCTTTTTTATTTGTTCTAATTACTTATACATGACATTAGAATGCATTTGGACACATTATACCTAAATGGAGTATAACTTCTTGTTCTTCTGGTTGTACATGATATACAGTTATACAGGTCATGTAATCACACATGTACATAGGGTAATAATGTCCAATTCATTCAACTATATTTCCTATCACAACACTCCCCTTCACTACCCTCTGTCTAATTCAAAAAGAACATTCAACCTTTGGTTCTTTGGAATTGGCTTATTTCACTCAGCATGATAGTCTCCAACTCCATCCATTTATCTGCAAATGCCATAATTTCATTCTTCTTCAAGGCTTAGTAATATTCCACTGAGTATATTCACCACATTTTCTTTATCCATTCATCTATTGAAGGGTATCTAGGTTGGTTCCATAGCTTGGTTATTTTTGGTTTTTATTCATAATAGACAATACATAAACAAATTTATTAATTCAAAAGGAACAAAAGGGCAAACAATCAAATTCATCTTGTTTATTCCTTTCCTTTAGTTTCTCTACACAGAGGCAATCACTTTTACCAGTTTCTTAAAAAAAATTTAAGAATTTATATATACTCAAGCAAATATGCACACATACATATATCATTTTATTACAGAGTAACATGGTATACATACTTTTCTATACCTTGATTTATCTAATTTCCATGTCTTTGAAATTATTCCATATTAGTACAGAAAGGAATGCTATACTCTTTATTTAACAGCTTCAGAGTACTCCATTGTTTGGATAAGCAACTATTTTATTTAAAGTTTCCTACTACTTGAAATTTAGATTTTTCTCCTGCATTTTTCCTACTACATGTCACAATAGAATGAAAAATTCTCATACATATGATACTTGCACACGTGAAAATTTCTATGTAATATAAATTCCTAGAAATAGGTTTTCCAAAAGGTACATACATTTTTAATTTTCATGGATATTGCCACATACACTTCCACAAGGAATGTTCTGATTTTCATTGAGACTGTTATGTTTTATAAAATTCTTAAGTGATTCTAACAATCAGATGCAATTATACACCACTGCTCTAGAATACCAGTTAGGATTTGAAGCTTGCATTTGTAGACTGAATCCCTGGCATATTTTCCTTCAAAGCCATTTCTATGAAGCTCTCTATCATTTAGCTTGATACTCCTAAATGTGCAATGACTCTTTTGGATCTTGTTCATATTTCCAACATACACCTTAGTGAGATTAATGCTGGTTCATGGACCACACTTCAGCAGCATTGTCCCATGGGATTCCTCCAGTCAGCAGCACATAGATTAGCACTTAGATCATTGTTTTAAATGCAGCAATACTCAAACTTTTTAGTCCCAGAGCCCCTCAATCTCAAAAAATTATCAGAGCTTCAATAAGCTTTGTTTATATGGTTATATATATTTATATTTGGAATTAAAACTGAATATTTCTAGTTATTTATTTCATTTCAAATAATAATAAACTCATTCATGTTAACATAAAAATGTATATGAAAAAAACCCAAAACTAAGACAATAAGAAGAATGATATTGTTTTACAGTTTTAAAAATCTCTTTATTGCCTGGCTTAATATTACACTGTAGGATTCTCATATATTTTTCTGCATGTAATTTTCTGTGTATTGCATATTATATAGCTTCTGTAGAACTCCAGTGTATATTATTGAGACACTGAGAGGGGAAAAAGCAAATAAAGTCCTAGTATTATAATGAAAATGGCTTTGACCTTGCAGATACCCTATAAGGGTTTTGGGGGCACCCATATATTGCCAGACTTTGCTTTGAGAACCATTGACTTAGTGTGTGTTCCTTCTGCCATGTCACACAGACTGGAAACCTCTTAAGGGTAGAGACCATATCTTGTTCCTTATTTTCACAGGGTTAGCTCACATTTTGCGTTGAGTTTATGCTTATTGGTTTGCTGACTATGAGGATTGTGTTTTTCACTATATTCAGATCCCATTTCCTTCCTTTTTATGGGCAGATATAAACTGGAATCTGGGAATACCAATGGAGAGGGGAAATGAACCTCCCTCCTTTCATCCATCTCCTCCATAAAGCAAGGTTCACAAAGATACAAAACTCATCTATGAAGAAAATAATTCCATCATGTCACCACAAATATTTTTACAAAAAATATTTTATTTTATCATGGAAAAGAACTATAGGATAGATAGTGCAGTTATTATTTTCTTCATTTTAATAGATAATGAAACTGAAAACCAGACCAATTTACTCAAGTTGTTATAGTTAGTAAGTGACTACTGAGCTTGGACTAAGAAAATATAACTCAACCTTGGATCATGAGTAAGTTGAAGGAATGATTAAATGTATTTCATTATGCACTCCTTTTTTGTGTTGTGTGATATTAATACTGCCCAGGATTGAGAAAATTTACAATAAGGTGCCTTTATAGTAATGAAATGTTTCAGTTCTTTCTGGGCATTCAATCACCTGCTATAGCTGTTTATTGCCTTATCTGCTTGACAACGAACATTATCCCTCAAATTGCTTTCTACTGGAGTGCTATGACATAATTAGGTTTTCCAGGAAGTCTGTCTTGGTGTCATCATAATTTTCATTAGCTTAGTGAGTAATGACAGCTTCTTCTGCTACTAGACTGATGTAATTATTTCTCAGTAAACCTGGTAGTTACCTTCTAAAGGAGAAAAACAGCTCAGCAATTTGGAATTCAGATACCTGAGGAAAGCAAGGAAAAGATCACCTTTTGTTTGGAAACAGTAGGCAGTGTACAGTATCTGAAGAAACACTAGAATCATGGTCCAGAGTACTGATCACCGTGATTCCAGCTCCAATTTTTAAAAAAATAAGACAGCAATCAGAGTCCTATTGCACTTTTTCTAGGTATATTTTGACTTTTTTAGCCACAGGGAATACTTTAAACCCATAAAACTCAAAAGGAAGAATTCTCAGAGGCATGAGCTGGGGTGGAAACTAGTGTGTTCTTCTAAATTTACATGAAAGCTCTCTCCAGGGATGTCAAAGGAAAGGTAAAAATGAATGCAATTACCTGGCAATGTGTGTTCCACAGAACTTATTTTTCAATTTATATCTGAAAAATTCAATTCAGAATGCAATGGTTAGCCTGACATAAAATATATACACTCAGACTCCATATATGCATGTGTATGGGGCATGGGGAGATTATTTAAGCCCAGCAATTTGGAATAATTCAGGGTTCATTCCTTTAATTTTAGGGCATTGTATATGTTGATAGTGTCATGGGTGCATACTTATCCTAAAATGTATCAAGAAATATAAATTAAATGTATACAGCTCTTAAAAATATAACATTTTCTTTAGTTTAACTATAGTTAAATAACTAAAAGAAACTCTTGAGAGAAAATCATCAGAACTTTTAAAAATTATAAATAATCCATAAAATGTGGAGAGGCACAAATTATATTCTAGTTTAATAATAGGTAACAACAGCTATCTTTGAACATGAGTGATTTCTTTTACCAAGAATAAATCTTATAACTGATTAAATGGCTAATTTTGCAATTGGTTCATATGATAAACACTTTCATATAGACAAAGCAGTTGACTTTTTTCCTTTTATGATGAAAACTATTTTCCCCTTGACCTTTTTCATAAGCTTCATATACTCACTGTTAGAAACAGCCAGTGACAAAATGGAATTAGTACTTAACTCATTAAGGTTTAATTTTTAGTGGGAGGCAGGGATTATGTATTCCATTGGGTGACAAAACACAGCAGTTCCTTGAAAAATAATGTAGTCAAGTGTGTGAAATAACTACCATTGGGGGATAATCTACTTTGTCATTAAGTATCCATGGCAAACATAAAAATAAGGTCATTTTCTAGCATGATTATGCAAGATACAATATTCTATAATTGTAAACCAAGCCATAGACAAGTAATCAATGCAGGATTTATGTAGCTTGCATGCAACAAAAATCAGCGCATAGGGAATGATGATGATTCTGCTTAACCATTATGAACAAACATAAGTATCTCTGAAATGTTTTTATTTTATAGAATTTAATAATATTAAATGAAAATTTGTCAGTTAATGTAAAACATGGAAAGCTAAGCTTCCAAATCCAACCTGTATTAATGTTGATTAGCCTCTAATTTCTCCCTTCTCTAAAACCAGGTTATACTGTATAACAATTCTCACCAAATATTCCTGTCACTATTAACTGTCTTGAGGTTATTGTTGTTTAATAAATCAGCATTTATTGAGTTCTGTGAATGAGCAGATGTATCATAATACCGTCCAGTATAGGTGATTATTAAAAAATAGAAGATGGAATCTTTGCCCCAAGGGCTTTTGAAATAAATGAGAAAGAAAACTAAATACAATCATGCCATAAATATATACATGTGTACATTATTGTACAGATGGAGAGGCTCGTGTGCTTATAAATGGGATGGACTATCTGGAAATTTATTTTTTAATTTTTTTTAAATTGATAGCCTCTTTTTAGTTATATTTGACAGTAGAATCCATTTTGACATAAATATAAAAATGTAAATTTATTTTAATAGTATTTTTAATATTTATTTTTTAAACTTTGAATTATTTACTATTTTTAAATTGATACATAATGATTGTACCTATTTATAGGGTACAATATGATAATGAGTACATGCTTAAGTGCAAAGAAAGGTTGACAGCTTTGTAATACAAAACTGATCTTTTTAAATACAAAATTTTATTGACATCATTATTTGAATAATTAACTAAAGGATTTTTATCTGTACATGTACAAATCATTCTCAGTAGTAATTTGCAAATAGACCATTGAGCATTATCATATCCTCAATATGTTATTTAAAAACTTCCTATATACCCAGCACTGAAAGAAGATGTAAAATATCGAGATAAACTATTAGTTTCAACATTATATTGTTATTCATAGTGTGAATATTACTTCTGCTCCTGTTTGGGGAATTCTTAGGGAACATGGAAATCAATCTCCTTCAGTTCAATATAAGAAAAAAATGGGAAGCATCTACTATGTACAAGCTCTTTCAAATTGTTCCAGGATGTATGTAGATGAATAACATTGGATCATTGCCCTTGAAGAACTTATCCTTATGCAAAGAATGCTAACATATTGGTAGTGGCATCACAGAAGATCACCCAAAATGTTATGGGGACACTATAATAAGGGTAGAAAGACTGTACCATCTTGTGATGAGGAAAGGCTCCACAAAGAAGCAATACTTTAAGAGAGACTTTGAGAAATGAACAGAGTTTCAAAACAGCATTGGCAAAGAGATATAGAGATAAGAAAGTTTAGGGTGAGTTCAGGAACTAATGATTAGTTTATTTTTGCTAAAAAGGAATAGTAGTGGAGGGAATTAGAGGAGGACCAAGACAACCTGGTGAAATTAGGACAAATATCATGCTGCTTTACTTTTATTTATAGAGTAATTACTGGCTGCAGTGTTTGCCTTCATTCTAAGTTCCCCACTCCACTTAATTCCTCACCTTCCTTCAAACAAACTTACGTTTTTACTTTCTTAGCTTCCTTTGATTACTTTAGGCCTTCCTTGATCAATCATAGCACTTAATGTGTATTATACAATTTAGCACTTAATGAACCACTGTCTTTTCTTGTTCACAGTCACACCTGTAACACTAGCCATGAACACACCAATTCCTTCCTGGTTGACTTTCACCATATCTCAAACAAAGTCAACTTAATCATAAAATACCAGGTCTACTTCTACTTGCTCTCATCAGAAGCAATGTGTTCTCATGCATTATTCCAGATCCCCCCTGGAACAAAATCAGAAGTATAGTCAAAAGGGCTATCAGCTCAAGGCCCAACACCACCTTCAAAATGAGTTTCTATATGCCAACTACCCTGATATGACAGTTACATATTGTGTGTGTATGTATGTGTGTGTGTTTAGTTATGTGTCAATTAAAAAATTTTGAAGATATTTTGAGTAGTCACTAACATGGTATCTACTCATTTCTAGAATTTTCTACAGAATGCTATGCAGTACCAGATAATAAGAATAATATCATCAGTTTAACTATTATAACAGCCTCAAATATTCATTGAGTGTTTTGTGTATGTCCAAGTTTATGCCAAGTGCTTTATGTTTTATTTCATTTAATCATTTCAACAACCCAATGAAGCAGGTAGTGTTATTTACTCTATTTTATATATAAAGAAATTGTGGTTCACAACTTTTAAATAGTAGCCCTGAAATTGGAAAAAAAAAAAAAAAACTTCTATTTGCCTTGGGAGCCCTTTTATTCCACTGCCTGTCATTTTTGGGTTAATTCTATATTTCTTTAATATGTGTACAAATCTACAACACATTAGATATGACATATATCTGATTTGCATAAATGAAAGCTTACATACACATGAAAGATTCTCTTCTGTTCTTTTCTCAATGGTACTATATATGCACCCGTGGGAATGACAATTTTTTCAGAGTACCATGAGAACTAAAGTTTTTTTTTTCTTTTAAATATTCACCTAATAAAGTATCAGTTCAGAAAAGTGCTACCTTTAGAAAAACATTGCCATTATCTCCAGCCTGATACTTTGGTTATCGTTGTTTTCCTGCTCATTTCATCTCAACTTTGTAAATTAAAACTCTAAAAACATTTAAATAGAGCATTCCAAAGCTTGAACTAAGACTACAAAATGATTTCTTCATATGTGTAAAGAGAAACAAACACATCACCCACTTTCCTCTTAGCTATGGAGACTAAAAGGATAGCTGTTTGGAGAGGTATGTTATATATGCTCAATTGGGACTAAAAGTATGAGAATAATGATGTAATCTGACTCTCAGGGAAGTCATGAGACCTGTTTATTTAGAGTAAGATGAAGTGGTTACTTCCTGTGGCTGCTGTAACAAATTATCACAAATTTGGAGGTTTAGAAAAAGTAGAATTTTATTCTTTCACAGCTCTGGAGATCAGAAGTCCAAAATCGGTTTTACCAAGGCAAAATCAAGGAGAGGCATGTTGGCTTTCCCCCCTATATCTTTAAAATTGAGTCTTTGTTTCCCCAGCTTCAGGTGTCTACAGCCTTTCCATAATTTGTGACTGTGTCACTCCAATCTCTGCTTCTGTGATCACTGTGTCTCAATGCCTCCTTCTGTGTGTAATATACCTCTGCCTCTTTCTTATAAAGATGCTCATGATTTCACTTAGGGCCCACCCAAATAATCCAGGATAATAGCTTCGTGTCAAGATCTTTAAATTAATCACATTTGGGAAAAATTTGTCTATATCAAGTAACATTTACAGGTTCTAGGAATTAGCACCTAAAAGCTTTGGAGACCTTTATTCAACCTATATAGATGAGAAAATAGTCAAATAAAGCCTGTTGTGGATTTAACCTTATTTATACTGATGATTTGCCCCATGTTTCCACAGACACACTTACACAAAAACTGTGACTTCCCTGTCTTCAGTTAATTCTCTCTTTCCTCAACTCAGAATTCCAGACACTGCATCCAGTGTACTCTTATTATTTTCATAGCTTCCTGCCATCTAAAGGCATATAATACATAAACCTACTATTATGACACCATCTTTATAGAACCCCAACTCTTTCTTTTCTGGTTTCATTCTCTACCACCATATTATAGGTCTCCTACATCTCAGTCGCAATGGGTCTCTGCTGCCTGAGAAAGTTATGCTCTTTCAAGCCCATTTCTCCCTCTTACTGTCATGCACTTTCCCTTCACTATTGAACACCTTTCTCATCTTCTTTAAAGACACATTATAAAAATCACCTCCTTTGTAAAGTACTTTCTCTGAACAGAGTTTGATGTCCTCTCCTCTGTGTTCCCATAGTAACCTGTGAAGATTTTATCTTATGCTTTATCACATTTAATTATTCAAATATGTTTAATATATAATATCTTATACTAGCGTATAAGCGTGTTCTCAAGGGCAGGAGTACTGTGGTAGGCTGAATACAAGTCCCCTCCCAAATATATCCATGTCTGAATCCCTAGAACCTGTTAATGTCACCTTATATAGCAAAAGGGACTTTGGAGATATGATTAAAGTTATGGGGAATTCTGGGGGACAGATTAAAGTACTAAAATGTAGGAAATTAGGGGCTGGGTTGTGACTCAGTGGTAGCACACTTGCCTAGCATGCATGAAGCACTGGGTTCGATTCTCAGCACCACATACAAATAAATAAAATAAAGGTCCATCAACAACTAATTTAAAATGTAGGAGATTAGCCTATAAGGATTTATCTAAATACAACTATCCCTGTGAAATAAAGGAAGGTCATATATATAGAAAGAGGAAATGTAAAGACAGGATCAGAGATCAGATAGATGATATATGACTAACTTTTAAGGTAGGAAGGGGCCACAATACAATGAATGTTGATGGAATGTAGAATATGGGGAAAGTAAGAAAACAAATCCTCCCCTTCAGCCACCAGGGCCACAGTTCTCCTCAATACCTTCATTTTTAGGATTTCTGTCTTCTAGAATAGTAAAATCATGAATTCTTATTTCTAAAGTCACTAAATTTATAGCACTTTGTCACAGCAGTGATAGAAAAATGAACATAGGCATCTACCTACTCTCAATTCACTGAATGAATGAACAAAAACAACAATTATCATATCAGTAAGGGATTCCATTCAGACATTCAATTAATACTCTGGATTCTAATACAATTGTAGCCATGAGCATGCTTTTATTTCTAGTTAGCTCTGTCAGCTCAGTGGTCTTCTGGTTAGAATTTTAGAGAAAACTGAAACCATTTATGAGAAATGGACATGGTTGAAGTGTTAATGTCATTTCTGCTTTCTTGAAGCCCAGTCCTACACAGAGACAAACCCACATAAATCAGTTATGTCATACTAGACAAAGATGCCAAATTACATATTGGAGAAAAGATAACCTCTTCAACAAATGGTGCTGGGAGAACTGGAAATATATATGCAGCAAAATGAAACTAAACACTGATCTCTCACCATGCAAAAAACTCAGAAGTGGATCAAGGACCTAGGAATTAGACCAGAGATGATGCACCTAACAGAAGAAAAAGTAGGCCCAAATCTTCATCATGTCGGATTAGGCCCTGACTTCCTTAACAAGACTCCTAAAGTGCAAGAAATAAAATCAACAATCAATAAATGGGATGGATTCAAACTGAAAAGCTTCTTCTCAGCAAAAACAAACAAACAAACAAACAAATAACAATCAGTGAGGTAAATAGAGAGCCTACAGAACGGGAGCAAATTTTTACCACACACACATCAGATAGAGCACTTATCTCTAGGATGTATAAAGAACTCAAAAACCTAACATCAAAAACCCAAATATCCCAATCAATAAATGGGCCAACGAAATGAACAGACAGTTCTCAGAAGATGGCATACAATTGATTAACAAATATATGAAAAAAATGTTCAATATCTCTAGCAATTAGAGAAATGCAAGTCAAAACTACTCTAAGATTTCATCTCACACCAGTCAGAATGGCAGTTATTAACAATACAAACAAAAATAAGTGTTGGGGAGGATGTGGGGGAAAAGGCACACTCATACATTGCTGGTGGGACTGCAAATTGGTGCAGCCAATATGGAAAGCAGTATGGAGATTCCTTGGAAAACTTGGAATGGAACCACCATTTGACCCAGCTATCCTACTCCTTGGTTCATACTCAAAGGACTTCAAAACAGCATACTACAGGGACACAGCCACATCAATATTTATAGCAGCACAATTCACAATAGCTAAATTGTGGAACCAACCTAGATGCCCTTCAATAGATGAATGGATAAAGAAGCTGGGTATATATACACAATGGGATATTACTCAATGTTAAAATAGAATAAAATCATTTTTTATTTTTTCAGGTAAATGGATGGAGTTGGAGTAATCCCCCCCAAAAAACAAAGGCTAAATGTTTTCTCTGATATGTGAATACTGATCCATAATGGGTATGGGGGGAAGCTTGGGAGGAATGCAGGAACTTTAGATAGGGCAAAGGGGAGGACGGGGAAAGGGAGGGGGCATGGAGGTAGGAAAGATGGTGAAATGAGATGGTTATCATTACCCTAATTACATGTATGAAGACATGAATGGTGTGACTCTACTTTGTATACAACCAGAGAAATGAAAAATTGTGCTGTATATGTGTACTATGAATTGAAATGCATTCTGCTGCCATGTACAACAAATTAGAATAAATAAATAAAATTAAAAGCCGAGTCCTAGTACTGAAATCAAAAATATATAAAAGACAGCCACACTTTTTAGATTTTATCTTTATTCCCACAGGTTAAAAATGTATCCAGAAGCAAGAGCATAAAATTCTTCCATATATCCTTTTATAATATCTAGTGTGAAGAAAATAAAAATTAGCACAAGAAACATTTCAAATGTGTCATTGTTAGGATTTAAATTTTTTTCAGAAATATCTCATGAATTGCTAACTCATGAGGATATCGTCCTGCATGCTAAAAGTAGGTTACAGAGTAAATTTCATAAAGCATTTCCAACGACTCTCAAACAAAAAGAAGCAGTTTAATCCACTGGTACTATTCAAGGAATAAAGGGGCACTCTTCTAGAATCTATAACTTTGATCCAATCTATTGTTACTATATATTGGTGCTCCTACCTTTAGTAAATCATTAGAACTTTATACATTTATTCCACCATTTAAACAAAAAAATATATGGCCACAAATCAAAGATCAGGGCTCTACTGGTGAGAAACTGAATTCCCAGAGGTGAATATAACATATAAAGTGCGGGTTTCAATGGAGAATGGAGATTAGATAAGGATATTCTAGTATAAAACACTTCTCAAATACGTAAGAAACATCAAAATGCCCCCAAATATGAAATATTCATCTGAGGATCTTAGAGGAGAGTGCAACTAAGGACTAGGTGACTTACATACATTTAAAGGCAGAAGTATACCAACATCTTAAAATATATAGAATTAAAATAATTGTAGTTTTTTAAAAGATAGAGAGAAGAGAGAGAGAGGATTTTTTTTAATATTTATTTTTCAGTTTTCAGTGGACACAACATTTTTATTTTATTTTTATGTGGTGATGAGGATCGAACCCAGCACCCCACACATGCCAGGCAAGCACGTTACCACTTGAGCCACATCCCCAGCCCCAAACAGTAATTTTTTAAAGCCAAGGACGAAAGGCTTTAAGTTTTCCTTGTGATAGCAATTATTACAGAGTGCTCTAACCCTGGCTGACAAGGAACTTATACTCTCTTGGGTACTCTGCATAAGAAAGAGAGCATAGATATCTTTTGTGAACTCTTTCCCTTGTACACAGGTCTATAACAAAATATTAGAGAGCCAGCCTAAGGGATAGGCTTCATGAAACTGCCAGGGCTTCAACGATCCAAAACGCTTCTCTTCAAGTTCATGCTGAGGCCTAAAATTCTTTTTCCATGGAAAAAACGCTGTAGACCAGAATTGGAATTAGATGACATCGAATTTGAATGCCTGACTGAGGTAGAAAGGAGCTCAAATGTGTAGTTAGCCATTAAAACCATTAAAGGTTAGTACTGTCATTGAAAACTTTCCTAGTCTAACAGGACAGGAGAGGAAAAAAGAACAAGAAGACATTGGGAAAAAAGTATGGAAAAGGACGCTTACAATGCTAGAGACATTAAATTTTCTTATTTACCCCTCCTAGATGAGACTTATAGAAATTGCATAGAATTTTTGTTATGACTGGCTGCATATATGCTTTTATTGTGCGACTTTGCATGTTTTAAAAGTGTTGCATGTTTTGTAGCATAAATCAATGAAAAATAAAAACAATATCACTAAAGTTTTCTCTGGCCTTGAGATAGAAACCTAAGAAAAAAACATCATTTCAAATTTTCATTTTCTCTTTGATTTACTAATGATATGTGCCTGAGTTAAATGACATTTATTTCTTTTTATTGATTTTTAAAAAAAAAAAATAAATGACAGCGGAATGCATTACAATTCTTATTATACATATACAGCACAATTTTTCATTTCTCTGGTTGTATATAAAGTATGTTGACATCAATTCGTGTCTTCATACATGTACTTTGGATAATGATTATTGGGTCTTTTTATTTATGTAAAATTAGTTCAAATCTGGAGCAAAAATTAAGAGTTAAAATGATTTAACTTAAAATGGGAAATGAATTGGAGCAAATATTATTCCATGCTTATATCAAAATGAGCCCAATTTTATGTATAACTATAATACTCTAACAAAAAAAAAATTAGAAAATGGAAGGGGAATTTGGAGGGCTGGGATGGTGTCCAAGAGGAACAGGGAGAGCAGGTTAAGAGGAAATCAGACCCAGAGAAAGTGTTTTTTTCTTCTTTGTTACCACCTCCTGCCCTTGGAGGAACTATTAAATGAAGCATTCCTATTCTTTCATACATTAGTAAATAAAAAGATACATAGAGATAATCTAGTTGGCCACTGTTCAAGACAATTGCAAGTACCAATTTGATTTCAATGAATACACAAGACTGGCTTTCTCCTAATATAAATCAGACATGCAATCTTCAATCTCTGTTCTTATCACCCTTCTATTTTTCTTTTCTTTCTCTTTCTTCATCTATCTATCCTCCTGAACATTTAGCAAACACATTTTAGTATTTATTGGGGTGGGGGGCAGTTCAAGGATAGGTATGTTGTCTACATATTTGAAGTTCAAATTCTAGTGAAGATCAAAAGAAAGAAAACATGCTTTCTTGGAAGCATTTGGAAAATTAGCCTCATGTAATCTTAAAGATAAATATCCTTTGATCAGAAACTGCACTTAATAAATAATAAGATAAGATTATTTAGCAAAGCATTTCTATAGCAGTTGAAAACAGAAAAAATTAAATATTGAATAACAGAGAACTGGTTATGATACAAAGCTATTTAACCATATAAAATTGTAATATGTAACTACAGGGAGATATTTCCAAAACAATTTAAGTGGAAAAAACAATGTTATTTATATGGTATTATTCCAAAAGCACATATATTACTTGTTTTATATATATATATATATATATATATATATATATATATATATATATAATATGTGAAAATTATCTACAAAATGCTTTGGTGTTAACATCTGTTAGTGTATTGTGGGGAGGTATGTTAAAATCTTCCATCCATTTTAGATTTTACACTTCCCTAAATTACTTTTTTTGTTTTTTAGTTGTTGATAGACCTTTATTTTATTTATTTGCTGTGCTGCAAATTGAACCCAGGGCCTCACACATACCAGGCAAGTGCTCTACCACTGAGCCACAGTCCCAGACACCTAAATTACTCTTGAAACAGTTTTAAAACCAATTCTGTGCCAAATTACTTTATTCTTTGGCATTATTAATCTGGTTATTCCTAATCATTATTTTTTTCATTAATGGAATATCCAACAGATATTAGCAGGATCTTTAGGTGTCCTGAGGTCTCTGTGGGGACTCAGAATCTGTAAAAGTACTATGAATGCAGGGAAGCACAAGATATGGAGACAAGACAGAGTTGGGCTCCATTGCCTAATAAATGATTGTTTTTCTTCTAGGAAATAGGTTACGGGATAGTAAAACTGCCTTCTTATAAGAACTCTTGAGAAGATTTATCTAGACAATTACATGAAATCCATATGGAAATATAAAATGTCATATTGATGCTTTCAATATTGCTCTTTGGTCATTAAAGAAGAACAAATGAACAAAATGAGACAATAAAAAAAATTGCTGATATTCACCTGATCTCTAGGCTTGAGAGGCCTATCTAAGCATTAGGCAAAATCAGAAATTCATGATTAAAAATATCTGCAACAGATGTCATAGAAAAAGGGTTAAATCTTTAATAAAAAAGGACTTAGAAACCAATAAAATGTGAAACTGCAGTAGAGAAATAGGCAGAATTTTTGCAAAGCAGTTTGTAAAAGAATAAATATAAACAAAAAGTGACAAATAAGAAATTATTTCAAAGTCAGTAGTAATCCAAATTAAGATTTACCTACTAGATTGTTAATGTCTTAAATGACAACAGTGTTGTTATGATTTGGAAAATCTAGCATTCTAAAAGTAGCTGTTATTTACTTATATTCCCTGAGATTTATGCAAAGAATATTATTATTTTGGAAATCAGAAAATAAATGGCTTCTTAAAAATATAAATATGATTTAATTATAATACAGTTATGCAAATGAGTATAGACCAGTTATGTACATTTTACATTAAAAATTCATGAATATTTTTGTATATTTTCTTTCATAAAGGCAACAATTGTACATTTATGAACTTGAAAACACTCTTAAAGAACTATCATGGAAAAATCTATATGTAAAATTAAATAAACTTTTCATAAAGCAAATTATAATAATCATAGCTTCATCTATTCACTATAGCATTATAAAATATATATGTGTATTCTTAGTAGTAGAAATAAATATCTTGTGTGATTGCATTTTCATATATGAAATTTTGTAATAGTAAAGTTCACTTGTAATAGTAAAGTTCACCTAGCCTCCTTTTTTATTACAGATGCCTGTCCAAGTGATTAAAATATAAATCAATCTTTCAAGTGTTGATTTGAAAATTCATTGAGCCAGGTGCACTGCAATTTGTCTTTCCCCTTCTGAAATTATTTAGAAAATATTATCCCCAGAATTATCAATCATGCCATTAGATACTTTCCGATTATCTGTCAATTATATTCTGCATTTTAGTCCTTACATACAATTGGCTATTTCACAAGGTCAATTCCCTTATGAAAGATTTTTTTCACAT
This sequence comes from Marmota flaviventris, assembly GCF_047511675.1. Taxonomy (NCBI): domain Eukaryota; kingdom Metazoa; phylum Chordata; class Mammalia; order Rodentia; family Sciuridae; genus Marmota; species Marmota flaviventris. The sequence continues at coordinate 100,648,046 of NC_092518.1, forward strand.
TTAAATAGAAAGAAAACCTACATATCCTACACAGCATTTTTGTTTATTCATTCCTTTTACTTATACAGCCTTTTCAGTAGAAATTGTTTTGAGAGAGAGAGCTAGTACCCAGGTTGGTTTCCTAATTTCTTTCCCATAGTGACAGTTATCATTTTCTAAAGATATCAAGCTGGTGTCTACAATGGCTATCTTGTTTCTCCAAACAGCAAACTGAACAGTGGCAGGTGAGCTTTCCATTCTGCTTCCTGCCAACATGCCTCTGTCCTCACCAAAGGCACAGCACTCTTGGTCTGTCAGTCCTTGATCTCCTGGCTGAAACCGCCTACCAGGATGCCAATTAGTGCCAATATGGCTGTGGTTGAACACGCACACAGAGACTCACAATGAAGAATAGGAATAAAAAAATACCAATGATTTGTTTTTAGGGATAAAGTCGAAAACTGTGGCACCAAAGCAAATTTTCTATTCAAAATCAGTCTTTTAATCTGTTTAAAACATCTCTCATTGATTTCTCATCACAACAACACAACATATCCAAAAAAACCAAAAACACCATAATTGATTGTATTTTCAGCATTGCAAACAACATTGTATTCATCATTGCTAGTATTGAGTGGTGCCATGCTTTAGGGTAGATAGTCTCATATACCTCATTTACACAAATGTATAACTATATAGAGAGTACAAGGACATAGGAAGACACATGAAAAATGTTTAATTGAATTATCTCATTTTATACTTATAATTTTTTCTGTTAATAAGTATTAAATTCATTTTTATAGATGAGGGATATGAGGCATAGAAGGATTAATTAATCTGTCCAATATCACAAGTTTTTTACATGGCTGAATTCAGAATTAAAATACTCTTTATTTTTTTTTATTTTATTGTGGTTTGTTTGTTTGCTTCCTCCTCCTTTGTTCTCCACAACACCAATATATTTTGAGCTCAATAAAAGTTAAATATCATCAAGTTTATATGGACAAACAATGCTCAATGGTATTATTCATCATGAAAGTGGTATTACTCTATATAGCCTAGGAAAGTTATAATAAAGAAGACAACAAAAAGTTTGAGAGAGTATATAGAGAAACTGGAACATTTATATATTGCTAGTAGGAATGAAAATTGATGCAGCTGCTTGGAAAATGACTTGTCATTTCTTCAAATTGTCAAACATACAGTTATCATATAACTCAGTAATTCTGCTTCTAAAGATATAGAATTCTGCCCAAAACATATAAAAATTAATACCCACACAAAATCTTCCAGATGATTGATTTTAGCACTATTACTTATTATAACCCAAAGTGGAAACAATACAAATATTCTAAACCTGATGATAAAATAAACAAGATAAAGCATATTCATATAGTAGATTATTATTCAACCATAAAATGAATGAAATACTGACATATGCTACAATAAGGATAAACTTAAAAAGCATGCTAAGTGAAAGATGCCAAAAACAAGAGGTAAAATCAAATAATTACATTTATCTAAAATTTTCAGAATAGACAAATGTATATAGAAAACCCACTTAAAAATGAAGAAAGACCAATTTGAAAAGATAGATTTACGAAAGAGAATATACAATGGACAATAAGCACATTAGAGGATGCACATATGGGGCTTGGGTTGTGGCTCAGTGGTAGAGTGCTTGCCTCACATATGTTAGGTACTGGGTTCAATCCTCAGCACCACATAAAAACAAACAAACAAAGTAAAGATATTGTACTCATGCAAAACTAAAAAAAATTCTTTTAAAAAAAGAATATGCACATATGTTCTACCAAAGCTGAACCAAGAGGATGTAGAAAACCTAATACAACTATAGCAAGTAAAGAAACTGAAGCAGAAATAAAAATCCTTCTAAAGAAAGGACCTCAATGAGATTGATACACAACTGAATTTTACTAAATCTTTAAAGAAAAATTAGACCAATGTTCCTCAAATTATTCTATGAAATAAAAAGGGAGGGAATGCTTCCAAATTTATTCTACAAAGCCAGTATCATTCTCATACCATAATCAAGTAAGGTCATATCAAGAAAAGAGAATTATGGACCAATACTGCCGCAGTCTGGCTGGGCACAAAATCACGAGCCACCACACACCTTGTAGATTCAAACAGCAACTCTTTATTCTCGAACTGTCACCGGCACTTTACACACACGTTCTGGGCAAATCCACGTTCTGGCAAAATCCACGTACTCCACCAGGCTCTGAATCCCAAATACTCTCTGAATCCCTCGAGAACTCAACGGGAACTCAAGGAGCAGGCGGGCGCTTGAGGCAGCAGGATATGCCCTATTCCCAGCAGGGTACACCCTAAACCTGGATCCTGGTCCTTGAGCAAGGTCACCTTACTCAAGCATACATGCAATGTCACTGCAAATGACCTGGGTCCAAAGGCAAGCCCATTTCCACAATGGAGAGTCCTTCCTCTAAGCAACATGGAGTAGGCTGACAAAGAAATTGCCATGTGTCATTCCTACTTGGCAATGGCTCTCAGAACAATACCTCTGATGAACATGGATGCAAAAAATCTTATAATTATCTGCAAATTGCATTGAGCAGCATATTTAAAAGACCATGTACGAGGATCAAGTTGGTTTGACCCCAGAGATGCAAGGATGTTTCAACATATGCAAATCAATAAACATAAAACACACCACATAAATAAAACCAAGGACAAAAATCATATTATCATTATCATCTCAGTAGGTTCCAAAAAAAAAAAAATAGCCTCCAACAAAGCTTAATACCCATTTATGATAAAAACCCTTGATAAAATAGGAATAGAAAGAACTTATCTCAACATATTAAAGGTTATATATGACAAATACAAAGCCATCATTATACTGAATGAGGAAAAAATTAAAGTATTTCTTCTAAAATCAGGAACAATACAAGGATGTCAACTCTTACCACTTCCGTCAATATAGTGCTTGAAATTTTAGCCAGAGCAATTAGGCAGAAGAAATAAACAAAAGGGATAAAAATAAAGAAGGAAGAAGCCAACTCTATTTGAAGAAAATATGATTATATAATTTGAAGATCTTAAAGGACCCATCCGAAGACTTCTAGTTCTGATAAACAAATTTGTTAAAGCACCAGTATACAAAATCAACATACAAAAATCAATATTTATACACCAACAATGAACCTACTGAGAAATAAGTCAGAAAATTAAATCCATTCACAGTGGCTTCAAAAATGCTTAGGAATGAACCTAACAAAGGAAGTAAAAGGCCTTTACAAAGAAAACTACAAACACTGAAAGAAACAAATTGAAGACAATAGAAGGTAGAAAGATCTCCCATGTTTGTATATCCATAATCTTACCACCCAAAGTAATCTACAGATTTAATGCAATCCCCATTAAATGCCAATGACATTCTCCACAAAATTGGAAAAAAATCCTATAATTAATATAGAAGAACAAAAGATCCAGAATATCCAAAGCAATTGAGCAAAAAGAACATTACCCAACTTATTATACTACAGAACCATAGAAAAAAATATAGCATGGTTTTGGCATAAAAACACACATGTAGAACAATGGGATAGAATAGAATAGAAAACACAGAGATAAACCCAAACAGTTACCTTCTTTGAATTCTTTACAGTGGTCCCAAAAACATATGTTACAGAAAAGATAGCCTTCTTGAACAATTAGTACTAGAAAAAGTAGATATTCATATATAATAATTACTCTATGAAAAATGTCCAATGTCCAATTCAACATATGGTTCTTACCCATCATGGGAAAAACTGACCTCTAGGCATCAGCCTCCTGTCTTAGGTTGATACCACTGCAATTGGATCATACCCGTCATTAGAAAAAAGCAACTCCAAAGTACATTCAGATTCTGTTTACCTCCAATGAGAATGAAAATAATCAATAACACAAGTAACTATACATGATAAAGAAGATGCAGGAGAAAGAGACTCTTATACACTGTTGATAGAAATGTAAATTTATCTAGCCACTATGGAAATGAATATGGAGGTTCCTTAAAAAATAAAAAAATATAAGTACCATATGATCCAGCTATACCATCTTTTCATAATTATCCAAAATAATTAAAGTCAACATACTTTAGAGATGCATACATACACATGTTTATCAGAATGCAATCCAAGTTATTCAAACAGTCTAGGTTTTCATTAACATATTAGTAGATAAACAAAATATGGTATATAATTGAGTTTTATCTAGCAATAAAGAAGAATGAAATTATGGCATTTGTAGGGAAGTAGATAGAATTTGAAACATAATGTTAAGTAAAATAAGCCATACTCAGAAAGACAAGTATTCTCTGTGATTTCTCTCATACTTAGGAGCTAGAGGGGAAAAAAAGGTTGCCATGAAAGCAGAAAGGAGACTCTCATTGTAAAGAAAAAGAATCAGGTGGAGGTAGGAGGAAGGAAAAGGTATATTGTAGAGTGAAATTGAACAAATTTCATTATATAAATGTATAAATATACTACCACAAAATCCACTATTCTGTATGACTAATAGGCACCCATAAATATTTTTAAAATGTTCAATAGCATTAGTCAGTAGGAATATGTAAGTGAAACTACAATGACAATAACAAATGTTTGAGATCTGTATGCTTACCCTTATTTTATCTTTACACATATATACATGAATAGAAATATCACATTGTACAATTGTTGCAAATCAATAGATAATTCACAAATCAACCATAATAAGATACCTGTTGCCATATACTAGCTTGAGAAGTGTTGGTAAGAATGTGGAGAAACTGGAAGCTGGGGTTGTGACTCAGTGGTAGAGTGCTTACCTAGCATGTGTGAGGCCCTGGGTTCAATCCTCAGCACCACATAAAAATAAATAAATAGAATAAAGATATTGTGTCCAACTAAAAAAAATAAATATTTAAAAAAATAAGAATGTGAAGAAACTGGATCCCATATATACTACTAGTGGGCATGTAAAATGGCATAGGCACTTCTGAAAACAGTTTGGCAGTTTCTCAAAGGGTTAGGTATGAGGTTACCATAATATCTAGCAAAACAATCCATACAAAATTCTTCATAGCAGCACTGTTTGTAATAGCCAAAAAAGGTGCCAATGACACAAATAGTCATCGTATCATGAGAAAACAAATTATGATGAATCAACGCAATAGAGTATTTTCACTCAAAGGAATGAAATACTGAGACATGCTTCAATATAGATGAGTCTTGCAAAAAACATTATGCTGAGCAAAAGAAAACAGATACATAAGGACACATATTGCATGATTCCATCTATATGAAATTTCCAGAATAGGGAAATTTACAGTCAGAAAGTATATTAGTGGTTTCAGGGATGTGGGTGGGGGAAAGGAAATGAGAAATTATTGCTAATGGGTACAATTTATCTTCTTGGAGTGATCAAATATTCTGAGATTAGCAGAGATGATTATACAACTCTGAATGTACCAAAACCCACACAGTTATATACTTTAAAATGATAAATATTATTGGATATAAAATTGTATCTTAGTTTTAAAAAATGAATGGATTGCAAGGAATGATTTTGTGCCTTACATTAACTGTTTAAAAACAAATTGTTGTGCTTTCCAAGGAGTTTATGTCCTCAATCTGTGAACATAGATATATGTATGTTAAAATGGAGACAAAAATCAAATTAGAGTTTAATGAAAAACATTTTACCTTTGAAATATGATAATTAAAATGAATCTGAAGCTTCTGATTTTTAATCACAACTGTCCTCCTAAAAAGTAACATTTGGGGGCTGGGGTTGTAGTTCAGTGGTAAACTGCTTGCCTAGCACATGTGAAGCACTGGGTTCCATCCTCAGCCCCACATAAAAATAAAATAAATAAAAGATATCTTGCCCATCTACAACTAAAAAGAATATTTAAAATATAATATTGGGGACTTTTAAAAAATTCTACAACTCCTTACAAAAGGAAATGCTTCCACTATGAATAGTGTGATGGAACAGAATCCTAGGGAAGAATTACTATAAAGACTAACAAAAGAGATCCAACATGGCGGCCGGCGAGGAAGCAGCACTTTCAGTATCTCCACATTAACGGGATCAGAAAGACCCATTAAAACAGCTACATTCTACCTACTGAGGAACTTCTAGCAAAATTCCGCTGAAAGGAGACCTGCCGGGAATTAGTAAGTTTATTAGAGGTGACAGTTTGTCCCAGACAAGTGAATCTTGGCCGGCCACGCGGGCACAGAGATCCAATCCCGCAGCCACCGCCCGCCAGGCTCTGCAAGCGGCCCCCGGCGGCCCGGCGTGGCGCGGCGAGAAGGGTCCCCACCCGGCCCGGCAGACGGCCCGCGCCCTCCCAGCTCTGCTAATGGGCCCCCTGCATGCCCGGCTCTGTGAATGGCCCCGCCCACCCGGCAAACGACCCCCCGCCCACCCGGCAAATGACCCCCCGCCCTCCCGGCTCTGCAGGCGGCCCCCGGCGGCCCAGCGCAGCGAGAAGGGTCCCTGCCTGGACCGGCAGACGGCCCGCGCCCTCCCGGCTCTGCTAACGGCCCCGCCCGCACGGCGAACTGCCCCCCGCCAGCCCGGCAAACGGCTCCCCCCCCAGATGACGTGAAGGGAATCTAACCAAGCCTTTATGAAATAGCGAACTGGGAACTAAAACCAGAGATTGTGTCAGACCAGAGACAAGCCAGTTCCACCCCTCCCTTCGGACACTCCGGCAAGGAGCCAGGGGCCCGCCATAGCAGAGAGGGGAAGTCACCAAAGTTCGGCCAAAGAGATTCCTTCCCAGCGGAATCTACTTTAGCAGGTGTGTGACTCCCACCCACATCAGACACAAACAACCGGGAAACTTCAAAATCTCTCCGTGACCGTAAGGGCCAAAGGACTCTCGACCCCCAACTCCCCTACTGCCAGTGACGTGGGTGTGACTGTAGGGGTGGAGAGAAGCAGAGAAGACTCCCCACCCCCAACTCCCCCAACCGCCAACTGAGAGGGCGTGACAGTAGGGGCGGAGGGAAACAGAGGACACTCCAGACCCCCAACTCCTCCTACTGCCAGCGGAGTGGTCATGATTGTAGGGGCTGAGGGAGGCAGAGGGGATCCTCGACCCCCAACTCCCATTACCACCAGCGGCGACACCAATGGTCTTAGCCGCCAGATTCCGAAGGTGTGCCCACCAAAGGGGTCCGGAAAAATTAAACTATTGACTCCCAGACCACAGCTCCTCAGCCCTGGGGCTTAGATGAATGACAGAGAGAGTGCTCAGTCGTTAGGGAAATAGAGCACTTGGTGGGGCTGAAAGTGTAACCAAATCCTAGGGGAACCGCCTCCGGTGAGCAGGACCTGGCTGGCTCGCAGGAGGAAGGTGAGGAGGGGCCATAGAAGTGAAATGGCTCTGGACCAACAGGATTGAGAGGCTCCCAGGAGCCGCCTTACAGGGATTGCTGTTGACACATTGAGGGCAAAACTCAGCCCGGAGGGCACAGCTTTGCCTACAGGAAGAGAAGAAAATGGATCTCTAAGATCTAATTTTATTTCTTATTTTATTTTATTTTTCTCTCCCTTTTTCCCTCTTTCTCGCCCCTTCCAAGTTTTATTGTTCTTTCCATTCTCCTCTATGCTATCTATCTCCCTCTCCTTCTTTCTTTTCAAGAGCACCTTCCTTCCCCTTCCCCCCAACTTTCATCCCAAGCATTACATCCTCCATTTCGTGTAACTGTCTAAATGCAAATAGGTGAATGTTTCGAGGCCGTCTATAGTGCTCCTAAATACCTAGCTACTACCAACACCCTGATCCAATCGATGGTTAGTATCCCCCTTCAGTAGAGCAATCTTCTAAAGTAGCCAAGACATACTAACCCTTATACCTTCATAGCACCTAACCTAAAGTCCTAAGAACAAAAAACAAATCATTAAATGCATACAAAATCCGGAAGCCCTTTATAAATTGAATGAATCAGCTCTAAAGTACAATAAAAGCCCAACATCTATAGGCATAATCTCCCACCACAAAAGAGAGACAACAGAGATAAACAAAGCCAAAACAAATATATAGGAGAAAGCAGTTACAAAGCAGTCAAACAGAGCTGGAAAGTAATGTGAACAACATGAAAAAAACAAGGGAAAAAAGGATTACAGATAATGCAGGACAACTTAAATCTACAGGAGGACCTAGAAGCATCAGAAACATGGACAGGGAAAGAAATCAAGGCATACCTAACTCAGATGGAACGGAATTTTAGAGAAGACATGAGACAGCAAGTCCAAGAATTGAAAGTATATTTTGAAAACAAACTAAACAAACAAATTCAAACTTCAAAGAACGAGCTTTACCAGGAGATAGAGATCTTAAAAAAAAAACCAAACAGTAATTTTAGAAATACAAGAAACCATAAACCAGATTAAAAATGCTAATGAGAATATTACAAATAGACTAGATCAAGTAGAAGTCAGAACATCAGATAATGAAGACAAAATTTATCAACGTGAAAAGAATATAGTCAACACTGAAAAGATGCTTAAATCTCACGAGCAATCTATCCAAGAGATATGGGATCTCATCAAAAAACAAAATTTGAGAGTCATTGGGATAGAAGAAGGCACAGAGGTTCAAACCAAAGGAATGGACAACCTATTAAATGAAATAATCCTAGAAAACTTCCCAGAGATGAAAGATGGAATGGATTGCCAAATCCTGGAAGCCTACAGGACCCCAAACATCCAAAACTGTAATAGACCAACTCCAAGACATATAATTATGAAGATAGCCAACATACAGAACAAGGAGAGAATATTAAAAGCTACGAGGGAAAGGAGGCAGATTACATTCAGGGGTAAACCAATTAGGTTAATGGCTGATTTTTCATCACAGACTTTGAAAGCGAGAAGATCCTGGAACAATGTATTTCAAACGCTGAAAAATAATAGATTCCAACCAAGAATACTGTATCCAGCAAAATTAAGCTTCAGATTTGACAATGAAATTAAAATCTTTCACGATAAACAAAAGCTAAAAGAATTCACAGCCAGAAAACCAGCACTGCAAAGCATTTTGGGCAAAATTCTACAAGAAGAGGAATGGAAAAATAGTGCCCAAAACCAACAGCGGAGGTATCTCAGTAAAGGGGGAGGAAAACAACCAAAAAGTAAAAACTAACCAAACTAAAATAAATAAATAAATAAACATGACTGGAAGTACAAATCATATTTCAATTGTAACCTTAAATGTTAATGGACTAAACTCACCAATCAAGAGACACAGGCTAGTAACCTGGATCGAAAAAACAAATCCAACAATATGGTGCCTTCAGGAGACTCATATGATAGGAAAAGACATACACAGGCTAAAGGTGAAAGGTTGGGAAAAATCATACCACTCACATGGCCCTCGGAAGCAAGCAGGAGTGGCCATACTCATATCGAATAAAATCAACTTCAAACCTAAGTTAATCAAAAGGGATAAAGAAGGACACTATATCCTGTTAAAAGGAACTATCCACCAACAAGACATAACAATTATCAATTTATATGCACCAAATAATGGTGCTGCAACGTTCATAAAACAAACTCTCCTCAAGTTCAAGAGTCAAATTGACCACAACACAATAATTATGGGTGACTTCAACACACCGCTCTCGCCATTAGACAGATCCTCCAGACAAAAGCTGAATAAAGAAACTATAGAACTCAATAACACAATCAATAACCTAGACTTAACCGACATATATAGAATATATCAACCATCATCAAGTGGATACACGTTCTTCTCAGCAGCACATGGATCTTACTCAAAGATAGATCATATATTATGCCATAGGGCAACTCTTAGTGAATATAAAGGAGTGGAGATAATACCATGCACCATATCTGATCATAATGGAATGAAACTGGAAATCAATGATAAAAGAAGGAAGGAAAAATCTGCATCACATGGAAAATAAACAATATGTTACTGAATGATCAATGGGTTACAGAAGACATAAAGGAGGAAATCAAAAAATTCTTAGAGATAAACGACAATTCAGACACAACATACTGGAATATATGGGACACAATGAAAGCAGTTTTAAGAGGGAAATTCATTTCCTGGAGTTCATTCCTCAAAAAAAGAAAAAACCAACAAGTAAACGAACTCACACTACATCTCAAAACCCTAGAAAAGGAAGAGCAAAACAACAGCAAATATAGCAGAAGACAAGAAATAATTAAAATCAGAGCGGAAATCAACGAAATTGAAACAAAAAAAAACATTGAAAAAATTGATAAAACTAAAAGTTGGTTCTTTGAAAAAATAAATAAGATCGACAGACCCTTAGCCATGCTAACGAAGAGAAGAAGAGAGAAAACTCAAATCACTAACATACGGGATGAAAAAGGCAATATCACAACAGACACTACAGAAATACAGAAGATAATTAGAAAGTATTTTGAAACCCTATATTCTAATAAAATAGAAGACAGTGAAGACATCGATAAATTTCTTAAGTCATATGAGCTACCCAGATTGAGTCAGGAAGACACACATAATTTAAACAGACCAATAACAAAGGAAGAAATAGAAGAAGCCATCAAAAGACTACCAACCAAGAAAAGCCCTGGACCGGATGGGTATACAGCGCAGTTTTACAAAACCTTCAAAGAAGAATTAATACCAATACTTTTCAAGCTATTTCAAGAAATAGAAAAAGAAGGAGCTCTTCCAAATTCATTCTATGAGGCCAACATCACCCTGATCCCGAAACCAGACAAAGACACTTCAAAGAAAGAAAACTACAGACCAATATCTCTAATGAACATACATGCAAAAATTCTCAATAAAATCCTGGCGAATCGAATACAAAAGCATATCAAAAAAATTGTGCACCATGATCAAGTAGGATTCATCCCTGGGATTCAAGGTTGGTTCAATATACGGAAATCAATAAATATTATTCACCACATCAATAGACTTAAAGATAATAACCATATGATCGTCTCGATAGATGCAGAAAAAGCATTCGACAAAGTACAGCATCCTTTTATGTTCAAAACACTAGAAAAACTGGGGATAACAGGAACTTACCTCAACATTGTAAAAGCTATATATGCTATGCCTCAGGCTAGCATCATTCTAAATGGAGAAAAACTGAAGACATTCCCGCTAAAATCTGGAACAAGACAGGGATGCCCTCTCTCACCACTTCTATTTAATTTAGTCCTTGAAATACTAGCCAGAGCAATTAGACAGACAAAAGAAATTAAAGGCATAAAAATAGGAAAAGAAGAACTTAAAATATCACTATTTGCGAACGATATGATCCTATACCTAGAAGACACAAAAGGGTCTACAAAGAAACTACTAGAACTAATAAATGAATTCAGCAAAGTGGCAGGATATAAAATCAACATGCATAAATCAAAGGCATTCCTGTATATCAGCAACAAAACTTCTGAAATGGAAATGAGGAAAACCACCCCATTCACAATATCCTCAAAAAAAAATAAAATACTTGGGAATCAACCTAACAAAAGAGGTGAAAGATTTATACAATGAAAACTACAGAACCCTAAAGAGAGAGATAGAAGAAGATCTTAGAAGATGGAAAAATGTACCCTGTTCATGGATAGGCAGAACCAACATCATCAAAATGGCGATATTACCCAAAGTTCTCTACAGGTTCAACACAATGCCAATCAAAATCCCAACGGCATTTCTGGTAGAAATAGATAAAGCTATCATGAAATTCATATGGAAAAACAAAAGACCCAGAATAGCAAAAGCAATTCTAAGCAGGAAGTATGAATCGGGAGGTATAGCGATACCAGATTTCAAACTGTACTACAGAGCAATAGTAACAAAAACAGCATGGTACTGGTACCAAAACAGGCAGGTGAACCAATGGTACAGAATAGAGGACTCAGAGACCAATCCACAAAAATTACAACTTTCTTATATTTGATATAGGCGCTAAAAGCATGCAATGGAGAAAGGATAGCATCTTCAACAAATGGTGCTGGGAAAACTGGAAATCCATATACAACAAAATGAAGCTGAACCCCTTTCTCTCGCCATGCACAAAAGTTAATTCAAAATGGATCAAGGAGCTAGATATCAAATCAGAGACTCTGCACCTGATAGAAGAAAAAGTTGGCTCCGATCTACATATTGTGGGGTCGGGCTCCAAATTCCTTAATAGGACGCCCATAGCCCAAGAGTTAAATACAAGAATAAACAAATGGGACTTACTTAAACTAAAAAGTTTTTTCTCAGCAAGAGAAACAATAAGAGAGGTAAATAGGGAACCTACATCCTGGGAACAAATTTTTACTCCTCACACTTCAGATAGAGCCCTAATATCCAGAATATACAAAGAACTCAAAAAATTAAACAATAAGATAACAAACAACCCTATCAACAAATGGGCCAAGGACCTGAACAGACACTTCTCAGAGGAGGACACACAATCAATCAATAAGTACATGAAAAAATGCTCACCATCTCTAGCAGTCAGAGAAATGCAAATCAAAACCACCCTAAGATACCATCTCACTCCAGTTAGATTGGCAGCCATTATGAAGTCAAACAACAACAAGTGCTGGTGAGGATGTGGGGAAAAGGGTACAATTGTACATTGCTGGTGGGACTGCAAATTGGTGCGGCCAATTTGGAAAGCAGTATGGAGATTCCTAGGAAAGCTGGGAATGGAACCACCATTTGACCCAGATATCACCCTTCTCGGTCTATTCCCCGAGGACCTTAAAAGAGCATACTATAGGGATACTGCCACATCAATGATCATAGCAGCACAATTCACAATAGCTATTCTTTGGAATCAACCTAGATGCCCTTCAATAGATGAATGGATTAAAAAACTGTGGCATTTATACACAATGGAGTATTACGCAGCACTAAAAAACGACAAAATCATGGATTTTGCAGGGAAATGGATGGCATTAGAGCAGATTATGCTAAGTGAAGCTAGTCAATCCTTAAAAAACAAATGCCAAATGTGTTCTTTGATATAAAGAGAGCAACTAAGATCAGAACAGGGAAGAAGAGCATGAGGAAAAGATTAACATTAAACAGAGTCGAGTGGGGGGAGAGAAAGGGAGAGAGAAGGGAAACTGTATGGAAATGGAAGGAGACCCTCATTGTTACACAAAATTACATATAAGAGTTTGTGAGGGGAAAGGGGAAAAAAAACAAGGGAGAGAATTAAACAACAACAGATGGGGTAGAGAGGGAAGATGAGAGGGAAGGGGAGGGGGGATAGTAGGGGATAGGAAAGGTAGCAGAATACAACAGTCATTAATATGGTATTATGTAAAAATGTGGATGTGTAACTGATGTGATTCTGCAACTTGTATTTGGGGTAAAAAATGGGAGTTCATAACCCACTTGAATCAAATGTATGGGAGATGATATGTCATGAGCTTTGTAATGTTTTGAACAACCAATTACAAAAAAAAAACTAACAAAAGGCAAATGATAAGAGATACCACAACATGTTGATTTGTCATGGATGGTTATTTTCCAAATTTACTCCTCAGATATGTATGGTACCACTTTTTTTCCTCGAAGATATAGGATGCATAATAAGAGCTTGAGTAATTTTGCAGCATTCTACTAAATTTGATTTTATTAAATATATTTGATCAATAAATTAAACTCTAGACCCCTTTAAACATCTTCTCGTACTTTGTTTAAACAGAGTACACTTAGGGAAACAATGACTGGGCAATTAATAAATTTGAAAAATACATGATTCTCTCTTAAAATATGGAAATACCCTTAGATCCTTTAAAATTATTTATGTTTTACCATAAGGATGGCTGTAATAAACCCAGACAGGATACATGCATCTGCAACTGAGAGAATATGAAGCAGGAGGCTCACGTTAGGTAAAGATCAGGGAAACTTCAGGGGAGGAGAAAATATGATACACTTCATCAAACTTTTTTATTCATTCTCCTAAGAAAATTCAATAGAAAGCAAATCTTTCATTAGAAACCCTATGAAGAATATGGTTGAGTAGAAAAATAGTCATTTTCAAATCAGGAATAATATCCCAGAAATCAATTGTGGGTATATGAAGAGACTAACAAGCTAGATTTGGACATATCATTTTAAATAAAATAATGACTTAATGATATGATATGTTTTTCTCTCAGAAAGAAAAGTTCTTAAACTAACACCCAGATATATATCTCTCTCTCTCTCTCCCTCTCTCTCCCTCTCTCTCTCTCTCCCTCTCTCTCCCTCCCTCTCTCTCCCTCTCTCTCTCTCTCTCTCTCTCTCTCTCCCGCTCTACCCGTGATTGAACTCAGGGGCACTGGACCACAGAGCCACATCCCTAGCCCTATTTTGTATTTTATTTAGAAACAGGGTCTCAATGAGTTGTTTAGAGCCTCACTAAATTACTGAGGCTGCCTTTGAACTAGTGATTCTCCTGCCTCAGCCTCCTGAGCCACTGGGATTACAGGCATGCACCACCACACCAAACCAGAGATCTTAAGCACTACACCAAAGGCAGCAATTTCTGGGGTTGGTGGGTCCCAGGACATTTTACAAAACATATAACCACTCTTAATTTAATTTATAAGAATAGACAACTAACATTGGTTAGTAGAGAAAAAAATCAGTCAGGTGATCACTACACTAATAGATAAAGGAAATAATAGCTTTTCAGAAATCTGATAAGAAACTATTCTTATAAATTCTGATCTCATTGGTCCTATAAACCAAATTCTACTCTGGACCCAAAACTTACCTTGTTTGATTTTTCAAAGAAGTATTCACATATGCTATTGGTTCTTCTGTTTTGAAATATTTTTTAAATTTATTTTTTTAGTTATGATATACCAGGATGCACCCTGATATAATCACAAAAGCATGAAGCCCATTCTGCTTTAATTCAGTCCCAAGCACTTCCCTCCCAGCACCCTCCCTCCACTCCACAGATCCTACTTCAATCCATTTACAGTTAGTTTCTTTTTTTTTTTCTAAATTAGTATCCTAAAGATAAACCCAATGTCAGGGTCTATTGTGGCCACATCTATGCATGCTCATATGAAAGTCTGGTCAGAATCATTTCACTGTTCTTCCCTTTTCCTGTTCCTTTGATAGAAGTTAGAAAATAGCAAGTTTAACCCTAAGTTTAACCTTGTAAAATAGAAGAAAATAACTGTTGACTGATCATATTTCTTCTTCTGTAAAGTACCTGTTTAATTTCGTTGTCCATTTGTTAATTGGATTATTTGGGGGTTTCTTTGGTGTTAAGTTTTTTTGAGTTCTTTATATATCCTGGAGATTAATGCTCTATCTGAGGTGCAGATGGCAAAGATTTTCTCCCATTCTATGGGCTCTCTCTTCATGTTCTCTATTCTTTCCTTTGCTATCAAGAAGATTTTCAGTTTGATTCCATTCCATTTGTTAATTCTTTTTTTAAATAATTTTTATTGTTGGTTGTTCAAAACATTACATAGTTTCTTGATATATCATATTTCACATTTTGATTCAAGTGGGTTATGAACTCCCATTTTTACCCCGTATACAGATTACAGAATCACATCAGTTACACATACACTGATTTACATATTGCCATACTAGTGTCTGTTGTATTCTGCTGCCTTTCCTATCCTCTACTATCCCCCCTCCCCTCCCCTCCCCTCCCCTCTTCCATTTGTTAATTCTTGATTTTACTTCTTGTGCTTTAGAAGTCTGGTTATGGAAGTCAGTTCCTAAGCAATCTTGATGGAGATTTGGGCCCATTTTTTTTCTATTAGGCACAGAGTCTCTTTTCTAGTGCCTAAGTGCTTGATGCACTTTGAGTTGAATTTTGTGAAGGGTGAGATACAAGGGTTGAATTTCATTTTGTTTCATATGGATTTCCAGTTTTCCCAGCACCATTTGTTGAACAGGCTATTGTATCTCAAATGTATGGTCTTGGAACCTTTTTCTAAGCATGAGACAATTGTATAATGATCGGACAACAAATATATGAAAAAATGTTCAACATCTCTACTAGTTAAGGAAATGCAAACTCAAACTACACTAAGATTTTATCTCATTCCAGTCAGATTGGCAATTATTAAGAATACAAGGAAAAATAAGTGTGGCTAGGATGTGAGGAAAATGGTACACTCATACATTGCTTGTGGAACTGCAACTTTGAGCAACCACTCTAGAAAGTACTATGGATATTCATCAGAAAACTTGAAATGGAACTACCATTTGACCAAGTTATTCCACTCCTAAGTTTATACCCAAAGGACTTAAAAATATATTACAGTGACATAGCCTCATCAATGTTTATAGAAGCTCAAGTCACAATATCTAAACTATGGAACCAGCCTAGGTGCCCTTCATCAGATGAATTGATCAAGAAAATATGGTATATATCCACAATGGAATATTACTGCACCATGAGGAAGAATGAAATCATGGCGTTTGCCAGTAAATATATGAAACTGGAGACTAGTATGCTAAGTGAAATAAGCCAATCTCCCAAAACCAAAGGCCAATTTTTTTTCTGATATGCAGATGCTAACTCACAATAAACTGGGCCGGCGGGGCGGGGGGGGGGGGCGGTTAAGGAAGAATAGAAGTACTTTGGATTAGACAAAGGGGAATGAAGGGAAGGGAAGAGAAATGGGAATAGGAAAGATAGTAGAAATAATTGGACATTACTATCCTGTATCCATATATGATTACACGACCAATGTAATTCCATATCATGTACAACTGGAAGAATGGGAAGTTATATTCCTTTAAGTATAATATGTCAAAATACATTCTACTGTCATGTATAGCTAATAAGAACAAATTAAAATAGAAGAAAATAAAGTATAAGGGCACACCTTTTGCTTTAACAAAACATTTAATAGAATAACAACAAAATAACACCTATATGCATGGCAGTATTTTATTGCAGTTCCAACAAAAAAATGCATTCCCTTGTTTTTAGTTTATAATAACGGTTATCTTATCTGTTACCAATCATTATTTTAATAAATTTCATATCTGTTTTCAGTCATTCTTTTGAATTTAAATGTATTCCCTTCTTCTGAAAATCTTCAAATTATTTATCCTCTTATTGATGACTCTCATATTTAAGGGTTCAGTTAAGTACACTGTTCTTGTTAAAGAAAGCTTAGGCCTCGGAAAGGTGGGGGAAAACACATTACAATGATAAAGAGGTTTTCATTTCTAGTGTTTCATTAATCATACCAGGTAAACAGCTGCCGGTACATAAATCTAAATCTAACCATATAAATTACATATAACAGTCTCTTTTGTAATTTATAAATACTTCAGTATTTATTTCTTTAGGAAAAGATCTGCATCATTATTATACCAAATAATTTAATAATGATTTAAACACAATTGTAATTAAGAACAATTAAAACTTCATCTTTAAATAATTTTGAATTTTTCCTTCTATTTATAGTATTTCTTCTTCATCTTTTTCTTTGATCTCTAACCATTCTGTATGATATTGAGATATAAAAAGGCATTGTAGCTTAAATTTCAAGAAATCTCTATATTATGAGTAGCCTTCAGAGTTATGCTTTTGTGATGATATGGGAGGTGGTAAACATTATCATAATTCATTAAACTATACATTAATTTAGCTTCCTGTGTCTGCCTTTTATTTTACAATGAGGTAACAATAATCTTTTAAAATTGATTGTACCAGTTGAAAAAAGCCTAATTGTCCATTGCCTGTCATTGTTTTCCTTTGGTAGCAAGGAATATGTAATAGTGAGTTTATGGGAAACAAGTAATTTTTGTAAAAGTAAACCACCAAGATAGGAATTGGCCTGGTTCACTTTACTTTCTAAGAGATGCCATCTACTACCAGATCTGCCCCAGATGGTCAACAGAAAAGCATCAACCAAATAGGCTAGATTACTCACTGAATTAATGGTGTTTTTCCATAAAAGCATTTGCATAGGTACTAAAATCAAGACATTAAAAAGCTATAACTGAATCTACATTATAGGATAAACTATGTGCTGAATTTTAAATAGTTTCGATAAGCATAAATGCATGTGTTGTATCATAAATGCACACAGTAAATTGGAGCATTGATGTGGTTTTACAAAGTATATGTTGCTTACAAAGCTCAGGGAGTTAACACAAGTAAATGGGAAAATTATAAGAAAATAGAGGTAGAAACTGGTGAAGAATATATGCATACTCTAAAATAGGGCAGCTATACATTGAACACAAATTATTTCCACATAAGAATGCAAGTATATACATGACAAATCATCTGAGTGTTCATAATAATCCAGAAATTTCAATTTATATTAAAATTTCCCAATTTCTAAATCACTGAACATCTAAAAATAAAAATAAACCCATTATTGGTCACTTTGCAAACTTTGTTAAAAGCCAGCAGGTATTCTTCCATAGATAGAATATTTGTGGAACTACTTGGTTTGACTCTGAAGTGAAAAGGATAATGTCTATTCTCATTCTCATCTGTATTGTCTTCCTCCCTTGACCTTGTTTGGTATTTCTGTGTTCATATTCTGTGCTATTTGAGATTTTGTATATGGCTTAATATTAATAGCTAATATTAATATTTGAATCTCTTGCTCAATGTTCAGGCTTAAAAATTCAAACCCTTTCTATATCTATAAATAAATACACCGATGTGTCTATTCCTTTGCTCTTTCCCCTCCTATTTACTACAGTTCAATATGATCAGTACTGGAATGTTAGAACTTCTGGCATCTTAGAAAAGCATTAGTTTCTACTCAGGAAAGTAGTCTCAGGAAAGTAGCTTTGGAAGTACACCGAGATGGAATTTTATAAATTCCCTTAACTTGAAGAGAGAAAGGAATGTCTTGTGTAGAGGAATCTGCTCCCAGAAACTGTTACTTCTGGTTATTTCATGTTTTACACTACCAACAATTGAATTAAGAGGTGTTAGGTACCATATTTTTATGTGTAATCACACCACTATATAATCTTATCAGAGTGCTTACTATCCATCTCCTTTACTAGAGTATGAACACTGAAGGCAGGGACTATATATTGTTCATTTCATTATACATACTTTCAAGCACAGTGTCTGGCACATAGCAGATGGTCAATAAATATTTGTCAAATGAATGAATGAATGAATATATCCATTCTGTATAGATATTTTCTATGCCTCCCTCCACTGAGCTAAATCAAAACTAGCTGTTATCAATGAAAATGAAGCATGAAAACCATGACAGGCAGGGTCCATGTATATAATCCACAGATCATTAACCAAAAGGTGTGGCAGACATTCTAGTATGGAAGAATACATCAATGTGATGCAAATATTCTACATTAGAATATATTCTTAAGAGCTCCAGTAGGCAGAATGACAATTCTCAAAGATATACACATCTTAACCAATAAAAGCATTGAATATAAATTGTTCCCTTGCAGGACAAAAGGGACTTTGGGGATGTGATTAACATGTTAGAACTTCAGATGGTAAGATTATACTAGATTATCCAGGTGAAACCAATCTTATCATATGAGTCTTTAAAAGCAGGTAATATTTACCAGCTGTGTTTGTATAGAGAGGTAACAATGTTTCAGAAAGGATCAGAAAGATGTAATTTTGCTGGCTTTCAAGATGGAAAAAGGGGAGCATGAGATGAGGAGTATAGATAGCCTCTAAATTTTTCTACAGCCTCTGGAGGGAACACAGTCATAGTGACACCTTAATTTTAGCCCAGTGAAACCCATGATGAATTTCAAGTCTAAGTAACTATAGGATACTAAGCATATGTTTTTGAAGCCAGTAAGTTTGTGGAAGATTTTATAGCTTCAACAGGAATGTAATGCAAGAACAAAGTCAGTTTAAGTCATATTAAAAAGTTGCTGGCCATACTCTATTTGTAGATTTAATTTTCTTTATTGAACACTTGTTAACTATAAGACAAAAACTATCATAAAGCCCTCATAGGCCAAACTATAACATGCCTTAATGGCAGCAATGTTCAATACAATTCTTTATAAGCATTCCTTTTGTCTTTAACAACATTTATTCAGAGTTTGGTGATTAACATGAAAAATTTATCTGACTGCCATGCATCATTATTCAGCTGGCTGGGAGTGCAAGTCCTTCAGATGATACTACTTAAACTGACATTTACAAACTCCTTTGTAAGGCCCTCTAGAATAGGAACTATAACAAGAATTGCTAAAGCATGAGTCTATTTTTTAAAGGTATCTTATATCACACAACTGTGGGGACCAAAAAGCATTATTGGTCAGGTATTCTTACTCATTTACAGAAGAATCTCTCTTGAGCTTGAAAGTAATATGGACTCTGCCCTCTTTTCCTAAGGGAACTTCAAGTGTTTACTTATTTCTCCCCTCCAGATCATCACTGTTATGTTTTGAATATATGACACAGTATAAGTCCTTCACTAGATGTGGCTACCCAATCTTGAACTTCTAGACTCCTGAACTTTGATCTAAATAAACATTTCTTTTATAAATCATCCAGTCTCAGATTTTTCTGTTATAGCAGCAGAGAAAGACTAAGATAAGATGATCACCAACAATATCTCAAAGGACAGCTTATATATGAAAGCACTTTGAAAGTAAAATTAGTATATAAATGTAAAGTACGATGAATACTACCAACTTACTTCAATTTTGTCACTTTCCTCTTCAAGGCTCTATCCAAACCTAGTATCCTCATTAATAATGACAATAACAACTCATATTTTCAGTATTCCTTTACCTATATCATCTCATTCTTTTCACACACAAACAACAACAACAGAAAACAAATCCTTTGACATAGGAAGCTCAGGGCTCAGGTTTTACTAATTTCATGAACAGAAGAGGGAATTGAGGTCAAAACTATGTAACTGAAACTTTGTGAATTTACAAAAAAGCCATTGAATTACACAAGTTAAATGGGTGAATTATATGTTTATATGAATCATATAAAGCTATTTTATAAAAAGTCATTTTTACCTGCAAATTAAAAAAATATATAAGAGCCTGGCCTAAGTTTTCATAAAAAGTCATTTTCATAGCTGGTTCTGAAAATTACCGATGGAGATCTGAAAATAATTGATCTGAAAAAAACTGATGGAGACTCAGGAAGTGCAAAAAACATAGAAGCATTAACAGTGTTTACTAAACCACTAAATGTCAGATCATGAGACATGATCACTTTAAGTTCTCC
Source organism: Marmota flaviventris (assembly GCF_047511675.1). Lineage (NCBI taxonomy): Eukaryota > Metazoa > Chordata > Mammalia > Rodentia > Sciuridae > Marmota > Marmota flaviventris. Next base: position 100,669,219 of record NC_092518.1, read on the forward strand.
TCACCTCATCCGCCTACAAAAGCTTTTAAGTTTCATCATGACTTGATCAACTCCTCAGGTACAATGTTCAGCCTGAACCTAGAGGTGAAGGCTGTCAACAGATGCATCTCTGTAAAACAAGTCAGACAGAAGCAGTGACAGTGAAGCAGAATTGCCAATGTGCTTTCCCAAAGGATTGTGTTCAATGCCATTTGTTCAGTTTGTCTCATATATAATGTCCAAGATTATATCTGATATAATGGTGGATATTTAAAGCTTATTTACTTTTTTATATGAATTAGATCTTTGTGTAACATAAAGAAGCTTTATCTGCTAAGTATTCCATATAATAATTTGCATGCCGACTTTTAACAAAGAAAAAGCTGCATTCTCATCCAAAGTTACAAGACAACAAAACTGAGAGCTTGGGGTAACCATTGTTCTTAATTTTTTTCCATTAGTAAAATAATATGGATTTTGTTATGAAACAAATATCATTGAGAATTTTCTAGGCAGAATTGTATATCACTCCCCATCCCCATAAATGATGTATGCTGATTTTACTTCCACATAATTCCCAGTGTGTACCTGATCTATGAACTGACATTTCTTTGTGAATATTTAAGCTAATGTCTGTTCGGTCTCCTGTGCAGAATCAAACAAAACTTTTCTCATTCAATTTTAGTTGAGTGTTATGTATTTGCTTATGAATGTTGTCTGGAAAAAATGGGTCATCTATTTTAAAGAGATTATTTGGTATCTGTATAAATGAGGGTCCCTAAAAGGCTTTTGGGGGATTTTATTCTCAAAGAACACATTTCAAAGAAGCTTTACATTTACCCAGACTATAGAAAGCTATCCCAGCTGGAAAATGAAAATACCATCTCACTAATTACATCCTTTCATTACTGGAATAAAGTTCTGTTTGATGTACCAGTGCTGTTTCAGTAAATGATAAGTTCAAATGTCTTTTTCTGAAGATGAAGGACATTTAGTACACTTCATTGTCTTTAGAGTTATATCATCCCCCAAATGCATGATGACCTGCTTATTATGGGAAACCTTTTACAAGTGTCATTTTCTTGTTTCAGAATTAAAATTTGACTAGATTCATCTTATATTTCACAACTTGGGTAATAGACCTGTAAGAATGCATAAGAACTTTTCAGTTTCCCTAATTTGTTAGTCATCTTTAACTTGCTGTATGTGGAATACCTGACAAGAACAACTTAGAAGAAGAAAAGTTCGTTTTGGGTCATGGTTTCAGAAGTTCAGTCTATGGTCAGATGAATCCATTGCTCTTGAGATGAGACAGAACATCATGGTGGAAAGGCATGGCAGAGGAACACTGCTCAGCATATGGCAGCCAAGAAGCAGAGAATGAAAAATAGAGTCAGGGACAAGATAGAGCCCAAGGGCATATTCCCAGTGATGTACTTCCTCTAACCACTACCTATCTGCATATAGTTACCACTCAGATATTCATCAAAACACTAAATCCATCAAATTGATTAATCCATTGATGAGGTTACAGCTCTCAGAGCTCTCATAATCTAATCATTTCTCCTATGAATATTTTTGCATTGTCTAACACATGATCTTTTGGGGGAACATTAAAGAACCAAACAATAATACCAAATAAAAAGACTTTCAGATTTAATTCTAATTTTGATTGATTTTACATACACATCCACGTGAGCTCCTGTCATATCCCAGTACATTTGGGCAATTTTTAAACCAATTATCTTTCTCCCACATCTTTAATATTTATTCGCCTGATTCAAGTTTTACCTCCATTATCCTTGTTTGACAACTGAAATTCCTACCTGAATATTAACTATATTATATTAAAGATTTATTTTAATATGTTCCTGAATTTAGTGAGTTAGGAGAATGTAGCCAAAACAGAAAGAGGAAATAGAAAATTTCACAAAGCAGAAAGGATGGAAGGGGCCTTAGAAATCATCTGGTCTGTTTCATGTATTTGGAAATCTTACATCTATGGAAACAATTCATGAAAAAATGAATAACTTATTAAAATTCATGATTAATAATTATGAGAAATGTTGGCCATAAAACTCGGGTTCCCTAGTGTATTTCTGTTTGTTCCTCTACTAACTTAACCTGCTTCGTATATTTACATAAATTTGTGCATCTCACCACCTTATGGCTCCCAAAACATTTCTCGTCATTTGCCCAACTTATTTTTTTTTGCTCTTTTTATTTTCCTCTTTTACATTTGCATAATATTCTGTGCATATTTTCATTATAGTACTCAATTCTGCACAACATATTTGACTATGAATTTCATGAGAGAAGGAACTCAGTCTTGTTATCTCTGAAACTTCATGTAAAAACTACACCTGGCACAAAAGAAGTATATATGAAATGTTTGTAGAATCAAGTTGGATTTTAAATTTCAGACTGAAAATTCAAATTAAAACTCCATTCAGATGCAATTTTCACCTACTGAATTGAAAAAAAATAATCCTCCAAGTTTAATAACAACACACATATTTTGTTGGTGAGGGCAGGAAAAAAACAGACATCTGAATTGCTGCTGCTGGGAATGCAAAGTAATATAATCTTGGTGAAATGTAATTTAGCAAAAATACTCAGGAAAACTATACGTATATTTAGCATTTAACTCAGCAATTTCTCTTGGAGAAATTGATTAAAAAGATATATTAGCAAAAGGATATGTATATAATATTACATACTACATCACTATTCATAATAGAAAAATACTGGAAAATCAACCAATTTTTACAAATAGACAACAGTACACTATAAAGTGAAGTATTGTGAAGGTTTAAATAAGGATGGGAAATACCTGTACAACTTATTATCAGATAATTGTTAGGATATATTGCTCAATAAAAAGTATGAAGGTGAATAAAAAATTATAATAATGTTTTATACTTTAATAATACAATAGTATAATACTTTATTATAATTCTTTCTTAAAAAAATTTTTAGTACCAGGAATTGTACCCAGGGTCATTTAACCACTGAGCCACATTCCCAGGCCCTTTTTGTATTTTATGAGAGACAAGGACTCATTGAGTTGCTCAGGACCTTGGAAAGTTGTTGAGGTTGGCTTTGAACTTACAATCCTCCTGCCTCAGCCTCCTGAGCCTTGGGGATTACAGGTATATACCACCATGCCCAGCTAATGCTTCTTAACATAGTATTTTTTTGTGTGTGTTTTCTCATACAATTTACTTTTAAATTAATTTTCTTACACAAATGGAGCACAACATTTTATTTCTCTAGTTGTACATGTAGAGCCACAGCATTTGTGCAATCGTACCCATACATAGGGGTAATAATGCCCATCTCATTCTACCATCACCCCCCACACATTCCCCTCCCTTCCTTTCCCTCCCTTCTGCTCAATCTAAAGTTCCTCCATTCTACCCTTGCCCCCTGCCCATTATGGATCAACATGTACTTATTAGAGAAAACACTTGGCCTTTGTTTTGGGGGATTGGCTTACATCACTTAGCATAATATTCTCTAACTCCATATATTTACCCATAAATACCATAATTTCATTCTTCTTTAAGGCTGAATAGTATTCCATTATGTATATATACCACAGTTTCTTTATCTATTCATCTATTGAAGGACATCTTGGATGTTTCCACAGTTTAGATATTATTAATTGAGCTGCTATAAACATTGATGAGGCTGCATCACTGTAGTATGTTTTCATAAGTCCTTTGGATATAGACCTAGGAGTGGGATAGCTAGATTAAATGGTGGTTTCATCTTAACATAGTATTTTATTATTTGTCTACCATTTATCTGAAATATATTTATTTTAATAAGAGTAAAAACTAAACAATAAATCATAAAACTACAAAATAATGTTTACTAATAGGAGAAGTGAAGGAATTGTGTAAAAGGTAAGATGATAAAAGCTTGTTTTTTGTTTTGCTTCATAGACTATACCCTGGTTCTGAATATACCTTATTTTGTAGCTTTCACCTTTAAATCACATCAATATTTTATATAATTATAAAACAAATTCCTTGAAAAAAGCAATTCCTAAAATTAGAAAGTAACATGAAACAAATAATTTAATAATGTATCTGATGTACATAATAGCCACAAGGAACAATCCTAATGGATTTTAAAATTATAATAATTTGGGGGTACTGAATTATTTAGATTTGACTTAAGGATAAGATGACTTCAAAAAGCATGTTACTAGTTTTTGTTGTTGTTGTTGTTATTGTTGTAGTAGTTATCATTTTTTCAGTATTATTTTAGTATCTGTATTAGTACACAATATCAATTTTGTTATTCTGAGGTTAAACCAATTAATAGTGAGGTCATTATAAAGCATAATTTTTAGTACAATTAAAAGAAAATACATATGTAAAAATGAAGATAAGTAAAATAGGAATAGAAAGTATTATTGGTACAACTTATAATAAGCTTACTCTAAAAGCAAACAAAAGGAACATATATTCTCTATCTTTGTATACTTTAAAAGACCTAGAAACAATGACAAGTCCAATGGCATTCCTAGTGCCCAAATCATGTTTTTAAAAAACATTTTAGTTGCAGATGGACACAATACCTTTATTTTATTTATTTTTACGTGGTGCTGAGGATTGAACCCAGTACCTCATATGTGCTAGGCAAGCATCCAACACTGAGCTACAACCCAGCTTCCAAATCATGGTTTTAGAATATAACTTCCTACTCAAAGGAACCACGGCTCTTTTGGAAAATGGCTGGTTGTAGTATGGGTGCAGGAAATGTACAAATGAGCCTGGAACATATTTCTACATCACAAAGCAAGGAAACCATCAAAAAGTTCTAGGGCCATGTCATAATGATTATGGATAAAGAAAACACAGTATAAGTATGCAATAGAATTTTATTTAGATGTAAAAATAGAAAATCCTGTCATTTGTGTCAACATGAATGAACCTGGAGGATATTATGCTAAATGAGATAAGCCAAGCACAGAAAGAAAACTACAGCATTTTCTCATTCATATGGAGAATCTAAAAATGTCCAACTCAGAAGAAGAGAGAATGGTGGGGCAAGGGCTAGGGAAAAGGGGAGATGCCAGTCAAATGTATAAACTTCCAGTTATAAGATGAAGAAGTTCTGAGCATCTAGCATATAGCATTACTATATTCATTAATTCCTTGTTGTCTATTTATAAACTTTGTTATGAGAGTAGATATCTGTCTATATTCCTCCCAAAATTGTAACTATGTGTGGTAATAAATGTTGATTAATTTCATTTTAGTAATCACTTCACAATTTATATGTATATCAAATCATCATGTCATACTCTCTAAACTTTTATTTATTAATTATACTTCAATAAAACTGAAAAAAGAAAAAAGAACAAAGATGAAAAAACTGAATGGCTTAAGATGGAATCATTAGCAAGGACAGTAGCTACAATAAGTTTAAATACATCAAACTATGTTGAAATTGATGATTTCATAATAACTCTAAAATGAAATATGATTTACTCTTGGGGATGCCAAGAAAGAAATCCATTATCCTAAAAACTGGTGAGAGAGGAACAATAACCATTTATTTTGCTTTTTTATATGACCCACATCTTAAGCAGTAAAACAATAGAAATTTATCTTTGTATAAGTATCCATGCTACTAAATGAAGAAAATATGGTAGTATGAAAATATCATCATTTGAATTGATCGTTTAGGATATAATCATCAATGGATGAGAGCACCACAAAAAAGGACAGTTAGATACCATATACTGAAAAGGCAAGAACCTTGCACCATCTATGATGTAGTCTTGTCCAAAAAATTAATATCTAATCAAGCAAGTATATCCAACCATTAATTTACAGAAAATACAAGGGACAGAAAGACAGGTTAATGACACCATGAGAATGCAAGCAAAAACCAGACTGCAAGATCTTCCACAGATAAAATAGTCTCAAAAAATTGCAAAGAAAAATCACACATCAGAGAAGCTAGTGATTAAAACAGATTTAAGAGATATGCTAATCAATTGAAATATATGAATGGACATTATTTGAATTCAAATTTAAACACATTATAAAAGGTAATTTTTGAGTAATGGATATTTAATAACACAAAATAATTTTTCTAATTTATTTTTGGAAATAATATTTAAAAGGCACTTAACTTTTAGAATTTAGCTCAAAATATTTTCAAACAAAATAATAATATATATAAAATTTTCTTTAAAATAATCCCAAATCTGTGGCTGGGGTATAGAAGAACAAGTTCAGTCATGAATTGTGTAACTAACTAGTGGGATAGACATGTGGGTGTTACAGCAGCAGGACATCATAAGTAATAATGATGCTCAAGAAACAGGTAGCATTGTCTTTGTCCTATTTATTCAATAGGAGAAGGATTATAGTATAACAAAAGGAGAGCATCGAGACCTAGTCTCAAACAAAATGGAACGAACAAAGGATAGGCAATGTAGGAATCTCTCAATTTTTTCTGGGAGTTGCAGAAGGGGTTTTGTGTACAAATTAAAGAATAAAAACAGGAGTCATGTGATACAAATTTGACATCTAATAGCAATTGATGTTATTAGGCAATTCATGTTGTCATGGTCAATATTATGAAAAAGCTCATTTGGATAGCGGATATGATTATAAATACCTGGATGACCTATGAAATTGGCATGAAAAGTAGGTGAGTCTAAGCTTATAGGCTAAAGACATTAGTGCCTATAACTAAATAGGGATGGGAAAAGCAGGTACTGACCCACTCTTTTTACTGCCATGCTGCTAGCCCTGACTGTTGTATTTTCCTGTTAATGTGCCACTATTCATCTTTTAAAATTTAGGTCAAATGTCAATTCTTCTAGGAAACATTTCCTGATTTCTTAGATTATTCCCTTTTTAAAACCCCAGAGTGTTGCACCTATAATTATTTTATCACATTTATTTTTTTTAACTTTTTATTTTCCCTTGTGTATTTACATTGTACCTATAAAATTATAAATTCCTGAAGACAAGGATCTTATCTCCACATTTTTTATCTTCCTCACCACAGAATAATACTATAAAAGTATGTATTTGGAAGTCTGATTTTCTATCCAATTGAAAAGTTGATTCAAATCTTCAGGTTTAAAATCACGCTGGCTAGCTGTTCCTGTTTCACACTCTCCCACTTTCCAACAATAATGCATATGAAGACAGGAAAAAAGACAAAAAAAAATAATAATGCTAAAAAGTAAGACTGACAAGCAAGTAATTGCCAAAACCTGGAACCATTTTTTTTCTCTAATTATAGGACATACAGAATGAAATTGGCAATTATAATTGGAAGCTGGCACATGCTTTGTAAGTTAAAATGAAGTACACCTGTTGTCCTGAAAGAAACGGAGAGAGGTGTCATATCTCCCACACTGCCTGGCTACAGAATATATACCATTCAGAAACACAGCACAACCAATATATTGCAGGTCTTTTTTAGGTGACCAGAACACTATTATATCCTTCTAGCAATGCTTACCTTTCTAATTCATTCAGGGCCTATAATCAAGAAAACAGTGTGACAGAAAGCATGGCATAAGATAGGAATTGGCAGAGATATACTGTATGCTGCAAGTAATAGATCCAAGGTCACAAGATCTATTTAAATTAGAAAAGAGGTTACATGCCTGAGATAGCCTCACATGCACACATATCTTGGAAAATTGAGCACATGCTCTATTATAGCCCCTATTAAACCAGACACCCTGTATACAGTGTAAACTTCACAACCAAATGTGACCACTGGGAAGAGTCCCAGTAAATAAAATGCTATCAAAGGAGGAAGACACAGGACCATAATTGACAATAGCAGATGCTGAAGCTTAAGGTTTCAGAAAAATGAACACAGAACACTAAAACATAAATTGAGATCCCACATTGATCTAATAGTTTGTTTAGACAAGTGTTTGTCATCTGGAAAGCAGAGACACTCTTTACCCTGAGAGGACATTACCCAATGTGTGAAGACATCTTTGGTTGTTACAACTAAAGGATAAGGGAGGTGTGAATTGAATCAAGTGGGTATAGTCCAGGGATGCTGCTAAACATCCTCCAATGTCCAGAAATATTGCTTATCAAAAGGAATTATCTGGCCCAAAAAGTTAACAGCATCAAAGATTTTTAAAAAAAAAAAACCTGAATTAGATAAAAGATTGCCTACTACCATTCTATCCATATACAAATTGGAAAAGACCTGGGAATAGTGGGTACCTAATAGTGCTTACAACATTGGGACAGAGTAGAGCTCTCCTTTATCCAATAGAAATAAGGGGAATAATTTAATAACATGGGGTTGATAAACAGATACTGCAGAAAAAAAGAAAAGTGATATTTTTGAAAAGCAATATTTTTAGTGGAGGAGCAGACTCACAATTTTTGGCTCTAGGAAGCATGAGAAAAAACTGAAACCTCTTAGCATTCTAAATAGGATTCAACAAGACACCATCTCTATGAAATAAGGAGAGAGAAAACTAAAAGATAACAGGATGCAATATGAAGGCATCTGGATTATATAAAAAGGAACTGTGTAGAAAAATCATTTAAAAGAAACCAAAATAGCAAACCATAAATAAAACACAGTCCATAAATAAAAATGAAAAGAACTGTCACTTAGTAAAATCAGTGAAATTGAAGGCAAATTATGAAACAATAGCAGGGAGGAAAAGACAGGTGATGACAATAAAAAAAATAAAAAGAATGGAGACTAAACAACTGACAACTGGTGTTTCTAAAGAACAGACTTAATTGAGCAGATATAATAACAAAAGCTACAGTAATTGACAAAATTTCTGAGCTGAGTAAATATCAGGGTCCAAAACACTTAGGGATTACTATTGCTACACATATTCTGGCAAATATTTGATTTGAATGTCCTAACAGGAATTTAAAATTTCCTACTAACCTTCATGCATGTATGGGCAGAAGCAGGGTTTTCTTCATAGGAAAAAAAGTTAGACATTTCAAACTTCACACATCCTCCCTGATATACTAAAAACAACAGGTTAATAATGCAACATATTCAGTGTTCTAAGGAAGAAATATTCTCTCCCAAAGGCTATTCAGCTAAGCAAGTTGTCATTTATTAACTTTCATATATCTATGAGCCTGGAAAAATATACCAAATGCCCTTAAACTAAATTCGTATTCCAGTCCACCTATCAATGAAGCTAAATTGACAAGTCAAGCAAAAGCTATTCCTACCATAAGAAGTCCATCATTGCTCGGAAAACTGAATGAAAAATGGAGTCCCCAAAATGTAATAAGTATGACTGTAAAATATAATGCAAATTGTAAAAAGTTTTGTGATGGGACATCTATAAAAAGATGACATAATTGCATACCAAAAAGTAGACTAGCCTCTAATTGCAGGAGATGGGCAATGAATAAGGAATAGATTGACTATATGAAAAAATACACAAACAAAGAAATAATTAAAAATGATATTAATGTCATAAAGGAAATTAATCAGATGTTATAAAAAAGAATAGCAAGGTAATCTACTCTATATGGGATGGTCAGGGAGTAACTTTCCTAGGATGCTTCATTTAAGCTGAGACCTGGGGAATGAGAATGTGAAGAGTTGAGGGTGAGAGGGGCAGAGTACACCATGGATGAAGGTCGTGGGCAAGGACTATTTCATCTTGGAAGAACTGAGCTGAGCTTCATTGGCTTCTTTCAGAATGAGCCTGGAAAAGAACACATGATGCTAAAGAGATTGGCAGGAGCAATTACATCATGTGCGATCTTATAGGCCATTGCAAGAGCTTGTGAGTTTATTCCAAAAGCAATGATAAATTTTAAGGAAAGAAAGAATATAATCTGATTTAATTTTCAAAAGTAAAGTATAACTTTTCTGTGGAAATAATATGTTGAGGTTTCTAAATGAACAGGAGACAAATATTTACAATTACATAAATTATTCCAATACACAGAAAAAATATAAAAAGCTCCATATAATTTCTGAAGACAAAATAACCCAGATACTAAAATCTGAAAAAGGTAGCTCAGAAAAACAAAGCTAGACATGAATCTCACTGATATTAGTACTAATTAATGCACTGAGAAAAAAAATTTATGGGCATATTAAAAAGGAAACATGGGTTGGGGTTGTAGTTCAGTGGTAGAGCACTTGCCTAGCACATATGAGGCACTGGGTTCGATCCTCAGCACCACAGAAAAATAAATAAATAAAATAAAGGTTTTCGTCCATTTACAACTAAAAATTTTTTTAAAAAAGTGAAACATGCCATGGTAATCCTAGGAAAGTGTAGTTCACAAGGATATTCAAACATTAGGAAATCTATTAATATAATCCATCAAATTAAAAAGACAAATAAGGAAAACCAGATAAATATTTCCCAAAAGTGAAAAAGCAAAATATTTGATTAAATTAAGACCTATTCCTAAATTTAATTTCTCAATAAATTAGATAAGAGACACACTTTTTTACTTTTTTAAATGGTTTGTTTTTAAATTTGTTGATTACTTCACTTTATTTAATTTTTTATTTAATATTTTTGGGATATGGGTGACTGAACTCAGGGGCACTTGACAACTGAGCCACATCCTCAGCCCTGTTTTGTATTTTATTTAGAGATAGGGTCTCACTGACTTGCTTTAGTGTCTTGCTTTTGCTGAAGCTGGCTTTGAACTTGTGATTCTCCTCCAGAGCCACTGGGATTACAGGGATGAGCCATTGTGCCTGGCCACACTTTCTTTATATAAAATTCATCTATTGTATACACTCTCAAAAAGTGATAATATATTTTTCAATATTTTTCTGCAAGTCTAACCCCCTAAAATATAACAATAATATCAATAATAAAAACTGCAGTAGCAATATTTATAGAGGATTTGCCACATGTAAACAATGATATTTTTTGTTTTATGTGGCCAAGCCTCTTTAATTTTTACAATCCCAGCCATATTTACTGTGTTATCTCCATTTATAGATGAAGAACTTGAAATCACAAAAGAGATGATGTTCACAAAAAGCAATACAGAGTCATCATTATTTGTGAATGGTAGTATTATATGCCTATTTATCCAAAACATTATTTTAAGTGAAATAGAGTTCAGATAGTTGTCAACATACATTTTTTAAAAAGTACATAATTATATAGCTGAAAATAGTAGTAGAGTAATACACTGAAATACATGGTTTATGGATGGCAATACTCAATATTGTGAATTTTAAAATTTCTATGAAATATGTCTTTATTCAATTTCAATTAAATCTAAATTCAATTCTTTTGGCTGCACAAGTAGATATTGATATTCATAACAGTGACTAAAAGGATGAGAATATCTGAGAAAAAACTTGAAGAAGACAGTGATAAAAGTTTTCCCTATCAGATAAAAATATATCATAAGTCTAAGTAAATTGAAATTGTAACATTATGGTAGAAAAAGACTACCTGAACAATTCAACAGAGTACAGATCCTTATAAATGACTTTAATATGAAATAATATTTAGTGAAGTTACTACAGAAATATAAGAGCAAAATGATGGATTATTCAATAAACTTTTCTGATATACCTGATAACTTGAAAAATAATGTTAGAACCCAACTTCATTTTATAATATTAAAATAATATTATGTTAGAGCCCAACAACTGGATGAGTCATGGATACATAAACTCAAATAAAATGTAAAACAATGAGTACATAATAAAACCAGAAAAAAAACCCAGAAAATTATTTCTCACAAATTAAATTATTTTATAATTGAAAAGTATCATTATTTTGGGAAAAATATCATAAATGTGTTTTTCTAAATGTAAATATCAATAACCCAATAGAAAGAGGGTGATTGCATAAAGAGATATGTTACCAAAAGGATAAAACAAATGGCAAATAAACATTAAAGTGAATATTAGAGACTGAGAAGTTTAGGAAGTGAGGGAATAGTGGGAAGTTAGATAACGGGTACCCAAACACAGTTAGAACTAAGTATTTCTAGTGCTCTGTGCAACAGTGGGGTGGGGGGGGGGCAGATTGTAGGTCACAATAATCTGTTATATATTTTATGAATAATTAGAAGAGAGGAACTTGAAGGCCCAAACACAAAGTAATGATAAGGAGATGGAAACATTAATTATCCTGATCTAATTAATACATATTATATACATGCATTGAAATATCATGATATACCCCATAAATATATAATTTTTCCATGTTAATAAAATATATTTAAGGAGATGGAAATGTTAACTGTCCTGATTTGAACATGACGCACTATGCATATATCAAATTATCATGCAGTACTTCATATGATAGTATAATTAAAATAATAATTAAAATAAATATAAACAGTTTAATATCAAGACAGATAATCATAAGATCTTTGGTAAGATCAAACTTAACCTCCTAAGTCTCAAATTCCTGATTTATAAATTATAAAGTAAGAAAAATGGTTTGTCTTTACTGTTTATAAATGTGTATGGATAACTACTTACAAAATGCCCAGTGTTATAAGGCAAATTTTTACATCAGGGCTACCTCTTTATTAAAGTTAGCTTTAAGTTAGTATGCCAAGAAATGGCATGATCCAGCAGATTCCCAGGTGCATTTATTGGTTGAATATTGAGTCACAAAACCCTCTCAGTACAGCTAAAGTATAGTTCAGTCTCCAACACTTTTTTTTTTAATTTTTTTTAAGAGAGAGTGAGAGAGGGAGAGAGAGAGAGAGAATTTTAATATTTATTTATTTATTTTAGTTATCGGTGGACACAACATCTTTGTTTGTATGTGTTGCTGAGGATCGAACCCGGGCCGCACGCATCCAACACTTTATAATAAATCACTTTTCTACTTGTGTTATATTGCTGATCTATATTTCAAGTCTATATTTCTATGTTGCTGTGAAAGATAAAATTTGTTTGATGTTTTTGTCACTTGTAATTATATATGATGCTTTTTGAGTCTTCTTTTTTCTTGGAAATGTAGAGTATCTCAGAATAGGGTTTAAGTTATATTGGACCTTCATGTCCTTCATTAAAAAAATAAGTACATTGATGAAAATAATTACTTTCACAAGAGAAAAGTAAGTTTTTCAAATATGAGGAAAAATAATTTTGTGAAAAGATACCAAGAATAGAGAGAGGAAATGTCACAAACTATAAGCCTCTTGTTATAACCCTGCTTCAAATTTGTAAGTCAAATTTTTAAGTGGGGCATGAGAAAAAAATATTCAGTTATCTAGAGTTCATATCTGGGTTATACAGAATTTTTGAACAAGAATCTTTACTAAATGAGTGGGTGTGTTAATTCAAAGTTTGGTTATCTGGTTTCCCATCTTACAACAGATTATAAGCAGCAAATTAGAAGAGGGAGAAGATTGAAGAAGCTGTTGGAGAGTAGCAGTCTGTAATAAAAGAAATAGCTAACAGTAGAATTAAAAAAAAAATCAACACACAGCCTAGAGCCATTTACTGCAGGGACAAACAGGCCTACAAGCTTAATGGCCCCTCAGGATGTTTCAACATTATAAGTCTGCTTAGTAATTATAGACCTAATAACAACTACTATTGATTGAACATGTATTATGTGGACAGGTACTATATTAAGGGCTTTATTCACACCACTTCATTTCATCTTTACACCAATCTTATGAGACCAGTACTATTATTGTTCTAACATTATAGATGAATAAACGGAAAGATTAGGCAATTATCAAATGCACACAGAACATAAGCAATGGAGCTTGGATTGAATTCCAGATCTTTCTGACTTTAAAGTCCCAAGGGTTTATCCACTCTGCTATGCAGTCTTCCCCTGTCAGGTTCACTCAAAGGTCTATGTTTGGGAATGTGAACTTTCATTTCAACTGCACTTGCCAATATCTAATTTAATAATCTTATTGAACACTTAATGGACTAACATTGCTCTAGGGGTCATCCTGAATAAATTCCCAGGCAGGTGACGGAGCACATGTATTAAAAGAAATTATCAGAAATGCAACAAAGCAGCTCTAGAATTTTTCTTGGTTTGTGGATGGGGATTAATTATCATTAAACACTTGCAATCTTTTGCAATGTAATCTAACTTCAGTACATATTCATTCATAATTGTCACTAAAAAGTGTTGCTTCCTTGAAGCCAAATCTTAAAGAATGATGGAAAAGGGAGAGGTAAATCAAGCATAGAAAAAATGATGCACAAATGCATGAAAGAAAGAAAGAAAAAGAATGAATTCAGAGATCGGGGAGTGTTCTGGATAGCCAAATGGTGGGTGTCAAATCTGACTTATATGAACCATCTGATGTTAAAAATCAGACTATTGGGACCTTACAATGATTCTGGTTCAGGAAGTCTGGGATGAGCCAAAGTATCTGAATTTGAAGCAAGTGCTTATCACCCTGGGAGATAAAGAAGGCCAAACAGAGCACTGAGGCATTTTTCCTGTGAACTCTAGGCATATACAAAAGCCCAACTACCTCTGGTCCTTTAATCTGCCAAGCTCAAGCTCCAGGGCAGTCTTCAGAATGAGATAGCGGCCAAGGTGGTTCAGTGTGGCCACACAGCCCCCATGGAATGAACAGACCAACAACTCTTCGTGGACATCAGTTACTGACCAATCACCTCCTAACACAACCTGTTCATTCATACATGCCCACTGCCACCCCATTTTGCTCTTTCTACACTTGGAAGATGGCAGGTCTCCAAGATTGCTAAGGTACTACAATTAGCCTAAAACCAAAAGGAAATTGTGTATATTTCAGGAGTGATTTGCCAACATTTGGAAACCAAAGGTGTGAAGTGCTGCCAGCTTCTATTTGTCTTGAGGTATGAAATTGTAGTCTTATATGAAAAACACCAACTTTAAATTATCTCTGAAATATTTCAAACAGAAAAGTGAGAACATGAAGCTGGAGTAAAACAACCGTTACACCACAACAAAATTTAGAGCCAATTTAATATTTGAGCAGTATTTATTAAGCAGCTCACATAATAATCTTGTTTCCAGGTAGTTTAGCATCGAGCTGTGAAAGAGAACAAAGGGCAGTGGATGTTTCAGGTTGGACTATTATGAGCCGTTTTCTCAGTGTCAGGATATTTGTCTTTGCTCCAACTAACATTGTGTTGTATGTGTGTGTGTTTGTGTGTGTGTGTGTGTGTGTGTGTGTGGACTAGCTCTCTGAGTGCACAGCCCCTACTAGGTGGGCTAAAAAATACCAGAAATTCAGAAACAATGTTCCTTTCTTTCATGGTTATTACATACAATAGGGATTCCAAGACAGAACAAAACCCTTGGAAAAACAACAAAAGGATATCACTGCATTTATAATCAGCAGCAGCTAGCAAAGCTATATATAGTAAAGCATCAATTAATTAATCAAATTACTTAATATTCAGATTTTTCCCCACACTTTACATTTAAGGGAATGGCAATGACAGAAAGAATAAAGAAAATTTTAATAATATTACCTACTATGTATGTCCTAGGATCAAAATACACTTGCCTCTTTTAGTTACAAGTCCCGCACAAGAGTTTTTGGAACAATCTAGTGTATCTGCACATCACTACAATTGGCAAAAAACTGTTCATATATAATATCTCAATTAATCATCATGTCAATCAGTGAAATTGGTACTTTCATAACTCATATTTCAAATAAAAACGTGGAGGCTCTGGTTATCCTGTTAGTTAATCAAAAAAGTTTTCATCTTAGCCAAGGTATTATTTTTACTAAAATGAAGAAAGACAACCTAACCTTAAAAGGGTTTTAAGTAAACAAAACAAAACAACAAAAATTTTAATTTAAAAATTTTTGATCAGTTTGGAATTTTCATTAATCCAGAGCACTCACATATGTATGCAATGAACAAGCATTATGAATAGTTAAGTTCTCTCTTTGCATAATCTCTGTAAAGTACTCCATCCTATGGAATGACCAGAATAGTGGGGTTAGTCAGTAATGCTGGAAGAATTTTAAGTAGCTCTTACAGTAGAGGTAAGATGGTGAAAGGTAATTTCCCAAAAAGTAAAGGAGAAGGGGAGTGAATTCCAGGGGTAGGTGATAATAATTAAATTCAAACAAGGGACTAAAAAAAAAAGAATGGACAGGTTTCTTTGGCTATAGGAAGAATATGAATTAGTAGATAATAGAGTATAAAGTGAATGCAAGTAAAACTGCTTTTATCTCACCATCACAAAACTCTCAACTCAAAGTGGATCAAGGACCTAGGAATTAGACCACAGACCCCGTGCCTAATATACGAAAAAGTAGGCCCAAATCTTCATCATGTCAGATTAGGCACTGACTTCCTTAACAATATTCCTAAAGTGCAAGAAATAAAATTAAGAATTAATAAATGGATGGACTTAAACTGAAAAGCTTCTTAGCAAAAGAAACAATCAGTGAGGTGAAGAGAGATCCTACATTTTGAGAGCAAGTTTTGGCTACATACATGTCATATAGAGCACTAATCTCCAGGATATATAAAGAGCTCCAAAAACTTAACATCAAAAAAGAAAAAAAAAAAAAAACAATCAATAAATGGGCTAAGGAGCTGAATGGACACTTCTCAGAAGAAGATACACATTTGATCAACAAATATGTGAAAAAGTGTTCAACATCTCTAGTAATTACAGAAATGCAAATCAAAACTATTCTAAGTTTTTCTCTCATGCCAGTCAGAATGACAGTTATCAAGAATACAGACAACATTAAGTGTTAACAAGGATGTAGAGGAAAAGGCACACTCTTACATTGCTGGTGGGACTGCAAATTGGTGCAACCAATCTGGAAAGCAGTAGGGAGATTCCTTAGAAAACTTGGAATGGAACCACCATTTAACCCAGCTATCCCACTCCTCAGTTTATACCCAAAGGACTCACAGTTTGCATACTACAGTAACACAGCCACATCAATGTTTATCTCAGCTCAATTCAAAATAGGTAAATTGTGGAAGTAACCCAGATGCCCTTGAATAGATGAATGGATAAAGAAACTGTGGTATATATACACAATGGAATATTGTTCAGCATTAAAAGATAATAGAATCATGGCATTTGCAGGTAAATGGATGGAGTTAGAGAATATCATGCTAACTAAAGTAAGCCAATCCCCCAAAAAACCAAAGGCCAAATGTTCTCTCTAAGTGGATGGTGATCCATAATGGCAGGGCATGGAAAAATGGAGGAACTTTTGATTGGGCAAAGGGGAGGGAGTAGAGGGGAAGGGATATGGGGGCAGGAAATATGGTAGAATGAGATGGTAAA
Organism: Marmota flaviventris; assembly: GCF_047511675.1. Lineage (NCBI taxonomy): Eukaryota > Metazoa > Chordata > Mammalia > Rodentia > Sciuridae > Marmota > Marmota flaviventris. Next base: position 100,686,452 of record NC_092518.1, read on the forward strand.
TGTATGACTGTACATATGGTGTGACTCTACATCATATATAACCAGAGAAATGAAAAGTTGTGCTGCAATGTGTACAATGAATCAAAATGCATTCTGCTGTTGTATATACCTAATTAAAATAAATTAATTAATTCATTTTAAAAATTGCTTTTAAAATTCTAATTAAATGTTGATAAGGCTACAACTACTCTATTTCAGAGTACAAAGTCCCTGGATTATTAACTTTGATCTGTTCTATTAAGTCTTGTGAAACCTGTGTTCTTTATACTGATAACAACATTAGATTTAGAAACTGATATACCTATATAGAAAATATAAGTGTGAAATTTACCAAATGGTGTTTGCCAGGTCACTATAATATTGTGGGTTTTTTTGTTTGTTTGTTTGTTTTATTTTGTTTTTTACAGAGCAGTGGGGTTAGGATCTGGGTTCTGGAGTTCAGAATTGGTTTAAATCTGCACTATTCAATTTACCAGCACTTTGGTCTGTTTAAAATAATCTCTCTGTGCCTCAGCTTTCCCATCCATAAATTTCTTAGAGTTGCTGTTAGAAATAAACATCAAACACAATACTGGACACCAATAAGAGCCAAATGTAATGCAGTGATAATTTCTTTTATTCAGACAACTGACAGTTGACAATAAGCAAACAAAAATTGCAGGCTTGGTGCCAAGTATGGTTGTGTTCAACAGTAATCCCAGAAACTCGGGAAGTTGAGGCAGGAGGATAGCAAGTTCAAAGCCAGCCTCAACAACTTGGGAAGACCGTAAGCAACTTAGTGAGACCCTGTCTCAAAAAGAGCTGGACATATGGCTCATTGGTTAAGCACCCCTGGATTCAATCCCTGGTACCAAATAAAAATATTGCTGGTTTGGATGGTAAATTCAATATATATACACACACACACACACACATACATATACATAAATTGTTAGTACAAAGTTTCATACCATAGTGCATAGGAAACCACACATCAACCTCACTAAATAGCATGTTTCCTGGAATAGCCTGGGCTCCCCAATAAGGAACCCCTGTCTCACCCTAAAATTTGGATTTGCTACTCCTCCCTTCAAAAATGTAGTACCAATTAAAATTTAGTGAGATTGAGCTCAGTTAAACTAAATAACTAGAAAAAGGCTAACAGTCAACCTGCTTCCATGTGGTTATCCTGGTAAGCTAGTACTATGATCAGGGTATTTGATTTGAGGTCACAGCAACCAGTGTTGAACTCCCGGCTATTGACTTGAATGATATCTCTGAATTTCAGATTCACCATCTGTCAAATATGGATTAATAATACCTACCATTCAGGGATTTGGGTAAAGAGTAAATATATCTAAAACAACTAGCTGGGACCAATAGTAGATGCTCTGTGTAGGAAGTCTTTACAATTATAAACTATATTTGCCATTTGGTCTCCAAGTTACAGAGGTGGTAGGTTATTTTATTTTATTTTATTCTGTTCTATTCAATTTTATTTTGGCACTGGGGATTGAAGTCAGGGGCACTCGACCACTGAGTTTCATCTCCAGCCCTATTTTGTATTTTATTTAGAGACAGGGTCTCACTGTCTCTAAATAAGATACAAATAGTTGCTTATTGCCTCACTTTTGCTGAGGCTGGCTTTGAACTTGTGATCCTTACTGCCTCAGCCTACCCTGCCACTGGGATTACAGGTGTGTGCCACTGTGGCCAGCTTCTCTTATTTTTAATCACAATATTTGATGGGTTCCTAATGAAAACTCTTCCAGCAAACTGAGTATAGCCATGCACCATGTAACCACCTTAGTTTAAAATAGTAGTGTTGGGGCTTGGGGTGTAGCTCAGTGGTAAAGTACTTTTCTAGAGTCTGCCTGAACCTGGGTTCAATTTCCAGCACAGCAAAACAATAGGGCAATGTGAAATTACCTATTTTTAAATAAAATGATACAAGTATGTATAATGAAATCACTGATAATGCTTGAATGTATTTTAGCCAGGGCAAAATACAAACTTTCACTGAGTCTCTTGATTTTTGTAACAAGAAAACAAATGCTCTCAGTTTCTACCATTTGTTTTTATTTTCCCTCCTATCTAAGGGTGGGGATACTAAATAATAATATTGAGAATCTGGTATGGTTAGGGTGTGATTTGTCCACTCTAGTGTAACAGTGTTGAGAGGTGGTAGGATAATTTAAGAGGTGTTTTCAGCTCCACCTTATGAAGGGATTGATGTTGCTTTCACAGGAGTGAGTGAGTTCCTATGAGAAGATATTAGTTAACATGAGGTTGGTTTGTTACAGTGATATGAGGAAGATTAGTAGAAGATGAAGAATGAGAAGGGGGAAGAAAAGAAGGGAAATGGGTGGAAAAATGGAATGGATTTAACAATATCATGTTTTATACATATATACATGTACCAAAAAGAATTTAACCTGTATGTATATGTAGAAAAAAAACAATAAAAAACAATAAAGGAGAGAAAGAAAGATCAATAGAAGAGAGGAGAGAGAATAGGGGAGGGATAAGGAAAGGGAAAGGGGGTAATGATGGAAATCAAATTCCTTACAAGTATTATTTTGTCAAAATGAACCCATATACTATGCATAATTATAATGCTCTAATAAAAAAGTGACTTTGGCTTCCTCAGCTTCCTCTTTCATACACATACTCTGCCAGGTTTTAATGCAACATGAGGCCCTCATAAAAGCCAGGAAGATGCCTGAGTCACACTCTTGGACTTCCTAGTCTCCAGAATTGTAAGCCAAACAAATCTCTATTATGTATAAATCACCTAATGGTAAGAATTCCCTTAGAGCAAAAAGTAATAGACTAAGATGGAGGCAATAAAAATTAAGAAAGGCACTTTCGAAGTAATTTACATACATTATCTCACATTAGTAGTATACTATCCCTAAAGCATATAAATTATTTTGGTCCCCATTTTAGAGGGTGAATTGAGTTTAAATATCTTGCCTGAGTCACAGAGCTAGTTAGTGACTGAAACAGGAATTAAAACAAATACTTTGCTCTTTAGTTACAAGGGCCTGAATTGGGGCTGCTGAACACTCCTAGATCTGAGACAATTAGTCTTAGGTTAGCAAGGCAGTGGCAATGGCAGTTTTACTTTCTGGAGCAAGGTATATTCTATGTCCAGCTATAGTGTTAGCTCACCTGATTCCAAAAGATGTAGGTCCATTTCCCTTTTTAATTTCTCTTAACTTTCATAAGTCAGTCAGAGCTTTGCTGCCTATTGTTCCCTTCAGTCTATTTGTTCTGAGGATTTGCTAATTCAATTATTTTATTCTTCCAATATTGATCCTCACATCGTGCTCTAAGCCTTTGCTGGTCTTGTTCCCTGAAGCACAATGATTTCCCATCAAGTTTTAATTCTGCAGTGCACTCAGCTAGATCAACATCACCTTCTCCTCAGTATTCATCTGCCCAGATTTCCTTATTAGACTTTAAAATTAGATTTCCTTAAGCAGGACCTTCCACTTCTCTGAAATGCAATGATATCAGCACCTTCCTAAGGAATCTGTATATGGAATTACAGTTTAGTTTTCAAAAGAGGTATCATATGAACCAAGGGTGATGCAGTTCAGTGGTTTAAACTGTAGTCCTAATCCACAAAAATGTCATATTATGATGATTATTAATCAACGGGTCATTAACTTCATTGATAGTATTATGAAATATTGTATTTTTAAAATTTATTTTCTTGGGAAAGCAAAATGTGGATGAAGGATGATAAGACTGATAAGAGAGTGAATGAAAATGATTCAAGATCAGGTCAGACATTGAATTATATCACTTCACAAAATGACACTTGAAAAATTAAGGTCATTTTTTTTTTCTGTTGAAGGCCTTTCTTGTCTTCTCTGAATTCCTATGTAATGACAATTTTAAGACCTCTCTCTTAAAATCAAGGTTGATTATTTGCAATTGAAAAAACATACCTGTGGAATCAGGCAATGTATTTGACAGGAGGCATTACGATATATATGATTGAACACTAGACAAGGTGTGAAGAGATTCAGTATCATCAGGAGAGCAGTTTTAGTTAAACAGTGATAACAGAAGTCTGTGGTTAAGTAAAGAGCAACTGGTGGAAAAAAGAGACAACCTTTTTTATTCAGGGTTGTGATCAAGGGTAACTTTAGGAGATATCAGAAATGGCAATTATTTTAAAATAAGGGAAAACTGAGCTTATTTATTTTGATCAACATCATTGTTTTTAGCATAATACTTAATAATTTAGTTTTCACAATATACTAGGCACTCTGCTTAATGCTTCATGTAGATTATCTCAATCCTTGAAACTATACTGTTTATTTACAGCGAGGACTATAAAGTTCAGAAAGATTTACATGGTGGAATTTGAATTCAAGTCTTGGTATGCTGATTCTAGAGCCTGTGCTTATAGATATTATACTATATAGGATTTCAAGTGTGAGTGGAAAGAAAAAAATATGAGAGAATGCTTGTGGAGATCTATATTTGGTGTAATATGACCTTAGAGAAAGCACAGAAAGAAATTCAGAAATTAAAGGAAAACATTTCTCAATTCAGCAGCAAGAAAAAGCTAAACAAAAAAGAAACAGGGATGGGGGAATTTGAGGTGAGAGAACAGATCTGGATGGAGCACATAATGTAGAAGTCCAGAAAACAGGCCACAACCCCAAAAATCTGAAATGGTAATTGGTCATTGGGATAGGGAATCTATAGGAAAGAATACAAGAATTATTATATATTATGAAGGCTTACTGAAACCAGTGAAGATAGATTTTCAGTGGATACCATGAACATTGTGTGAAACTATTCTTAATTTTCACAGAATATGATATGGTCTATTATGCAACAGGCATTAGCCAGGACAGAAAATTTTTAAAAGGACATAAAGTGAAAGCGGTAAGAGATTCTAGGAAAGGAACAAATTCTTCATTGAATTGTCTGACAATGAATGGGAGAAAGCCTGAAACTACAATGAGGTACTAAACTAGAAGACTGGAAATATGAAAGAGACATGAGATAAAAAATAAAGGGAAAGAACATGCACTGGGAGAATAAAATAATAGGATAAGGAAAAGTACTGGATTTTGAGATCACAGAGATTTAGAGTATGTGAGTTCTCTAAAAGGGAGTTTTCTTAGCAAGATGAGATCTACAATGTATGACGTTTTATACTGTAGTATAAAGCCCTAAACACTTTTTGTCTGCTTTTTTATTGGTTCTTCTTAGTTATACATGATATTAGAATCCATTTTGATAAAATTATACAAACATGGAGTATATATATAGAGAGAGAGAGAAATAGGCCACCCCTCATATTTTGTCTTTTTCCAGATTCTGTCATGAGTTGAAGGAGCACAAGGCCTTCACCAGAAGCTGATAAGATGTCTGTGCCCTGCTCTTGCAATTTTTCTAGCCTCTAGACCTATGAAATATAATAAGCTTCTATTCTTTATAAATTATCTTGTCTGTTAAAGCATCAGAAAATGGACTAAAACAAAAATATATTACATGGAGCTCTCAAAGTCTGGCAGGTCACTGAAAAAATGATATTTAAGTTTGAATATGAAAAATTAACTTTATTTAATGATTAGAAGGTAGGTGAATGAGAGTGATACTATTCCAGTTTCTCATTGTGCTCTGTTATTTTCTTTTGTAGTGTTTATAATAATTTTAAATGATATCTTTTTGTTTTATTTAATTGGTGTTATTTCCCCTGCTAGATTGTAAGTTTCAAGAGGGAAGACACTTTGTTTTGTTCATTGTTGTAACCCTGCCCTTAAAATAATGCCAAGCACATAAAAGACTCAAATATTTGTAGACTGAATTACTGTGGTCCTATTTCTATAATAACCCAGTCTCATGATTCAGTCCTGGAGCAATTGCATTAATTCCTTGTAATTCTCTAATAGCCTCTTAAAGTCCCTAACACCTCTCAATATTGTTACCAAATTGGGGACCAAATTTCAATATGAGTTTCAGAGGGTACAAACCATATTTGAACCATTATCTTCCATTCAATCTCCACTTCTTCTATAGAGTAATTATCAAAATTGTAAATACGTGTTAAAGATTTGTCCTTCATCATCTCATAAAGCTTTATGCTCTGTGAAGGCTAGGACTGGATCTGTTTTGTTCATATCTGGATTTCTGACTTGTTATCCTTCGAATTTGAAAGAAAGTAGGAGACAATGGGTAGACAGATTTAGAGGTTCTAGAAAAGTTTTATGAAGGAATTTTGGATTTGTTTCATTTAAGACTACATGGTGATGGATAAAGTTGTTAAGATATTTCATGTTTGTTTATAAGGAAATAGATTTCAAATGACACATTAGAGGAAGCATGAAGAGTAGTGGATTGGTTGGGCTTGAAAAAGGGGGAAAATGAGCTGGAAAAGGAAGAGAGTTAAAGAGAAATTTGTTCCAGGAAGTTGTTATTTATTTGAGCAAGAATGCTAGTACATATGTTAGTTTATTTGAAAATGCTAAGTTGAATGGATGCGCTATGTAACTAGCCAACTTAAGTATTCCCAAAATTTCATTAATAAAGTCCCTATCTATGATTTAGGATAGAGATAACTTATATCCACCAACATACTCACAAACAGATTTCTTAAAACACAAAAAGCAATCTTGCAACCTAAGCAAAATTTGTATTTACCACACCCTTATTGTTGCCAGTGTTTCACCTTTTGAATTTCCCTTGTCAGTCAGATGATAATCTTCACTATCCAATCCAGAATGGAAAAACCATGATGTATATCCTAAGAAATGTCCAGTGCTCTCTAATGCCAGTACTTTTCAGTGATTAATGTGCATTTGAATCACCCAAGAGCCTTGCTAAAATGATTATGACTTATTAGGTCTGGGATGGGGCTTGATAGTCTCCATTTTTAAGGAACCTACAGGTAATGCATCAGCTTCTGACCTTGAATATCAAGAATACAGCTTTACATAGACCATTATGGTAGCCACCAATCACATGTGACTACTGAGCAATTGAAATTTGGCCAGCACAAATTGATATTTTCCCAAGTGCAGAATATTGGATTTCAAAGACTTAGTATGAAAAGAATATAAAATGTCTCAAAATTTGATATCGTTCAAATGTTTAAACAATGGACTGAGAAGTGGGATAGTTGGGTCAAAAGGTGGTTCCATTCCAAGTTTTCTAAGGAATCTCCATACTGCTTTTCAGAGGGGTTGCACCAATTTGCAGTCCCATCAACAATGTATGGGTGTGCCTTCCCTCCCATCTTTGACAACAGTTATTGTGTTTCTATTCTTGATAACCGACATTCTGACTAGCATGAGAGGAAATCTTAGAGTAGTTTAGATTTGCATTTCTCTAATTACTAGAGATGTTAAACACTTTTTCATATATTTGTTGATCAAATGTGTATCTTCCTCTGAGAAGTATTCTTTCAGCTTCTTAGCCCATTTATTGATTGGATTGTTTGTTTTTTGGTGTTAAGTTTTGGAATTCTTTATATATCCTAGAGATTAGTGCTCTATCTGATGTGCATTGGCCAAAATTTGCTCCCCAAATGTAGGCTCTTTCTTCACCTCATTGATTGTTTCTTTTGCTGATAAGAAGCTTTTTAGTTTGAATCCATCCATTTATTGATTCTTGATTTTATTTCTTACACTTTAGGAGTCTTATTTAGGAAGTCAGGACCTAATCTGACATGATGAAGATTTGGGCCTACTTTTTCCTCTATTATGCACAAGGCCTCTGGTCTAATTCCTAGGCCTTTGATCCACTATGAGTTGAGTTTTGTGCATGGTGAGAGAATCGGTCTATACTCAAAGGACTTAAAATGAGTATACCACAGTAACTGCAACCATATCAATGTTTATTGCAGCTCAATTCATAATAAATAAACTGAAGAAGCAACCTAGATGTCCTTCAATGGATGAATGCATGAAGAAACTGTGATATATATACACAATGGGATATTGCTCAGCATTACAAGAGAATAAAATTATGGTATTTGCAGGTAAATGGATAGAGTTGGAGACTATCATGCTAAGCGAAGTAAGTCAATCCCCCAAAACCAAAGGCCAAATGTTGTCTCTGATAAGTGAATGCTTATCCATAATGGAGGAGGCCATGGGAAAAATGGAGGAACTTTGGATTGGGCAAAGGGGAGAGAAGAAATGGAAGGAAATATGGTGGCAGGAAAGATGGTGGAATTAGATGGATATTATTATCTAGCTACATCTGTGATTGCACATATGGTGCAATGCTACACTGTTTAGACAGAAATGAAAATTTGTGCTGCAATTGTGTACAATGAATCAAAATGCATTCTGCTGTCATATATATAATTAAAATTTAAAAATTAATTAAAAATTAACATTAAATAGTATATAGTAATATAAAGTTATATTATAATTATAATTTTATGATAATATTAGGGATATAGAAGGTTTAACAAAATATTAATATTAATTTTACCTGTTTTCTTTTCACGGTTTATTAATATGTCTAACAGAAAATTTAAACTTCTATATGCAACTTGCATTATATTTTTGGACAGAGCTGATCAAGACCTTTTCTAAACAAACATCATTTCCCCAAATTAAACTTCCCTGTCCTATTCCCATATGCTCAGAATCTTGCTCACTTTTATTCCAAAAAATACCTTGGCAGATTTACAATAAAGCCAAATGTTAAATTCACAGACCAACCTGAAGATTTAATGGCTCTTAAAAATATAAATCAATTTTATGCCACAATAAAGTTCCAATGGTACTCATGTTTATCCTCCAAAGAATTGCATTTGCACCTTAATTTTTTTTTAATTTTTATTTGTATATGACAGCAGAATGCATTGCAATTCTTATTACACATATAGAACACGATTTTTCATATCTCTGGTTGTATACAAAGTATATTCACATCAATTCATATCTTCATACATGTACTTTGGATAATAATGATCATCACATCCCACCATCATTTATAACCCCATGCCCCATCTCTTCCCCTCTAACCCGTTTGCCCTATCTAGAGTTCGTCTATTCCTCCCATGCTCCCTCTCCCTATCCCATTATGAATCAGCCTACTTATATCAATGAAAATATTTGGCATTTGATTTTTTGGGATTGGCTAACTTTACTTAGCATTATATTCTCTAACTCCATCCACTTACCTGAAAATGCCATGATTTTATTCTCTTTTATTGCTGAGTAATATTCCATTGTGTATATATGCCACATTTTTTTATCCATTTATGTATTGTAGGACATCTAGGTTGGTCCACAGTTTAGCTATTGTGAAATGTGCTGCTATAAACATTGATGTGGCTGTGTCCCTGTAGTATGCTGTTTTTAAGTCCTTTGGATATAGACCAAGGACATGGATAGCTGGGTCAAATGGTGGTTCCATTCCCAATTTTCCAAAAAATCTCCATACTGCTTTCCATATTGGTGGCACCAATTTGCAGTCCCACCAGCAATGTATGAGTGTGCCTTTTTCCCCACAACCTCACCAATACTTATTGTTGTTTGTATGCAAAATAGCTGCCATTCTGACTGGAGTGAGATGAGATCTTAGAGAGGTTTTGATTTCTATTTCTCTAATTGCTAGTGATGATGAACATTTTTTCATGTATTTGTTGATTGATTATATATCTTCTTCTGAGAAGTGTCGGTTTAAGTCCTTGGTTCATTTATTGATTGGGTTATTTGTTGTTTTGGTGTTTAGCTTTTTGATTTCTTTATATACCCTAGAGATTAGTGCTCTTTCTGACGTGCGAGTGGTAAATATTTACTCCCAAGATGTAGGTTCTCTATTCACCTCACAGATTATTTCTTTTGCTGAGAAGAAACTTTTTAGTTTGAGTCCAACTTGTTTATTGATTCATGATTTTAATTCTTGTGCCACAGGAGTCTTAAGGAAGTTGGAGCCTAATCCCACATGATGGAGATTTTGTCCTACTTTTTCTTCTATTAGATACAGGGTCTCTGGTTTTATTCCTAAATTCTTGATCCATTTTGAGTTGAGTTTTGTGCATGGTGAGAGATAGGGGTTTAATTTCATTTTGTTGCATATGGATTTCCAGTTTTCCCAGCACCATTTGTTGAAGAGGCTATCTTTTCTCCAGTGCATGTTTTTGGCACCTTTGTCTAATATAAGATAATTGTAATTTTGTGGGTTAGTCTTTGTGTCCTCTATTCTGTACCATTGGTCTACCAGTCTGTTTTCATGCCAATACCATGCTGTTTTTGTTACTATTGCTCTGTAGTATAGTTTAAGTTTTGATATAGTGATGCCACCTGCTTCACTCTTCCTGCTAAGGATTGCTTTAGATATTCTGTATCTCTTATTTTTCCAGATGAATTTTATGACTGCCTTTTCTATTTCTATGAGGAATGTCATTAGGATTTTGATGGGAATTGCATTAAATCTGTATAGTGCTTTTGAAAGTATGGTAATTTTGATAATATTAATTCTGCCTATCAAAGAGCAAGGTAGATCTTTCCATCTTCTAAAGTCTTCTTTGACTTTATTCTTTAGGGTTCTGTAATTTTCATTATATAGATCTTTCAACTCTTTCATTGATATCCAAGTATTTTTTTGAGGCTATTGTGAATGGGGTAGTTTTTCTCGTTTCCCTTTCTGAGGATTTGTCACTGATATACAGAAATGTCTTTGATTTATTGGTGTTGATTTTATATCCTGCTACTTTGCTGAATTCATTTACTAGTTCTAGAAGCTTTCTGGTGGAACTTTTAGGGTCTTCTCGGTATAGAATCATATCACCAGCAAATAGTGTCAGTTTGAGCTCTTCTTTTCCTATACATATTCCTTTAATTTCTTTCATCTATCTAATTGCTCTGGCCAATGTTTGAAGAATTATGTTAAATAGAAGTGGTGAAAGAGGGCATCCCTGTCTTATTCTAGTTTTTAGAGGGAATGCCTTCAATTTTCTTCACTTAAAATGATGTTGGCCTGGGGTTAGCATAGATACCTTTATGATGTTGAGATATGTACCTGTTATCCCTAGTTTTTGTAGTGTTTTGAACATAAAGGGGCGCTGTATTTTGTCAAATGCTTTTTCTGTGTTTATTGAGATTATCATATGATTCTCACCTTTAAGTCTACTGATGTGATGAATTACATTTATTGATTTCCATATACTGAACCAACGTTGCATCCCTAGGATGAATCCCACTTGATTGTGGTGCACAATCTTTTTGATATGTTTTTTATTTGATTTGCCAGATTTTTTTGAGAATTTTTCCATCTATGTTCATTAGAGATATTGGTCTGAAGTTTACTTTTTTTGATGTGTCTGTGCCTGGTTTGGAATCAGAGTGATATTGGCCTCATAAAATGAGTTTGGAAGTGCTGCCTCTTTTTACATTTCCTGAAATAAATTGGGGTCTTATAGAACTCGGCTGTGTATCTGTCCAGTCCTGGGCTTTTCTTGGTCGGTACACTTTTGATGGTGTCTGCTATTTTGTCACTTGAAATTGATCTGTTTAAATTGTGTATATCATCCTAATTTAATTTGGGCAAATTATATGACTCTAGAAATTTTTTGATGCCTTCAATATTTTCTATTTTATTGGAGTACAAGTTTTCAAAATAATTTCTAATTATCTTCTGTATTTATGTAGTGTCTGATGTGATATTTCCTTTTTCATCATGTACATTAGTGATTTGAGTTTTCTCTCTCCTTTCCTTCATTAGCATGGCTAAGGTTTTGTGAATTTTATTTATTTTTTTCAAAGAACCAACTTTTTGTTCTATCAATTTTTTCAATTGTTCCTTTTGTTTTAATTTTATTGATTTCAGCTCTAATTTTAATTATTTATTGTCTTTTGTTGCTCTTGGGGTTGATTTGTTCTTTTTTTCCTAGGGCTTTGAGATGTAATGTTAAGTCATTTATTTGTTGACTTTTTCTTCTTTTAAGGAATGAACTCCATCAAAAGAACTTTCCTCTTATAACTGCTTTCATAGTGTTCCAGAGATTTTGATATGTTGTGTCTGTGTTCTCATTCACATACAGACAAAGATGTTGTGTCTGCCGAAAACTAAAAAATAAATATTAAAAAATTCTCTCTCTCTCTCTCTCTCTCTCTCTCTCTCTCTCTTTCTTTCTCTCTCTCTCTCTTTAAAAAAATTGTAATCTTGGGGCTGGAGATGTGGCTCAAGCGGTAGCGCGCTCACCTGGCATGCATGCGGCCCAGGTTCGATCCTCAGCACCATATACAAATAAAGATGTTGTGTCCACCGAAAACTAAAAAATAAATATTAAAAAATTCTCTCTCTCTCTCTCTCTCTCTCTCTCTCTCTCTCTCTCTTTAAAAAAATTGTAATCTCTTTCTTGATGTGTTTTGTAACCCATTGTTCATTCAGTAGCATATTATTTAGTCTACAGGTGTTGAAGTGGATTTTATTTCTTATTTTATCATTGATTTCTATCTAATTTCATTCCCTTATCATCTGATACAATGCAGGGTAGAATCTCTACTTTTTATATTTGCTAAGAGTTGCTTTGTGACATAGTGTGTGGTCTGTTTTAGAGAAGGATCCATGTGTAGCTGAGAAGAAACTGTATTCACTCATTGAAGAATGAAATATTCTGTATATGTCAGTTAAGTCTAAGTTACTGATTGTATTATTGTGTTCTATAGTTTCTTTGTTCAGCTTTTTAGTTAAATACCAAAAATAAACATAAGTGGCTGGGAATACAAATCATGTCTCAATAATAACCCTGAATGCTAATGGCCTAAACTCACCAATCAAAATACATAGACTAGCAGATTGGATAAAAAAATATGACTATCTAGTGATGAGAGAGGTGTGTTAAAGTCACCCAAAATTATTGTGATGTGATCTGTTTGACTCTGGAACTTGAGAAGAGTTTGTTTGATGAGTGTAGATGTTCCATTGTTTGAGGAATATATATTTATAATTGTTAAGTCTTGTTGGTGTATGGTTCCCATGAACAGTATGTACTGTCCTTCTTTATTCTTTTTGATTGACTTTAATTTGAAGTCTACTTTATCCGATGTGAAGATGGATACCCCTGCTTGCTTCTGCTGTCCATGTGAGTGGTATGATTTTTCCTAAACCTTCACCTTCAGTCTATGCATGTCTTTTTCTATGAGATGAGTCACTTGGAGGCAGCATATTGTTGGGTCTTTTTTTTAATCCAATCTGCTAGTCTACATCTTTTGATTGGTGAATTTAAGCCATTAGCATTCAGGGTTATTATTGAGACATGATTTGTATTCCCAGCCACTTATGTTTATTTTTGGTATTTAATGTGACTTGGTTTCTGCTCTGATTAGATTTTCATTTAGTGTAATCCCTCCCTCTGCTGATTTTCAACATTGTTTTTCATTTCTTCTTCTTGGAATATTTTGCTGAGGATGTTCTGTAATGCAGGCTTTCTAGGTGTACATTCTTATAACTTTTGTTTATCATGGAAGGTTTTTATTTAATCATCAAATCTAAAGCTTAGTTTTGATGGATATAAGATTCTTGGTTGGCATCAATTTTCTTTCAGAGCTTGGCATATGTTGTTCCACCATCTCCTGGCTTTGATGGTCTGGGTTGAAAAATTTGCTGAGATATGAATTAATCCCCCCCCTATATGTGATCTGATTCCTCTCTCTTGCAGCTTTCAAGATTCTATCCTTATTCTGTATGCTAGGCATTTTCATTATAATGTGCCTTGGTGTAGATCTGTTGTAATTTTGTACATTTGGTGTCCTGTAAGCCTCTTGTTTTTGGTTTTCCAATTCGTTCTTCATGTTTGGGAAATTTTCTGTTATTATCTCATTAAAGAGATTGTGCATTCCTTTGGTATGAAACTCTATGCCTTCGTCTATCCCAATAACTCTAAGATTTGGTCTTTTGTTGCTGTCCCATAATTCTTGAATGCTCTTTTCATGGTTTCTAACTTTCTTCACTGTGTGATCAACTTTATTTTCCAGATTGTATACTTTGTCTTTATTATCTGACGTTCTTTCTTCCAAGTGATCTAGTCTGTTGGTTATGCTTTCTATTGAGTTTTTTATTTGATTTATTGTATCCTTCATTTCAAGGATTTCTGAATATTTTGTTTTTCAGGGTCTCTATCTATCTCTCTTTTTTTAAAGATGAGAGAGAGAGAGAGAGAGAGAGAGAGAGAATTTTTTAAAATATTCATTTTAGCTTTTGGCAGACACAACATCTTTGTTGGTATGTGGTGCTGAGGATCGAACCCGGGCCGCACGCATGCCAGGCGAGCACGCTACTGCTTGAGCCAAATCCCCAGCCCCTCTATCTCTCTCTTGAAGTAATCTTTTGCTACCTGTATTTGCTCTTTTATCTCATTGTTGGAGTGATCAATTTTTGCCTGTATTTGCTCGTTTAGGTCATTCTTTAATTCACAGATCATTTTAATTATTAACCTTCTGAACTCCTTTTCTGACATTTCATCAACTTCACTGTCCATAGGATCTGTTGTTATACTGTCCTGGTTTGTTTGGGACATTTTCCTCCCTTGTTTTTGTTGTCTATGTGTCCTCCTTTCTTGCAGTGTGGATCTGAGATATTACAGTTTCTTCCCTGTATTCTTGTAGTACCTGTGCAGATGATCTATACCTCACCTTGATGTTGGGCTTCCAGACCCTGCTGGTGTCCCTCAATGAATGCTACTGCATCCTGGATCTGGGTCCTGCATAAGTTGGAGTGGGTGGATCTGGGCCTCCAGGCTTGACCTACAGTGGTAGTCTGCTGGTGTAAAGGGGCAGTTCTGTGGCAGAGGCAAGGCTTTGGTGGGTGTCTGCCTTGCAATGTGTGGGGTGAACCAGGCCTACTGAGAGCCTGGATCCCGCCTAGGATGGTGTGGGCAGTCTGGACAGGATCTCAGCTCCCATGGTAGTCCACTGGTCAGAAGGGGTGGTCCTGCACCAGAGACTAGGCTCTGGCGGGTGTCTGTCCTGCTGGGGAAAGGGGTGGACTGGGTCTGCTCTGTGCCTGGGCCACACAGAGGCCAGTGTGGGTGGATCTCCTTAATTTATGATGATTTCAGTTAAAAACTTAAGCTGAGAAATCAGTGTGGAATACATATTGTCCATGCATTTGTTTCTGTGACAGTTGAATAAGAAAACACAAAGGAAATAGCACTAAAAGTTGGTCTTATTTAGTAAATAAAAATACAGAATGCCCAGTTAAATTTGAATTTTATATAAACAATGATTAATTTTCTAATATAAGGATTTCCTAGTTGCGACATACTTATGTAACTTATAACTTATTTATCCAAAGTCCAAATTTAACCAGGCATTCCATATATTATCTGGAAAATCTACTATGGCAAATGTAGTTTCTTTATCTTTTTGCTAACATTTAAAGAATTAGACTAATCAATTAATGTATTTGTGTGTAAGTACATATATCAGCAAATTCTTTGCAAGAAAACTTACCCAAATTACTTTTTATTGTGTTAAAATTTGAATTAAAGTAAGTAAGTCCAAGCAAAATCAAATTTTCTTTTGGAATTTCTTCACAGGCATCAACAGTTTGTAGTTCAAAAACTATACTTTCATAACAGTGCTCCTATCACTGAATTGATACTTTTGGACAACTACCATGATTTCTATCCTCAAAGCTAATAGAAGAGAAACTTTAATTTAATTAATAATAAAATTTTTGAATGAAAGTTTGCCATTAGGATTGTCAGCTTCCTCAATACTTCCTCTATACTAACATTAAAAGAAACACTTGTTGATTGAGTGAGATATAAGATAACCTCACACCATGGAGTCAAGAATCTATCATTTCCAGAGGATCTGTTATCCCAGATGATTCCATTCTGAACACATACAATTTATGGCATTAGAGATATCATACTTTCCTGACTAATAATATTTAATCATGACTCTCGCTCAGTGTAAGGGGAAAGCTATTAAAAATTCAAGGTATTCTTCTTTACTTTTTCTTCCCTGGGCACAGATTAATAGATAGTAAGTATGTTCAATAAGAGAAGGATGAAACAATTAAGCCTCTCTTTTGATAAGCCTCAATGTGAAACATACATGATACCACTTTCTGTTTCTGGCCTATTGTTCTTGTGCCAAAGCATGCCAGAATGTACATTTTCTTCATCTTTTCATTCCCTTGAAGAATGAATGGATTTGAGTTTCTTCCTCACTTTATTAAGATAATAAAGATATTAGATTTTTACAAGTCAAATTTACCAAATATGACAAGTGTCTCACTTAAATTTCACACTAGACAAAATCCTCTCATTTGCTTTTTAAAATACAAAAGATTGATTTTTCAAGATTCCAGATGGTAGATTGTGAACATACATTGAAATCTCATTACTCCAACAGAAGTGTGAATACTGAAGTATAAAAATACAGATATAGATCAGTTGGTAGAGTGTTTGCCTCACATGTACAAGGCATTGGGTTCAATCTCAAGCACCACACATACAAAAAAAGACAGATATTTATGACAAGAGAACACGAAAGAGGGTCACAAAAAAATGAACAATTACAATTTATTTTTGGAGGATGGAAAGTACATGGGAAATATCTGTTGAATATTGCTTCTTAAAATTGAAATGAAAAATATCCCTTCCAAACATTCATAGGTATGATATTTTTAAATTAGTTTTTTAAAAATGTTACAATGCTTTATATAACTAGCTGATCTTAGGAAATGTATATGTCTGTCTCTGTCTCTCTGTCTTAGTCTCTCTCTCTCTCTCTCTCTCTCTCTCTCTCTATATATATATATATATATATATATATATATATATATATTATATATATATATATGTCTTATTTTGTATGTTTATGTGTATGTACGTGCCTATGCATGTATGTATGCATATATGCAAAGAATATGTGTATATACATGCACTATTTTTTCCACATTTTATATTCATGCATTTTAGTTGTACATGCTCATGGGATATTTTTTTGTTTCATATTCATACATGCACAAAATATAACAATATAATTTGCTCAATATCACTCTTCAGCACTTTCCCCTCACCTTCTACCCAATGGTCATTTTCCTCTAATGATCTCCCTTTGATTTTTAGGAGATCCTCCCCACTTTTGTTTTCCTGTGTCCCCTACCTTCCACATATGAGAGAAAATATACAATCCTTAACCTTCTGAGTTTGACTTATTTTCATTAACATGATGGTCTCTAATTCCATCCATTTTTCTGCAAATGACATACTTTCATTTTTCTTTATGGCTGACTATAACTCTATCATGTATATACACCACATTTTATTTATCCATTCATCTCTTGATAGACACCTAGGTAGATTCCATAGTTTGGCTACTGTGAATTGTGCTGCTATAAACATGGGTATACATGTAACACTGTAGTATAATGGCTTTAATTCTTTAGGATAAATACAGAGGAGTGGTATAGCTGGGACATATAGTGGTTCCATGCCTTGTCTTTTGAGGAAATTCCATAATGATTTCCACAGTGCTTGAATTAATTTACATCCCACCAACAGTATAAAAGTGTTCTCTTTCTCCACATCCTCTTCAGCATTTATTATTGTTATTGTCATGAATATTGTTCATATTCATGAAGGCTGCCATTCTGACTGGTGTGATGAAATCTTTGTGTAGTTTTGATTTGCATTTCCCTAATTGATAATCATGTTGAACATTTTTTCATGTATTTGTTGGTCATTTGTATTTCCCCTTTTGAGAAGTGTCTGCTTAATTCACTTATTGTTTTTTTTTTTTGACTTTTTGATGGAAAGTATTTGATTTCTTTCTATATTCTAGATATTAATCCTCTGTCAGAAGAGTAGCTAGCAAATACTTTCTCCCATTCTGTGGGTTCTCTCATCACATTCTTAATTGTTTCCTTGGCTGTACAGAAGCTTTTTTTTTGTAGTATTTATATTTTAGTTGTACTTGGACACAATGCCTTTATTGTATTTATTTATTTGTATATGGTGCTGAGGATTGAACCCAGGATCTTGTACGTACTAGGCAAGCACTCTACTGCTGAGCCACAACCTCAGCCCCTGTACAGAAGCTTTTTAATTTGATGCTATCCAATTTATTCTCTCCTTCATTATTTCCTTAAATTTAGGTGTTCTATTGAGAAAGTCATTGCCTGTGCCTAAAAGCTGGAGTGTTGACCCTACATTTTCTTTTAGGAGTTTCATAGTTTCTGGTCTAATTATGATGTCTTTGATCCATTTTGAGTTGATATTTTGTGCAGGGTGAGAGATAAGGATCTAGTTTTATTTTTCTACATATAGAAAACCAGTTGACCCAGCACCATTTGTTTCAAAAGGCTATCTTTTCTTCAGTGTATTTTTTTGGCAATTTTGTCAAGGATCAGATGGCTGTATCTGTGTGGCTTTGTCACTGTGTCTTCTATTCTGTACCATTGATTTATGTGTCTCTTTTCATGCCACTACCATGCAGTTTTTGTTACTATAGTTTTGTGGTGTAACTTGAAATCAGGCATTGTGATGCCTTCAGCATTACTTTTTTGTTTTGTTTTGGTTTGGTTTAAAATTGATTTCACTATTCTGGGTCTTTTAGTCTTCCAAATGGATTTTAGGACTGTTTTTTTCTAGTTCTGTGAAGAATATTGTTGATATTTTGATGGGGAGTGCATTGAATCTCTATAGTGCTTTTGGTAGTATGGCCATTTAAACAATATTAATTCTGCCTATCCATAAACATCGGTGGGTTTTCCATTTTCTGAGGTCATCTTAAATTTATTTCTTCATTGTTCTATACTTTTCATTGTGGAGGTTTCACCTCCTTTTTTAGATTTATTCCTAGGTATTTTTTACGGCTATTGTGAATGGTGTTGTTTTCCCAATTTCTTTCTTACCATATTT
This sequence comes from Marmota flaviventris, assembly GCF_047511675.1. Taxonomy (NCBI): domain Eukaryota; kingdom Metazoa; phylum Chordata; class Mammalia; order Rodentia; family Sciuridae; genus Marmota; species Marmota flaviventris. The sequence continues at coordinate 100,705,302 of NC_092518.1, forward strand.
GTTGTTTGATTTTTATATGCTGATTTTGTAACCTGACACTTTGCCAAATTTATTAGGTCTAGCTGTCTTTTGGTGGAGTGTTTTTTTTATCTTCTAGATATAGGATCATATTATCTGCAAACAGTGATAATTTGACTTCTTCATTTCCTATTTATATCCATTTTATTTCCTTCTCTTGCCTAACTGCTCTGCCAAGAATTTCTAGCACTATACTAAATTGGAGTGATTAGAGTGGGCATTCAGGTCTCAGATTTTAAAGGAAATTCTTTCAGTTTTTTCCTCCATTTTCTGAGGTTGGCTTTGTGTTTTCCACACATAGCCTTTATGATGTTCAGGTAGATTCCTTCCTTCTATCTCTAGTATTTTCAATGTTTTTAGCATGAGTGGGTACTGAATTTTGTTGAAGGCCTTCTCTGCTTATTGAGATTACTAAGTGATTTTTGTCCTTAAATCTGTTAGTGTGATGAAGTACACTTATTGATTTGCATATATTAAACCATCCTTGCATCTCTGGACTAAAACCAACTTGGTAATAGTGTACAATCTCCTTAATATGTTGATTTTTGAATATTTTATTAAGTATTTTTACTTCTAAGTTCATCCGGGATATTGATGTGGAGTTTTCTTTACTTGATGTGTCTTTATATGGTTTTGGTATGAGTGTGATTCTGGCTTCATAGAATGAATTTGGAAGTGTTCCATTTCTTTCTATTTCATGGAATAGATTGAGGAGTATTGGCTTTAGTTCTTTTAATGTTCAATAGGATTTAGCTTATAATCCATCGGTCCTGGGCTTTTATTTGTTAGAAGGCTTTTTATTACTGCCTCTACCTCATTACAAGTTATTGTGTGTTAAGGTTTTTTATGTTCTCTTGATTCAGTTTTGGCAGATCACATTTGTCTATAAAAGTATCCATTTCTTTTAGGTTATCCAATGTTTCAGAATATAAATTTTCAAAATAAGTTCCTTATTATCTACTGGGTTTTTGAAATATCTGTGATGATTTCTCTTTTTTCAGCTCTATAATTTTATTAATTTGTTTTTTTGCCCCTTTTTCTTTTTTGGCTATGGGCTTTTCTTTTTCTTTTTCTTTTTTTTTGGTTGTTTGTTATTTAATTTTTTTAATTTTTTTATTGGTTGTTCAAAACATTACAAAGCTCATGACATATCATCTTTCATACATTTGATTTAAGTGGGTTATGAACTCCCATTTTTACCCCAAATACAAATTGCAGAATCACATCAGTTACACATCCACATGTTTACATAATGCCATATTAGTGACAGTTGTATTCTGCTACCTTTCCTATCCCCTACTATCCCCCCTCCCCTCCCCTCCAATCTTCTCTCTCTACCCCATCTACTATTGTTCAATTCTCTCCCTTGTTTCCCCCCCTTTCCCCTCACAACTTCTTATATGTAATTTTGTGTAACAATGAGGGTCTCCTTCAATTTCCATACAATTTCCCTTCTCTCTCCCTTTCCCTCCCACCACTCGTCTCTCTTTAATGTTAATCTTTTCCTCATGCTCTTCCTCCCTGCTCTGTTCTTAGTTGCTCTCCTTATATCAAAGAAGACATTTGGCATTTGTTTTTTTAAGGATTGACTAGCTTCACTTAGCATAATCTAATCTAATGCCATCCATTTCCTTGCAAATTCCATGATTTTGTCATTTTTTAGCGCTGAGTAATACTCCATTGTGTATAAATGCCACATTTTTTTATCCATTCATCTATTGAAGGGCATCTAGGTTGGTTCCACAGTCTAGCTATTGTGAATTGTGCTGCTATGATCATTGATGTGGCAGTATCCCTATAGTACGCTCTTTTAAGGTCCTCAGGGAATAGTCCAAGAAGGGCAATTGCTGGGTCAAACGGTGGTTCCATTCCTAGCTTTCCAAGGAATCTCCATACTTCTTTCCAAATTGGCCTCTCCAATTTGCAGTCCCACCAGCAATGTACAAGTGTACCCTTTTCCCCACATCCTTGCCAGCACTTATTGTTGTTTGACTTCATAATGGCTGCCAATCTTACTGGAGTGAGATGGTATCTTAGGGTGGTTTTGATTTGCATTTCTCTGACTGCTAGAGATGGTGAGCATTTTTTTCATGTACCTGTTGATTGATTGTATGTCCTGCTCTGAAAAGTGTCTGTTCAGGTCCTTGGCCCATTTGTTGATTGGGTAATTTGTTATCTTATTGTTTAATTTTTTGAGTTCTTTGTATATTCTGGATATTAGGGCTCTATCTGAAGTGTGAGGAGTAAACATTTGTTCCCAGGATGTAGGCTCCCTGTTTACCTCTCTTATTGTTTCTCTTGCTGAGAAAAAACTTTTTAGTTTAAGTAAGTCCCATTTGTTTATTCTTGTTATTAACTCTTGGGCTATGGGCGTCTTATTAAGGAATTTGGAGCCTGTCCCCACAATATGTAGATTGGAGCCAACTTTTTCTTCTATCAGATGCAGAGTCTCTGATTTGATATCAAACTCTTTGATCCATTTTGAGTTAACTTTTGTGCATGACGAGACAAAGGGGTTCAGCTTCATTTTGTTGCATATGGATTTCCAGTTTTCCCAGCACCATTTGTTGAAGATGCTATCCTTCCTCCATTGCATGCTTTTAGCCCATTTATCAAATATAAGAAAGTTGTAATTTTGTGGATTGGTCTCTGTGTCCTCTATTCTGTACCATTGGTCCACCCGCCTGTTTTGGTACCAGTACCATGCTGTTTTTGTTACTATTGCTCTATAGTACAGTTTGAAATCTGGTGTCGCTATACATCCAGATTCACACTTCCTGCTTAGAATTACTTTTGCTATTCTGGGTCTTTTGTTTTTCCATATGAATTTCATGATTGCTTTATCTATTTCTATAAGAAATGCCGTTGGGATTTTGATTGGCATTGCATTAAACCTGTAGAGAACTTTTGGTAATATCGCCATTTTGATGATGTTAGTTCTGCCTATACATGAACAGGGTATATTTTTCCATCTCCTAAGATCTTCTTCTATTTCTCTCTTTAGGGTTCTGTAATTTTCATTGTATAAATCTTTCACCTCTTTTGTTAGGTTGATTCCCAAGTATTTCATTTTTTTTGAAGATATTGTGAATGGAGTGGTTTTCCTCATTTCCAATTCAGAAGTTTTGTTGCTGATATACAGGAATGCCTTTGATTTATGCATGTTGATTTTATATCCTGCTACTTTGCTGAATTCATTTATTAGTTCTAGTAGTTTCTTTGTAGATCCTTTTGGGTCTTCTAGGTATAGAATCATATCATCTGCAAATAGTGATAATTTAAGTTCTTCTTTTCCTATTTTTATGCCTTTAATTTCTTTTGTCTGTCTAATTGCTCTGGCTAGTATTTCAAGAACTAAATTGAATAGAAGTGGTGAGAGAGGGCATCCCTGTCTTGTTCCAGATTTTAGAGGTAATGCCTTCAGTTTTTTTCCATTTAGAATGATGCTAGCCTGAGGCTTAGCATATATAGCTTTTACAATGTTGAGGTAAGTTCCTGTTATCCCTAGTTTTTCTAGTGTTTTGAACATAAATGGATGATGTACTTTGTCGAATGCTTTTTCTGCATCTATCGAGACGATCATATGGTTCTTATCTTTAAGTCTATTGATGTGGGGAATAACATTTATTGATTTCTGTATATTGAACCAGCCTTGCATCCCAGGGATCATGGTGCACAATTTTTTTGATATGCTTTTGTATTCAATTCGCCAGGATTTTATTGAGAATTTTTCATCTAAGTTCATTAGAGATATTGGTCTGTAGTTTTCTTTCTTTGAAGTGTCTTTGTCTGGTTTCGGGATCAGGGTGATGTTGGCCTCATAGAATGAATTTGGAAGAGCTCCTTCTTTTTCTATTTCTTGATATAACTTGAAAAGTATTGGTATTAATTCTTCTTTGAAGGTTTTGTAAAACTGCGCTGTATACCCATCCGGTCCAGGGCTTTTCTTGGTTGGTAGTCTTTTGATGGCTTCTTCTATTTCTTCCTTTGTTATTGGTCTGTTTAAATTGTGTGTGTCTTCCTCACTCAATCTGGGCAGATCATATGACTTAAGAAATTTATCGATATCTTCACTATCTTCTATTTTATTGGAATATAGGGTTTCAAAATACTTTCTAATTATCTTCTGTATTTCTGTAGTGTCCATTGTGATATTGCCTTTTTCATCCTGTATGTTAGTAATTTGAGTTCTCTCTCTTCTTCTCTTCATTAGCATGGCTAAGGGTCTATTGATCTTATTTATTTTTTCGAAGAACCAACTTTTAGTTTTATCAATTTTTTCAATGTTTTTTTGTGTTTCAATTTCGTTGATTTCCGCTCTGATTTTAATTATTTCTTGTCTTCTACTACCATTTGCTGTTGTTTTGCTCTTCCTTTTCTAGGGTTTTGAGATGAAGTGTGAGTTCATTTATTTGTTGTTTTTATCTTTTTTTGAGGAATGAACTCCAGGAAATGAATTTCCCTCTTAAAACTGCTTTCATTGTGTCCCATAGATTCCGGTATGTTGTGTTTGTATTGTCGTTTATCTCTAAGAATTTTTTGATTTCCTCCTTTATGTCTTCTGTATCCCATTGATCATTCAGTAACATATTGTTCATTTTCCAGGTGATAGGATTTTTCCTTCCTTCTTTTATCATTGATTTCCAGTTTCATTCCATTATGATTAGATAAGGTACATGGTGTTATCTCCACACATTTATATTTACTAAGAGTTGCCCTATGGCATAATATATGGTCTATCTTTGAGTAAGATCCATGTGCTGCTGAGAAGAACGTGTATCCACTTGATGATGGTTGATATATTCTATTTATGTCAGTTAAGTCTAGGTTATTGATTGTGTTATTGAGTTCTATAGTTTCTTTATTCAGCTTTTGTCTGGAGGATCTGTCTAATGGAGGGAGCGGTGTGTTGAAGTCACCCATAATTATTGTGTTGTGGTCTATTTGACTCTTGAACTTGAGGAGAGTTTGTTTTATGAACGTTGCAGCACCATTGTTTGGTGCATACACATTGATAATTGTTATGTCTTGTTGGAGGATGGTTCCTTTTAACAGTATATATTGGCCTTCTTTATCCCTTTTGATTAACTTAGGTTTGAAGTTGATTTTATTCGATATGAGTATGGCCACTCCTGCTTGCTTCCGAGGGCTATGTGAGTGGTATGATTTTTCCCAACCTTTCACCTTTAGCCTGTGTATGTCTTTTCCTATCATATGAGTCTCCTGAAGTCAGCATATTGTTGGATCTGTTTTTTTATTCCAGGTTACTAGACTATGTCTTTTGATTGGTGAATTTAAGCCATTAACATTTAAGGTTATTATTGAAATATGGTTAGTACTTCCAGTCATGTTTATTTATTTATTTATTTTAGTTTTGCTAGTTTTGCCTCTTTGGTTATTTTTCTCCCCCTTTACTGAGATACCTCCCACTGTTAGTTTTGGGTGCTACTTTTCATTTCCTCTTCTTGTAGTATTTTGCTCAAAATGCTTTGCAGTGCTGGTTTTCTGGCTGTGAATTCTTTTAACATTTGTTTATCGTGAAATATTTTAATTTCATTGTCAAATCTGAAGCTTAATTTTGCTGGATACAGTATTCTTGGTTGGAATCCATTATTTTTCAGCGTTTGAAATACGTTGTTCCAGGATCTTCTCGCTTTCAAAGTCTGTGATGAAAAATTAGCCGTTAACTTAATTGGTTTACCCCTGAATGTAATCTGCCTCCTTTCTCTCGTAGCTTTTAATATTCTCTCCTTGTTCTGTATGTTGGATATCTTCATAATTATGTGTCTTGGAGTTGGTCTATTACGGTTTTGTATGTTTGGGGTCCTGTAGGCTTCCAGGATTTGGCAATCTATTCCATCTTTTATATCTTGGAAGTTTTCTAAGATTATTTCATTCTACAGATTGTTCATTCCTTTGGTTTGAACCTCTGTACTTTCTTCTATCCCAATGACTCTCAAGTTTGTTTTTTTTTATGACATCCCATATCTCTTGCATGGATTAATCGTGATTTTTTAACATCTTTTCTGCATTTACTATATTCTTTTAGAGTTGATAAACTTTGTCTTTATTATCTGATGTTCTTACTTCTATTTGATCTAGTCTATTTGTAATATTCTCGTTTGAGTTTTTAATTTGGTTTATGGTTTCCTGCATTTCTAGGATTACTGTTTGATTTTTTTTAGGATCTCTATCTCCTGGTAGAGTTCCTTCTTTACAATTTGAATTTGCTTATGCAGTTCATTTTCAAAGTATTCTTTCATTGTTTTGACTTGCTGTCTCATGACTTCTTTAAGATTCCATTCCATCTGAGTCAGGTATGCCTTGAGTTCTTTCTCTGTCCATTTTTCTGATGCCTCTAGGTTCTCCTGTAGATTTAAGTTGTCCTGCATTGTTTGTAATCCTTTTTCCCTTGTTTTTTCATGTTGTTCACGTTACTTTCCAACTCTGTTAAACTGCTGTGTTTCTGTTTTCTCCTATAAATTTGTTTTGGTTTTGTATATCTCTGTGGTCTCTCCTTTGTGGTGGGAGACTATGCCTAGAAATGTTGGGCTTTATTGTACTTTAAAGCTGATTCATTCAATTCATAAATGGCTTCCGGATTTTGTATGCATATAGTGATTTGTTGTTTGTCCTTAGGACTTTATGTTTAGGTTAGGTGCTATGATGTTATGAGGGTTAGTATGTCTTGGCTACTTTAGAAGATTGCTCTACTGAAGGAGGATATTAACAGGCGATTGGATCAGGGTGTTTGGTAGTAGCTAGGTATTTTGTAGCCCTATAGACAGCCTCGAAACATTCACCTATTTGCATTTAGACAATTACACGTAATGGAAGACGTAATGCTTGGGATTAAAGTTGGGGGGTAAGGGAAGGAAGGTGCTCTTAAAAAGAAAGAAGGAAAGAGAGATAGATAGATTAGAGGAGAATGGAAAGAACAATAAAACTTGATATGGGAAAGAAAGAAAGAAGGAAAAGGGGAGAAAAGAAAAAAGAGAAAAAAGAAAAAGAAAAAAAAAAAGAAATTGAAGTCTTAGAGATCCATTTTCTTCTCTTCCAGTAGGCGGAGCTGTGCCCTCCAAGCCGAGCTTCTGCCCTCTATGTGCCGACAGCAATCCCTGTAAGGCGGCTCCTGGGAGTCTCTCAATCCTGCTAGTCCAGTGCCGTTTCACTTCTCCGGCCCCTCGCCCCCTTCCTCCTGCCAGCCAGCCGGGTCTTGTTCCTCACCGGAGGCAGTTCCCCAAGGATCTGGTTACATTTGCAGTCCCACGGCGAGCCCTATTTCCCGAACAACTGAGCACTCTCTCTGTCATTCATCCAAGCCCCAGTGCTGTGGAGCGGTGATCTGGGAAACAACAGTTTAATTTTTCTGGACCCCTTTGGTGGGCACGCCCCTGGAAACTGGCGGCTAAGACCTTGGGTGTTGCCACTGGTGGTAAGGGGAGTTGGGGATCGGGAATCCCCTCTGCTTCCCTTGGCCCCTACCTTCACATCCATTCCGCTGGCGGTAGGAGGTGTTGGGGGTTGGGAGTGCCCTCTGCTTCCCTTCGCTCCTACAGTCACGCCCACTCCTTTGGCCGTCGGGGGAGTTGGGGGTGGGGAGTCTTCTCTGTTTCCCCCCACCCCTACAGTCACGCCCACGCCACTGGCGGTAGGGGGTGTTTGGGGTCGGGAGTCCCTAGTCCCCTACAGTCACGCACCCAGAGAGATTCCCGAGGTTTCCCGGCTGTTTGTATCTGGTGGGGGTGGGAGTCACACACCTGCTAAAGTGGATTCCGCTGGGAAGTAATTCCGTCAGCTGAACTCCTCGTGACGTCACCTCTCTGCTATGGCTGGCCCCAGGATCCTTGCCGGAGTGTCTGAAGGGAGGGGTGGGACTGGTCTCTCTCTGGTCTGACCCAATCTCGGTTGGCTTCAGTTCCCGGTTCACTATTTCATGAAGGCTTGGCTAGAGACCTCTTCCTAGAGTCCCTGCGCCGCTATTGCTGAGCTGCACCTCTGAGGCTGGTCGCCGGGTCGCGCGGGCCCCCGCAGGTCACCGGGTTGCGCAGGCGGGGCCGCCGCCGGTTGTCGGGTTGCGTGGGCCGGGGCCTCTGCGCAGGCAGGAGGCCGATGGTCGCCGGGTTGCGCGGGCGGCGGCTGGTGGATCTGGACCTCCGCTTCGCGTGGCAGAGATTCACTCGTCTGGGGCAAACTGTCACCTCCAAAAATCCTACTAATTCCTGGCTGGTCTCTCTTCAGTGGAATTTTGCTAGAGGTTTCTCAGCAGGTAGAATCTAAGCATACCAATGCGTCTCTCTGACCCTGTTATTGAGGAGATACTGAAAGCGCTGCCTCCCTGCCCGCCGCCATGTTCTTCTTACTGTTGTTTGTTTTTTAGTTTGGCTAAGGGCTTTTCAATCTTATTTATCTTTTCAAAGAACCAACTGTTTTATTGATCATTTGTACTGTCTGTTTGTTTTATTCTCAAGTTCACTGATATCAGCTCTGATCTCATTTTTTCATTCTTTATACTGGTTTGGAATTGATTTGTTCTTTTTTTTTAAGGGTCATGTGATGCATCATTAGTTTGTTATTTGGGGCCTTTCTGATTTTCTTATGTAGGCACTCAGCTATAAACTTCCTTCTTAGAACTGCCTTCATAATGTTCCAGAGGTTCTGTTATGTTGTGCCACAATTCTCATTTGAGTCTAAGAATATTAATTTCTCCCATGATTTATTCTATTACCCATTCATCATTAAAAAGAATATAGTTCAATCTCCATGAGTTCATATAATTTATATAGGATTTAGGCATGTTGATTTCTAATTTCATTACACCATAATTTGATAAGATGCAAGGAATGATATCAACTTTTTGGTATTTTCTAAGAGTTGCTTTGTCACTTAACATATGGTCTATCTTGAAGAATATTCCATAAGCTTCTGAAAATAAAGTATACTCAGCTATTGTTGGATGAAATATTCTATAGATGTCTGTTAGGTACATCTGATTTTTATATTTTTCAGGTCCAAAGTGTCTTTACTGAGTTTATGTCTGGATGACCTATCTAATGGTGATAGAGGTGTATTGAGGTCTATCTGGGACTTCAATTTGAGTAGTGTCTCTTTTATGTAATTAGTTGCAGCCATGTTTGGGAAACAAATATTTATTATTTTTGGGTCTTCTTGTTGGAGTGTTCCCTTTACCAATATGAAGTGACCTTCTTTGATTTTCTGATTAATTTTGGTGTGACATAGCTTTGTCAGATGTGAGAGTAGCTACTCCTGCTTGTTTGGGGTTTCCATTTGCATGGTCTATCAATTTCCATCCTTTCACTTTGAATTTGTGGTTGTCTTTGCCTATAAGTATGCATCTCTTGCAAACCACATATACTAGGGCCTTGATTTTAGTCTATTATGCATGACTATATCTTCTAATTGGAGAGCTGAGGCCATTTACATTCAATGTAATTATAGAAAGAAGTTTATTAATTCCTGACATTTGACTGATTTGTTGTGTTTAATTTGGTCCTTTCCTCATTTTCTTAGCTACCCTTCAAATGAAATTTGTTCTTTTCTGAGCTTCAAGGTTTTATTTTTATTTTGTGTGCCGTATTTCTTTAATTAAGTTCTATAGTACAATTTTAGTAATAATGAATTCTTTTAGTTTCTGTTTATCTCAGAAGGTTTTTATCTCATCTTCAAGTTTGAATGAAAGCTTTTCTGGATACAGCAGTCTTGGCTGACACTCATTTTGTTTCAGGACTTGGAACACATCATTACAAGCCCTTCTGCCTTATAAAGTTTGTGCTGAGACATCAGAAGTGATTTTATGTGGGTTGCCTCGAAATGTAGCTGGATGTTTTTCTCTTGAGGATTTTAAAATTCTGTCCTTGTTGTGTATGATAGGCATTTTAATTATTATGTGCCATGGAGGGGTTCTTTTTTGAACTTCTCTACTTGGGTTTCTGAATGACTACTATATCTGGATGTCCATCTCATTTTGAAGCTTTGGAAAATTTTCTGTTGCTATTTCCATGAAGAGTTTACTCATCCTATTAGCCTGCACCCCACAGCCCTCATCAAATTCAATGATTTTTATTTCTTTTTTTTTTTCTTTTTTTAGCACCGTGGATTGAACGAAGGGGCACTCAACCACTAAGCAACATCCCCAGCCCTTTTTAAATTTTATTTAGAGACAGGGTCTCGCTAAGTTGCTGAGAGCCTCACTAAGTTGCTAAGGCTGGCTTTGAATTCACAATTCTCCTACCTCACCCTCTGAGCCACTGGGATTACAGGCATGCCATCATGCCTGGCTAAATCCAATGATTATTAAATTGGTTTCTTCATGTTGACCAAGAATTCTTGTATATTCTGATCCTGGTTACTTATTTTTCTCCTCTTTAATACTGAAGGTTCTTTAAGTCTGAATGTTTAAGGCTGGCCAATTTGTCTTCAAGCATTGACTTCTGTCTTCAGCAATTCATGCATTATTTAATAGACAAGTCAAATTTTACTATGAAAACCAGAATCCTTCCCTATCACCTGCCTTCAGTTTCCTAGAGACTACTCCTTTCAACAAATTTCATTTCTTCTGAAATCAACTTTGTGTTACATAAAAATATTACTACTATTTATTATCATTACATATATAATAATGACTTCATTTTCTGGCTTAGTGAAGCATAATTGAAAAATGAAATTTGTATATATTTATAGCATAAATATATTGAACATATTTACATATGTATTTTGAAATATGTATACATTATGAAATGAATATCACAATCAAACAAATTGATATACCATCACCTCCTGTACTTACCTTACTTTATTGGTGTTAAGAACTTTTTTCCTTTGTAAATTTCTATACAGCACTAATAACTATAACTATAGTACTAATAGTATTAAAGCTGTGGCTATAATACCAATAACTAATAACTATAGTACCATACTGTACATTAGTTCTCTAGAATTTAATACTGAAAGTTTCAAAATTTTGACCAACATCTCCCCACTTCCCATCCCAGGAAAACCACAATTTTACTTTCTACTTCTGTGAGTTCCAACTTTTTAGATTTTACATATAATTGTGACCATGAAGTATTTGCATTCTTTTTCTGGCTAATTTCACTTAGGTATTTCCTCCAGGCTTATCCATGTGGTCTCAACTGACAGGATTAACTTCTGATTAAGATTCTATAATTTTCCACTCTATGGTGTGTGCATGTAGTGTGTGTGTGTGTGTGTGTGTGTGTGTGTGTATTTATTTATTTATTTATTTATTTCTTATGTATAATTTTCTTTGCCCATGTGAGATGATATAACATTTTGATTTTAATTTGCATTTATCTGAAGGGTAGTGATGAGAACTTTGTCATTTACTTATTGGCCATTTGTATGCATGACTTCATTTGAGAAGGACCATGGTCAGTTCAGGGGTATTGTCCATTTTCAATTGGATTGTTCATTTCCTTGCTATTGAGTTGGTTTAGTTCTTTCTGTATATTTTGGATATTAACCTTTGGAGGATTTAAAAATATTTTTTCCTTTCATTGGTTATATCTTTACTTTGTTCCTTCCTTTCCTGTGTGTAAGCTTTTCAGTTTGATATAATCAGATTTTTCTACTGATTTAATGCTTATGGTTTTGGTATCCTTTCCAAAATTTGCTATAGTTTATTTCCCTCATAAAAAATGTTACATTGTATACTATTATAGATGAGACTGTTTTCTTAATTTGTTTTTTGCATAGTTATTTGTTAGTATATAGAAATGCAACTGATTTTGTGTGTTGATTATGTATTTTGAAATTTTGCCTAATTCATGTATTGGTTTTACTAGTGTGTTGGTGGAGTTTAGAGTTCTCACTACATAATATAATGCCATCTGCATAAAAAATTATTTTTACTCTTTAATTTCAAATTTGGATGCCATTATTTTGTTTTGGCTCTTAACTGATCTTGCTCAGACTTCTAGTAATTTATTGAATATAAGTGAGGAAATTTGGGATCATTAATTTTGTTCCTGATTTTAGAGAAAAAAGGCTTTAGTTTTACCTGTTGAGTATGAAGTTAGATGTACATGTGTTATACGTGGCCTTTATTATATTGAAGTATATTCCTTCTATATATAATATGTTGAGAGTTTTTAATCATACAGTGTATAACTTTTTAAATAATTTTATTGCATTTGTGGAGATTATCATGATTTATATCCATCAATCTGTGAATGTGCTGTATCATTCAAATCAATCTGTGAATGACTGTCCTTGCATCCTAGGGATAAATTACACTTGATCACAGTGTATAATCCTGTTAAGGTGCTATTAAATTTGTTTTGATGGTTATTTTGTTGAGGATTTCTGCATCTATATTCATCACAAATATTGGCTTGTACTTTTCTTGTACAGATGGTATTCAATTTATGATGGTGAGACTTATGTGTTTTCAATTTCATGATGGCATGAAAGTGAGACATGTTCAATAAAAATGTACTTCAAATTTTGAATTTTAATCTTGTTATTGGGCTAATTATATGAGGTACAATACTCTCTTGTGTTACTGTGTGTTATCAGTGAGCTTACAGTTAGCCACACAATTGAAAAAGTAAACAACTGGTACTTTTTTTTGTAGATGAACACAATACCTTTACATTACTTATTTATTTTTATGTGATGCTGATGATCAAACCCAGTGCCTCACATGTGCTAGGTGAACACTTGAATACTGAGCTACAATCCTAGCCCCAACAATTGATACTCTTTTTTTCTTTTTAAAATTTTGTCCTAATTAGTTATACATGACTGTAGAATGCACCCTGACACAACTGATATTCTTTTGGTATAGATACTAGGTGTCCCCCAAAAGCTTATGATTGAGACAATGCATGAATATCCAGGTAAAATGATTTGTTTTTGGGAGACTTGACCCAATCAGTGAATTAATCCCATAATGGGAATTAACTGAGTGGTAACTGAATACAGGTAGGTGGGGCTGGGGGAGATGCTCACTGGGGATATGCCGTTGGGGTATATATTTGTATCTGGCTAGTGGAGTCCCTCTGTCTCTCTCTCAGCTTCCTGGTAATGTCTGATATGTTTCCCTCCCCCATACTCTTCCATCCTGATGTTCAACCTCGCCTCAAGCCCTAATGAATGGAGTCAGCTGTCTATGGACTGAGAAGTCTGAAACTGTGAGCCCCAAAATAAACTTTTCCTTCTCTAAAATTGTTCTTATTAGATCTTTTAGTCAGAGCAGCTTAAAAAGCTGACTAAAACAGATCCTCTTCTGTGTGCTGTGTAGTATTCAATAAATTACATAAGATAATCACCACTTAATTATAAAATAGCCTTTGTGCTACATGATTTTGTCCTATTGTACACTAATGCTAATATCTTTCCTAAGACAGTCTAGATTAAGCTATAATATTTGATAGGTTAGGTATATTAATTTTTTTCTTGTAGTGCTAAGAATTAAACACAGGCCCTTTGCATGCTAGGCAAGCAGTAAGTTTGTTGGCATATAAATTACTCACAGTAGTCTCTTATTTCTGTGGTATCAACTATAAGATCTTTTTGACTTAAAATGCATTTATTTCAGTGCATTGTACTAAGTGTGCTGTTTTAGTCTGTTTTAAGGTTTCATTGATATTTTTATATTGCCTTTCATGTCTCTAATTCATTTTTTCTTCTCTAATCTTCATTATTTTCTTCCTTCTGCTAACTTTGAACTTAGTTTGTTCTTTTGAAGTAAAACATTATGTTGTTTAATTGATATCTACTTTTTTGATGTAGGTGTTTATTGCTATAATCTTCCCTCTTAGAAATGCTTTTCCTACATCCCATGAGTCTTGGTATGATGTATTTCTATTTTCTTTTGTTGCAAGATAGCTTTTGATCTTCCTTGTTTTCTTCTTGGAACCATTGTTGTTCAGGAGCATGTTGTTTAATTTTCATATTTGTGAATTTTCTAATTTTCCTCAAGTTGTTTTTTAGAAATGATACTCAATATGATTTCAACGTTTTAAAACTTGTTAAAATTATTTTTATGGCCTAATATATGACCTGCCCTGTAGAATATTGTATGTGATTTATAGAAGAATGTGTATTTTGCTACTGTTAGATGGAATGTTCTGCAAATATCTATTAGCCTTATTTCTCCTAAATTATACTTTATATCTGCTATTCCTTTAATTATAGATAGAATAAATAATGTCTCTATTGCTAAAAGTGAAATATTGAAATACCCTACTATTATTGTAATCTATCTCTCCTCACAGATGTATTTATATTCACATATTTTGGTGTACTGATGTTAGTGCCATGTCTATTTTCTTTTTAAATTTTATTTATTTGGGGGTACCAGAGATCAAACCCACATGTGCTTAACCCCTGAGCTACATCCCCTGGACTCTTTATTTATTTATTTATGTTTTTGAGACAGGGTCTCACTAAGTTGCTTAGGGCCTTGTTAAGTTGCTAAGGCTGGCTCTAAACTTTCAATCTGCCTGCCTCAGCCTCCTGACTCACTGCGATTACAGGCATGTACCACCATATGTGTCACTATATAATTACCAATTGTGAGATTCTCTTGATGACTTAACAATTTTAGCTATATATTTTATTTTACTTATTCTAGCTTTTTGTCTTAATGTCTGTTCTATCTGATAAAACTATTTCTGTTCTCTTTTGCATTCCATTTTTATAAAATATCTTTTTCCACTACTTCATTCTACATTTATTGTATGCCTATAGGTAAACTAAATATCTTGTATGCAACATGTGTCTTGTTTTTATTTTTAACCCATTCAACCATACTATGCCTTTTGTTTGGAGAATTAATTCATTTATATCTTGGGTGATTATTGATATGTAATGACTTATTACTGACATTTTTTTAGTTATTTTTTTTTCTTTTTTTCCTGCCAGATCTATTGATTGGAACTTCCCTCCTCTCTTGCTCTTGCTTTGATATTAGGAGATTTTCTATTATGGTATGCTTTGATTTCTTACTTTTATCCTTTGTATATCTACTATAGGCTTTCATTTTGTGGCTAACATGAGCTGACAAAAATATTCTTAGAGTTTTAACTAGATAGTAAGATGATAACAACTTAACTGTGTTAATCTGTTATAACCCTGTACCTTTTTATTTTACCAACCCCTATATTTTAATTTACTGATGTCAGAAATTACAACTCTTTACATTATGAATACTTGAACAAATTATTAGAGATATTTTTACTTTAAATAGCTTTGTCTTTAACTTTCATACCAAGGATGCAAGTGATTTACACACCACTGTTTTGTGGTAATCACTTCCTAACTGAATTTAAGAGGCCAAATTTACCCTGATAACAAAGTCATACAAGGAAACTACAAAAGATCAAAATTAGAATCCAGTATTCCCAATGAACATAGATGAAAAAATCCTCCACAAAATATTAGCAAATAAAATTCAGCTGCACATTAAAATGATCATTCATTATAATCAAGTTGCATTTATCCCAAAGATGCAGGATGGTTCAACATACACAAAACAACATGAACAATAGGAATGACAAAGGCAATGCCACAGTCATAATAAATGTGAAAAAAATGTTCAACTTCAATGTTCTTTTATAATAACAATATCTGAACAGATGAAGCATAGAAGGAATGTACCTCAAATAATAAGCCTATATATTAGAAACCTATAGTTACATTAAACTCAGTGGTGAAAAGGTATATCTTCCTCTAAGATCAGGAATAAGACAAGGATATTTATTCTTGCCCATTTGACTCCACAGAGTAATGGAAGTCCTAACCAAAGCATTTAGGCAAGAGAAAGAATAAAAGTCACCCAAAATGGAAAATAGTAAAACTGTCCCTGTTTGTAAATCATATGACCTTATACATAGAAAAGCCTACATACTTAAATAATAAAACTGTTAGAATAAATAAAATAAATAGTAGACACAGAAAAAAACAACAATATTTCTATACAGTAAGATGAACTACGTCAAAAATAAATCAAAGGAATAATCACATTTACAATATCTACAAAAATAAAACACTTAGGAATAAATTTAATGAAGGAGATTAAAGATCTATATACTGAAAACTATAAAACATTGATGAAAATATTGAAGATACAAATAAATGGAAAAATGTTGTATGGTCATAAATTTGAAGGTTTAATAATATTAAAATGTTCATACCATGGAAAGCAATGTACAGAATCAGTATAGTCACTATAAAAATTCCAATGACACTTTTCACAGAAAGACAACAGTCTATTCTAAAATTCACATGGAAGCACAAAACCTTTTGAGCAACTAAAGAAACTGAGCAAATAGAATAAAGCTGTAAATATCACAGTATCTGAATTCAAATTCTATTAAGTGCTATAGTAATATTCAAAACAGTATGTCACTAGCGTAGAAACAGCCATAGAGACCATTAGAATAGCATATAGAGTCTAAAAATAAACCCATGTATTTATGGTCAGATGACTGTCATCAAAGTTGTCAATAACCCACAATGGGCATTGGAATGCTATTTCAATAAATAGTGTTGGGAGAACTGGACACCCACATGCAGGAGATTGAAATTGGAATATAATCTCACATTATATACCAAAATCAACTCAAAACAGACTTATAAGAAATAAAGACTTATAAGACCTGAACTACTGAGGAAAGTATGGGGAATGTTGCAAGACATTGATCTGAGCAATGAATTCTTGGATATGACCCTAAAAGTAGCATAGGAAACAAAAGTAGACTTAGACAAATATGATTATATTAAATGTAAAGGCTTCATAGCAAAGGATACAACAGAGTGAAAATTTATTTATAAATCTTACAGATATATGTTAGAAAATAGGAAGGTGAAAAATTAAGCTCTATGCAATTATTTCAAGAAGTTAGATAAATCAAACAGAGAATCAACAAAAATCAATTAAAAATTCAACAAAGAAAATCACTAAGTCAAAAGTTGTTTCTAGCAAATGACTATAATTTGATAAATAAATTGTGGTATATTCTGTAAGAAAAATATACAATAGAGAAATTATAAAGAACAAATTCTTCTACAAATAACATGAATTATTTTCATCACATAATTTTGAATAAATAATGCTAGAAATAAAATTGTGCATATGGATATCATTCCAATTTATAAAGTTTCAAGAAGAAAAAAATAATCCAAGTTTGTTAAAATAAGAATAGTGGCTATATTTCTGGTGTAATGACCAGTAGGGGGTATGTTACAAGCTTTAATGATGCTGGGAATATTTATTTCCTTGATTTGAATGGTGGTTTAAGAAATGTGTTTGGTCAGTAAAAAATTCTATAGCCTAAACACTCAAAAAAATTCTGAGCTAAACACAATTTATAAATTTTAGTTTATATGTCAGTCTTTAATCCAGATTTTTCTAAGTCTTACATGACTTTAGAGAGTAGCTTGGCAGTATATATTAATGTGAAAAAAATTAATATACCAAAACCTACTAATTTTGCATCCAGTGATAACTCTTAATATACTTGTATGTACTTAGTAAGAGAAGAAGAGACATATTTTGTACTCTCCTCAGACTTTAAACAGAGTGTGAGACCAAAATTTGTATAAAGAAAAACAAAAAATATCCAAAATTAAAATGAATTAACTGAATAAAATATAAGAACATAATTTTGACTCCCAAGTTCACAGCATGACATGTAAAATAATATAGCATTTACAAAACATTAAGAACAACATCCATGGAGATATAAAATTATGAAAACATAGACTAAGGATGTACATCAAATTCATGATGGTAGTTAGGTGGTTGCTTGTGAGAGATAATGGGGTAAGTCTATTTAGGAGAACAACATTTTGTGTATAATATTCTAATACTTTCATGTGAAAATGTTTAAATCAGAAAGAATAAATATAAATATTTGTTGATTCTCAATGGTGGGAGTAGAGGTGTCTTATATATTATTATATGTAGTCATCTTTACTTTTAAAATATCAAAATTATAAAATGTAATAGGTGGTAGGTGGAAGCAAGTTGAAGAATGAAAAAGGTAGAGAAATCCCTAGGGCTAAAATATGTGTACATGTGGGCCTCAGAGAAGATGGAAACTAACCTACTAATAGGAAGTCTTGAGAAACTTTGGGCTCTATGTAGATTGTGTACAGTTAGCATTTGTTCTCAAGTAAAACAAACCAAAACAAAACAAAAATAGAAGACAATGTTTAAAGAAAGCTAAGGCTTCTAATATGGATACTGAAATCCATCAGAATCACCCGGAGGAATTTTATAAGATGCACAATTCTGGTCATGACCTGGGAATTAGTGAGAAATACAAATTCTTAATCCTATCAATTATTGAATCAAAACTCTGGAGACAGAGATGAGGTGCTATTGCTGTTTCTGGCCCAGGGTCCTTAGGTTGAGAAACAATACCCTAAAATAAAGTCTTCTTTCTTTATTTGCCACATGTGCAGAGCTGGCTATTATCTGATCTCCCTAAAGGAAGCTTGACTTTTGAGTTTTCCTGCTCCACCCTATACAAATTTTCCAGTGAGATTCCTCAATGAAGGGAAAGACCAACAGGAAAAGAAAACCTTTATTACAGTAACCAAGATAACCCTTAGCACATATATTACTGTTCTGTTTTCAATGGCAGAAAGAAAGATAACCAGGTTTGTAGGCATTTAAGCAGCATTAAAGCAGGTTTTTAAGCAGCATTAAAGCATTAATGAGAAAGGAAAACAAATATATTCAAAAAGATGATACAAAGGAAATGGGATAATTTGGGTGACAGAATACAATTAATAAAATACAATTAAAACTCTTTTAGAGACATGACAGAACTGTTTTCCAATATGGCATCCATTAGCTACATTTGAATCTTTGAATTGAAATTTAAATTGATGTATATTAAACAAAATTAACTATCTCAGTTGCACTTGCCACAGATTAAGGGCTCAAAATATTCCTAGTGGCTACCATTTTAGACAATGCCAACTAAATATTTGTGTCCCCCAGAATCTGTAAATTGTCATTTTAGCCCATATATGATGGCATTAGGATGTAGGGTGTTTGGGAAATTATTAGTTCATAAGGTTATTCATTCTCTTTATAACAAGGATGGCCTTTCATTCAATTTCCAATAAAATATTTCTCATTTCCATCTAAAACATCATCAAAATGAAAGATTGCCTCATCAATAAGTGGTGTTGTGAAAACTAAACATCCACATATAGAAGAATGGTTTCCTTAAATTATACATAAATCAACTTAAAATCAATTAAAGACTTAAAGACCTAAACCATGAAATTCTTAGAAAAAAAATGAGAAAAACTCCTTGACATTTATCTTAGTGAAGATTTTTGGATATGATACAAAAAGCAGAGCAACAAAAATATAAATAAACAAGGTGAGTCACATCAAACAAAAAGATTTCACACAATAAAGGAAACAGTCAACAAAAATAAAAGACAATCTATAGAATGTGAGAAATATTTACAAATTATATATCTGATAAAATATCCAGGAACTCATAATTTAATACAAAAAACTGGCAAATGATCTGAAGTCATTTCTCTAAAGAAGATATTCAAATGATCAACAAGTATATGTAAAGGTGTTAAGTGTCACCAATCATTAGGAGAATGAAAATCAAAACCACATGAGATATTACTTGCTTCACTGGTTAGGATGGCTCTTATTAAAAAACAAAATATAAAACTATATTCTGTCATTTTCAACTTCAATAAAATCTTTTTTAAAATTTTATTTATTTATTTATTTAGTCATACATGACAGTAGAATGCATTTTGACATATAATACATACATGGAATGTACATACATCAATCATATTGTCTATTCTATTCTGCTGCCCTTCCTATCCTCCCTACTCCTCCCCTCTTCTCCCATCCTTTCTCTCTAAAAACAAATGCTAAATGTCTTCTCTGATATAAGGGGGGTGACTCAAAATGGGATAGGGAGGAAGAGCATGAGAAGAAGACTACCACTAAATAGGGAAGAGAGGTGGGAGGGAAAAAGAGGGAGAAGGGGAGTTGCACAGAAGATGGGAGGAGAACCTCATTGTTATACAGAATACATATATGATGTTGTAATGAGAAAAAGAAAAAAAATGTGTCGCAATAAAATCTTAAACTAACCAAAATGGATTGAAATACTCATGATAAAAATCATGAATTTACAATGGTACTTTGAAAAATCATGAGTGACTTTTGAAGAATGTGATGGTACTAAATCGATATTCTAAAAATTAGTGACTATCAGGATTTCAGAAGGGAAAGAATCAAGCAATTGTTCTGCCTTTCTATAACAAACTGTATCTTAGAAAAAGAAATAGTTGCAGAGAGGAACTTTCTCTTTATAGAAGTCTTCTAATAAGTTAATAATGTCTGACAGACAGAATAAGAAAATACTTATTTTGTACCCCTAATGAAATAATGGATGTAATCATTTTTAATTTAATGAAACAGATAAAAGTTAAAACATGAGATGATTAGGGACATTTGAACACTAATGTGATATTTGATATTAAAGAATTATTAAGGTTTAAGTATAATAATTATGTTCAGTTATAGTAAATTTATTTATAGATGAAATTATATCCTGGCTGAAATTGATTTCAAAATAATTCAGGAGAAAAGAGGACAGAGTTATAGATGAAACAAGATAGTTCAAGTGTTTATAATATTAAAGCCTGATTGATAAATAAATTTAGGCATATTGTTATATTACTACTACAATTTGAATATTTGTGTCCCCTCAAAATTCATTTTGAAACTTAATCCCCACTGTGGTGGTATTACGAGGTAGGGCCTTTTGGGAAGAGATTAAGTCATGAGAGCTCTACATTTATTAATGATCTCATACTCTTATAATTATAAAAGTGGCTTCAGAGAGCTGCCTGCTATTCCTGATAGATTCTTCTGCCATGTAAGGCTACCATGTTTGTCCCTTTTCTTTACCCTTTCTTCCATATAAAGTTGAAGCAAGAGATGTCATTTTCCTTTTTTTTTCCAAATTTCTATATTTGTATTGTTTGTTATTATTTATTTAAACTTTGGATTTTCCCAGAAGAAAATAGTGGAAGAAAGAGAGGTTTGATCCCACTGCAGAACTGACAGATGTGGTCTACTTCAGGTTTGAGAGCCATCCAAGAAAAAAAAAAGTTTCAATTCTCTAATCCCTTCACATATTATGTCCTGCCACCATTGTTTGAAAATGGAAGGAGAGCCCAGTGTCCTGTAATCCCAGGCTGAGGCAGAAGGAACACAAGTTCAATGCCAACATTGTCAATTTAGGAACACTCTATCTCAAAATAAATGAAGAGGGCTGGGTATGTGACTCAGAGGTCAGGCACCCTTGGGTTCAATCCCCAGTACAAAAGAAGAAAGGAGAGAAGGGGGAGAGAGGGAGGGGGTGGAGAGAAGGAAGGAGGAAGGAAGGAAGAGAAAGAAAGAAAAAAGGGATGGAGGAAGGAGAGGGAGGGACAAGGCCAAATAAACACATAGTCAGCCCCACACTGCATAGTCCATCACCATAAGCAGGGGTGGGGAGATAGAAAGAGCATCAAAAAAAAAAAACAGCAAAGAAAAAGCAGAGGGAGGGAGGAAGGGAGGGAAGAAGGGAAGGGGAGAGGGAGAGAGGGAAAGAGAGAGAGAGGGAAACAAAGAGAGGGAGAGGAGGCGGGGGATGCACGTGGGCAAGAGAGAAAGAGGTGTTATTATCAAATCAGAAAGCCCTTGCCAGATATTGAATCTCTTGCTGCTTTGATCATGGTCTCCTTAGCCACAGAACTGGGAGAAATAAATTTCTATTATTTATAAATTTCCCAGTTTAAGGTATTTTGTTATGGCAGCACAATAGTCTAATACGATTATTTTCTCTTATTTTATAGGCTGAGTATCCCTCGGCCAAAATGCTTGGGACCACAGTGTTTCAGATTTCAGACTTTTTGGATATTGGAATATTTGAATATGCATAATGACATATCTTAGCGATGGATCACAAGTGTCAACATGAAATTCATTTATATTTCACATACGTATTACATATATATGTACATACACACACACACACACACACACACATATATATATCCTGAAAATAATTTTATACAATATATTTAGTGCACCTATATTCTAAAAACCTGTCATATATTTTCCACTTATGACTTCATGTTAGTGCTCAAAACATTTCACATCTTGGAGCATTATAGATTTAAGATTTTGAGATTTAGGGATGCTCAACCTATATATGTATTTAAAACTTTTTTTTTCAAATGCAAGAACATTATACTATTCATAGCAATAATTAGACCATAAAGAAGAGCTTTTAAAGAAAAAAGATATGATTGCAAAATTTAAATCACTTTAAAATTTTTTTAAAAAGAAAATTGAAGAAAACTTCAAAAAAACCAGAAGAGAAGGACAATGTGAAAGTGTATCTGCAAATATAAAAATAGAAGGGGAGAGGGAGAGGGAGAGAGGGAAAGAGAGAGAGGGGGAGACAGAGAGAGGGAGAAGAGGGGGGAATATCAGCAGTATGATATTCACCTACCATAAATTTCAGAAAGAGAGTAAAATGCAAGAAAATAAAGAAATAATATAATAGAATTTTCAATACTAGTAGGCATGATTCCAAACATTGTATGAGTCTAGTAAGCACACATCTTCATGATAAAATTACATCATTACACATCCTTTTGGATTATCAAACATTATATACAAAGAGATGATCCTAAACATTTTTCAACAACAACAAAAAACGTCACTTACATAGAAAAAAAAATCAAGCTGGACCAAGACTTTATGTCTGTAAGCAAGAAGTGAAGTTTTCAAAGTTCTGCAAAAAAAATACTTCTCAATAAGAATTTTATATCAAATATAAGGAAAAAATGAGAGTATTGACTTAGTTTTGATTTCCATGATAATTTTGCAAGTATTTAAAATAGAAAATTTTAAAAATATATTGCTAAATAGGTAATTTAAAATATTTATAAAAACTAAGCATCTGATCTCAGATATACCAATAAAATTTTAAGAAATTTTGGGGAAAAAAAGGTATTTGATTTGGGGAGTATTCTGGAAGAAATTAAGGTATAAGATAGACTAAGAGAAAAGATTGCAACCAATGCCTCAGCAAATCCTATGGGAAGCTCTGGAGCTGTGACAGTCCTTTAGGGTTGTCCTTAATTGAGGCAAGAAATTTAGGCCTTTTAATCTCTTCATAAGCAATTAATTTGATATAATTCACTAACTTCAAAAAGGCATAAATCCAGAATGTTCTCTGTGGCTAAGGGCATTTCCGGGGTTGGGGAGAGAAGTAAGACAAGTTTCAGGGAAGAACAACAAAGTATTTACTAGAGATTATCCTATTTACAGGTCATATATTCTCACATTTTTAGTATGTTTACCCCATCTAGAAAGAGTTCTTCAGGATTCTAGTTGTTTTTGTTTCTTGGTGAAACATCTAAGACAAAGATTAGTGAGACAGATTACAACCCCACTGCTACAATTTGAGACTACAACTTATATTTGTCAACTCTCTCTTCCTGTATCCATTCCATATTTTTCTCATTATTTGCTAGTCCAATAAGGTTATTTGATAATGTGATCCAGACTGTTAACCTCAAAGGAACTGAGCTGTTATTTTCCATGTCGCTCTCAAGACATATTTACTGTTTTTATCCATTTACAATTAAAATCAGATATGGGAACAGCATATCCCTGAGCACCAAACACATCCTTTCTTGTCTCCACTGTATGATAGTAGCCCTACTTCTTCCTTGTGGTTGGAATCAATTATCCCTGCCAGTAGATGACTCCTTTCCTTGACTGCTGATCTTTTGGCATGAACAGCACAAAATAGCCCAGCAGTAAAGTTGAATAGGACTCATACCATTCAAGTTCCAAAAAGATATTACACCAGACATTTAGCTGCCTTTCCACTGGCACCATATTAAGTAATGAAAGTTTTAATAACTGAACCACAACAGCCAAGGGCTATCCATGTTTCATATACCACCATAGATGAAGTTACTCATTGCCAGCTGGGCTGCACAATAATCCAGTTCTTAAATATTATTTTAGAATCTACTTTCTAGGATAGTTCCAAATGTCAACTTTCTTAGATAAGGTTCAAATTTTAAATAGAATAAGAATTTCCATTAGTGAAATGCACTTTGAAGTCTCCAAGTAGATACAAATACTCATCCAATAAAATGACTAAAATTTAAAAAGACTGAAAATATCACATTCCATCATCTTTGCTAAAGTAAATGTATGAAGACAGGAATTAGTGTGAAAATACTTTATATACAACCAGACATATGAAAAAGTGTGCTGTATATGTGTAATAAAAATTGTAATGCATTCTGCTGTCATTTATTTTTAAAAATCAATTAAATTTTTTTTAAAAACCCCCCAAAAAATACTGTTAGCAAGGATATGTTGCATCTATAACTTGTATACATTGCTGGTGTAAAATCACTAAGAAGAGCAGTTTTATTTTCTTATCATTTATGATACACTTAATTTAGGAGACAGTAATTCCTCATCTAGATATTTATTTAATCAAAAGAAATGGAAACTATGGCTGATGATACATATTGCTGTTCAAAGCCACAGAAATATCTGCAATTAGTGCCTCATTAATAGCTCAATCATGATAGCAAAAGACTACAAACTACTCTAATTTGCATCAATAGAAGAATGCCCAAACAAGTTCTAGTATATTTATGTGATACCTTACTCAGTTGCAAAAAGGTAACAAATACTGAAACACATTAAAATCTAGATGAAACTCAAAATACTAAAGCTTGGGTTGGGGAAAATGGAATGATATAATACAGTATATATTTGTGGTAGGTTAGATATTAGGTGTCCCCCAAAAGCTCATGTATGAAACAATGCAAGAACATTCAGCAGTGAAATGATTGGGTTATGAGTGTCTTCACCCAATCAGTGAATTAATCCCTTAACAGAATTTACTGAGTGGTATTTAAAGATAGGGTGGGTATGGTGTGGCTGGAGGAAGTAGGTCCCTGGGGGCATGTCTTTGGGGTATATATTTTGTATCTGGTGAGTGGAATCTCTCTCTCTGCTTTCCAATCATCATGTGAGCTGCTTCTCTGCCATAGTCTTCCACTATAATGTTCTGCCTCACCTGGAGCCCTGAGAAATGGAACCAGCTGTATAAGAAGTGAGACCTTTGAAACCATGAGCCCTGAAATAAACTTTTCCTCCTCCAAAATTATTCTTGTCGGCTCTTTTAGCAGAAAAAAAAAAGCTGTCTAAAACAATATTATATGAGTCCAATTTTAGAACATGCAGAAATTATTTATATTTAGATTGGGGTTGGGTGGGATTGTGTACTACAGACAGGTAGAATGGAACTTTCTCTTTTTATTTATTTATTTTTTTAGTTATACATGACAGGAGAATCCATTTTGATATGATTATACAAGCATGGAATATATCTTATTCTATTAGGACCCTATTCTTGTGGATTTACATGATGGTGGGATTCACTGTTGTGTATTTATGTATGTACATAGGAAAATTATGGCAGATTCATTCCACTGTCTTTCCTATTCCAATATATATTCCCTTCCCTTCATTCCCCTTTGTCTAATCTAATTAATTTTTATTCTTAACCTCCCCTGAACTGTTGTAGGTTAGCATCTACATATCAGAGAGTGCATCCAGCCCTTTTTTGGGGACTGGCTCATTTCATTAGCATTATATTCTCCAGTTTCAACCCTTTACTGTCAAATGTCGTTATTTTATTCTTCTTTATGGCTGATTAATATTCCACTGTGTATATATACCACATTTTCTTTATCCATTCATCTGTTAAAGGGCAATGAGGTTGGTTCCATAGCTTGACTGTTATAAATTGAGCTGCTATAAAAATTGATGTGGTTGAGTCACTGCAGTATGCTGATGTTAAGTCCATTGTATATATACCAAGGTGTGGGATAACTCAGTCAAATAGTTCCATTCCAAGTTTTCTAAGGACTCCCCATACTGATTTCTAGAGTGGTTACACCAATTTGCAGCCCTACCATCAATGTATGAGTGTACCTTTTTCACCACATCCTCACCAACATTGTTACTTGTATTCCTGATAATTGCCATAGAATGAAACTTTTATGTGATGATAATGTTCTGTATTTTAACTAGGGTAACAGTACCATAATTATTGAGTTTTTCAAAACTCAATGAAGCTGGGCTGGGGATGTGGCTCAAGTGGTAGCGTGCTCGCCTGGCATGTGTGTGGCCCGGGTTCTATCCTCAGCACCACATACAAATAAGTGTCCGCCGAAAACTAAAAAATAAATATTAAAAAGTTCTCTTTTTCTCTTTCTCTCTCTCTCTCTCTCTCTCTCTCTCTCTCTCTCTCTCTCTCTCTTTAAAAAAAAAACTCAATGAAGCTGAGCATGGTGGTGCAGGCCTATAATCCCAGCCACTTGGTAGGTGAATTACAAGTTTGAGGCCAGCCTGGGCAAGTTAGTGGGACCCTGTCTCAAAAAATTTCAAGGACTGGGGATATAGATCAGTGTAGAGCATCCTTTGGTTCAATCTCTATTGCCAAAAATGAAACCCTCAAAGGAAAAAAAAAAAAATATATATATATATATATATATATATATATATATATATATATATATATTTCATTGAGGGTTTTCTCTTTTTACAGGAATTGTATATATGCAGACAAAAATCAGGACATATATTTATAAATAGAGTCCTAACTTTTACCTTTAAGAAATTCAATAAAATGTCTTAATCTAACATTATGAAATGTATTGGGTTGTTATGGTTTAGATATGTGATGTTCCCCCAAAACTCATGTGTAAAACAAAGCAAGAAAGTTTAGAGGTGGAATGATTGGGTTATGAGACCCTTAATTTAATCAGTGAATTAATCCACTGATAGTAATTAAATGGGTGGTAACTGTAGAGAGATAGGGTGTGGATAGTGGAATTAGGTTACTAGGGGCATGTGTTTGGGGTTTATATTTTGTCCTTGTTAAATGGAGCTCCCTCTCTTTGCTTTTTGATGTGATATCCTGAGTTGCTTTCCTCTGCCACATACTTCTGCCATGATGTTCTGCCTCACCTCAAGCCCTGAGGAATGGTATGCCCACTCCTCTCATTGAGGGTTACTGAGCATCCCCAGGACTTGATCTGTATTCCATCATGGGACCAGGCCCTCCACTCTGCTGAATGCCCTCTCTAAACCCACCACCAGACATTTCAGGTAAGACCCCTGTCTCCGGTCAACCTAAATGACCTACGGGTCCCAGAAAGAGACCGTTGATCTTCTGGCACTCCCAGGGTTACTGTGTGGTCGGGAGCACCTCGAGCCACAGTTTTCACAGCTATTGCTGATCCTTACTGTCGACCAGGTCAATAGGTGGTCTTTTGTTTGTTTCCTGGGTTTTGAGAAAAAGCCACCAAGGGTGATTGGGAGTTATTCCTGGGGAATAACTTGGCTGTGGGATAATCTCTATGGGATTTTGCCCCTTCTATGGGCTTCTGCCCCTACTACATAGTCCTTGCCAGGCACCCAAGTGCCTCTATGAGCTCCTGCCTCAGTGCTTACCCAGAGGTGGTGATGAATCCCTGAGCATAACCATCCTCTCAACTAGGTGATATTAGAGACTGGAGGACATCCCACCTCTAAACTCACCTCCTATGTCTCACCATGGGCCACTCCTCATCCATTTCCTCCCATAGTCCCCTAGGCTGCGTCCTGGCTAACCGAGGGTGTTGAGAGCCACAGCCGAAGGGGCCCCAGCAAACTTCCAGCTGCCAGCTGATGATTGGCTCACAGCGGCCCCAGCAACTTCTAGCCGATTGGCTCCTCTGCCTTGATGCTCATTGGGCTGTTTCCCAGCCCTTTCAGACTACGGAGCTGCTCATTGGGGGACTTTTTTTGGCACTGACCACACGACCCAGCCAATGGGCCTCAAGAGCAGGAGGAGTGGGGGAGGTGGAGGGGCTTGTGGGAAGCCGGTGGTGGCAGTTGGGCTCTGAAGGTTTTCCTGAAGATCTGTGTGGTCTGGCGTGTGTATGTTCTAAAAATAAAGTTCATTTCTTTTGACAAGTGGCTCCTGAATTGTGCCCAGCCAGACTGCAGCAGAGGGTCTCTCTTTCTCACCCTGGACCTAAACCCCCCAAAACTTATCTGCTTGTACAATCAGATCTGGCTTCAGTATCCTTTAGATAATGACTCTAACTGACTAATTAACGGCACTCTAGATCCCAATATTATCAGGTATCTTTTCAACTGTTGTGTGCATTTGGGAAAATGGAAAGAGATATATGTTCAGGCCTTCTCCTTTCTATGTTCTAAGTTCTCTCTCTGCAACTCTTGCTCTCCCACACAAGTTCTCTTAGCTCTCACCTCCCCTATGCCTGCTTCCAAAGGGACAGAAGAACCTACCCAGGACTCCTTCTCCTTCAACCCAGTGGATGAGTCCCTGCCATAACACAATTCTCTTTCTAAGGAAGCCTCCCCAGCAACTGTCCCCTTGGGCCCTCGGCTCTTCTCTCCTCCTCTCACATGCTTACAGGCTGCTGCTGCCCAATCCACATCTCTGTGTCCTCTACATGAGGTGGTTGGGGTAGATGGTGTAATCCGGGTTCATGTGCCTTTTTCTTTGTCAGATCTTTCACAGAAAAGCACTTGGGTGCTATACTTCAAGTCCCACCACATATATCAAAGAGTTTCAATATCTGACAATCATATAATTTGACCTTCCACGATGTCCATATGTTTTTGTCTAACACCCTCCTGCCCAAGAAGTGCAGGTGAATCTGGGAGCATGCTAGAAATGATGCTGATGAGGTACATCAGACCTCCCCTGCCCATCTGATTGGCACTGAAGCGGTCCCTGATCAGGACCCCAATTGGGATTATAATTAACCTATAGGAGTAACTAGTAAAAACCAATTCATTACTTGACTCATGACAGGACTTAGAAAGGCAGCCCATAAGGCTTTCAATTATGAAAGGCTCCAGGAAATCTTCTAAGAATGAAAACCCTTCAGCATTTTTAGATCACCTAACCAAGACTTTATAACAATATACTAATCTGGACCCTGAGACTCAAGATGGGAGATAACTATTAATAACCTACTTTTTCTCCCAGATTTTCCCAGTTATTAAGGCCAAACTAAGGTGCCTTGAGAGGGGACCCCTAATTCCCCAAGCTGAGGTTCTGGAAGTGGCCTTTAAAATGTATAACAAGAGAGACAAGAAGGTCAGTAAGCAGAAGTATCAGATGCTTGCTCAAGCCATCCATCCAGCCTTAGCATCTGTCCCTGGTTCCACTGGCCCGTGGAAGGGTCCCTCAGACCACCTGGACCCTACTTTAAATGTGTTCAGATGGGTCACTGGGCTCGTACATGTCCTGAGCCTCGCACACCTCTGGGCCCTTGTCCTAAATGCCATCAGAAGGGACGCTGGGCCATTGACTGTCCCTAGCCTATGGTGGACCCTGACCATCCAGCCCTTCTGGTTCCCCTTTCCAACTCTTAGAACCAGATGCAGAGGACTGACAAGGCCCAGGTCCTCATCACCTGACCACTACCACCACTCCTTGGGAACACAGGGTAATTCTGCATATTTCAGATAGAAATACTAGTGCTTTCTCCTAGATACCAGTGCTACACATTCAGTCCTCAAGAAGTTCTGAGGGCCTACTACTCGTTCTGTGACCTCTACTGTCAGGGTAGAGGGTACACCTTACCAACCCTTACAGACACCTAGCCTTCTTTGAGCTTTTTGGCTCACTAATTTTTACTCACAACTTTTTGGTCATTCCACAGTGCCCTGTTCCCCTTATGGGAAGGAATATCCTCACAAAATTGGGGGCTACGCTTTCCTTCTCCCCTCATATACGCTTCCATCCATACTCCCCTGCTGCTGCCCTGATCCTCACTCTTACCTTAGGACCATCCCCTATTCCTTCTGCCAGTGCCTCCCCATTATCCCCTTCCAAGGTGGACCCTACAGTCTGGGATATTTCAAATCCTTCTATCACCTCACAGCACAAGCCCATTCACATCTGTCTCAAAACCCCCCTCCATTTTCTGGTCCTATTATAATACCTGCACTCCCAACAAAAACTCCTAGGCTTACAACCTATAATTAAAGAACTCTTGTGAAAGAGATTCCTTAGACCTATTCATTCCCCTTATAACATTCTCATATTGGCAGTATAAAAAGCCTAATGTTTCTTACTGCTTGGTCCAAGACCTCTGTTCCATCAACTCTGCAGTTGTCCAATACATCTCATGGTAATCAATCCTTATACCCTTCTCTCCACCATTCCTTCTGGGGCCTCTTACTTCTTAGTGCTAGACCTGAAAGATGCCTTCTCTATTCCCCTCCATTCAGATTCTCAAGGCATTTTCACCTTTACATGGACAGACCTGAGTCTTATAACTCCACTGAGCTGACATGGACAGTTCTCCCCCAAGGGTTCTGAACCCTCATATCTTCGGATAGATCCATACATTTCACTCAGTCTATGACGCTACAGTATGTTGATGACCTCCTTCTTTGCAGTCCCTCCTTTGAAGTCAGTCATTAGGACACCTATAAACTTCTTCCTTTCTTCCCATGACTATAGGATTTCCCCATCCAAGGTACAGCTCTCCTTGGTAATGGTAACATACCTAGGCCTCCTCCTGACCCCTACACACCAAGCCATTACAGTTGATAAAAAGGGTCTTATCGCTAATATACCAACACCCTCTACTAAGGAAAAAATTCTCTCCTCTCTAGATATGGCAGGATTCCTCAGAACTTGAATTCCTAACTACTGTATGTTGGCTAAGCCTCTATAGATTGTAGCCTGGGGCCCACTCTCTGAAACCCTTTTGCACTCAGTTACAAATTCCTTCACCAGGCTCCAGCAGGCCCTCCTCCAGGCCCCTGCTCTCCATCTGTCTGATCTCACATGCCCATTTTACCTTTACATGGCTGAAAAGCAAGGATTTGCTCTAGGGGTCCTCGGACATATGCTGGGTTGCAACCTTTGCCCCTGTAGCTTTTCTATCAAAGGGTCTTGACCCTTGGCCACAGCCTGGCTACTCATTAACTAGTTAAAGAAACTCACCTTTGGGGCCCCACTCACCATCCTGGCTCCCCATTCCCTAAAGGAACTCCTTGCCTACAAGGGCTTACATTCCTTACCCCCCTACCACCTTTTATCTCTACAGGTTTCCCTGGTGGAAGATCCTAGTCTTACTTTTCTATTATTATTTATTTATTTTTGCATTACAATTCTTAATACACCATTATACCATAATTTATCATATCTCTGATTATATATAAGGTATGTTGACACCAAATTCACATCTTCATACATGTATTTTGTATAATGATGAGGGTCTCCTTTCACCGTCCATGCTATTCCCCTTCTCCCTCCCCCAGTCTTACTTTTCAAACTTGCTCACCTTTAAACCCTGCTATTCTCCTCCCTGCTCCTCAGGACCCTTCCACTTTTTCTCCTCTTACCCATTTATGCATTGAAACTCTAGAGGAGCTTCTTCCACATCCACCCCACACACAGGAAGGCCCCTTGTTCCAGGCAGCAGACACATGGCTTACAGATGGCTCCTCCTTCCTTCAGGAGGGAGTTCCTGGGGCAGGGTTTGCTATAGTCTCTCTAACCTTCGTTGTGGAAATGGCTCCCCTCCCCAGTAACACATCCAATCAACAGGCTGAACTTGTTGCCCTCATCAGAGCCTTCACTTTGGCCAAGGGAACCTTCCTCAATGTCTACACTGACTCTAAATACACTTTCCACATACTTCTCTCTCACTCTGCAATTTGGAAGGAGCGCAGATTCCTTACCACTAAGGGAACTTTAATTACTAATGCCCCCTTTATTTCCAATCTTCTTCAGACCTCAAAGCTTCCCACTGCCATTGGAATCTCACATTGTAAATCCTATCAGACAGACACCTCCTTTGTGACACTTGGCAACAACAAGGCAGACTCTGAGGCAAGGGCCTCTGCCCTCCAACAGAGGACCACCTGCCATCTTCTGCCTTGCTAGTCCCTCTATGGACTCTTCCCCACCTGACACTCAACAGATGCTTACCTTCCTTCACAACCTCTTTCACCCTAACACCACATCTTTAAAACAATTTCTCACTTCCCACCTTAAACCCTCTCCAGAGGACCTATGATTTCTTTCTACCCTCTGTGCCTCCTGTGAAATCTGCCAAAAAACCAATCCCACCTCCAATCTCTGCCTACCTGCCTTCCATTTATACCAAGCAAGAGGACATCTCTCTTGCTCTGATTGTCAGCTGGATTTTACCCATATGCCCCCCTTCAAGTGGTACGAATTTCTCTTGGTCCTTATCAACACCTTCTTGGAATGGGTTGAGGATTTTTCCTACTATTATTATAAATGTGCCTCTAAGATGCCAACATCCTCATTGACATTCTTCCCCGACTCAGCTTCCCCTCCTCACTCTAGTCTGATATTGGTCCTGAATTTACTTCCCATGTTTCACAGTCTATAGCTAAGGCATTCAATATCTCCAGGCATTTTCATATCCCCTACCATCCCAGTCCTCTGGCAAAGTGGAACATACCAACCAAATCTTGAAGAACATTGACACTAAACTTTCCCTTGAATTACATTTAGATTGGACCAAACTTCTTCTTAGGTTACGAGCCCTCCCAAAGAAGCCACTTGACATCTCCCCTTTTGAGCTTCTCTACGAAAGGCCTATCTCCCTGCTCAGCTCACCACCCCTGATTCTCCACTACCCCTTGTTCCTCATCTTTTCTGGCCCCTTCTTTCATACATTATGAACCTTCTTTGGCATTTTTGCCATCCTCCCTTATTCTGCACTCACCTCTAAGGGGTACATTAGGAACCTTCTTTGGCAACACAGGAATGCTCTTCTGGCAAAGCCTAGTTCTGTCTCTTCCCCCCTCCCACTCTATCTTCTGGTGACCTGGTACTTTTTAACCCCCCCCAACAGGCACCCTCCTCCTCCCCCCAACTCTCCACAAAATGGACTGGACCCTATTAGGTTATTCTTATCACTCCCTCAGTGGCCTGCCTTGAGGGCATCCCATATTGGGTTCATAACTCCCACTTAAAACTCTTTTCTCCACCCTTTTGTACAGTGACACCCACAGGCCCTCTCAAGCTGTGTTTCCCCAAGGCTGAAACCCCCAATCTTCCTTCAGTCTCTAAGGACCATGAGAACAATGCAGAACCATGAGTTCCATCCTTCCCTTTTTCATTTTTGCCATCCTCCCTTATTCTGCATTCACCTCCCAGGGATACCATTACCAGGAATTACCATTCCAATTTCGAGGAGACTTACAGCAACTTGCTCAAACCATACTAACCATACAATCTCAGCTTGATTCTTCAACTGCTGTGGTTCTGCAGAATCTAAGGGGCCTTGATATTTTTATGGCCAAAAAAGGCAGACTTTGTCTGTATCTACAGGAGGAATGCTATTTTTATGTCAATCAATCTAGTATAGTAAAAGACAAATTAAAACACCTCCAACAGGATTTGAACATCAGAAACAACAGCTCTGTCCTACTGAAGAATGGAAGCTAAGTACCCCCCTTCTTCAGTGGGCACTTCCTTTCCTGACCCCTCTCCTTGTCATAGTCCTTCTGTCAATACTTGCCCCCTGCGTCATTAAATTGGTTCAAGACAAGATCCAAAAAAAATCTCCAATCAAACTATAAACCAGCTTTTGTACATGAATACCAATCCCTTACCAAAAATTGGGGCACCAGGGCAGCATTCTACCACCACTCAATCTCCGTCATCATTCCAATGACATCCCACACCCCTAGTGAGGGATTCAAATGCTGCCCCTTCCCAGCAAGAAGCAGTTATAGAAGATTGACCCATGTCCCTGTTCCCTAAGTGGCCAAATAAAAGCAAAAAAGCAGGGGGGTGGGAGATAAGGCCCTTGTTTAGCATCTGGATGGCCATCTTAACTGACAGTCCCCATTTTAAGGAAAAAGTTTCACTTTCCCTCCCAAGGGCATTTCTGAGAAAGGCTCACCACTCCCCTATACCAACCCAGCCCTTCAGCACCCACATTAGGACCCACAGCTCTGATTCCTGAGCCTCCCCCATAAAAGTCACAGAGTCAAGCGTGTTTTGCCTCTTTCTTCTACAGAGAGATGGCCTTTATTTGTCAGCTCTGGCAAATAAACTCTCATGTGTACCTCTACCTGGTCTCTGTCTTTCATTTCTCACTTATTCATCTCTCATTCCTCACTTTCCCTTCACATCTGAAACCATGAGCCCCCAAATACACTTTTCCTCCTAAAATTGTTCTTGTCAGAACTTTGGTCACAGCAGCAAAAAAGCTGACTAAAACAGGTTCCAAATATTGTGAATGTTATTATTATTGTTAATTAACAAACGTGACTCTCCTATACAGTGTTCTATATTTTCAGAAGTGAAAAATGGTGATATATCAAGTTCCTTTAGTATACTTCAAAAGAATTTTCATAAAACATTTATACTTTTAGAGTCATGCAACATAAAAAAAATAAGGCATTAATATAATCATCCAATTAGGAGAGATGGAACTTTCAGTGTAAAAAGGACCATTTCCTAATTACGGGAAATGATCCCGTGTGTATTTCATAGTTACTTAATATAGAGAGCCAAGTGTCCTGCCTCACATATGTGTATGCTTGAGCATATAAACTTGTAATTCCTAAGGTCCTAAGAGATTATGCTGGAACCAAATTCTAAGTATCACTTCTGTGATTACTAAAGTTAATTTCACTACTTTCCAGGCAAATTTGACTGCCTCTCTACAATTTAACTCTGAGAGTCTGGGGACTTGATGACAAAGTCATTACTTATTAGACATATTTGTAAAGAATAATTTTTAATTATGTTGAATGAATGTAGAAATGAAAACATTGCAAGCACAACACTGGAAAAATTAAATTAATTGGTCAATATTAATGCAAACATTTGGAGATAAGAACCTTCCTCTTTCTCCTACTCCTACCCAGTCTTCTAGAAATAAACAAACAGGAATTTGCAAACAATTGCACAAAATTTATAGAATTAAAAAGAAAAATAAACCTGAAACAACTTATAATCTTCATATATTTACAAAGTTCAACCAAAACATTAAATACATCATACAAGCCACCCCTATAGTTTAGTGTGGCACTCAAAAAAATTGTCTTGGGTATGAATATTAGTTTCTTGGCAAGAGACCTCATTCCTCCAGGAAGACATAAATTTCTTAAGATGAAAATTCCAGAAAAATTCACTTTAAAGTCCTTCTTTTCCTTTCCCACTATATTCTATCACCACATCTATGTGAAGAAAACAACCAATATATACCACCTTTGATTGCTACATTCCTTAAGGGCTTCTTTGTGAATGTTAAGTAGCCAAACCTCAAGCCTGATTACACAAAAGCAGATCTAAATTAAGAATCGCCTAGAATTTTATGCTAAACTAGAGTTATTCCTAGACTATTAAACACTAAGCAGTTCAAGGGATCTGTGTGATTGTTGCTCTCCTTTCTTCAACCTGTTATTTATTTATCTTCTAACCCTTAAAATTGTTCTAAATCACTGTTACTATAAGCTTAAATTAAGCCTTTGTTAGATAAGTCTTGATGAAAGACTTTTTAGCTGTCAGTGAGGTAAGTCCATACTTCTGCTTTGCTTCTGCTCTTATTCTGTGCCATTTCAGGTTACCTAGGCAATCTAAATTGACTGAAGTTGAAGGTAAATGGCTCCTTTGATCAAATGACTCAGAACACTTGTATCACTTCCCTTAAGAAGTCATCACATTCGCCAAAAAGCAGTACAAAATGCCTTAAGTGTCCACCCTTGAAACTTGACAGAGCTATCTTTCCAAATGGAATTTGTAACTTTTCATATGGTTGTCACATATCTTGAGAAACTTAAGTGAGTTTTGTTATTGATGTTTCTTCAGTCCCAGGGTATTTTAGACCCAGCATATTCCTACCTAAGGCAGATAGATGCCTCTTGTCTCATTACATAGAGTCCTAAGATCATTGAATGCATGCTCCAAAATAATACTTAGTATTATTTTAATACTATATTGATAATGACCCTCAAGGGCACAACTTTCTAAAATAGACAAAATAACATTCTACATTGCTTCTTAGTCATTCTAAGTTTCTAGGCTGAACCAAATGTCTTTTTAGGCTCCCTTGTCACCCTAAAATGCACAATCTCCCTTGTCTATTTTAGTCTCAGTGGTTCTGAACAATCAAACTTTGGGAAGAAACTGCAGTTCTTTAATTGAAACATCAGTGAGCAAATTTCTAAACAAAAAAGCTCTTGTTTAGAAATTGTTCATTCTCTACACACCTTGCAATTAAGCCCTAAAATAGTGACAAAACTTGGAATTTAACTCTAAACTTATCTAACATTTCTAAAAGGAACTTTTAATTTTAGAGTAACTTTAGATTTATACAAAATTTATGAAGGCAATACAGAGAGTTCTGATATATCCTACACACAATTTTTCCCATTGTTAATATCTTAGATCAGTTTGTAGTATTTGTCATAATTAATGAACTAATATTGAGGTATTAATAACTAAAGTCCATACTCTAGAATTTATTTTAACATGTGTTCTTTTTATGTTCCACATCTAGGTCACACATTACATTGTCATGTCTTCTTAGCTGTGACACATTCTCAGATTTTCCTTGTTTATGACCTTGACAATTTTGTTGGTTTGTTTATTTTGGTACTAGGGATTGAACCCAGGGGTGCTTAACTACTGAGCCACATCCCCAGGCCTGTTTGTTTGTTTATTTATTTATTTTGCGACAGGGTCTTGCTAAGTTACCTAGGGCCTCACTAAGTTTCTGAGGCTGGCTTTGAATTTTCCATTCTCCTGCCTCAATCTCCCAAGTAGCTATAATTATAGGTGTTAGCCACCGTTCCTGGCAACCTTGACAATTTTGAGTACTGGTAAGGTATTTTATAGAATTTTAATTGTCATTGTCTCCCATTTTTCTAATGATTGGACTTCAGTCTTGGTTTGGGGGATGAAGATCACAAAGGTAAAATACAATTTTCATTACACAATATCAAGAGTACATACTATCAATATATTGCTCTTAACTTTGATCACCTAGTTTGGGGTAAAAATTATCAGGTTTCTCCACTATAAAGAAACTTTCTTTACATACTTTTATTTATTTTTTTGAAAGTGAAAATATTTTAACATATACATACGAAAAAAAAAGCCAAAAACACAATAAAATCAAAAGGCATTGAAAGCATTACATAGTGCAAACACCAAAAAGATACAGAGCTATTAACCTAGCGGTACTTATAAGAACCAGGCAGAATATATGAAAATAGACCCCTCAGTCCTCATTTAGTGAGCTGGTCACTTCTGAGTTACTTTAATTGCCTTTTTCTCCTACTTTATGAAACCTCATTTGCTATTCCTGCTGACAATGACCACCTGATTAGAAATATGAAGAAAGCCACGGCTTCTGTATAGTGGCAGTACAGTTCACTCCACCTACTCAAGTGTAGGTAGAAAGAATTTTTGCACATCAAGGCCACAGCAAGACAGGTCTATCAGGGTACAATCTTCAATCCAAATGTACACAATTCTCTCAGACACCGGGTGACAGAACTCTTCTAATCAAGAGTATCATGTCAAAGACAGGACAGGAGCCAGAGTGTGGATTTTGGTAAGCAACACCGGCTTTGCTAGGCAGGCATGAAAAACTCAGCTTCCAGGACATGAGGTATTCTGTATACCCCAAAGCCTGATCAACCAAGAATATAATAACTCCTTACACCTTCTTCAAGGCAATAATATGTTTTAAAGGTTCTCCCCCATACTAAATTCCCACCACAAACCATGAGGTAGAAAGGGTAAGTGTGTGTGTGCTCATTTTACAAATGATAAAACTGAAGCTTAAGGAAGTTCAAGGCTGAAACTCAAATAAGGGGGATAATCTTTCTCTATCCAAGAGGCATTAATTAGTGCATGGACCAGTGCATGGACTACAGAGGGTCCTACTAAGAGGCTGATTATGACTTCTGTGCCGAGTGCTGAGGAGGCCAAAAGACATTTAATTTTCTATTGGTTTTAAAATGGTGTAAGGGGGGTGGGCAAAGGAAACATTTTGATTCTTGGTGAAAAACAAGACAAACAACAGGGAAAAGGAATAATTCCCCCCTGCACAAAGCGGAGACAATGCTGAGAGTATGGGAGCCAACTGCTATCACATCACACACACAAAGGAAGCCTCAACTACCACTGTTATAATGTTAGACAGGAGCCTCTAGTGTCATGGCTTCCCTCCCTCATGGCTGGAACCCACAATCTCACTCTGCAACACAGTATTGCTCAGGACTGGATGAAAGGGGAATCTTAACTTAAGACATTATAGTTGTAACTGTCCAAGAGTGACACACAAGGCCTCTGTATAAAAGCAACATCCCCAAACAGATAACTTTAAGAGGACATAAGAGCAACAGTGTGAGGGTGGAAGGAAGTGGAAATGTCTGTTGACAACAAAGTACTTACTGTTAAAACACAAAAATGCCTTTGGGTAAGAAATTAAATGTGCTGCTAACTCTCATGTGTTATAATGACAATGCCAATTTTCAATAAAGCATTTGCCCAATTACAGAACTGCTCTGAGAAAAGAATTGCTTTGACAACACTATTTGGCCCTTTTAAGGGCCTTGACCTTTCTACCTGAAGAAATGGGGAAGTTCTACTAGCTGTGCAACCAGAGAGCACTTAATGAAGATCCTAAGTGGGAGTAACGACTACCTGCAAGTGAGGTGGCTTCATGATTTCAGATAGGCTACCAAGAAACATAAATCACTCCTTTATACAGATATGACTATTTCTAACATTTTCAGTCATTCAAAAGGCTACTGGAGGTCCAGTAAATCTAAAAGGTAGGTTTACTGCAATAATTTTAACAAAGCCCCATTCACCAATAATAGCATTACATGAAATTGCATATTCATTACATCAAAAGACTTCAAAATGCTTATTTCACATTCTCCCACAGGAGGGGAGATTTGGTGTTGTCTATAAATGAATATAGCAAAGACAATAAGGAGAGCTTTGCCAACACAAATGATATCTCAAAACAATAAGGAAAAATTGTCCCCAAATTCGGTCAAGGAAACCACTTTCACAACTGTCTCAGATACTCATTTCCAGTTTGGCCTTAGGATGCTCAAAATTTCCCCTCCTATGCTAAACTATAGCTCATCTACTCACAAATCAGAAAATCCAGCAAAGTAAACTCACCATTCTCTATGGCAGTGCAAAATTCCAAACATTTATAAACACTGTACATTTTAATTTTGGCACAGGGAGAGCTTGCAGGTTCTTTGAAGTGTAGATTTTAAATACTGCTAGTTCTTTATCTACAACCACTTGTAGCAAAGGCAGCATCAGTCTTGACATGGTATGTGTGCATGTACCTATACACTCAGCATGGGAAGGATCATCAAAATTATTCTTTATAAGTCTGAACAATTTAGGCACAGAATGGGTTAAACAGAAAACAAAAAATTCACAGTATCTAAAGCCACATACTTTCAGAAGTTCACATAGCTCTGTGGAAACAAAATCCAAATAGAGGGTCAGCAAGTTTCCTCTTTTCTAAAGTATACCAAGAGGTGTCATTACAATAGCTTTATAGAACCCAAAAATATTCATCAACTTCTTATTAATTACTTTTCAAAGGAGCCAATGTGGCATTGAATTGACATACTCAAAAAGCTGTCACAAGGATCTTTACCTTTAAATATAAACTCATCCAGGAGCTGGGTTGTGGCTCAGTGGCAGAGCGCTTGTCTCGCACATGTGAGGCACTGTAAGGGTAAAAGAAATTGAAGTTAAAGTGTAAAAGTTAAAGGGTAAAAGACCGGGCATTGTATAAAGTTTCTAGGCTGCAAGGCATGAGTTAAAATGTAAAGGATTAGGTATTGTTAGGTTTCTATGCTACCTGCAACACCTGAAATTCCTGTAGCTGTTAAGACAATGCTTGGAACCGCCCAGTAAATATTTCCCCTGACTGCTTGGTTGTTTAATAATTCAGGGCTCTGTGTGATCTCACACATAGGCCTTGCAGGGCCTAAACCAATCAGTTTGAATGTGTACCCCGTTTAGAACTGACCTATCACTCCCGCCTGACCTGTTCCCGCCAATGAATGAACTAATCATGTTTAGGGGTTATAGTTTGATTTTCCCGCGGTGTATGATGATTTGTTAAAGGAGACTGTGATGTATGTAAAATCCCCGCCCTCCCCCCAAAAAGTGTCCGTACTTAAGCAGTGCACAGCCCCTGCTCGGGGCTCTGGGCTGCTTTCCCTTCTTGAGTGGGCACAGAGCCCCAGCATGCTGGTTCAATAAATCCCCTTCTGCCAATTGCATGAGTGGTCACTTGGTGGTCTCTTTCTCCGACGTTTCGCCGGACCCTTACAGCACTGGGTTTGATCCTCAGCACCACAATAAAAAATAAAATAAAAAAAGAACTCATCCAAACCAAGGAACATTCTACATATTACATACATCTAAATATACACAAATTATAACTAGACCCCAACGTTATCTCAAAAACTTGGCAGTGATTCAATCTTAAATTACACAAGTCTATGGCAGTTTGAAGGATGGATGGCCTGGCTGAACTTGGTTCTACTGTTTCAGCCTACGATCAGACATGATATGATATCTTCAGATGGACTATAAAGAAATAGTAATACCAGCTTAAAAACTTGGCATAGATTATCAGAGTCTGATTAAGCACTAAAAGAAAAAATTAGATGCTGTGATTTCATTAATGTCTTATGGCATTGTACAGCAGAAAACACTAAACTCCACTGTTATTTATTTTATATTTATTTTAAAAGCTCCTTCCTAATAATCAAGATTAGTGATCTTGTAATTGAATGCCCAAGACGACATTTGAAAAGTGAAAGGGGAGAGATGGAGACAAACCAGAAGTAGGATGCTGAAAGATAAGGGAAAACTGGTGCTACCTCCAAAAAAGCAGAGCCTACGTCCCCATAGACACAACTAAAAGATGAAGGGTCTACCTTTTAGTTAACTCTAGAAGATTTCACAAACTATACCTTTGCTTTAGAGGCAATGAAAAAACAAAATCAGAAATAAATTAAGATAGTTTAGTTTTCTGCAGGTAAACAGGAAGTTTGGCTCAAACACAGACCCCTAACACTGCAAAACAAAAATCTAAAGACAATGAAAACATACCTTGGATTCTGTAAGCAAATTACTTGGTGCTGGGGTTTGGGGGAGTGGAGAAGGCAGTGAAAACCCCAGCTGAGGAAAAAGGAAGGAAACTGAGTGGACTCAGGAGTAAGTCTTGAGTATGAATGTACCAAAATTAGCATAATAAATATACAAACATAAATAAATGTGTAGTTCTTCTCTCATTTAAGTCTTACAAAAAACTGCAAGTTATATAAGTGGATTACAGGGCACAACTACAGATCTTCAGTTCTGATTTATAAGTTACAAAAGCATCTGACTGGCAAAGATCCAAAAAAATGGAGAGCTATCAAACTTTACAAAGTAAGTATAGAGGGAGGGACAGAGATGAAATTTTCTAAAATTTTACAACATTCATGATGTTCTAACAAAACGTTTAGTAAGTAAGCTTTACTTACTAGGGGGAAAACTAACATCCCTAAATGCAGAGAGCACACCACACTTGAGCTTCAGTTCCCAGGAAAAAGCAATACCTAGAGAAAATGGTTCAGAGTCCCTCTGTTACCTTTACTTTTCTCACAGTGGGAGCAGTTTTCTGATTTTGCTAAGCCTAACATTTACCAGGTCTTTCTTTTGGGAGAAATGTTCAAAATCTTTATTCTTTCTAAAGTCTCATTTTGGCTGTAAATTAGAGTCTCTAAAAACATTAGAAGATATATATTTTAAGGTTATTACTTGTCCCAAATTCAACAAGTACCACTCTTTAAAATATTTACCAAAAGTTAACAGGTATTTTTAAGATTTGCTAGTCATGAGACATGGACTCTAGTAACCCTCAATCACCAGCTTTATCATTTGGCTTCATGTGCAAAGTAAGAGGGACTGAATACATCAGTCTTAAAATTCAGAAACTGTGGCTAAAGTGGTACAGTGCTCGCCTAGCATGTGCGAGGCACTGGGTTCAATCTTCAGCACCACATAAAAATAAAAAATAAAAATTGTGCCCACCTACAACTAAAAAATGTATATTTAAAAATAATTTTTAAAAAAATTTAAGAAAAGTTCCCTTCTAGAAACTATATGATAAAGGGATCTTGTGCTGCCTACTTCCTGTTTTGAACCTACAAGAACAGGAAATAAAAGCCCTCCTGGGGCGGGGCTTCTACTAGAGTACTCTAGAAAACTTGAATCAAAGTCCCCAAGAATATTTGTTTAAATGGCCCAGACCTCAGAGCTCTGTCTCTGGGAATTTGGGTACTTTAATAAGTAACCAGGTGATTTTTTTGGTCCCCAAGTTCATTAGCAAAATGATGTATTCCTATCCCTGAGGATACATCAAGATTTTACTGTGTATGATGATATGTATATGGTAATAAGGAAATCAACTTGAAAATCTTCAGTGTCTACATGTATTGTCCTAAACCTGATGTGACTTAAGGTGACTAAAGAGATTTAGAGATATTCATTTTTCTTGAACTACTTCCCTTTTTACAATTGTCATACTCCCTAATTCTCTCACGCCAATCTTACTTTAGGTCTTTGCCCTGAGGTATGAACAACTCCAGAGGTACAAAGAGACTAAAAAAACCCTGGAAGGCTCCTAAGAGAAAATGAAATACAAGAAAGCAAAGCAAGGGGAGCTTTGGTTAAAAAATTTTGTGCCTTTTCTTTTTAAAAACTAATCACCGAGGGCTAGGGATATAGCTCAGTTGGTAGAGTGCTTGTCTTGAATACATAAAGCCCTGGGTTCAATCCCCAGCACCACAGGGAAACAACAAAAAAAAAAAGACACATCTTATCACTGAGAAGGCTGTGCCAGATACACGCTCATATATTTATCTGAACTACAACTAACATTTTCTGACACAAAGTTTCATGTGATTTGGCTCATCAATCTTAAAATGATGATAGATTTTTCCAGTTCATGTGACAGCACTTTTCTATAAATTTAATCTGCTAAATTTATAGCTCCAAAACTTTGACAAAAATATTTCTGAAGTGTACATATAATATACAATATACTAAGATGGTAGGTATACCCTTTGTAATTTTAAATTTTAAAAATTGAGATCTCATATTAAAAATGTACAAAAGGAAAACTATTCTGGGAGAGAACAATGAAATGGTTAAAGGACTGTCTCAAAAGTAAATATTTTGCAGTGAGAGGAGTATCCTACAACATATTTAGAGTGGTGATGACCATTTTTTTGTGTGTGTCTGTGTCGTGCTGGGGACTGAACGCAGGACT
Organism: Marmota flaviventris; assembly: GCF_047511675.1. NCBI lineage: Eukaryota > Metazoa > Chordata > Mammalia > Rodentia > Sciuridae > Marmota > Marmota flaviventris. The sequence goes on from NC_092518.1 coordinate 100,748,826, forward strand.
TTGTGCAGTTACTCAGATTTTTAAAACTCATCCAAAGGGAACATTTCATTATGTATTTATATCTAGATTTTTAAATGTGCAAAAATTTATCTACTCTTTCTCAAAATTATTTTAAGGGTGTGTTAGCCAAATATTTGATAACCATTGCACCTAGTTTAAGTGATGTGCAGTGGCACATGCCTATAAACCTAACTACTTAGAAAACTTAAGGCAGGAGGATCATGAGCTGGAGGCCAGCCTGGGCAACACAATGAGATCTTGTCTCTTTTAGAACTAAAGGGGAGGGGAAGGGGAGAATGGAAGGACAGCAGAATAAAATAGACATTATTAACTAATCAGATTGTTTGTTCATCGTTAATCCTAGTATTTTTCTAATAACTACCTTGAATTTTGACTCCAGAACAACATTAAATAGAAGGCTAGGGAATAAAATTTTAAAAAGGGTTAATCTTCAAATAATCTGATATGTGAATGAATGAATATTTATGTTTATACTGGTAACTGTTCCCTCCCAGATCTTCATCTTTGGAGGGAGAATTAAGTGACTTTTATGTGTCTTTTCACATTAATGAAGCCCCCAAACTGATCATCTAGCTCTAAAATATAGCTCTAAAATACTCAGTCTTAAGTTCCATATAAGCTTCAAAGCAAAAACAATCCAAAACACAGATGTTTACATGTACAAATGAACACATAAAATGGGTTACACTTAGTAGAGATAGTCAATACTGATGTTTCCATACGTGACCTGGTGCTCCTAATTAATATTTCTTTGCAATTGATTCAACTATGCTATAAAAACCTTAATAACTAATTTAATCTCTTTCTTGCAAATAGGACATGAAGCCCCAGCCTTCTTTAGTCTTCTGGCACAGGGAAAACAAGTCGTAAGATGGCTTGTCCTTCCATGAATAATATTCCCGTCTCGTGGTCTTTTCTCACACAAGCTACATGGCTTCAAGATATTCTGGCAATCCTCCATATTTTCTACATCTGTTCTCTGCTCACAGACGTTATCTGATTGTTCTCCCATACTTGAGATGGTCTCTTGGCTTTCAGAACTGTGAGCCAAATCCAAGAATTCCACTGAGTTGCAGGGATTTAAAAGTTTAGAATTTCCTTCCTTTATAGATACATCTTTAGGTCTAACAACTGGAGCTGAAACAGTTCTTCGGCAATTAGGGACATCAATTCCTTCACTTTCCTTCTTTTCGGGCACGGCAGTGATGTCAGATGTGGAGAGAGAATGTGTTAATTTAGAACAATCTGAATACCAATCCTTCCTCAAGGCCCAGCAACAGAAACAGTACCTCTTGCTTGGAGAATTAAATTTCTTGCATTCAGTACACTGCCACTCATCCTCAGAGGTAACTTCTATATCAGTATCATCACTTAAGGACTTAGAGTCCTCAAGGTCATCATTTTTCCCCACTTCAATCACCTTTTTGTCACTCACTTTCCCTACTTCTTCGCTTGCTTGTTCAGTATCAGCAGCTTCAACTTTTATTTCAACACCTAACTGCTCTGAAACCGACTCATTTAAAAACCACAAATCATCTGTAGTATCTGAAACAATGGCAGTACCTATATCCTGATTTGTCTGTAAATCAGTTGAGCCATTACTTCTAGGTGTATAGTTGTTTCTCAAGTTTCCTAAAAACCACCAAGGCAGGCCAGCTACATCCCACTCCTCAAACCCAAGGTCCAACCTAGATGTCTCATCTTGGCTTAAATTTATCAAGTCTTCATCTTCTCTAGAATTTCTGCATTTATGCTCTGAGGTAGGCAGTGCGGGAATATCACCCTCTTTAATTCTTTTCCTGGAATTAGAACTTTCCTCTGCACTTTGCTTCAGTTGGTCTTGACTTGGAATATCCAAACTGTGATGTGTGCGAGAGCGAGAGTCTGAGCAGCATCTGTAGTAGCAGTGGTTAAAGTGACAAGATTCTTTCTTAGCATATCATAGAGAGGGCTTGGATCTTTCACGGAGAAGCTCTGACGTCCCAATAGTTCTCCCAAAAGATCTCCACCACAATAAACCATATGCTGCTCCTGTTGATCATAAAGCTGCTTCACCATTATATACTGGCCTAGATAGTGCATTACCTCTTTAACAGTGAACATTTCACCTTCTGCACCTGCTGCCTGCAAAATCTTCAAAAGTGGCAATTTTGATCGTACCTTATTGACTCTTTCTGGAGAGATCCTGCAAGCACTATCAGATGTTGAACACTGGGCAGAGGTGGAATATGATGTCATTTTGACCAAAGCAACTGCAGTCTGTTGATAAAACTTATGGTCGCTCCATGAGTCGTTCCCCCTCGGAGCCGGGAGGGGGGGGGGGAGGAGTGGCAGTCGCAGGTCCTAAACCCTCCGCAGCATTTTTGAAATGGCCTCTTTACATACTTTTAGAAAGTCACCATGGATGCCCAAAACAGACATGAAGACAAATGGAACAGAATGGAAGACACAGAGACATACCTGTATAAATATAGTTATCTTATACTAGATAAAGGCACCAATAACATGCATTAGAGAAAAGATAGCCTTTTCCACAAATGGTGCTGGAAAAACTGGAAGTCCATATGTAGCCAAATGAAATGGAACCTCTATCTCTCACCCTGCAAAAAGTCAACTCAAAGTGGATCAAGGACCTAGGCATTATACCAGAGACCCTGTGCCTACTAGAAATAGGCCCAACTTTCCATCATGTTGGATTAGGAACTGAAATCCTTAATGAGATTCCTAAAACACAGGAAGTAAAATCAAGAAACAGTAAATGGGATTTCATCAAACTAAAGAGCTTTTTCACAGAAAGGAAACAATCAAGAACACGAAGAGAGAGCCTACAGGAGAAAATCTTTACCATCTGAACCTCAGATAGGGCATTAATCTCCATGATTTATAAAGAACCCAAAAACTTAACACCAAAACAAAAAAATGACCCAATCAATAAATGGGAAAAAAAAAAAAAACTCGAACAGGCATTTCACAGAAGAAATATGAATGGTCAACAAATATGAAAAAATGTTCAACATCTCTAGCAATTAGAGAAATGCAAATTAAAATTACACTGATATTTCATCTTACTGCAGTCAGAATAACAACAATCAAGAATACAAGCAACAATAAATGTTGACGAGGATGTGGGGAAATGGGTACACTTATACATTGCTGGTGGGACTGAAAATTGGTGCAATCACTTTGGAAAACAGTATGGCAATTCCTCAAAAAATTTGAAATGAAACCACATTTGACCCAGTTATCCCAGTCCTCAGTATACATTCAAAGGCTTGTAAATCAGCATATTACAATGACATAGCCACATCAATGTTTATAGCACTTTAATTCATGATTGCTCAGCTATAGAAACAGCTTAGATGCCTTCATCAACAGATGAATTATCAAAAAACTGAGGTATATGTATATACAATGGAGTATTACTCAGCCATAAAAATGAATAATTTCATGACCTTTTCCAGTAAATGGATGGATCTGGACACTACCATGCTAAGTGAAATGAGTCAATCCCAAAAACCAAAGGTCAATTGTTCTCTCCAATATGTGGATGCTAACCCACAAAAAGGGGAGGAAAGGAAGAATAGGATTTCAGTGGATTAGACAAAGGGGAATGAAGGGACGGTGGGGAAGGAATAGGAAAGACAGTGGAATGAATCAAACATAATTTTCCTGTGTTCATAAATGAATAGATGAACCAGGGTAACTCTACATCATGTACAATCACAAAAAATGGGATTAAAATTAGAATAAGTTATAGTTCATGTATGTATAATATGTCAAAATATACTGGCATTTATATCTAAAAGAACTACAAAGAAAAGGAAGTTACCATGGACAAATCTCAATTAAGGAATGGAATTATGCTTTACATCTCCTTGTAGGCAAAGCATCAATATAAAACACTTGGAATTCTTCATGGGAGATTTGACTCTTTTTCCATGTTTATTTGATAATTAAATAATTTACTTTTGTAAATATGGACTCTAATCCAGTACTACGTAGAGCATTTTATCCCTGTCCCATTGCTTGTCTGTCTATAAACTCCTACTCCAACCATGTGAAACTCAATATCAACCATCTGCCATCAATTTACTTAATTATTCAAATTTTGTATTCCATAGAATTGCTAGAAAATTGTTAACCCATACATCTGTGGGAGCAATATTATCATTTCAATTACAGTTCTTATATACAGTCTCTTTAGTTTTACAAGGTATACTCATTCCAAAGTTATCTGGGTCAACATTTACTTTCCCTCACAGTGTAATTATATCCTGAGACTTTCTGATCTCCTGTTATTTTTTTAATTTGCATGCTTTAAGGTTCAATTTTTGTGCTATAAAGTTTGACAAATGCATAGTGTCTCACATCCACAATTAATAATGACATGGATAATATACTATCCTAAAATATATCACTGTGCTTCACCTTTTCAACACCTCTTTTCTCTCCTCATGTCCCTAGCAAGTGCTTACCTGTTTACTGTCTCTTTGGTTTTGCTTTTTCCAGAATGTTATATAAATGTAATTATACAGTTCATAGGCTTTAGAAATCTGGTTCTTTCAATTAGCAATCCAGATTTATGATCCACCATGGCTTTTCAATGGCCTAAACACACTTTTCACCTGCAGGTGTAAGAAATAATACAGAAATTCCACATGCCCTTTTGAATGTTTCTTCTCAGTGGTAATATCATTCAAATTTATAACTACATGCTGACAGTGATACAGTAAAAATATAGAATATTTCTCAGTATAAAAATTCCACATTTTTATTTATAAACATATTTACTTCTCTCTTGGCCCTTCCTAAACCTTTGGAAACCACTAATCTCTTCGAAATTTCTATAATTTTATTATTTCAAGAATATTGAATAATGGAGTCATACTTCATGTGAACTTTCCAGATTAGCTTTTGACATGTAGCATACATTTCTGAAGATTAATCCATGTTGTATGTATCAATAATTTGTTCTTTTTATTGCTAAAGGATATGAATTATATGGTATATACTGTTTTGTCTTTACAAAATGAATACCACAGAATTATTATTTGTAAATTAACAAATAAATTAGATAAACTTTAAAAGTTACTATATTAAAAAAAAGAAATAACAAGTTTCTTTTTTTTCCTCAGTGTACTATAGCATTTTATATTTTTAAAAAATGAAGTATTTCTTTAACCATTCACCAGTTAAAAGATATCTGGGTAATTTTTAATGTTTAACTATTAGAAAATATTTCTATAAACATTCATTTACATATTTATAATGGAAAGATGATTTTTTATTTCTCTGGAATAAATGCCTAAGAATACAATTATTAGTTCATATGGTAGCTCTCTATATAGTTTTTAAGCTGTCAAAGGGCTCCAGAATCGCCGTATCATTTTATATTCCCATCAATAATATGTAAGTGATAGAGTGTCTCTGTATTGTCACTAGCATTTGGTATTATTACTGTTTTTTATTTCATATGGATTTAATTTGAATTTTATTGACGGCTCATGATGTGGAATATCTTTCTAGAGACTTGCTTGCCATGTTATAAACCCTTTTCAGTGAAACTGTGTTCATATTGTTTGTCCATTTTCTTTCTTTCTTTTTTTTTGTACCAGGGATTAACCACTGAGATCCATCCCCAGACTTTTCCATTGTTTATTTTGAGACAGGGTCTTGCTAAGTTGCTGAGGCTGGACTTGAAATTGTGATCCTCATTCACCAGTCTCAGCTTCCTTTTTTTTTTTTTTTTCACTGTCTTATTCAGGTTAGTATCTGACTGTAATACTCTTTTCATAAAATGAGTTTGGAAGTAAAGAAATCCTTTCTCTTTTATTTTCTTTTTATTTTTATTTAAATCCTCCTTAAATATTTGGTACAATTTTCCAAACAATCTTAAGTTAGAGATAACTTTTTTGGCAGTTTTTAATTACAAAATATGTTAATAGTTATAGGAGTATTCAAATTATTTTATATTTATTGAATTATGGTAGTTTATATTTTCCAAATGAGTGGTGCATTTATTTTCAATTGTTAAATACTTATGAATAAGGTTGTTTGTAGCATTTTCTTATTATCCTTTTGATGTTTGTGGTTTCTGTAGTTAAATTTCCTGTTAATTCTTAAGATTTCAGGTTCTCAGGGCTAGGGTTGTGGCTCAGTGGTAGAGCATTTGCCTGTCATGTTTGAGTTACTGGGTTCAATTCTCAGCACCACATAAAATATAAATAAATAAAATAAAGTTTAAAAAAGTAAACAGATTATACTCACCTTTAAAAGAAAATATTTTGTGTTCTTTCTCCCTCTCTACCTTGTCAGTATTGCCAGTTGTTTACCAATATATATGTTGTTTTAAATCAGAGAACCTGATTTTTTAAAGCTAAGTTTCTCTCTTGATTTCCTATTTTCAATCCCCCTGATTTATACTCATGTGTTTAGAAGTTTCTTTCATTTCTAGAGGATAAGCTTTGCTTCTCTCTTTTTTAGTTTTTTGAGGGAGGAACTTAGGCTATTGAGACCTATATAATTCTATAATCTATGGTTGCTACCACATTGAACAACTTTAAGGAGCAACAAAGTGTTCAATGAGAAAAGCACCTGTTAGAATTGTGCTACACAAGCTGGGCACAGTGGTGCATGTCTGTAATCCCAGCAGCTCAGGAGGCTGAGGCAGGAGGATCATGAGTTCAAAGCCAGCCTCAGCAACTTAGTGAGGACCTAAGAAACTCAGTGAGAACCTGGCCAAAAATAAAAAAAATACATGTATAAAAGGACTGGGGATGTGGTTCAGTGATTAAGCACCCCTGGGTTCAATCCCCAGGACTAATTAAAAAAAATTGTGCTACACAGTGGCCCTACTGTCAACAGTACAGGAAAACAAAATACCAGGAAAATACCAGCAAATGTGATCAACAATGAATTTGTATACCATTAACCTAATAATGATTTCACTGTCCCTTTATTATTCTAAATGAATAAATCTATTTATGTGTAAAAGTCACCATGGTGTCTTTAAAATATATTTCAATGAAGAATAGTACATCTCTTTGTTCCTTGCAGATATAACTGTATCCACTATTCAGGTCTGTGTCCAATTGATAAATAGAACAATTTTTGCACTCTAACATTTCTTGTGCAGATTTTATTAAACTTTTAGGGTTTCATAATAAAAATTGTAATTTATATATCAAAATTAGCTTTCCCAAACCTTTCTCTTTCCTGCATCTGCTCCTAGATTACACATTGCCAATCATGGCCAATTAAAAACCATTTTTCTGGTCTTTTTAAAATCCCTTACAAGTTTTGGTATAAAAGAAAGGGTGGGAGGAATAATTGCTTTAATAGTTCGCTTCCAGTAATTTAAAAGAAGTAAAGCTAGTTAATAGTAATTTCCTACAAATTATGTGGAGTTACAATTGATGCAACTTGGCAAGTTACTGGCTATGTAGGCAAAGGGATGACAGAAGTCAAAGATCATGCCAAGATTTTAAATCTGTGGGACTGAGAGGTGTTTGCACTATTATAATAAATAGAAAACACAGGAAAATGATAAAGGAGTAGACATGGGGCATAACATCCAGTCAGACATATCCAGCTAAGCAATTCTTTGCAATGTTGGGAAGAAATGTAGAGGTCAGAAATGTAGAGGTCATACTTTCAACCAAAAATATTGACAGATTATTGCATGTCAGGTGTGTGCTCTGCTTCAGAATTAATTTGCACAGAAGGTAGACCTGTAGTCCTTTACACTAGATGAGACTACATAGAGAGAATTTAAGGAGAGAAGAGCCAAACAAATGCTCATATCACTCTTAGGATATAAAAAAAGAGATACGAGAGAAGGAAAAATCAAGAAGCTGACAGAAGAATCAGAGTATGCAGTGCTACAGAAGCTAAAGGGGGAAAAAGTTTTTTTTTAGAAGGATGATATAAGTTAATAGAAGACTTAAAGAGCTTGAAGTACTGAATAAAAAAGAACACTGGATTCTGTGTATCAGAGATAAATTATACTAACAGCATTTTATACATACTGAATAAGACATGTTTTACATGATGACATTTAATCCTCACTTCATGTCTGCAACAGAGGAAGCATCATTTTAATTGTAATTGACATATCATAATTATATATATATATATATATATATATATATATATATATATAGTGTAAACTGTGATATTTCAGTGCATGTATACAATCTGTAACAATTAAATCAGGATAATTGAACATACCTATCACCTCAAACATGTATCATTTTTTGTGTTATGAACATTCAAAATTTTCTGCTAGTTATTTTGAAATGTACAATAAATTATTTTAACTATAGTCACCCTACTATACTGTATGGAACACTAGAACCAATTAGCAAAACACTAGAACTGTATATTTGTACCCAATTAATAAATCTTCTCCTCCTTCCTTTCTCCCTACCTTTTCCATCCTCTTCTACTCACTATTCTACTCTGTACTTCTTTGAGATCAACATATAAGTCAGAACATGTGGGATTACCGTTCCTATTTTATATATTGAGGAAATTTGTTAAAGAAAATCAGAGGCAGACTTCAGTTAAAGTAGGAAAAGTAGATTTTGTTCCAGACCTATTGAAATAGTAGGAAGAAGCCTATGTATAAAACTAGCCTGAATTATGAACACAGGAGGACAAGTGAGGATTTATAGGCAAGGAACAGAGTGAGAGAAGGGGTCAGTGGATAGAAAATTACTAAAAGAAAACATCAAAGGTAGGGAGATACTTGCTAGATCAACTTAACAGAATTCTTATTGAAGGCAGGTCAGAGTAATCTAATATCAAAGTTGGGGATACGGAATTTAATCAGATATCAAACATGATCAGATATCAAGGGTGGAGAATTCTCTCTAGACAGATGTAGGCGGTCACAATATGCCATTCTAAAATATGATTGTAAAAGACCAGAATAAGCCACCTCAAAATATGCCTCTTTTGGCATAAGGACTATTTTGAGCTGATTATTTTAGGAAACTGCAGACTCAAGATCTGAAAACAGATAGGTTACCATTTGGTAAGGGAAACTTACATTTATTAAGGAAATTTCTATTTGTAATTCTGTCTGCCTGTATCAGGGTGAGAAAGAAGATTCTAAATCACTTCATATCAATGAGGAAGGCACTGTACTCAAATCTGTGAAACACATCGTAATATTGTTAATCCTGATTTTCCTGCTTACCTCTCTGCTATTCCCTCTCCTCTTCCTTTGTTTCAATTGAAGATGATGTCTAGGCCTGATTTCAAAGCCATTTCTTTGATTTGTACTCATTTCTCTGGGTGTCTCCCATGTATGCATGAGGTGTACCCATTAAAATATTTGTTTATTTTTCTCATGTTAATCTGTCTTTTAATACAGGGGTCTGCTCCAACTAAGAACTATGAAGCATAGTGAGAAAATAATTTTTCCTTTTTTACAATGACTTGGCAGGATTCTTTCTATAACTACACTAGGCAAGCTGAAGACAAGGCCTAAGAATGAGACCTAATCACAAACATGCCTAAAATATCCTCTTTAAAGTTTGACCAATGGGAGTGTTTGCCAAGCTCAATGGTTAATTTGATGAACGGAATTAGTAGAGCAGGAGTGTTTTTTTAGCTCAGCTCTGTCTATTCCTATCTTCTGCTTCTTAACCTAAGAAAAAAAGACTTTTAGTCAATGTAAGCTGAAGACATACTAGAAGGTACTAATGTAATGGTTCCCAAACTCTATCGCACACTACAAGAAGCATCAGGTGGTCATTTTAAAAATATCCATTCACAAACCATAATACCCATACCTATTAAATCTGGTTGTGTTGTATCATATCATAGTTTTTAAAGGTTATTTCAATGTGAAACAAAGTTTGTGAATCAGCTAACAGTAATTCAGTCAAGATGAAGCAGAAAACTGTATAGATTCTGCCTTCAAGAAATTTCCAAGAAAAACAAGAGAAGTTAAGATTGTTGTAGAAATATAATTAAAAGGAAAGCAATATCTCAGCCTAGAAAACCTCTTCACAAAGCTTGAAGAGACCAAAAGGGGTTTTATTATTGAATAAGCATTAAACCAGAATGTGGTGCATAGCACAGGTGATCTGCTAAGAGATTGCAAAGACGGAAATTTCTACTTTTTATATAGCTAATTAGCCACAACCCATTACATAAAAGTTTTTAAGATGAACATATTATACCTAGTCTTTAAGTAAGAGGAATTGATAGAATCTTTTGTAACATATAATGTATCACAATTTGTCACAGAAACAGGGGAGAAGACGTATATTTGTTGATTGTCTTCTGAAATTAAAAGAAAAGGGAGACGAAAAGTCTATTTTCTTATTTTCAACATGGAATATTGAGCTTCTTATTCTGAATATATATCTGTCTTGACAGAAGATAACATTTGAAAAGATTTTCTTTTCTATTTTCAAGTGGAGATATGTGAAAAGGTTTGCAACTTGAGGGTAAAAACTGTACAGGAAGAAGAAGGCATAGAATATGAATGAACAGACATATTGATTGATGAAGGTTCTAGAGCAGGAAAGAAGTGAAGACCTCTACTTTCTAATGTTTCCATAATTTAAGTATCTGGAATAAACTGAAAATAGACAGACACATCAATAGGAGAAAAGACATTCAATTTTATTGCATGCATATACACAGGAGCTGCACAAAATATAGGAACCAAAGAAAGGCTAGATGACTAAAGAGTGTGTGCAAGCATACCTTGTTTTGTTGCACTCCATTTTATCACACTTCATAGAAAACATGGTTTTTATAAATTGAAGGTTTGTGACAAGCCTGCATTGAGCAAGCCTATTAGTACCATTTTTCCAACAGCATATGCTTACTTTGGCAATTCTCACAAGATTTTGTTTTTACATCTGTTATGGTGATCTATGTTTTTTGATGTCACTATTGTAGTTGCTTCAGAGTGCCACAAACTGTGCCCATATAAGTCAAAAAACTTAATCAATAAATGTTGGGTGATCAGACTATTCTACACACCAGTACCTCCCTCATCTCTCTCACTGTCCTTGGACCTCCCTATTCCTTGTGACATAACAATATTGAAATTATATAACCCTACAATAGTCTCTAAATGTTCAAGTGAAGAATCTCATGTCTCCCACTTTAAATCTGGAAATCTGGAAATGATTAAACTTAGTGAGGAAAGCATGTGGAATACAAAGATATGCCAAAAGATATGTTTCTTGCACTAAGGAGCTAAGTTGTAAAGGTAAAGGAAGAGTTCTTGAAGGAATTCAAAACTATTACTCCAGTAAATACGTAAATTATATGAAAGTGAAACAGGGGGCTGGGACTGTGACTAAGTGGTAGTGCTTGCCTGGCATGTGTGAGGCACTGGGTTTGATTCTCAGCACCACATATAAATAAATAAAGGTCTTTAAAAAATAAATCTTAAAAAAAGAAAGTGAAACAGCCTTATTGCTAAGAGAAGAAAGTTTCAAGCCAGGTGTAGTGGTACATACTTGTAATCCTAGCTAATAGGGAAGCCGTGGCAAGAGGATCAAAAGTTTGAGGCTGACCTAGACAACTTAGAGAGACCCTGTCTTAAAATTAATTAAAAAGGGCTAAGGATGTAGCTCAGTGGTAGAGTGCTCCTGGGTTCAATCCTCAATATTAACTAATCAATTATTTAATTAATTAAAATAAAAAAGGGTTTGGGATGTAGTTCAGTGGGATAGTGATCCTGAGCTCAATCTCTGGTACCACAAAAAAGTTTAGTAGTCTGAATAGAAGATTAAACCAGCAGGAAGTTTCCCTTAAGCCAAAAAAAAAAAAAAAAAACTTAATCCAGAGCACGATCCTAAATCCATTCAATTGTATGAAGGCTAAGAGAGGAGAAGAAGCTGCAGAAGAAAAAAATGAATGTAGAAGAAGTTGGTTCATGAAGTGTAAGGGAAGAAACTTCTACAATACATAAAAGTGCCAGGTGAAACAGCAAGTGCCAATGGAGAAGTTGTATATTGGAAAAAGACTCTCATAGCCAAAGAGAAGTCAAGGCATGGTTTCAAAGATTAAAAAGATAGCCCAACTCTCCTATGGGCCAATACAGCCGATGACATTGAGCTGCAGCTAATATTCACGTACCATTTTAAAAAAATTCCAGGGCCCTTAAGTATATGTAAAGTATCCCTGGTCTGTGCTTTATAAATGCAGCAAGAAAAGCCTCGCTGACAGGATATCTGTGTATAACATGGTTTACTGAATACTTTAAGCCCACTGTTAAGACATACTTCTCAAAAAAAAAAAAAAAAGATTCCTTTGAAATTATTACTACTCATTGACAATGCACCCAAAGGCTCTGACAGAGATATACAATGAAATTAATGTTGTTTTCATGCCTACTAACACAGCATCCATGCTTTAGCATATAGACCAAGGAGTAATTTCAATTTTCAAGTCTTATTATTAAAAAATACATTTCATAAGGCTATATATCTGCCATAGATGGTAGTTCCTGTTATGGATCTGTACAAGTAAACTGAAAACCTACTGGTAAGGATTTACCATTCTAGATACCATTAAGAACATTCATGATTCACAGGAGGAGGTGAAAATATCAACAGTAACAAGAGTTTGGAAGAAGTTAATTGCAACCCTTATGGATGACTTTGAAGAAGTTTAAGACCTCAGTGGAGGAAGTAACTGCAGATGGATGGAAACAGCAAAACACTAGAAGTGTAGCATAAAGCTGTGACTGAGTTACAACAATCTCATGATCAAATATTAATGGATGAAATCAGAGGGCAGTTGTTCATGCCTGTAATTCCAACAACTGTAGAATCTGAGGTAGGAGGATCTCAAGTTCAAGATCAGCCTTGTCAACCTAGTAACACCTGTCTCAAAATAAGAATTAAAAGAGCTGAGGATATAGCTCAGTGGTACATAATTCCTAGGTTCAAGTCCCAGTACGCAAAGAAAATAAAATGAGGAGCTCTTTCTTATGGATAAGCAAAGAAAGGGATTTCTAGAAATGAAATCTAGTCATTGTTGAAATGACACAAAATATTTAGAATATTATATACACTTAGCTATTAAAGCAGTAGCAAAATTTGAGAGAATCAACTCCAATACTACATATAGTTTCACTGTAGGTAAAAGGATATCAAATGGCATCAAATGCTACAGAGAAATAGTTTGTGAAAGGAAGAGGGAATCAATGTAGCAAAATTTATTCTCTGATTTTAAGGAATTGTCTCAGCTACACCAACCATTAAATTCCACCACCCTAATGAGTCAGCAGCCATGGATTCTGAGGAGAGTCCCTCTATCAGCAAAATATTATGACTTGCTGAAGGTTCAGAGAATTGTTAACATTTTTAGCAATGAATTATTGTTAAATTCAGGTGTATACATTGTATTTTAGATATAATGCTGCTGCACATTGAATAAACTCTAGAGGATAGGATACACATAACTTTTATTTGCAGTGGGAAACCAAGCAATTCATGTGACTTGCTTTACTGAGAGATTTCCTTTGTTTTAGTGATCTGGAAATGAACCCACAATTTCTCTGAAGTATGCCTGCAGTATTCTCAGCTGTAGAAAGAAATATGGGCTTGGGGTTTCTGCAGGGAGTTTCTGACAGGTTATGAGAGAGGGAAGGGAGGCAATATGTGATGAAAATATGCCATCTTTTATACAGATAAAAATCTCTCAGGTAAGCAGCCCTAAGTAGGATTGTTGATAGGATCTGCCAAAGTCTCTTAGCATGGTATTGAGCTTTAATCTTTCCTGTGATATGAGTCAGTATCTCCCAGCTGATAAGATATCTGGGGAAGACATCCAACACCACTAAATTTTTCTGAAGAATCTGGTCTCAAGTAAAATAAGGGGTAAACCCCTTCAAATACTTACTAATTCTTAAGTGACTTCAATTTAAAGTAATCATCAGGGCATGATGGTACATGCCTTTAATCCCAGATACTTGGGAGCTGAGGTAGGAGGATCACAAGTTTGAGGCCAGCATGGGCAACTTAGTAAGATTTTGTCTCAAAATAACAATTTAAAAAGAGAGCTGGGGATGTAGCTCAGTAATGCAGCATTTTTCTATTATTTACAAGGTCCTGTGTTCAATATCCATTATCCTACACACACACACAATCAGCATACCAAAGCACCCTAACTGAGGTAATTTTCTGGGCCCCATCAACATTAAAAAAAAAAAAAATTAAGTGAAGGGTTAGATTTGGGTCCAGATATAGGATTTTTTTTTTCTGATGTGAAGGAGTGAAGATGCAGAGATATGATTTTTTTAGGGGCAGGGAAGATACCTGCCTTTCTCCTCTAGAATCCTCAGTGTTCCCCTGTTTGCATAGTATCCAGGAACTAAGCCTGCTTTCAACAGCCACATTCCAGTGCAAACACATTTCAGGAGGAGGCAATTAACAGTATTATTTTTCTAATCATCACGCTCATATGAGGGAAATTAAAACAGACAATGCCAAAGATTTGTTTATATTTTACCTCTTCATATCACCAAAATATGCTGCAGTCAATATCAGAGGCTTTTTATTTCCAAGCTCTACAAGGCCCTATAACTGACAAAGGGAAACTCTATAGTCATTTTGACAGAGAATTTTCTATTATCCAAGACTCCTTTTGTAAATGTGAGAGATCAAGTAAGATTATCTCTGAAAAAAACAAAGAAGAAAATAAGTTAAATGCAGCTCAAAAGGTTTGTTTTACTTTCCTGTTGCCATTCCAGGTTTTCATCAAATGTCAGGTAATCTGAATTCAAGGTCACTTGAATCATACTGTTAAATATTTCAGGAAATATTTGTATTTTCATCTCTTCATGTTAACTGTTAGGTAAAATCGAACTCTATGCTAAGGTGGACATAGTGAATTGAAGGGTACAGCCACAAGGCCTAATATGATTCTATTTAGACAGCTTGAAGTAGGGTAAAAATGCAGAGAGCTAAAGGTGACTCATGAATATTTTTAGCTGTGTGTCCTGGAATAATGCCGAGTTAACCCCTCCAGGCCTCAGTTTCCTCATTTATGTAACAAAGTTGTTGGAGTCCTTGATTTATCCTCCAGCTTCTACTAACAAAGATAAAAAAGAGTTCACACTGTACCATAAAGAGTTAGATCTTGGTGCAAGAAAAAAGCAATATCCACAATAGTGCGTCTATACTAGGAGAAGCACTGGTAATTTTCCTTGGATACTTTTTAAAATAAGGAGGCTCCCTATATATGAAATAGTTTGGGGATTGAGATACAAAAAAATAAGTCTTATTTGGTGGTCTTTCTTGACCAAGAATATAAAGGTTTCTATGGAAAATAAGTAAATTAGATATTCTCCAAAATTCGGTTTTACTGTGGACTCAGGCAAGTGACAATTGAAATGTTTGATTCATGTACTATAGATGAACAGCTCCCACTGAGGTCCAACAGCAACCTTACCACTACAAAGCTTTGGATTTGTCTCCAGAGCATTAGCATTTTTATTGTTTTATGATCCATCCACATCCATATAAAAGTGATTTACTCTTGTGGTATGTGCAATATAATGCTGAAGAATTAGTACTGGAACAGCCTCAGGGGTCAATTAACCCAAACCCAGAATCCTAAGTGGTAAAGATTAATTTTTGGAATATTTCCCAGTAATTATATCTAGCAATGAAGGTGATTCTACCACTTTCTTAAGTACCTCTTTCTCTACTCTTTAAACTATTACTGAGTCTAATTTCCTCATGTGTATAAAAATCACTTAAGGATGGTTATGAGTATTTATATGCACAGAAGCATTATTAAGGATTAATTGTCTCTATGCTTCTCTGAGACTCCCAGGAGAAACTATGACCCCCACAATGATTATTGCATAGTTATTAGGTTCAGGTAAGAAGCCTCCATTCTGCATAGCAAATATATATTTTGATTATCAAAAAGATGCTTGAAGTGTAGTTTTAGCCTGTATGTGAACATGTATAACCTAATGGCTATAGGAAAGGAAAACGTATTTTTCCTTTACCTCTCATTTTCTCTGGTTGGGATCCTATACATTTAATTGACAAAAGACATATTAATATTAGAAAAAACAAACAAGTTTATCAACATCCAAGGGTGGTATAACTTGGATTTATATTATATCTTAGAAGAATAATCTAATTTCTAGAGAAATTATAAGAAAAAAGAAGAAATTATAGCTTCTAGGACAAGCAAATTTGGGGAAGGTAAATATTTGGGGGGCGAACTGGAAGATAAGGGCTAATTAGTAAGGTTTCTTATGTAGTTTCCTCTGGTGTCATCTCTGGGATGATGGGGTTCTAGAGTTGTCTCTGGTGTTAATTGCTATTCATCGTGGTAGAAAAGGGAGGAGGGACACCCTTGTAAATTTATGTGCTGCTTTTGAGCAAATAATGGAAGGAAAGAGAGTTTTTATTGTATCTCTTTCTTTTGATTGTTTTCAACTCAAAATAATCCTTAATTCAGGGTTGCATATTTTGGGATAGCATATTTTTCTACCCTGTATGACCAACAACCCAAACATTCACTAAAGAAATAAACACAGATATTTCAACCAGCCAGAGAAGAAATAAACCAAAAGGGAAAAAAAAAGAATAGCCAAGTTTTTATATCATAGAAGACCAGATGATCTGAAAGTGTGGAAACAGAGGTATCTGTGGCTAAGAGGCAAAGTCTCTAACATTCCTTCCCTTGACCATTTATTATCAAAGATGAAATGCATTTTCTCAAAGCTAATATTGTCCTGTCATAAGAACTCAGATCTGCTGAGGATGACTCTCTCTGCATAATCTGCAAAGTTGAAGGGATAAGTCTTTCCAAAAATGATAAATTGGAAGTAAAGTGAAGTGGTTAATTGAGAAATTCAAGGGTCATAGGAAGCAACCTGAGAAACTAGAGAAAATCTCCCATCCAATGTAGGACCCGCTCTATAAGACCTTGCCTGGTGGACATTCAGTTTCTGTTAGAATACTTCCATTGACTAGAATCCTTTTTGAGAAAGATAAAAACTAGTCTTCATTTGGTTGAGCAGGAATTTGCCCTTACAAGTTCTACTCATTGACTTTACTTCTACCTACAGAAGCTACAAAAGATCTACATGTAATCCCATTTTCATTGGACAGTTCTTCAAATATTTAAAGACAAGCCTATTTATCTTGTAGAAATATAATGTAACAATTAAAATTTAAAACCCTGCAACATGAACAAACAGAGCTGTTTCAGATGAACTCTGAGCAGTAGCATTCACAATATATTATTAAACACTCCCCCTTATAGAATTCAATTACCATAAACTTAAATTATCCTTATTGTATCCCACCACATCACACTGATGGTGCATATACACTAATATGTCCTATTGTTTTTCATATAACTTTGAGATGAAGTCATGAGATTGCATTCTATCTTTGATATCTTTATTCCTTGACTTTTAATAAAACACATTACAGACAACCTTAAATTTTACTTGAGCTCTATGCTCCTGGAAAACAAAGGTTAAGGGAACCCTCCATTCTTTTGTGTTACAGAAAATACTTTACTTTAAAAATAATCCTGTCCCCATATAGTTTAGACAAGATTCACATATGCTACCCCCCATTGGTTTACCCATGACAAAACCAGACACAGACATTTAAATTCCCATTCTTTGCTTCATAAATAACTAGGTGAACAGTTTTTTTTCTACACTGATCATTTGAAACAAAATACCTATTAAACAAACTTTAAATTTTTCTTACCACCTAGGCCCTAGAACTTTGGCCCAAACCTCAGTCTGAATCAGCATACAGTTCTTCTTTAAGTGTTCCTCCTAAAAAATAGACTGACCTCAAGGTAAAATATTTTATGATCTACTATTTAATTATGGCACCGTTTTGGTTTACTTCCCTATCTCTGGTTCTTTCTAGGCTTACATCCTCTACTCTGTCAAAGTTAAACAAAAATATAAAGAATCTCCAGTAATGGAATTCAATTTGGGAATAATGAATAGGATTGCAATTCAGAACGCATATACATACACAGGCCAGAGTGTCCTCGGTTATGTCAGGAGAACAAAGAGGGATTGAGGTTTAATCATGGTAGAGAAATGTATGTAAATTGCTATGAAAAAAAGTTCATTGACACTTTTCATGCTTCAGAGAGCTGGCAAGCTCTGATGGGCAAGTAGCAGCAGTTACTGTGTAAAGCCAGTCTTGAGGTCATAGTTGGCAGTTCTGTTGACAGTTGTTAAGAGAAAATTATATAGTATTAAAGATAAGACAGACTGTTTTGTTGGATTGGCCTAAGAGGACAGTTCATGGAACACTTCTTTGTGACCTAAAGTGTTTTCTCCCCATGACTTTTAGGCTTTATTTTAGATGGTTATGACAAGAATGTTTTTATTTATATACTCAATTTCTATATCTTTACAGAAGAAAACCCCTTTTACCTAATTCTTAAGATTCCTTGAAGATCTCGTGGTTATCATGTTCTATTACAATAGCACTTCCTTCACTTGAAACAATCCTTTTGAATAGTCTCTCTTTCCTAAGTCCAGATTTGTTTTTATTTGACATAAATTATATCTCTTTTGAAATTCATCTTGCTAGTGTTAGCCCATCACTATGGCCTGCTGAGAGCCTTTTCAATCTTAGCCCTGTTATTTAGCATCTTAAATTGGCTGTCACCTGCAAATTTAGTAAGTGCTACTCCTATATCTTCCTTCAAATTGCTGATAAAAATATTAAATAGCATTATTCAGGTCAGAGCCCTTCAGTAGGATATCATTCAATTTGACACTGAATTCAATTCATACAAACTCTTAGGCTCTAGTGACCTAACTACCTACAGATACTACCAACAGCGCTGTTACTCAACTTATATTTTTTCACAAAGAACACAATAAATGCACTGCCAAATGTCTTGTTTACATATTTATTTATTATACCTATTTATATATAAAATATATTTATTTACATATACATTTATTTTATATATTTATATTTATTGTATATATATTATAAATATTATATTTATTTATTTATTAATAACAGGTTTAGAATTATTCTTTAAAAGTATTCAAATTTTTCTATAGCACTAAATAGGAAGAGCAGAGCATTGGACAGTGTCTCCCTCACCTGCTCTCTCTTTCTTTCAGAGAAAAAGAAGCTGAAATTTGAAGTTTTATGGACCAAAATAAACTGAATTGAATGGCCCAATTCTAAAACTGTCTGGGATATCCATGTTTACATTGGAATAATTTAGCCTTTTACTCTCTCAATTCAGGGCTGCCTCATTTTAATAATTGAAATGTTTTTTTTTTTATAATCAATAGTGTATATTTGTCTAAGGATTTGCTGTTTTCAGGTACTTGTCTAAAGAGATCTTAGGAAGTATTTTAAGGTGACTTTAGTCTGTGTTATATTTTTTATGGAGCCAATGTGGCTTGAAATCCATAACTATAGTATGGATATGTGTGAATGCTTTCATAAAGTTTGTTTTCTTTAAACTGAACAAAAATCTGCATAGGTTTTCTTGTCCCCAGTCTCATCTTTTTGATACATGCTTGTGAATTAATGCTTGAAAGAGAAACACAGGAATCAGATTTTCTGAGTAATATCAGTGAACATTAGATGGGAATAATTCAATTCTCTTTGGTACTGCAAATATTTAACAGATAAATCATATAAATCTTAAGCACATTATGAATGTACTCACTGGAGAAGCAACAAAATTAATAAATTACAAATATATTGTAAGAATAAAATAGTGTACTTCACTTTGTGGACTCTCCTTCCTTAGAATGTCTGTTGAAAGTATACTCAGCCCAGGAGGAGGCAAAACCTTTGGATTTTATAATTCAAGTTGCCTATCTCTGGAATCCCTGGGGCACTATGAACTCACACCTCTGAAATGAACTCTCTTAGGAGAAAAACAGGACATAAACACCAAATGTATCTATTTGTCTGTCAAAGAAATTAGAGTAGTTTTAAATGTTGTTTTCATATTTTTGTATAAATCTATTTGAAATTCTGCACAGACATTGTAAGTCTGTTTAGACAATTCTACTACCTTACAGCCTATAAATTTTATAATGCTCATTCAAAATTAAATTGTTATCTCTCTCTTCTCTGTTGGTATGCCGGGGTTTTAGCTGGTAAATATGTTTGGTTTCCTCATCCAGGAGGTAATAGTGTTTGTGATTCCTCCTTAATAGAGCATTGATGAAGGATTTGGCTGTTTTGACTTGAATAGTCCTAAATCTCCTCATATTATAGATTCAACTACTTATTTCATTAATTTTGTTTTATAACTTCAATTCTTATCTTCATATCTGCTGCATGGTGATCTAATTAGTACAAGGTACTAATCATGTTGTGCTGATCGAAAAACATTTCCAAACTATTGTACTTAAAGCCACATCTGCCTACATGTAAACACAGAGAGAGAGAGAGAGAGAGAGAGAGAGAGAGAGAGAGAGAGAGAGACTTAATCTAAAATACAGTTAAACTGTCAGCAGTTCTCCTTGACAAAAAAAAAAAAAAACAGTGCTATAGAACACTAGGATGATTATAGATAACAATAACATACTGCATATTTTAAAAACCTATAGAAAGTATTTCTAATGTTTTCAGTGTAAAGAAATGATAAATGTTTGAGGAGGCAGATATATTTAACCAAGTTAAATATCACACAATGTATACAGGTATTGAAACATTGCATGGAACCCATTAATATGTACAATTTGTATGATTTTTGTATTAGTTAAAAAAATGAAGAAAAAAGACAAAAATAAAGTTATATAACTCAGTATTCAAAATTTTAGGTGGGTTAAAAATAATCAACCACTTATTTAAAATATGAAAACAACATTGATTGAAGCTGACTTCATTACTTTAAATTATTATGTTTTTTCCTTAAACATACTTATTGTGTACAATGGTGACATTTTTGAAACATATGCACATTATGAAATGACTAAATTGAGCTAAATGGCATATACATTTTCTCATATATTTATCATATTTGGTGACAACATTCAATAGTTACTTTCCTAGGGATTTTTGAAAAATAAAATATATTTCTATTAAGTATATTCACAATGTTGTATGAAAGATCTATTAAACATATTCTTCCTATCTCACTGAAATCTTATATCATTTGACCAATAACTCCCCATGCATCCTAACCCCTGACGGTGGGAAGTCACCATTCTATTCTCTAATTCTATGATTTCATTTTTTTTTAGATTTTACAGATAAGTCAGATATTACAATATTTGTCTTTCGGTGCCTGTCTCATATAATTTAATAGAATGCTCTCCCATTTCATCCTTGTTGTCACAAATTACAGAAGTTCCTCCTTTAAAAAAAAAAAATTGTAGTTGGAGATGGACAGAATGCCTTTATTTTATTTGTTAATTTTTATGTGGTGCTGAGAATCAAACCCAGTGCCTCACACATGGTTAGGCAAGCACTCTGCCACTGAGATACAGCCCCAGTCCAGGAGTTCCTACTTTTTAAAGACTGAATAATATTCCTCTGTATGTAAACCACACTTTCTTTATCCATTCATCTGTTTGTTTGTTTTTTGAGAGAGAGAGAGAATTTTTAATATTTTTATTTATTTTTTTTTTTTTTTTAGTTTTTGGTGGACACAACGTCTTTGTTTGTATGTGGTGCTGAGGATCAAACCCGGCCGCACGCATGCCAGGTGAGCGCACTACCGCTTGAGCCACATCCCCAGCCCATCCATTCATCTGTTAATGCACACTTAGGTTGATTCCATATCTTGGCTATTGTGAATAATGCTTCAATTAACATACATACTTATTTCTTTCCATTGGATATACTCCCAATGTAGGACTGGTAAATCACATCGTAGTTCTATTTTTTAATTATTTTACATGCTTGTTTTAATTGACAATAAAATGATTGTGTAGATATCTGCAGTATTATGGGAAGTTGCTTTGTTTTTTTTGTTTGTTTGTTTTTGATTTTGGTACCAGGGATTTAACCCAAGGGCCCTTAATCACTGTGTCACGTCCCCAGCCCTCTTTTTATTTTATTTTTTAAATTTTGAGACAGGGTCTCAATAAGTTATGTAGGTCCTCACTAAGTTGCTGAGGCTGGCTTTGAACTTAAGATCTTTCAGCCTCAGCCTGCTGAGTGTCTGGGATTACAGGAGTATAAACCCACACCTGGCATGATGTTTTGACACATGAATAAATTGTATAAATAGTCAGTCAAGTTAATTAAAAAATCAATTATCTCACCAAATTGTCATTGCTTACTTGTGATAACATTAAAAATCTATTATTTTAATAATTTTGAAATATACTTTAATACTTTAATATTAACTATGATCACCATTCAGTGCATTAGATCTCTAAAATTTATGCTTCCAGTCTGAATTTGTTCCTTTTGATCATCATTTCCCCCTACCCATCCCATACCTTCCCTACACCAAACTCTAGTAAACACCTTTATCCTCTTTCTCTTTGGGATCCACTTCTTTAGATTCCACATAAGATTAGACTACACAAGATCTGTGCCTGGCTTGTTTCACTTAACATAATGTTCTCCAGTTCCATCCCTGTTGTTATAAATAAAAAATTATATTTTAAGGTTGTGAAGTATTTGATTGTGTGTATGTATATGTGTATGCATGTGCATGTGTACACACATTTCTTTATCCATTCATCTGTTGATTGCCACTTAGTTTGCTTCCATATATTGGCTATTGTAAATGATCATGGGAATACAGATAGCTCTTCAACATATTAATTTCAATTTCTTTGGAAATATAGCCAGAATTTGGATTGCTAGATTATATATTAATTCTATTTTCAGTATTCTGAGAAGCCTCCATACTCTTTTCCAGAATGAATGTAGTAATTTATGTTCACATCAACAATTTGCAAGGGTTCCCTTTTCTCTACATTCTCAATTCTTGCTATGATTAACTTTTTGATTATGTCCATTCAAACAGGTATGAGGTGATATCTAACTGTGGTTTTAATTTGCGTTTCCCTGATGACTATTATAGATATTCAGCATTTTCATATCTCTTTTTTTGAAAAATATATCAGAATCAAACTATAAAAATAAAATATGTAGAAGTAAATTTAAGTGATGAGTGAAAATTTTATACACTAAAAACTATAAAACATTGATGAAAGAAATTGAAAAAAACATGTATAAATGGAATAATGTTAATGAATTAGAAGAATTAAGATATTAAGAATTAAAATATTCACACTACCCAATACAATCCATAGATTCAATGTAATCTCTATCAAAATTCCAATGTCACTTTTCACAGAAAGAGAAAAACAATCCTAAAATTCACATGGAAGCTGAATAGTTAAGGCAACCATGAAGAAAAAGAATAAACCTGGAAGTATGAAACTCTCTGATTTCAAAATAAATTATAAAGCTATAACAATCAAAAAGCATGTTACTGGCATAAAATCAGACAGATAGATGAATGGAACAGAATAGAGTACATAGAAATATCCTGATTTTTGAAAAAGGTGCTAAGAAAACACAATGGGGAAAGGATTGTCTTATCAGCAAGCAGTGCTAGAAAACTGGATATTCAACAAGCAGAAGAATAAAACTGGTCACTTGTCTCATGTGATATGTAAAAATTAAATAAAAATGAACAATACTTAAATATAAGATTTTATGTCACAAAGTTACTAGAAGAAAACATAAGCGAAAAGCACTACAACATTGGTCTAGGCAATGATTTCTTGGTTAGGACTTCAAAGGCACAGACAATAAAAGTAAAAATAAACACATCAAAGGAAACAACAACATAGGATAACCCATAGATTGAGAGAAAACCTTTGCAAACCATACAGCCTATGAGGGGCTAAGCTAATATTTATATCTCTGTGTCTTTTTCAATGTACTTCCTTCCTTCCTTCCAATCTACTCAATAAAATGATTTGACCCAACCCTGTATGTATATATATATATATAGATATAGATATAGATATATATAGATATGCCAATAGCAAAAACAAAAAAAAATCCCAATTACAACTTCAACAAATGATCAATTTTTAATTATTTGAGGAACATCCATATTGTTTTTTTGTAATAGTTACAATAACTTACATTCCTACTAACATTGTTCAAGGTTCACTTTTATCCACATCCTCAGCAAAACTTTTTTCTTTTACATAATAACCATTCTAATATTTGTGAGATGATATCTCATTGTGATTTTAACTTGCATGTCTCTAATGATTAGTGATTTGGGGCATTTTCATATACCTATTGGCCATTTGTATTTCTGGTTTGAGAAGTATCTATACACACTCTTTACTTTTATTTTAAACCAGGTTATTTTCTTGCTATTGAGTCAATTTCCTTGTAAGGACTGTCACTGATTTATGATGGTTCAAGTTGTAATTTTTCAAGTTTGTGTTTTTGTGAAAGTATATCCATAAAACCATTCTGTTTTTCACTTTCAGTACTCTATGATTACATGAGGTAATCAATACTTTATTATAATATAGGTTTTTCATTGATGAACTTGACCAACTTTAGGCTAACGTAGTGTCTGAGCATGTGTAAGTTAAGCTAAATCAAGTTATGATATTCAACAGTGACTTAGTCCATTTTGAACTGCTATAACAAAATGCCAGAGACTGACTAATTTATAAAGAGAAGAGGTTTACTTGGCCTATAGTTCTGGTGGCTAAGAAGTCCAACAACATGAAAATCATCTGAAGAAAGCCTTCATGTTGTGTCATAATAGGCCATAAGGGCAAGTGAGGACACGAAAGAAAGAAACAAGAGGTGGCTGAATACACTTTTATAACAATCTGCTCTCAAAACAATTAAACCATGTCCACCATAATGATAATAATTTATTCATGAAAGCACAGCCACCATGGCCCAATCACCTTTTAAAGATCCTTCTTATTCATTCTGTTACAATGACCATTAAATTTCAATATGAATTTGGGAGGAGGTGTTCCAACCATAGCATGTAGTTTAGGTGTGATTTTTATATAATATTTTAAACTTAGGATTGATTTATTGGTACATGACCCATTGCAAGTATAAGAGCATTTATATATTTTGGATATTAATATTATATAAGATATATATTTTGTGAATATTTCTCCCATTCTGCAAGTTTTTTCTTCATTCTATTGATTCTTTTGCTCTGCAGAAGATTTTGAGTTTGATGTGATTCCATTTGTCTGCTTTTTCTTTTCTTTCCTTTTGGGGGGCTCATCTCCAAAAAAATCATCATATAGACCAAAGTCAGGAAGCATTTACCCTTTGTTTCTTCTGGTATTTTACTGTTTAGGGTATTACATTAAGTCTTCAATCCATTTTGAGATGGGATTTGTATATGATGTATGAATGTAATTTGTTCTTTGTGTAGACATGGCTTTCTCAACACTGTTTCTTGAAGATATTGTCCTTTCCAGAGTATGTGTTCTTGGTATCTCTGTTGGAAATCACTTGACTATAAACGTATGAATTTATTTCTGGATTCACTATGTTGCTCCACTGAGATTAGATTTATATAAATTTTGTACTGAGGACTGAACCCAGGGATGCTTTACCACTGAACCACATCCCCAACTATTTTTATTTTTTATTTTGATGTAGGGTTTAGCTAATTTGCTGAAGCTGGCCTTTAACATGTGATCCTCATTCCTCAGAATTGCATCACCGGGATTAGAGGCATGCACCCCTATACCCTGCTAAGTGTATTTTTTCTATGTCAATACTATGGTGATTTGATTACTATAGATTTGTAGTGTATTTTGAACTCTGGTCATTTGACACCCCCAGCTTTGTTCTGTTTTTGCAAATTATTGTAAAAAATATCATGGGAATTCTGTTGCACTATATGTGTAGATAAATTTAGGTAGTAAGGACATTTTAAGACTATTAATTGTGACAACCATGAACATGGGGTATTCTTCCATTTGCTTGAGTCTTCCATTTCATCAATGTTATAATAGTTTTCAGTGTTTAGGTCTTTCAAATCCTTGATGAAATTTATTACTTAGTATTTGATATTTTTGTTGTCACTGTAAATGAGATTATTTAGTGTGTTTTGTATGTTGACTCTTTCTCCTGTGACTTTACTAAAACCATTTACTGGTTCTAAAAGTGTTATAGTGGAGTTATCAGTCTTTTTATACCTAAAAGCATGTCATCTGTAAATGAACACAATTTAACTTCTTCTTTTCCATTTTGGATGTCTTTTATTTTCTTTCTCTTATCTCATAGTTCTGCCTCGAACTTCAAGTACTATGCTGGATAGAAGTGTTAAGAGTTGGCATCCTTGTCTTTTTCCTGATCTTAGAAGATCCAATTAATTTTATCTGTTTTTAAAGCCGTTGAAAATTATTGTTTACAACTCAACTTTACTGGCTCTTGGATACTGCAAATCACTGATTTATGTGGGTGTTAAAATGACAGTAAAGTAAAAAATATACTTCGGCAATCCTTCCTAATGTGTCACTTATTAAACCAAAACAACAGTAAGAGATGTGAATATAGCATCCAGATAAAATTTCATCTACATACCTCATACTGACTTTATAATTTGTTCAATTATTTATTCAATAATCTTATTTAAAATGCTATAGTCAACCTCTACAAGTAGAGTCTATTTTTTCCAATTAATAGACCATGACTTATAATGAACGATAATAGACAAATAAGAATTGCAACTCCAGAAAAACTATTGATAGAATTTTTAAAATGTTTCACGTGGTAGGAATAGAAAAACAAAAGTGCATTTTCCAGGCTCAAAATGAATCATTTTATACAATTTACAGAGTAGTCAGAAAAGTAGCCAAAAAGGAATTTCCAAGATCTCAAATTCTTCTTCAGTATATTTATTGCCAATTTCCTGTTCTGAATGTGGCTCATCATAAAACACACATAATAAGAGGCACATGGAAAATCTGATGTAAAGACAAAACTCTTTCCTTCCTACTTTCTTTCCCATCTCAACTTAATAAGGAGATGAGGTACCTTGTCAAATGATTCACTGAACTCTAAATTTTCCATCAGTTCGGAACATTCTGCTTCAAATCTGTGTGGCTTCCACCAAGATGCAGGACAGTTGGCTACCTGAGTCAAAAGATAAATTGTGGTAACAGAGTTTCAAGTAGTTCAGAATATTTGGCTATTGTAGTATGGATATTATGTAGTGGAAAAGGACTGGAATGTTAAATCTTAAATCAAAATATGGGTGTATTGGACATGAGGGAAAGGATGGTTTTATTTTGATTAGAAAGCAGGAAAGAGTCTAATTGTAAGACTATTTTAAATTAGCATTCTGAGTTCTCATCCAATATGTTCTTATATGCAAAAATTTACAATATCCATTGAAGTTCTTCAGGAAATTTTTGAACTCCTATTCTTAGGCATGATAGCAATATGTGATATATTTATTTATGTTCTGATACCTAAAAGAAAAAGAGGTGATTATACAACAAAGAAGTGATTTTTATTGATTTTCAGAGTTAAATATGGTCATAGTCTTTCCCCCACTCTCTCAAGCACAGATGCACAAATGGTGGCTAGCAAAGACTGCAAATTCATAAGCTTGCTTTAGAAGTATACAAATGGAAAGATTTAAAATAAAATCGGTTCCAACCTTTTTTTATTCTTTAGTTTTGTCCTTTTGTGATGTATTATTTATAGCCAAAGCTTCAGAAAAAAAATTCAAGACAACTCACAGTGTAGATTAAGCTACTGAAAAATGGCGATTGTGAGACATATTCAATAGTGTTCTGTAAAAGAACTCATTTCACCACCATAACGACTAGACACTGATATTTGGCAAAGCGATTCCATAGATTTATAGCTTCATCATCTGCTTTGCTGATTGCTAGTCTCTCAAGGACAAATGGGCTTTCAGACACAATTGTAAATATCCAAGATAAAGCAACTTTATGTCTACTGCAAATGGTTATGCCATAATTAGGAAAAAGTTGCTAAATATACTTAATTGAGCATTTATAAGATTATATAAACTGTTCCTTTTTTATTTCTTCTCTAGAGAATTCCACTAGATTTTTATTTCAAAATACCATCAAGTCTTTGAATGGCCATTTCTCTTTCTTCTTATATGTGAATTGCCTATGTGGTGTTTGGAGAGGTATCACCATTATCATAGGGATGTGTAACTACACCACTGAAAAACCTCTAGAGTTCTTTGTTCCCTTCTTTTTTAGTACTGAATGATTTTGACAATCACTTAGTCCTTCAGGTATAAGATGAAGGACATTCTGAGCTTGAGAAAAATACAAGAAACTTTAAAGAGAGAAATTTGTTTGGAAAAAAAGACATAATTCCTCTGAACCCTCAGGGCAAGGGAAATAGCCTAGAAATAAGAGTGAACAATTATTAAACAGTAAAAAATGTTCCTTTCAATCACCTCTTGACATTTATGTGGTATCATAACACCTCTGATAACTTTTCTCAGGTTTATGAAAACAATAGAGTCACTGATATTCCTCAGTAATTTATTCATAAGACCATAGACAACTCTGTGAATAAAAAAACATTTCTGTTGTTGCTAAAGCAGAGAAATTTAAGTCTAGGGATGCCTGCTAGGAAAGCACTGCATATATTTATAGCATTATTGGGGACTTAATGGACATTTAAGCTGCTTTTAGCTTTTTTCAAATATAAAGAAAGACACAAAGAGCCTTGTATGTTCCTCTTTCTTCAGTTGGGGGAGTATTGCTATAATATGCATTTCTAAGAATAAAATAGCTGGGTTAAAGAAGATGTTTATTAAAAATATTGATAGATATATCTAAATTGCACAGGTTGTGATTGTGCTTACCATGAACAATTGCCAGTGTTTTAATCTAATGCAATCTGATAAGGGGAACTGATCACTAGTTGTTGCTTTATTTTGCATTTCAATACTAATGAATAAAATTTATCTTTTTCAAATTTCTATTAGTCCTGAAAATATATCTTTAAAATACTTTTAAAGATTTCTGTCAAAGAAGTTTTAAATAAAATCAAATCATATTTAAAATTATTAATTTTCCTAAATTTATTCTAAGTAAGCCATGCAAAGGTACACATCTGTAATCCCTACAATTTAGGAGGCTGAAACAGGAGGATCCCAAGTATGAGGCTAGCTTCAGCAACTTAGCAAGACCCTGTCTGAAAATATAAAGGATTGAAGATATAGCTCAGTGACAAAGTACCCCAAGTTCAATCTCCAGTATCAAAAAAATAAAATATAAATTTATTTAAGCCTAATGTAATATGGAGCCACTGATTATACTGATGAGAATTGCATTAAACCTGTATAGTGCTTTTGAAACTATGGTCATTTCGATAATATTAATTCTGCCTATCCAAGAACAAGGTAGATCTTTCCATCTTCTAAGGTCTTATTTCCATGTTTCCACAGAATATTTATATTGAAGGATTTTACCTTTGATTGTTCACAGAAATAAAACAAAAAAGTTATGTTTTGACTACAACAGGACAATATAAAAGAAAGCACATATAGAAGTAAGGGTCTGTAACTAAAGGGAACCATGGAAATGGAAGCCCCCAAAATTCATATAATATCCAGGAAGTAACTGAACTTCCATGTGGTGTGGGATTGAGTTCAGGTGAATGTTACATCAATGGGACAACCCAGTTGACTGCAGTTGTTTATGTGATATAGTTTAAGGAACCCCATTGATACTCTTCTCTTTAATTTTTAAACAAGCCATACTGTCTCAAGAGTCACAATGCCATTCATTTACATCCTTAAAGGCATTCATTCTTAAATTATCTCTATGAAGTACAAATACTTCTGGGAGGTGGCCCCTGTTTGAGATGGTGTTTTGAGTTCATTCTTCTTTTTTTATTGGTTGTTCAAAATATTACAAAGCTCATGACATATCATCTTTCATACATTTGATTCAAGTGGGTTATGAACTCCCATTTTTACCCCAAATACAGATTGCAGAATCACATCGGTTACACATTCATATTTTTACATAATGCCATATTAGTGACTGTTGTATTTTGCTACCTTTCCTATCCCCTACTATCCCCCCTCCCCTCCCCTCCCATCTTCCCTCTCTACCCCATCTGCTGTTGTTCAATTCTCTCCCTTGTTCCCCCCCCCCCCCTTTCCCCTCACAACCTCTTATATGTAATTTTGTGTAACATTGAGGGTCTCCTTCCATTTCCATACAATTTCCCTTCTCTCTCCCTTTCCCTCCCACCACTCGTCTCTGTTGAGTTCATTCTTCAATTGCTTCTCTGATTCAAACATACAAAGCTGTATCACATAAATATAAAAAGAAAAACCAAAAAAGTATAATCATGATATAAATAACATGGCTGTTTCTGTGGAGTAGACATGGTACAAAAGGAAAGCATAAACTGGTAAGTAAGCCTGAAGCCACTTCTATGTTCTCTATTTAGAAGCCAGCAGAGACAGCTAAAAGCCCAGTAGATGTCAGGTAAAGAGGGGAAAGTGCTTTACACAAGATGTATTGCCTAATCGAGGCTTGAGCCTTGGGGCTCAAATAGAGCTTTCCCCTTTCATCATTTCATCATTGAAATTAAAGGATGCTCTAGAGTTGACAGGGCTGAATAAAAAATTGATGAATTAGAAGATATTTCTGAGAAAATTGGCCCAGGACTTCACACTAAGGGATGATGTTTTTAAAATATCTGAAGGATAAATTAAGAAACATGAAGTATAGACTAAAGTTTCCAATATTTATCTCATAAAAGTATCTAGAGAAGGAAATGGATGAAATGGCAGACAAGAACTCGTTAAGGATAAAATAGGTGAACATTTTCTAGAATTGAAATAATTCCTCAGTTTGAAAGTTCATTCCAAGTGTCAAACAGGCTAAATAAAAAAATATATCTTCTTAGGCACACCTTGTGAGACTGTAAAGCAACAAAGTTAAGGAGAGAATCTTAAAAAGATATCAGAAAAGGCAGGGGATTTACAAGACAGCTGATTTCTCAATGTAAAAGACTATATATAGACAATGAAATGATGCCTTCAAGGTACTCATTACTGGAAGGTGACTGTGGATCTAAGATTTTATTCTCAGTTAAATTATCATTTATGATTAAGAGCAAAATATGGCATTTTTTTAGTCTTAAAGACTAAGTTTATTACAGATTATCACCAAAAGAATTATTAAAAATATATCTTAAAATCTAAAGCAAACATACAGAGAAGATGTTACTTCTGAAAACAATGGTAAGTACAGAAATTCATCAACTATGTCAGGAAATTTAATTTTCCATTGTCCAAAGGAATGACTGTTTTTGTTGGGGGATTGAGCTCAGAGCCTCACACATGCTAGGTAAATCCTCTACCACTGAGCTACATGACCAATCCAAGGCTGGCTTTAAACTTGCAATCAACCTGCCTCAGTCTCCTGAGTTTTTAGTAAAGGGCCATATAAAAAAAAATTATTATAATTTATCATTAACTGATCAATAACATACATATACAATGAATCATATGAATATATATATATATACACACACACACATACAGTGGGAGGGTTATATTTAGCTTTAGCTAATTAACAAACGTATCACCTCACATAGTTATCATTTTTGAGGTGAAAGCACATAAAATCCATTCTGAAATCTTTTAAGAATATAATATTCCATCAGTAGCTATAATCACCTTGCTGTAAATTAGGTCTCTTGGAATTATTCCTCATGTCCAACTATTGTAAGTACTTAGCACTGCCAATATAAGGCAAAATGAGTAATAGACAATATGCAAATGAAAAAGCATGGCTGTGTGTCAATAAAATTTTATTTATAAAAGTAGGTAGCTGGCCAGTAGTCTGGTTTGTAACCTTTTCTCTAAAACAATGATATCAATATAAGTTATCATTAAAGTATGCCCAATTTGTTTTTACATTTGAGAGAAGGTTACAAAATTGGGTAATTATAAACATCCTTGGACTGTCTCTGGAAGGATATACACCTTAAACTTTTATCAGTTGCTACTGTGGCAGGGCACATTTGAGAGTGAGGCCCTTTGGAAATGGAACACAAGATAGGAATCTATCATAGACATTTATAGTAAAGAGGGTACTGGACAGGAGAGGCATTTGCTCTATATGGTCTTTTCCATAGGGTTGGCTTTTGTTCTTACTATAGTACTCATTAATCATAAGCTGTTTTCCAATAATTAATTGCAATGTATTTTTTTAGGCTCAGTTTATATTTTCCATTCCCTCACGTCTGGGTGAAGTGTTCCCCCTATTTGCCTCTCATGGCAACTTTATTTATATTTCATGTAGCACTTACATACTTGATCATATTTGCTGGTCTCTTTGTGGTTGTTTAACATATAAAATGAGTTCTATGAATGGAGATACCATGTTTTGTCTTATCTACTATGATATTTCTTGTGCCAAAACATGTGTCTGCCACATGGTAGATACTGTACAAATGATTTTTAAGTGAATAAATGAATGAATTTCTGCTTCTGCTGAATTAATTACACATGGGCATAGGCCAAGACCTTTAATCCTTGTTTCTATGGTTACAATATGATCTTGATCTTTCAAATTAATTAAACCAACAAATTATAAATTACTATTCATTGTAGGCAAGGCACCATTTTAGATTCTGAGGACATAGCAGTGAACAAAATTGACGAAGTCTCTGTCTCATGTAGTTTATATTCTTATGGGAGTGGGAGATAATAATATAGAAATTATATAACAATATAGAGATAATAATATAGAAATGTTCATGAGTAAAACATTTTGATTGCCATTAAAATAATTATTTAGTATTTTTCTTTAAATTAAAACATGACTACCTTTTGTATAAGCTTAATCTTTAGTGGTAAATTGGTGAAATCATGTGTGAATTGGGTGATTTGCTAATTAATCTCATTAAATTCTTCACTATTACAAATATTTTTACATATCACTTGAAAGCCTCCCACATATCACAGTTTGTGTTGGGGATGGGGCTCAGTGGTAGGGTACTTGCCTAGCATGCAGGTGGCCCCGAGCTCCATCCCCAGCACTAAATAAAATGAAAGAAACTAGTGTTTCTACTTCATTTAGTAACACTGTATTAGATTATTTTCACGTCCTCTTTGAGCTGTAAGTGTCATTATGAAGTTCTCTATAATCATTTTATCTAAAAGGCCTTCAGATATTTTCTTCTTTCAACATGAAAATAGCTGCATATAAATAATATATAAGAATATGCTTTAATATTTGAAATTTAATAAAGCCTGTGTTTTTATGTCATTTAACCTACTATAATATTTGTCACAATAAATTCCTGGGCCCTTCTGTTATGATTTGCACATGAGGTATCCCCCAAAAGCTTCTGTGTCAACATAGGATGTGAAATGATTAGATTATGAAAAATGTGACCTAACCTGTGAGTTAATCCATTTGATGAATTAATAATTTGAATATATTAATGGGTGGTAACTATCTGCCATATATTTCTGCCATGATATTCCATCTAACTTCAGGCCCAGAGTAATGGAATCAGCTGACCATGAACTGGATCTCTAAAACTCTGAGGCAAAATCCAAATTATAATACTTTAATTCATTTTGTTGGATATTTTGGTGTCAGGATAAAAAGCTGACTAATACACTTTTTCATATATATTTGTAAAGCTTATTATTTACATAGTATATCATTTTCCTTCTTCTTATTTTGTTTATCTGTGTCTTTAAAATTCAAGTATGTTACCTGTATATCTTTTAGGGTCTTGTTTTTTGTTGTTGTTGTTGTTTGAGGTTTTATTGGTTTTATTTTTTTAAATACATGACACAGGAATGCATTACAATTCTTATTACACATATAGAGCACAATTTTGCATATCTTTGTATATAAAGTATGTTCATGCCAATTCATGTCTTTATACATGTACTTTGTTTTCTTTTTGCATTACAATTTTCATTACACATATATACCACAATTTTTCATATCTCTGTTTGTATATAAAGTATGTTGATACCCAATTCGTGTCTTCATACATGTACTTTGAATAATGATGTCATCACATTCCACCATCCTTGCAAATTGGTGCAGCCAATGTGGAAAGCAGTATGAAGTTTCCTTGGAAATCTGGGAATGGAACCACCATTTGACCCACCTATCCCTCTCCTCGGACTATACCCAAAGGACTTAAAAACAGCATACTACAGGGACACAGCCACATCAATGTTTATAGCAGCAAAATTCACAGTAGCTAAACTGTGGAGCCAAACTAGATGCCCCACAATGGATGAATGGATAAAAATAATGTGGCATATATACACAATGGAATTTTACTCAGCAAAGAGAATAAAATCACGGCATTTGTCAGTAAATGGATGCTGTTGGAGAAGATAATGCTAAGTAAATTTAGCAAATCCCCCAAAACAAATGCTGAATGTTTTCTCTGATATAAGGAGGCTGACTCATAGTGGGGTAGGGAGGGGGAGCATGGGAGGAATAGATGAATTCTAGATAGGGAAGAGGGGAGGGAGAGAAAGGGAGGGAGCAGGGGAGTAGGGTCTTGTTTTAATTTTCATATTTATTTATTTATTTTTGGTACCAGGGATTGAACTCTGGGGCACTCGACTACTGAGCCACATCCCAGTTCTATTTTGTATTTTATTTAGAGACAGAGTCTCACTGAGTTGCTTAGTGCCCGATGTTGCTGAGGCTTGCTTTGAACTCATGATCCTCAGATCTCAGCCTCCCAATCCACCACCACAACCGGCCTTGTTTTGATTTTTTAGTCCAATCTGACAAATTTCTGCCTGTCATTTGGAGTGCTTAGCTATTAATATTTAAATTAATTATGAATATGATTGGTTTTAGGTCTACCATCATTTTTATTGTTTTGGTTATCCCAGAACTTACAACGCACAACCTTAGCCCATCAGATCTTTTTGTAACTGAAGGCTATGTTTGGTAGAATGCCATTTAACCAGTTTTCAGAGTATTCAAAATTTCTACATCAGATCCTTCAAAAAATATCAAACCCCAGAGCTACTATTCACTTTGGATCTTACAATATTTCTTATAGATAATGTATGTTTAGTTCAACTTCAATTTGCAAGCAAAGATAGGCAGTGGGAATGGTTATATAAGTGCTACATAAATGAAGCTATGATAGTCAAGATGGATTAAGTTATATATTCAGTAACAAACACCTAAATCTCAATGACTTAAAAAAAAAACCTAAGGTTTAATTTTTGTTTATGCTTCATATTCATCAGAGGTAAACTAGGACTCTGGTTCAAGTACATACTTAGGACCCAAGATCATGGAATAGCCACTTGCTATAACAATGCTTGTCAACATAGCGAAGTGAAGACACAACCTCCAATTGACACACTAGTTCAGTGCTAAATCAGAATTGACACATATCACTGCTAATTGTAATCCATTGGTCAAAATAGATCACACAGCCTTACCCAAACAAGGGGTCAGAAGGTGCAACCTTACCATAAACCCAGAAAGAGTATAGAACTAGAATATTTGGCAAACAACATTAATGATTATCACATGGGTCATTTTTGTAGGTTTAAAAGCCTTAGCTCCTAAAGGGCTAATCCTGCTTGATCCTTTTGCTTTCACTTAGCTTAACAGCAACAATAAATAGTCCTAACTAAAGGAAAAGTTTAAAAGAATGATAAATTGATGCTTTGGGGGAGTGTTCTTTAATTATGGGAAAGGATAGAGATGAACTCTAAAGGTTGGTAATAATTCTTCTGGTCCTGAAAAACTCTAGCCCTAAATGGATTTCTGTCCTCAAAATTGTTTCAGTGTGAAAAGTGAAAATGAGGATTAGATTCTATAAGTTTTATAATAATACAATTCAGTTACATTCAAAGTTAAAGAAATTTGGAGACAAATGTTTAAAATAAAGATGAGAATCTCTGAGAGGAAGTGAAGGCAATTGTCAACACACTAAATAAGCAGTTGAAGGCTTCTTAGGACTTTCTTAGGACCTTTCTTAGACCTGAGGGAGGTCTGTGAAATTAGGGTTTTAAGATTGGATCTATGCTCTTCCTAGAGGAAGCAGGAATTGAAGAACAAATGCAGAAATAAAACATTAATTGGGTCTTGGTAATGCTACAGAGGCTTTTCAGGTGCTTGAAACATCCCTGTTAGCTTTCTATTACCATAAAGAAAAAGCTGAGATAAAAAAAATTATAAAAAGAAAAAGTGTACTTTGGCTTATAGCTTTGTAGAATCCAATCCTTGATTGATTGTTCCTGTTGTTTTGGGCTTGTGGTGAGGCAGCACATCATGGTGGAATATGTGGCAGAATAAACTGTTCACCATGTGGCCAGAAACCAAAAGAGAAAGAGGAGGCAGCTGAGGTCTCACTATCCCCTTCAAGCACAGGCCTCTATGACTTAAGGATTTCCCACAAGGCTCCATTATCTTCTAATAGCATCACTCTGGGAACCAATATTTTAATTTGGGGGACACTTATCCAAACTTTAGCACACATGAAGTAGTGATTTAGAAATTCAATACTTCAGAACATTAAGCACTGCTCCTTAGAAAAAAGGCAGACAATTAAAAACTATGTGTTACACAAACCTATGCAGAGTTAGAAACAAAGTCATCCCTTTACTCCTTGTCATGAGCTTTCAATTTCACTTGCATTCATTGCTATTTAATTTTAAAATGTCATTTTTACATCAGACAGATACTGAAATATAAGTGCCAGTGATTAATGCTTACTACTTTAATATAGTCATGAGTAAAATTTTATAGATTTGTTTGCTAGAAATGCTATGCTGGCATTATTTGATGAGAAGGCAAACCAATGAAAATTTACAGAAAGACTGAGTTATATGGGTGTTGTCCCACATATCAGATAGGATTAGATTTGTCAAGGCAAGTCATAAACTTTTCTTTATTAGAATATAGTTTCAACTTATAAGTGCAATTCTGGAAGGCTAACTGGGAACCAGGCCTTTTAAAAAGAGCCAATAAATTAAAGCTGTCTGTTGTTAAAGTACCCTAAAGATCATGGTCTAGGTCAGTGTTGATAGACGTGGTTTGAGGTCAAATAACTAGCCTACAGATCGGTGCCAAGTGATGAACTTTTTATTGATCCATGTAGAGATAAGGAGTATGTGTCAGAATGTGAATCAAAGCTCTAATTCTGTCATTAGGAACAATTGGTACTAATGTATATATGTAATATGAATGTATGTATAATACATGCATATAAATATGTATATATGATTTAATAGACATCCTATGTGTGTATATAGTTTATATAGACCTCTATATATTTCACTATATGTAACATATACTAATATATATATAAAATATCTATCTATATCTATGCCTATATAGCTAGACATCATGTTTGGAGACACATTGGTACAAGTAGCATGTCTCAAAGCAGACAGATAATAAACAGCTAATAAATCAGTAGCACTAGTCTTTTCTTTGGTTATGAGTGATACTGACACATCAAGAACTGTGGCTAGGGGCCTGGGGTTGTGGCTCAGTGGTAGAGTGCTCGCCTAGCATGCACGAGGCACTGGGTTCAATCCTCAGCACCACATAAATGTAAAATAAAGATATTTTATTTTACTAAAACTAAAAAAATAAATATTTTTTAAAAAAGAAGTGTGGCTAGTTCCATGATAATAAAAAAGCATTATTTCAGATGGTATGAGAAACATTAACCAAACAGAATTAGTTTGTATAAGAACAGTGATGCTCCCTTTCCAACATCAGGCATGTCTTGGGAGACCAGGCTGAAAGATAATGGAATTCTTCCAATCTAATGGTGCATTTGTAGTTGTTGTGCTGCCATTTCCAATGGCTCTTACTTTCTCCACTATTTTCAAATACCACATATTATTCTTTAATATTTTCAGAAAAGGCCATCTTCATTAAACTAGTTATCTTAATACCATAAGAATGAGAAAATATTATCAAATACTTTTGACAGCATATTGTGCACCTAGTATTATCCTAAGTGGGTCACATTGTTTGATGCACTTAATTCCCACAACAATCCAATGAAATAAGCACTATTATTTTTTATTTTTTCTTAAAGAGAGAGAGAGAGACAGAGAGAGAATTTTAATATTTATTTTTTAGTTTTCGCCAGACACAACATCTTTGTTTGTATGTGGTGCTGAGGATCGAACCTGGGCCGCACGCATGCCAGGTGAGTGCGCTACCGCTTGAGCCACATCCCCAGCCCAACTCTATTATTATCATCATTTTGCAATGAGAAAATTAGAATCATAGTTTAAGAGATTTGCCTTAAATCACTCATCAGCAACGAGACAGAAGAAAGAGTCCAACTCATGCACATTAGCCCTCAAGGCCATATTCCTAACAACCACAGTATATTTCTTTCTAAGGGGGAAGAGAGGCAATATGCATGTAGTGAAAAGATTTCTGGGCTAAGAATGAAAAAGCCTGGATTTTAATTCTAGTCCTGCCACTGACTAGCCATATGACCTTGAGCAAAACCCTTCTCCTAATTTGGGTCTCAATTTCCTAGAAAAATGAGTAGGGTGGACTTGATGTTTTCATAAATTCTTTTCAGTTTGCAGGTTTTGTGAGTCTGTAAGTATAGATTTCTTACTAAAAGCAGAGGCATATCGATGTATCTTTTATACAGAATTTCTTGTTCAAATAGAATTCTGTTTCTAATTCAGCAAAGCATTATTGCTCTGGGCTATCTGCCTGGATATAGAAATAGCCTTACAATTCAAAAGTGGATGTTAGCAGGGTCATTGAAACAGGATCCTAACCTATTGCTTTCTTCTAAAGACAGGATGTAACAATTACTCACAAGTAATAAGCATGACATTTAATATTTTGATTTTTTTTCTGATTGTTTTCCTTAAGAAAAAAGGCTGACCTACCTTGTGGTTTGCCTTGACTTCATAGAGAACAAATTTTTCTCCAAATTCTTGTCAGTCTATAAATGTTTAAATATTTAGGTATTTTGTTTCTGATACACAGTAAAATTTGCCAAGTTTTGTAGCTTAAAAGTCCACCATTTCTGGTACCAAGCCACAATGAACAAAGAAAACAGTGTTAACAGAGCCTTCTCCCATTCAGTGAGACAGTATGATTTGTAATGAATGGTGGGTATTAATACCTACAGAATTAGATCCATTTGTACCACAAATAATCAATTTGGAAAGAAAAATACTTCTAGTCTCCAAATACATAGAAAAAATAAACTAAATATAAGTAACCAACTATGTTACCTCAAATATGTGTTTAAGTGCACAGGGATAGGTCTGTGCTTCTGTCTGCTAAGAAGTAAATGGCAGGAAAGCAACATATCATAGTTTCTAAATGTAATTTTACCACTTTTCATTGTCATTTTTCTTTTCCTGTTGAGCAATATTAGGTTCAGGCTTTCAGTGAAATCTTGAGCACCATCTCATCAGTGATGTCGGTAGGGTGTAGGGTGTTCTGGTTTTTTGGTTTTGTTTTATAGCAGATAATTAGTTTAAGGGAACAGAATGGGGATTTTTGAGGCTTTTTACATACCAAATTAAAGGTCATAAGGCTGGAGTCAGCTAAGCCAGCAGCAAAGTTGGACCAAAATTCCAGTGAAAGCCAAAAGGAATAATTCTCCAGTGTGACTTTTTTTGGTAATTTTGAAACTCTTAAGTGTTGAGAGAAATGATGGGCCAATACTCAGGCTATTGTGTTCCAGACTATAAGTATGGATGTTCTCTGTTACCAACATGTGCTCTTATGAATTTTACCACCATAGATGCCTTGGTCCAGATGAGAAAAGAACCTCAAAATCAGAAATAGGAGCTTATTTAAATCAATACTTTAAAACTTATTCTATGGTAATCAGTACCAGGAAGTTTAAAAACAAAGTTTTCTAGTAGCCTCACTTTTAATGGAAGGTGATTTATGGTCCCTTATTATCTTCATAGTATGATAAAAAGATGTGAATTTTAATACCTCCCTGTATGTATCTATATGACTGTAAGAAAATTCCTTAAATCTCCCTTGGCCTCAGTTTCTGCATCTGTATAGTGAGGCATGAGGCCATATCTTTCAGCCTTTTCAGGATGACCTCAAATATTTCTCATTCCTCAGCCCTACCAAGTAGCTGAAACAATAGGCACATGCCTCTTTGCTCAGGCAGATTAAGTTCTTTTAATAATATATTTTACTTTTACCTTAAAACCTTATTCTTTGGTTTTCTCAACATGTGTACACTCACCGAAGATATTAATAGAATGATACGTTCTACTTCAATGATGCTTTATACAGAGGAAAGTTGTAATGCTCACATTAAGTTTAATGGAAGAAAACTGTACAGCTAAGATTAACAATAGGGTTAAGGGATATCACTTGTTAATCACTTAAATGCAGGCTAGTTCACCAGCATTTTATTAATATTGTCTAGTTCAATTCTTATGATAATTTGTTGGGATTATTGAAGATAGCCAAGAAATACCATATTTTCTCTTTGCCTTAGTTCTCATCTAATTAAGAACTAAGGTCACAGCAATTACCATAGAACCAAACTTCACCTTTACTAATATAACAAGTAAAAATTAAAGAGACCCTAAGCAACTTAGTGAGATTTTGTCTCAAAATAAAAATTAAAAGGGACTGAGGGTGTGGCTCAGTGATTAAGAGCCCCTGGGTTAAATCCCAGTATCAAAAAAAAAACTAATTAATTAATTAAGAGAATGACTTATACATATAGAAAAGTAAGTTTCATAAAATAGGACAAGTGAATTAGGCAGATTCAACTCCTCAACTGGGCAGATAAGAAATGCAACCAGTCCCAGCAGCAGTGGGTCACTGTAGGCTTTCCCTGCCACCTGGGTTCCTTATGATATGTAGGAGAAGAGCAGAATGTGCACTCCTTGCAGCCCTTGTCTCCCAAGAGAAAGGGAAAGAAGTCAAATTGGCCTATATATACCCTGTTCTTTTCCCACACTTACCCATTAGGAGATGTACTGCACCATTATAATAAAAAATAATAAAAGCAAATGCAAGAAGCCAAGAATGATAATATAGTTCTATCTAAACATAAATAGACATTGCAAATAGAAAAAAAGCAGAATAACTCTTAAAGAAACAAATCCAGAAACATTAAGGGTCTTGTCAAGAGTCATATAACCAGTAAATGGAGGAGTTAGGGTTCAACTCCAGTTCTGCCTGACTCCAGAACCCATAGTTATACCCCCGTTTCTTTCCCTATATAGTTATCATGCATTTTCCACTTTAGTAGTCTTTCACTAATAGCTGAAGACGTATTCAACCATTATTTCTTCAGATGAAAAATTCTCTGCTACATAAGAGTTATATCATGGCTTCCTCTCCACTATTATCTCCATGTACAAACCATAAGAGTGGTAATATTATGGGATTATCCCCAAAAAAAGATTTGCTTGATTCTCAAGCTAATATTAAATACCCTAACCATGTCAGAAACATAATAAATTTTTGTATTTTATGTTCTTCCTTTTTGTAGATTAAAAAAGTGACAAGAACATGAAATATTCTACCATTTTAACCTTGGTACTTTCTATAATTGACCATGTAAATAATGAAATAGCAATATGCTCCTTCTGATGGAAAATTTTTATAGGAAAAATAACATTTGATTACATATTCCAAGTTTATTAATTCTAACTGTATATAATGCTTATTTTCATTAGCAAATCTTCAGGAAACAAACTTTTAAATTTATTTTTTTATTTTTAATTTAAATGTACTAAAGGTATATATTGATGGGGTACAGAGTGATATTTCAATACATGTATATAATATGTAATGATCAGATCTGGGTAATTGGCATTATCACCTCAGCAAGTACCAAATATTTTGTAGAAAATTCATATGTGATCAGAAGGACTGAGATAAATTCCAGACTCTCTAGCAAAGAGTTAGAAGCAACAGTAACTGAACAGGAAGTAGTAAGCTCACTCTGAAGTACATAACCTAACCCAGTAGAATCAGAACTATGTGCCTGGTTACCACAGTGAGAAAAACAGGGGTCAAGTTGTCAATAGGGGTTTGTAAGTTATTCATGGAGACAGTCAAGAGACTGAAGGGTGGATGGGCAAACTCCAAGAGATGGAAAGTAGCACAATTATGGTAACATGGGGCCAAAACGCCATATCCTAAGTGTCTTACCTATGGTTACCTTTCCTAACAAAGTTTTTTCCCAACAACAAAATCTGTCACTGGAATGCATGTATTTCATTAATAAAGGTCTAGCTACTTTGAGCAGAAAATTGGCCTTTGGATGTTCCTCGTCTTCAAGTCTGCATTTCATGAAAGGCAAAAAGTGTATCAAACTATTTAGCAAGAGTGATGGCGCAGACGCCCCATCTTTCCTGATAAATGGTATGTAAAGTTTTGAACAATGTTTCAGTTGAAATAATCTAAAGTAAATTTGTTTTTAAGTCTAAAAAATATTATGCATGGATTTCTGGAAAACACCATAGTGAAAATGCTCATTAAATATACCACTAAATCATGTAAAATGCAGCAGGTATCACAAATTCACAGTTGCATTGTATTATTTGCTACAGAAAGCATCTTCTCATTACTAACATAGAGTTGAGAAGATGTTGAAGATATCATTAGTCTTAATAAGGTTATTTATTTATTTTCTTCTTGACAGTGACAAGAACTAGTATGAGGAAGATAGGGAAGGAAGAGCATCATTATCAATATTCATACAGTTTCCAAGGAAAACATTATTTGTGTATATTAGGTGTAATAGAAGGGAAGAAATCAAATAATAAGCTGATTTCTAGCAAAACTACCTAAATTTAAATATAACTCTGGCCTATTAAAATATGTATAAGAAAATCTCATTACCTCATATTAAAATCTTTTCAAGATTAAAATTAATGCTGGAAATTTAGGAATATATTTCCACAGCATTTAACCTCTGAGAACCTACATGATCATCATGCAAAAGAAACTAAAAATGTTAGTCTTTGTTTGTCTCCTTTGTTTAAAATAGGATTTGTCAGAAAAGTATCACAGGAAAAGGTTTTAGACTGAAATTGAATCTGTTTTTCACAAGTTTGTACTTTGTTTTAAATATGTATTTGATGATTTCAGAAGATAACAAATGAATTATTCTTTGTTAGGTATACTTAACATATAGCAATGAATAAGAGAGATACATTCTCTTATGATCATAGAGGCTTTAAAGGAAAAAAAAGCAGTGGGGGGGACTAGCATTTCATTCATTGAATGAATTTTTGGAAAACCTACCATGTGTCAAGTGCTCTGGTAAGCCCTGGAGGTATAAAAAAAATAAAGTAGACATTGTCCCTGGCTCATAAGGAACTGAAAACAATCAGAGAATGTAGACGTTAATGAAACAATTAGAATATTGTAGATGTATAGTAGTCCGCTTGGGCTGTCATAACAGAATACCACAGACCAATTTTCTTAAACAATAATTTTTTTTTGTTCACAATTTTGAAAGCTAAAAGTTCACATGACTACACACTGTCAAGAGTGCTTACTTTGGGGGGCTGGGGTAATAGCTCAGTGATAGAGTGCTTGCTTCACATGCATGAGGCACTGGGTTCAATCCTGAGCACCACATAAAAAATAAATCAATAAAATAAAGATATTATTAAAAAGTGCTTACTTTCAATTTCAACAATGCTTCTGATATGCTGTTATATAAGTCTGGTTACCTTTGTCCTTCTTTTACATGGGTGTGTGTGAAAATGAAAAGTACAGGGGATGTTTCCCCTGGTCTAATGATTCTCTTCCCTCTCTCCTTCAGTAATAGTAGTATTTAAAATCTATAACAGCAATGAATATTTATTGATCACATATCATATGTAAAACAGTGCGGTATTTTAGATGATTTTATCATTTAATCCTTATTTGAAAGTGTTACATAACTTGCCATAGATGGTAAGGATGTAAAGTAGTAGAGTTGTGGTTCAAATTCCATTATTGAAAGCTACTACCCATACTCTCCACCAGGAGACTGTTTTGCCTCTCTTGACCAGACCATGCTCAGCCTTAATAGCAGTGCATAATGAAGAGAGACAAAGAGAATCATTCCTTTCTCCATCCACATTGCTGATTCAGATTAACTGCCTCTGCCTTGAAATGTTTTAACAGATTATATAAACACCTGATCATTATCAACTTGAAAAAGGATGTTTTCTTATTTCATTGTCCTGTGGAATAATGCACAAATCTAAGACTATAAGGTCCCTAAACCTCACTGAAGGGAACCAAATAGGGGAGGGTAATGAATTTTTCCATCAACTGTCTATTATTCAAGATGGTCTTTCACCTTATCAAGCTGAAGTCCATCTGGTCCCATATTCGAACTACAGATTGGTTAAATGAAAATAATAGGAAATTGGAGAATAGTTTTGCAATGTTTATTTGCAAGTTAAAGTGCAGATTGAATCTTCTAATTTCCTTAATGGGGATAATGTTAGTCTGGAAAATTATTAAGTTTGGATTTGATTCAAAAATTTAGTTATATATTATATTAAGCTCATATTTACTGGAGCACAAGGCAATCTATAGGAATAAGTATCAAAAGTCTATTTTACTACTCTTATTATGAGCAGATGGAGCATAGATGTCTAAAAATGCCAGATCTTTTGATTAAGATCCTGATTACAGTCAGATTTGGATGAAATATAATGGCCACATACAATGGTTCTCTGCATTTTCAAACACTAGTGGACTTTACTTGACTTCTCTGAAATTAGATATTAGACTTTCATAAAATTTGGAGCTTGAAAAATAAACTCTAACCACAC
Organism: Marmota flaviventris; assembly: GCF_047511675.1. NCBI lineage: Eukaryota > Metazoa > Chordata > Mammalia > Rodentia > Sciuridae > Marmota > Marmota flaviventris. The sequence continues at coordinate 100,793,622 of NC_092518.1, forward strand.
TAAACTGAGTAGAGATAGGTAAATGGCTTGTTCACAACTGATGAGAGATAGTCTTTCCTCCAATGTTGCCAGATCAATGAGCTATTACAGTTATCAATTCAACAGGGAGTAAACTTTTGAATGTATCAGTTAGTTTTAAAGAAAATAGATGCTGGACATAGATGTGGGCAGATGTTGACAATATGGTTTTGGTTAGTGAGATATTAAAGAAAATTAGGATGATGGGGGGGTGGGCTTTCTATTCTTCTGAGATTGATAACCTCCAATGATCAACTCTGGCACAATGAAGACCAGATGCCAAAAGTACAAGGCTCCTGCTCCTTTGAACAAGATCCTTTTCTTCTTACCCACAGAGTAACAACCATTAGGCTTGGGAACTTGTTTTCCAAGTCCCTAGAGGATTAATATTCCCTTAGCTTTTCCTCAATCTATTCATGAATGTATCCCCATAAGAGTCTAGTAAAACAAGGTGAAGCTGATTAAAAGTCAGTGAGGGCCCTTTTAAAAACAGACGCACTAAGGAGGTTGTTCTGAAATGCCTCTACCTAAAAAGTAATATGTTATAGTGGTATATAAGGTTTTAAATTCTAACAAAATTAGGTTTTAAAACCTAGTTATGCAACTTGCTTGGCTTGGGTAAATTAGTATTTCTTATGACTTGTTTGTGCTATCTATAAAATAGATCAAAATGGAATCAATCTCATAGGGTAGTTATGAAGATTAAGTAAGATCAAGATCCAGGCACATATTCAGCAATTGATTTTTAAAATGATTTCATTGGTGCATTATAGTTATACATAATATTAGGGTTGATTTTGACATAATCATACATGCATGGAATATAATTTGCTCTACTTCAGTCCCCAGTACTTTCCCTTTTCCTTCCCTCCTCCCTCCCCCGTTCCCCTTCCTCTACTCTGCTGGTCTCCCTTCTAATTATGTATTGTTTTCTTTTTCAGCGATTGATTTTGAAGGCATCAGAAGCACTCCAGCAAACACTGGGACAATAATTAATAATTGTTAACAATCTCTCTGGATTATCATAACCATTGCTTTTGCAACTTAAGCTCCTAATATTGATTTGTAGGTGTGTCATACACTATCTGGTGCTTCTGGAATTATATATTGCCTCTGTCTAGAAGAAATTTGAAGTGTCTTATAATAAGATGGAACTACAACATGTCTTTATATTTTTCCTATTACCTGGCCAGATATTCTGATCTCAACCTTTTCCCACTTGTTCATACTCACTATGTGACACAGTTACTTAATTTCTTTGTGCTTGTTGTAAGGATTAAGTGATTTAATATATTTAAAGTCAGAGGCACATAATACATACTTGAAAAAAGTTAGCTATCCTTTCCTTTTGTTTAATAACTCATGGCTGAGATTCACTTTCAAATGGTTCTACAGTCTTCTGATGGCAACACTAAGAAGTATACACAGATACAGTAGAAACACAAATCAATTTAAATACAGCAATGACCCTAAATTGAGCATCAAATTCCTTAGGGACCACAGAATTTCTGAAAGTAGACTATAAACCTGTGTGTGCAGCAATGTTTTCTCAGAGTTGCAATTTAAAAAGCCTATCTGGGGCTGGGGATGTGGCTCAAGAGGTAGTGCGCTCGCCTGGCATGCACGGGGCGCTGGGTTCGATCCTCAGCACCACAGAAAAATAAAATAAAGATGTTGTGTCCACCGAAAATATTTTAAAAAATTCTCTCTCTCTCTCTCTTACAAAAAAAAAAAAAGCCTACCGGAGGTCTAGACTTCAAATTTTGGGGATATAAAAAAGAGGACAACACACACACACACATACACACACACATACACACACACGTGCATACAAGTTCTTGTATTTCCTCAAGTACTAAAAGGAAATAATACTGAAAAGAATTACAGCTCTAAATCACATTGTGATTTATATATCATCTTCATATGTGCCTCAAAAATACAATGCATCAAACAATTTAAAACAAGAGCAAGGTAGCTCTATCTTTTTAAAAAAAAATAATTTTGTTAAAATGCCTCTTTTATTAAAGGACTGCATAGGCAACAAAACACACCTAAGCTTCCAAGGGACACAGGAGATCAAAGAACATGATATAGCAAATTGCCTAAGTCATTTGAATATTAAATTTAGTAAACTAAGAAGAAAATTCATAACCCTGAAAAATAAACTACATACATACTTCATTCTAATTAAAACAATTTCTGTAAAATATTTACCTTTTTAGTACTTTTGGAAAAAATCTTAGTCCTTTTATTTTTAATTAATTAATTCATTTTAATTTGTTTTACATGACAGCAGAATGCATTTCAATTCATAGTATACATATAGAGCACAATTTTTCATTTCTCTGGATGTACATAAAGTAGAGCCACACCATTTGTGTCTTCATACATGCACTTAGGGTAATGATTTCCATCTCATTCCACTTCTTTCCTACCCCCATTTCTTCTCCCTCCCTCTCCCTTCTTCTATTCCTCCCCCCACCCCCATTATGGATCAGCATCCACATATCAGAGAAAACATTCAGCCTTTGTTTTTTTTGGGATTGGCTTACTTCACTTGTCATGATATTCTCTAACTCCATCTGTTTACCTGCAAATGCTGATTTTATTCTCTTTTAGTGCTGAGTAATATTCAATTGTGTATGTATACCATAGTTTCTTTATCCATTCATGTAATGAAGGGCATCTAGGTTGGTTAAACGACTTAGCTATTGTGAATTGTGCTGCTATAAGCATTGATGTGGCTGTGTCCCTGTAGTATGCTGTTTTTAAGCCCTTTGGGTATAGACTGAGGAGTGGGATAGCAGGATCAAATGGGGGTTCCATTTTAAGTTTTCCAAGCAATCTCCATACTGCTTTCCAGATTGGTTGCTCCAATTCAAAGTCCCACCAGCAATGTTTGAGTGTACCTTTTTCCCCACATTCTCCCCAACATTTATGTTGTTTGTATTCTTAATTGCTGCCATTCTGATTGGAGTGAGATGAAATCTTGCAGTAGTTTTGATTTGAATTTCTCTAATTGCTAGAGATGTTGAACATTGTTTTCATATATTTATTGATTGATTGTGTATCATCTTCTGTTCCTTAGCCCATTTATTGATTAGGTTATTTTTGTGTATGTTAAGATTTTGAGTTCTTCATATATTCTAGAGATTAGTGCTGTTAGAGGCAGGGTCTCACTAAGTTGCTTAGGGCCTTGCTAAGTTGCTGAGGCTGGCTTTGAACTCACAATCTTCCTGCCTCAGTCACCAAGCCTCTAGGATTACAGGTGTGCACCATTTTGCCCAGTGGTTAAAATACATCTTGAAAGCTGAGATTAAGTATGTCCACTTAGTAGTTATAAAGCATAAAAATCTATATTAATGAATTTAAACGTATATAATTATATACACACATACACACACACACACACACACATGAACCTTAAGGTAAAAGTGAAGCTTTGCTATGTTTTAGATATCAGATAGCTTTCCTTTCAATTCTGCAATATTTCTATTCATAGAAGATTAAATATTTAATTGTTAATATCCTCACATTCACTGAAGAAATAGAAGTGACAATATTAGTCAATTTCAACTTAATGAAGTTGTCCCAAAATATTTCCCATTTTCAGGTATCATTATCTTTTCATTTCTGAATAAGAAGGCATAGAGCAAAGGAATATTTTTAATAATTACACTTTTGTATATATGATTCAGAATGTACATTGTGAATGTGGGCAATAATCTTAATTCTCTAAACTTCCATTTTTTTTGCTCAATTTATGTCCTGATGGACTTCTTAGGGAATCCACATTGCAGTAAGCAGTGCCTATTTCACATGATATTGACAGGTATTAACTAGAAGCATTTATGTTAGAGTCAGGTATGTGGGCTGGGATGTAGCTCAAAGGACGAGTGCTTGGTTCATATGTGTGAAGCCATGGGTTCTATTCCCACCACCACAAAACAAAAACAGAAATGTAGTAGGCAGTCAGTAAATGTTAGTTAAGAAGGAGTCTACATTGGAAATGATTGGGTTATTGTAGAATAGAAGGTAAAAATTTTAAATGCTGAACATAAATGAACCACAAGTAATTAGATAGATAAATATTACAGATATATCCAGTTAAATTATACTCAGTAGGCACAGCATAAATAGAAACTTTATAAGTTATTAGAAATTTCCACTTTAGTGATGAAACAGAACTGATATAAGTTTGGTGTACCAAAGATCAAGAAATTTGTCATAAAATATTACATTCATTTTAGATGTGGCTGACCCCATAAGGATATATGAAGAATCTCCAAATCTAAAGCAAAAGGAGAGCTGAACATCATATGTTTAGTTGACAAAGACCCTATAGGTGTCCTAGAAATATTTGAAGACCTCTCTACCTTCAAAGCTGAAAGAACAAGGGAGAGGACTTTGGCCCTAGTAAACTGGAAGTTCAAAATGAAATCCCAGCACGCATCTGGGATCCTTGGAGGGCTATTTCTTCAGTGAAATGGTAGTTTAGAAAGTAGTACACCTGCTGGCAAAGGTACACCATAACATATCTATCCACCTTAACTTGGGTTATATTTGAGGAAAACCAAACTTTCCTCTGAGAATCTTAGCCCTAAGAGTTACAGGGTTAATAATTCACAAATAAGAAAAATTGACATCAATTGTTTGTAGTCTATAAAAAAAGAGTAGACAAAAATCATTAATACATGTAGCAGGAAATACAGTTAGTTGGTAAATTGCCTGACATATGCAGGGCCTTGGATTAAGTCCTCATCAAGCTCCCCAATATCATTAATAGTGAAATCCATTCACTCCTCAGAGCATGTCCATCAATTCCACATGAACGAATTTAAACACGCAAAGGAATGAGCACATCATGAAAATAAAAAGAAACAAATGACAAAATAACAATTAGACCCTCAAATATTTCAGATACTGAAGTATTTGAATTACAAGATACAGAATGTGGAATAAGTATTCTAAAGAAACAAAAGAATAAAAATGATAAGCAAGAGTAAGAAACTCTCAAAAAGACCAAGAAATTTGAAAAAGAGCCAAATAGAACTTTCAGAAATGAGAAATATAATCATTATATTTAAAATGCAATGCAATAATTAAACATCACACTGGAGTCATCTGAAAAAAAGGAGCACAGAAGGCCACAGAGAAACACAAAGACATAGAAAATATGAAATAGGGGTCAAAAACATGTATGATAGCCTCAGAAGTTCAAATATATATGTAACTGAAATGCAGCAAAAGGTATAGAGGAATCTGGTTGTGTGTTGGTAGGTAGGGTGGAGGAGGCATAATTTGAAGAGATGATGGCCAAGAATTTTCCAGAATGGGTGAAAGAATGGATTTTTGGATTCAGGAGGATAAAAATTTCTAATAAATATAAATATATCTATATAAATTCAGTGAAACTGTATAACATCAAAGATTTTTAAATTATACAAAGAGAAAAGGTTAGACTATCTTAAAAGGAATAAAAGAAGAAACTTCAGTTGTGGTAGCAGAAGGCAAAAAACAGTGGGACAATAATTCCACATGGATAAGAGAAAGTAACTATCTAGAAATTATTATTCCAAAATGAATCAAAAAGATATGCTGTCAGAAAATCAAAATGGTGGGAGTTTGTCACCATCTGCCCCTAACTAGAGGAAGTTTTAAACTATGTATTACAGAAAGAAGGAAACCAGAGGCGAAAGAGAAGATGTAGAAGAGTATGGAGAACAAAAGAAAATACTAAATATGTATTTACATCCAAAGAAATTCTGGCTAAATATTTGAAATAATAATTGTTAATTTCAGGTATGAGTTAAAGTAAAATTATTAAAATAAAATTCTGCACAAAAATAAATGTAAGAAAGGAGGGGATGATTAAATTTTTTAAAAAAGTCTACAATAGTGGTAGTATTCAGAAATAAAGATAATGCTTAGCTTTAAAAATGAAAAGAATCCTTAAAAACTAGGAATGTAGTTACTGTACAACCCCAAATCCTATATCTTGGTATAGTTCCAAAAGATCTAAAATCAGCATACTATAGAGACACAGGAACATCCGTGTCTATAGCGGCACAATTCACAATAGCTAAGCTATGAAACCAACCTAGGTGACTTTCAACAAATGAATGGATAAAGAAAATGTGGTGCATATACACAATGGAATATTACTTAGCCATAAAAACAATGAAATCATGTTATTTGCTGATAAATGGATGAAATTGATAAATGAAATAAGGCAGACGCAGAAAGTTAAAGGTTAAATGTTTTCTTTCATATATGGAAACTAGTCTAAAATAAGAGAGGGACTGAGGTAGAGAAAAGAAATGGAGTGATTGAAGGATTCCATCAAAATAAAAGATAGTAGAATAAGAGGCTTGGGTCCGAAGAAGGAGGGATGGAATAAGAGAAAAATAGTGGAATGAACCTGAATTAATTTTCCAATGTGCATACATGAATGTACTAAAGTGAATCCCACCACTATGCATATCCACAAGACAGTATTTTTTAAAATATAAATAAATAGAAAAATCAATAGAGTATAGGAAAAGGGAAAAGGGGATGAGGAAGGGGAGTGCAAGTGTAAGTACTGTGAACTGAATGAAGCAAATTATATCCCATGAATTTATATCATTGTCAAAATGAATCTTAATATTATGTATGACTAATATGAACCAATAAAAATAGAATATATATTAAGAGTAACAAATGAAAAATAGAAATGTGTAAATTTCAAAATTAAAAAAATAAGAACTAAAAGCAATAACCTAAATTAATAAAAAAAAGAGAAAAAGAAGAAAGAAAAAAACATAGAACAGACAGAGTAAATACAAAGGACATAAAAAACTAGAAATAGACACAAATACAATAGTAATCATAATAAATATAAACTGGCCAAACCTTTTAGTTAGAAGAAAGATTGAAGATTGGCTAACAATGTATAATCCAGCTACATGCTATTGACAAAAGACAGCATATACCTTTATTTATTTAAATATGCATATATACATATTTCATGAATATTTAATGTGTGCTTATATAAAATGTGCATTCTATATTTGTTGGGTGCATATTTTATGTAAGCACTTTGATCATTTATGAAAATTGACAATGTAATTGATCAAAAAGTAGCCTCAACCATTCAGAGAATCATAAGAAATAGACCATGTTCTTTGCTACATGAAATTAACCAGAAATAATATTAAATAAGTTTTTAAAAATAATTTTCATTTGGAAATCTAAAAATCTATTTTAAATAATTTAGATTTCTAAAATAGAATTGAAATGAAAATCAGAAAATAACTATAAAGACCATGTCAATTAAAATACTAGATTACATATTCAAACTCATGCAATTTAGCTAAAATGCTATTTAAATAGAAATATAGCTCAGTTTAGATATAAAGAAATATTGAATACTTGTGAATAAAGCATCTTGTTTAAAAAATTAGAAAATAAAAATGGGTTAAATAAAAACACAATCGAAAGGAAAAAATAAATCTTAAGAACAACTGAGGGAAATGGAGAGATGGGATAAGGGAAAATCAGTGGAATGAATCTGACTTAACATTGCAGTGTACATATATAAATATATTACAATGTGTCTCACCATTATATATATCCAGCATTAATTTTAAAAAAACAAGTTAACAAAAATAAGTCAATATCAGGAAGTTCAGCAGGGTAGAGGAAAGGGAACAGGAAAAGGAATGGGGGAGGGTAAGTACTGGGAACTAAATTGGAGCAAATTATACTCCATGCATTTATAATTATGTCAAAATGAGTCAAGCATGATGGCACAAATCTGTAATCCCAATGGTTGCGAGACTGAGACAGAAGGATCATGAGTTCATAGCCAGCCTCAGCAATTTAACAAGGCCCTAAGAAACTCAGGGAGATGCTGTCTCTAAATAAAATACAAAAATGGGCTGGGGATGTGGCTCAGTGCTTAAGTGCCCCTGAGTTCAATCCCCAGTACAGAAAGAAAGAAAGAAAGGAAGGAAGGAAGAAAGAGAGAGAGAAAGAGAAAAGAAAAAATCCTAATGTATGTATAACTGAATAACTGATATCAACCCATTTAAAATGAAGAAAAAAAGAGTAAATGAGCTAAAATCAAAGATTCAACAAATAAGCATGTTAATAGATTAGTTATAGTTGAAGAAAAAATAAATAGGAGATCAAAAAATCAATATAGATCAGAAGATATAATTTGGAATAAAGAGGATACAAACAAAATAAAGATAAGTTTAAGAAGAATATGGGAGAATAAGAAGGTCTAAACATGAGTTGCTGTAGGAGAGAAAATAATGAATGGGGCAAAACCAATATTTTAAAAAATAATGGATAAAAATGTTCTAGAACCTATGAAAGAATTCACTCTTCACATTTAAAACCCCAATGGAGCAAAAAGTAGGTTAAATAAAAAGAAATCCATACCAAAATTCATCATAGTGAATATGTAAAAACCAAAGAAAAGAAAAAAATCAATGTAGTAGCCTCTGAACTGACAAGTAGCTTCTCTAACATGTAAATGACAGAAGACAGAAGGTGGCTGATGTACTAAAAGACAGTGAGTGCTTACCTTGAATTTATGTCCAGAGAAATTACCTCTCTAAGAATCTATAGCAATAAAGAGAGGATTCTCACGAACATGAAAGGGGATGGAGATTAGGGGGAAGGATGAAGAGAGGGAAAGGGGAGGTAGTGGCATATGAAATTGAACAAAGTATATTATGTGAATGTGTGAATATATAAAAGTGAGCCCCACTAGTATATATAATTGTAATAGACCAATATTTTTTTAAAAAAGTAAAATAGAGCAAAAAAATAAGAAAAATAAAGATGCAATAGAAAATATCAATAAAGACAACAATTGATTCTAGGGACAGGAGATAATGAAATTAGTCTGAAATTTCCATCATTATCAAATAAAAGAGAAAGCACAGAAATATTAGGAAATAAAAGGGACATGACTATACAACTATACATGACCTTTTTAATCTCTCAAGACAATTCTAAGAAAATCTTATTCCAATAAATTTAAGTATTTGAATAAACAATTGTTATAACAAAACTGATTAAAGGGACTGGGGCTATAGCTCAGTGGTAGAGCACTTGCCTAACACGTGTGAGGCACTGGGTTTAATCCTCATCACCACATAAAAATAAATAAATAAAATAAAGGTATTGTGCCCATCTACAACTAAAAAATATATTTAAAAAAACTAATTAAAGAAGAGAGAACCCAAATGCATACAAAATTATTAAAAACATCAAATCATTAAGTTAAATCTTTTCATATAAAAGACACCAGACTCAAAACATTTCTAAAGAGTCCTTCCAAGTTTTTTTGCCACATAATGTGAATATTGTTTTTTTTCATTAAGAAGTCCATTAATTTCTTCATTCATAGACTAAAAGAGAACATTTCTATAAAATGTCAACAAACAGTGAAAACACATTAATGATAAAAGTAATAAGTAAATTAGAAACAGAAAGATATTCTTCACTTGATAAGAGTATCACTGAATACTTAGAGCAAATATCATAATTAATGATGAAAATTTAGACTTATACATTCTAAAATGAGAGACAAGACAAGTATGCCTGCTACTACTGTTTTTCTTCAACATATTACTGGAGGCACCCACCAGGACAGTAAAGCAAGAAAAATAAATGAAAGATATAAGGATTGAAAAGTAGGAAACAAAATAATCAATACATGGTACAAGTATGTATGTTGATTTAATTGGAGCTCAGAAAGACTATGCTTTTTCTACTTTACAGACAAAGAAGGGAAAACAGAGAATGTACATCACATAGCTACTTTATAGTATGCTTTTATTATTCCCTATCCCTATAAGTGACACTACCATCCATCCAATTATACAAAGAGGACAGGGACCATGTCTTTCTTGTGAGTGTATCATCAGGACTTAACACAATATCTGGTAGAATATAATGTAAATGCTTAATAAATATTCGATGAAGGAAGAAGTAATGAAAAAGAGGGCCAAGGAGGGAGGAAAGAATGAACTCTCAAACCCAAGTTTTTTTCTGATACCAAAGGGCCTACTATATGGTTTCTTATGATATAAAATGAAGTAGATTTAAAAAGTAGGTAAGAGGCTATAGATATAGCTCAGTTGGTAGAGTGCTTGCCTCGCATGCACAGTGCCCTGGGTTCAATCCCCATCACCACCAAAAAAAAAGGTATCTATATTAGCATTTTAAATCTCATCAACTATTTGTTGAGCATCTATGATGTGACAAGTCTTATGTGAGGCTATAATGGTGGCATGTGAGTACATGCATGTGAATGTGTGATATGTCTATGTGCATATATGCGTATATATGCACATATATACACATATGTATGAATATACATATAATATGACAAAGATTATTAATGATAAAGTCCAGGAACGAGGATTATGGCTGTTTCTAAAATGTTATTTTAACAGGGCATAGTGGCACATGCTTCTAATCTCAGTGACTAGGGAAACTGAGGCTGTAAGATAGTAAGTTGAACACCAAACTTGGAAAATTAACAAGATCCTATCTCCAAAAATAATAGTCAAATCAAATAAAATAAAATGTTATTTGTACTTTTTGGTATTCTCTAATTAATACGAATTTTCTTTGCAATAGAGGAAATGATTATTTTCTAAAGAAATACATAGCCAACAATAACTGATTCATTCTTCAGAACTAAAAACTCATACAGATTTCATAATCCTCTTACTCAATCATAGTTTCTTCTGCTGCTTCTTAAATCAAAGTTTTTAGACATCATATCATAACTGAAGACTGGATTAGCAAATGAGTGGCTAAAAAACATTTCCAGACTGGGTACAGTCAGGGTACAGACCTCAACATTTTGGAAGTTATTTTCTAAAGTTTGACTTTGCCTAATGTGTTCTCATGGTTAGAATGAGGTTACAGATTTTTTAACACAATACCACAATCTCAGTATAACTTGTCAGTAAGTATATACTATTAACATTGATCACTTGGTTAAGCTGATATCTACCAGGGTCTTCACTGAATAGTTACAATTTTTATTTGTAATCAATATATATTTGAAGGTAGATAGTTTGGGTTTATGCAAATATTCTATTTCTCTTTAACATTTTTATTGGAGGGAGTGCATATCAGGGATTGAACTCAGGGGCACTCGACCACCGAGCCACATCCCTAGCCCTATTTTGTATTTTATTTAGAGACAGGGTCTCACTTAATTTCTCGACACCTCATTTTTGCTGAGGCTGGCTTTGAACTTGTGATCCTCCTGCCTCAGCCTCTAGAGTCAATGGGATTATAGGTGTGTGCCACTGCACCCAGATCTCCTTAAACTTTTGTCTATAAATTTCAGAATTCAGTGGTGGATTTGACTGTAGTAATTATTACAGAAGTATTCAAATGGTGATTTTTATATTTTACTCAGTCCTTCTTCATTTATTACTTAGCATTCTTCTATAAGGGAGATATGTTCCTTCTCCCCTACTTATTTATTTTTTCAATTATATTAAAAGAAAACCTTTTTATTTTGAAATAATTTTAGAATCACAAGGAATTACAAAAATAACACAGTTTCCATAAACCATTCTCCCCTAAACATAGTACATTATCAGAACCAAGAAATTGACATTTGTACATCACCATAGTTTGTAACTCTAGTAGGTAGTATATATTATGAATTAAACCATGGGATCCATTTGGACTTCAATAGTTATGTTTTATATATAGTCATTTGTGTGTGTGTGTGTGTATACTTCTATGAAATTTTCTCACAAGTATAGATTTGTGTAACCTCCATCATAATCAGGATATAAACCAATAATTTATTTATACCACTATGGACTCATGGATGTTTGTTTTGATGTTTGGGATTCAGTACCATCTTAACTTGTTGTTTTTAATTTCTTGAAAAAAAGTCCACTTTGGGCTACAGGACACTCTTCCGTGGTTACTATTTTGCACATTCTAGCATTATTCATTTTTTTTAAATCTTCTTTCTTCCTAGCAACAGGATCATCTTATTGTTTTCCTAATCCAGATCAAGAATCAACTAGTCCTCTGAGGATCCCTGGTTCCTTTTACTGGAGAGTGGGATTTATAAACCATGATCTGTGTTACTTATTGCTATCGTGGTATCCTTCATTCCAGGCCCTTTCTATGGATTCAGCTAGGTGCACAAACGTATGCATGCATGCATGCACACACACACACACAAACACACACAAAAAAAGTGAAAGCATGTGTATAAATAGCTTTACATTTATTTATCAATCAAGTTTTCTATTTATCTAGGCATTACTCAGTATCAGTGGTGTATTGGTTCTAGGACCCTCCTTCCCCATAGATTAAAAAATCTGCAGATGCTTAAATCCGTTATAAAAAGTGACCCAATATTTGCATGTACCATACATGTACCCTCCCATATACTTTAAATCACCTCTACATTACTCATAATACCTAATAAATGGAAATGCTACATAAACTGTTTTACTATGTTGTTTAGGGAATAACAATAAAAAATCTACATGTTCAGTACAGATGTTATTTTTTCTGATACTTATAATCTAAAGTTGATTTAGTCTGTGGATATGAAATCCACAGATAAGGAGGGTTTCTCTCTCTCTCTCTCTCTCTCTCTCTCTCTCTCTCTCTCTCTCTATCTCTCTCTCTCTCTCTCATATGTATATGTGTGTGATGATATATATGATATACATATTGTGTATAATGTCATATGTGTTATATATTATGTGAGATGTGTGTGTGTTTAGAAACAAACTCCTGCTGAATCCTATCTTCAATCCAGCACCACATGACTCATTCTAACATTCTTCTTTTGTTTATTTGTAGCTTCTTTGACTGACAATGAAAAATATGGCTTTCATTATCTACCATATATTTATTTAATACTACTACACACACATTTCAGAGTTGTTAACCCATAGATCTATAAGGAAAAAACAAATACTCAACATTTAAAATGTAAATGCTTGAATCTAATGTATGAAATATAATATGTCAAGAGCTTTGTAATGTTTTGAACAACCAATAAAAAATAAATAAAATAAAATGTAAATGCTTCTAAGATATATGGAAGCACTACACTAATTTAGACTAAAGTATCAGTGACTAATTAATGCTAATTTTGGTAGGGATAACAGAGCAGTAGAAACTGAATTAAATGGGTTTTGATTGAAGAAAGGGTTGGAAAAGAATGAAGGAAAGGTCACAAAAAGACAAAAAAAATGTTGCCTCCTTCCTTCATTGAATGATATAAAATTTGATCATATGGTTCTCATAGTCTGGCTGTTCCTAAACTCCCCATCGTTGTGACACTAACCCAGTCAAATATTTCTGATAACAAATACCTGGTTTTTGAAAGAACATATGGCAAGGCATTAAGTAGTAGACATTAAGCTATATATCTGCCTGTGATACTGTGGCTGCACTTAGCAACTCTGATTTGCATCCAGGAGATGATCTGGAATTTGCTGAAGTATTGCTGCAGATTTATCCAGGGGTGGAGTAATAACAAAGAGCGAGAATGAAAAGCAATAAAAAATATTGTCAAACAACTTTTGGAAGGAAGATAACAGATATAACAAACCAGTTGGAGACACATCCCTAAATGTTATTCCAAATAGTAACGAGATTTTCTGGGTGGATTAAGGCCACAATAAATATTGAGGAAAAGCTGTCATGAATCTAAACTCCTTGTACCTTCACCAACTTAGAGTACACAATTCAAGACTATTAATAATAGAAACTTCCATAAACTCCAAATTAATAGTTGTTTCCTATTCCTATTATCATATGTCATATCCAATCATCTCCTCCTCCATATTTCCTTTTAGGAAGACCTAGAACATTGCAAGAATATTTTCAGTTGTCGGTAGTGTTGGAAAATAAGTACTTTTTGGAATCACATATATTTGGTTCAAACCTGGAATCGAACAACTGTGCCATGAAATTTATTAGGCATCAGTTTCCTTATCTTTGAAATATCTAGCTAATTTTGTGGCAGAGCCTGACTAGATGCTGACCAACCTCATCTCCTCTTCATGATCACAGAGGAAGACTATATTTCCCAGGCTCCCTGAAATATGTTGTGGCATTTGATTGAGATCTAGGCAATGCAATCTGAGCAGAAATGATATGTAACATATTCAGGCTTGGCTATAACATAACTATTACAGTTTAAATATGAGGGGTTCCCCAAGAGTTCACATGTGATTTGATGAAGGAATATTCAAAGATGAAATGATTAGACTACAAGAGGTATGATCTAATGAGTGGATTAATCCACTAGATAAACTGAATAAGTGGTAACTGTAGGCAGGTTAAGTTGTGGCTAGAGGAAGTAGGTCACTGGGGTCATCCCTTTGGGGTTTATATTTTGTCTGTGCTGAACAAAACTATTCCCCCCACTCTCTCTCTCCTTCCTGGTTGTTATGTCCTGAGCTGCTTCTCTTTGTCATGCCCTTCTACCATGTTACTCTATCTCATCTTGGACCCAGAGCTATGAAGTCAGCCAACCATAGACAGAGCCTCTGAAACCCTAGTACCCTACCCCCAAAAATAGAAAACTAAAGGATTTACTAAAGTACACTGAGGCAAGGTCTAATAATTTGCAATTCTACAAGTTCCCATGTACAGCTAATCCTACTGGTTCAGGGACGACACTTTGTGATAATCTCTGTTCTAAGGTACTCAGGGCAGGCTTTAATATACCAGTTTTAAGAATGGAGAAAAACCCATCAATGGTTCATTGTATAATCAGAATTCATGGCATATAATCTTAAAGCAACTTAATTTTGCCTCCTGCTGTTACTTCAATAATTATTCAGTGGTAGGAGATCTTCTCCTCCTCATAGATGAAAACTTGAACAGATGTAGACTTTCAAAACACTCTCACTGGGGAAATTTGTCAATAATTAAGCCTTCAGAGGCAATGCTTTGGCACTACTAAGAGGATTGCCATATAGGAAAATTTTAAGTAGGCCAACTCATCTAATGCTGATGAAAACACAAATAACAGAAGCTTTGAATACTCTATGAAAAAAAAAAAAACAGAACCTGTTTCTTTTCAGTTTTGAGGTAGAATACACTCGATAGCTTTCTTTATCTTCCTTCTTTCTGCCTTGTAGAAAGGAAGATAAAATACATTTGGAAGAAGAGAACTGAAATGTGGGGGGGATGGCTTCAGAAATAAAGGAAGTTACACAATGATTTCTGAATCTAAAGTACTTATGCCTGGTGGCTGAGAGAAACTTCAAGGCTTTTGTGGTTAAATAATATTCAATGTTAGAGTGATATATCTACTCTATTCAATGTTTCACTATATGATAATAATCTAGGGCAATTCAAAAAGAAATTGCTACCCAAAGGCTGGAGATAAAACCAGGGTTTGATAAAGCTGTGATTGATAATGTTTAAAAGTTAGAGGGAAAAGAACATGGTTTGACCTATAGTTAGTGAAAATTCATCTGGCATTTAGGTAACAAATAGGTCTCTATCTTCCAAAGCTTCTCCCACACTCTAGAGAATAAAATAAGTATGGAAAATGACAATTTAAGCACTGAAACTAGAAATCTAAAGTTATGAAGATGAAACAAAATATTTAGAAATAATAATCTTCAGATATTTCCACATGGACTAGTAAAAAAAGTAAGCAGAAGAAAGTAAAGAATATACTTTCATTGTTCTTGTTCAATAAATATAATTTGAACTAACTTTCATGTCCTTTTGGATCCATATTTTATGTCAGTTTACATTTATAATAGTTCAACAAATATTAAGCCCTTACTATGTGCCAGGCACTGTGCTAGGTTATTTACTTATAACATCTAACCAATAATAGAAAAAAGTATGTATTAGTCAACATAAGTGCTGTGAATTATGTAATAGTTTTCTATTTGGGGGGGAGGGGTGGTGTACTAGGGATTAAACCCGGTTCCTCAAATATACTAGGCAAATACTCTACCTCAAATACTCTACCACTGAGTTACATCAACAGCTCTTTTTAAAAAAATTGTTTTGAGACAGGATCTTGCTAAATTGCCCAGGCTGGCCTTGAAATTGTGATCTTCCTCCCTCCAGCCTCTAGAGTACCTGGAATTAGTGGTATGTGGCACCATACTCAATTTCCAGGTGATTTTGATGCAGGGTTAAGTTTGAGAATCATCATCTTATAGAGGACTGTGAAGATAAGGCAATATACAGTTGTTCCTCAGTATCTACAGAGAATTGGTTCCAGAACTTCCCACCCAGTATCAAAATCTGTAGATGCCCAAGTCTCTTAAAACAGAAATGACATAGTTTTTCCATATAATTTGTACACATTCTCCTATATAGTTTAAATCAACTGTAGACTACTTATTATACTTAATACAATGCAATTGTTATGTAAATAGCTGTTATAAATGCTAGGTAAGTATAATGTGTCATTTAAAAAACAATAATAATGAAAAAGAGCTGTACACCTTTAGTACAGGCACACTTTTTTTCCCCAAATATTTTTACTTCACAGCTGGTTGAATCAATGGATGTGAAATCTAAAGATATAGAGAGATGAATATACTTAAAACACGATGATGATGATGATGATAATACTAATAACATCTCATACTTATTAAGTAGTTTTTGTTATCCAGGCACCAGGCTAATCACTTTAATTGGATTAAGTCATTTAATCATCACAGCAGGTACAAGGAGAAATATGATAACTATTATTATTGCCCTAAATTGCAGATGAAAGAAACTTAAAGGTGAAGCATTTTTTTTTCAAGTTCAGATAGCTAATAAGTAGAAATTTGGTTTCCAAAACCAAGCACACCTTTGGAGTTCATTCTCCTGACCAATATAATATATATCATGTGACTGGTCTGTGAATTTCTAAAGATGTTTAATCCTGATTCCAATTTATCATTTGTCATCAGGGTTTGACAGTGTCAAACCATTTAACCTGATATAGAAGCTCTATAACACAGTTTCTCTGAAGCTTCATATAAATCAGTATTTCTTGAGTATAATCTTCTTGAGCTATGACTTCATTATAACTCCCTTAAGTGTTATATTTTCTATTCTTCAATAGTGGTCCCTAACAGTTACACTTTCAATATTTCTGCCCATCAGACTTTCTGTCAAACAGAAAAAAAATAACATTTATCTGTAAATAAATGCAGAGATGCACTGTAGAATTCAGAAACTTTCTGTAATTACTTAGTCTAGTGAAGAAGACTTTTGAAATGCAAATAATGACCTCTTACTTGTCAAGTATCTGTTGTTCTTAAAGCTGAACATTGCTTTATAGTATTTTGACTAATTATAAAAGGTTGAAAAACAATATTCTCGAATAGATTAATTTTACTTATCCTGGAACAAGAGAACCATATGAAAGCCTCCCAGATATTAAGCTTCCACTCAGCCTTTAAGAGTCTACAAGCATTTAACCATTCTGCAAGTGAGAAGTATGAAGACAAAAATTGCCTCTTTCTTTTAAAGGGTTTAGCCTATTGTGGTTGAATGGGGTTTGCCTTTGAGAAAACTAGGAACCAGATAAATACCTTAGGAACCAGAAAAATACTCTAAATACTTCAGGGAAAATAGGTACTTCTATTCTCTTCCATCCCCCACCCCACTGCCTTAATCTTATGAGCACCCTAAATGCCTATGCTGACAAGAGACATTAACTTACAACACTGGGTTTGTCATCATAATTACACTGCAAAGGAGCCCTTCTCTCAGGGAAGGTCATACAGGCTACAGAGCAAAATGAGTAAGGCAACACAGCTTCTGAGAGGCTCCATTCATAATGCAGGGGTAAGCATGAATGAAGCATTATTCTCTCTGGGGAAGTTCTGAAAAGGTTGACCTCAGTGGAATGGGTGCAAATTTGCATAATGCTTCATTTCCTTAGAGCAACTGAAGGGTTGGTAACCATTACATGAGGCTAGACAACATCACTGGAAAGATTAGTGGGATCAGAGTATCATTACTCCCAAATAGCAAAGAGTCATGTCAAGGTCACTCCAAGGTTTACCAAGAAAAAGATGTTTCCTCATTGAAATGGGTGACTTGTCTCAGGATGACAGGGTAAAAGGAGAACAGTTGCACATCACTATGTACAAAGCTTCCCAATGAGTCTGTTTTGTGTTAAGCACATAAATGGATAAGGTATGGAATGGATGAGACTTGTAAAAACTTGCTGGTTTACAACCATTGGCAGGGACCATAGTATGAATATCTTTTAACCAATAAGTTATTTGACCCTCTTGTTATCACAGAAAGGAAATAAAAAGAATGGAAGAAAACAGTATTCATTTTCGCTTCAGACTCCCAGCTCTAGTCATTTGTATGAGTAATTATATTGATAAATTGATTGATTGGGCTCCTTCATGCAGCATTAAAATAGCCTCAGGGGCTTTGGTACATGTGCGATGGCAGACTTAACCCAAACCACTTCAATGAACTATCAATGAAGTTAAGTCTCTAACAAGAAAAAAAAAAAGAAAAACTCACAAAGATGTAAATGGCTCTCTAGAGAGAATTTTCTGATCATTAATTCCTCCTGCTGTGCACCTATGTCCTGGTTTAGAATCAAAATTACAGTTATTGATGTCAGCTCCCAATTAAATTTATGGACATTGAAGGTCAAAATTTGTGAAGGAGAGAAAAATAAACAGGTTAAAACAGTTTTTAAAAGTTAGTATTTTGTCATCAAAGTCATCTTGACTTTGCAGGGGGGCCTTTATTGACTATATCAATATGAAGAAGCAATAACAGACACACCTTTCCTGTCCACTTCCACCCATGCCAAAACAGTTGATACTGCTGACTTCAGGTTTTTCTGATCAAATGCAATGTCTGGGATTAGGAGAGAAGATTGCTAATGTAAGGGGCTAGGACAGAAATCACTGTAGGACCTAGGATCACCAAAAGAACAATTATAGGCACTGAGTTCCCTTGAATATAATTTGTAGTCAAAGGGCTACAACCTCAGAATGAACACTGATGTAACCTTGGATAAATTTGAATTAGCCTGAGGACAAGCTCTGGGGATTATTGTAGTTAAGACTCTAGTTAGGGTACTTTTTCACAAAGAAATCTTTCTGTGAATATTTTGTGACTCTTCATCCCTAAATTGGAACTGTAGAACTGCCTTGATAATTGAATTGGGAAGAGATTATGACTGGAGATTTTCAAATTTAGGGCCTAGAAAAAATGTTTTATGAAAAAAATGTCAATGTTGTTTTAAAATTGAAGGGGGTAACTCAGAACCTAAAACTAATCCCTGAATATTGATCTTGTCTACTAACAGGTTTTAGAGTTTATTTGTTACCTACCATTCACAATTTCTAGGTGAACTCTCTTTAGGGGATTTACATGGGGGCAGTTTCTCTTTAAAAAGAAAATCAACTTCAATGAAAAAGTAAATAATATGAAAGACTGAGGTTGTTTTATGGTCATTATAAACCCTTAGAATCAAAATTATTCTAAACAGACAGCATTTTGGGGTCAGAATTTATATTGCATTCAACTCTCAATAACTAGAATGAGACTAGAAAACAGGAAAAAATAACAAATGGTTCTATATGAATGAATGAATGAGCACATGCAAAATTATAAGCATGTAGGACTAATTCTGTTCTGAATGCCAGAATATTGTTTTAGTCAAAAGCATTTAGATGGATTTAAAGTAATTTCCATTTTATTCATTATCTGAGAAAGACAATAAAACAAAAAAGAAAAAAGAAGAAAAAATTAAAGCCATAATCATGATAATAACTAAAACACAGGAATACTTCAAGGTTATTGGGTTTGCATGACTAAATATGTAAATAAAAGGTATTGATGAATGGTTCCAATAAGACAGGAAACACGGGTAGAACACAATTATGGATGGAGGTTAAAAGTGCACAATATTTTAAAATAGAATCATCTAATCATTTTTATTCTCCCTATGGTATTTGTAATTTTTAATCAAGAGAAACAAAATTTCCTTCACTTCAGTTTTTCTTCTCTGACTATATAATGTATTGCTTTTGCCTCTGGGTTTTTCTTAGTGTCTTCCGTATCCCTTTGCATTGACATTTTCCATTTACTCCCAAACAAGGCCTAGGAAAAAAAGCTTTGGCTATGACAACATGGACATTACATAGTTTTTGACCTTCCAGAGTGTAAAATCCTTGGCCTAAATTTCTCAGGATATTGACAAAGACAAGATGTTTACTTATCTTTCTCTTCTGTACTCCTATTAAGGCTCACACATGGCTTAGGATATTCTTACACTGTCCCTGAAAACTAAATCTTCTATAAAGTATCACCTCATATTGTATTTTTCTGTTACAGTTCTGGAAATTACCTGCACTGACCTCATGCATTTGTCATACTTCCAGGGCTAACAGTTAAGAGTATGTCCAATAGAAAAAGTCAGAATTTCAAAATCAAGTCTAAGAATGTTTTTATCACTATCTTTGAGAATGGTCAGATATAAGAACTCTCTAAATGCTTCAAAGTAATAACTATAGACAAAAACAGAATACTTTAAGGGAAATAAGCAATTTGTTAACATACTTCCAGCTTTCTAGCACCTGTGATAAAGGACATGACAAAAACTCTCTATCATCACTTTAATATTGAACACTAATTAAAGCAAAGATTTGGCATCCACTTCAGCTCACCATTTAAGGCCTTTCTACTTTGGTGACTATTCTAGTATTGTTATTCAATTTATAGCTCACTCCTTGCTGTTTAATGGAGTTTGGAGACAATGAACTTTCCGCAAAGTGACCTAAACAGATACTTGAATGCAGCCACAAGACAAACAGAACTAAAAGAAAAAAGAAAATAGGGCTTATTGATTTTTGTACCTCTCTGTTCTCATTCTATTATCCAAAAGAAAACAATTAAAGATTTAGTTGTAATTAGCAGTGATAATATATTCCTCTCCTTCTCTGAACCATCTCATTATTGGTTACTTGATTTTCTGAAGTTTTTGTTTTGTTTTTTTTTAACATTTCAATCCCCAAATACCCTTCATGTTAGTTGCTATAGTGACATATAAGGCTAAGCAGTGCCTTTAAATGGCAAAAAGCTTTGCATGGACAGGCAACTAAGTAGATACCATATTACATGAGGAAGAAGGGATTTGGAAGGCCATGAGAACTTCCCTGAAACTCAATTCATATTCCTATAACCCAAAACTGTGCACTCATCTCTAACCTCAGCTTTCTCTTCATATTATAGCTTTGGAATATCCTTACTGGGTTCTAAGTATCTTCTTTTGAAATTCCCTCCCCTCTCCCCACCACACCCTTGACATTACTTCTAGGATATGTACAGATATCTATCTTAGAGAAATAGCTCCTAATTTGTATTCCTCCAACTTCACATGTAATAAAGAATGAAAGAAAATTTATTGAGAACAAAAATACTCTATAATGTATGGAACTCCAGCCAATGTCTCCCTCCTGAGCTCCAGTTCCAAAAGACTAATAGACCATTTACATTTTGAATGTCTCACAAGCAGCACTACAGTCTGAATGTTTGTGTTCCCTCAAAATACATATGTTGAAGCCCAATCTCCAATTCAATGGTGTGGCATTAGGAAATTATTAGGTCTTAAGGGCTCTCCCATTATAAATAGGATGAGTGTCCTTATAAAAGAAGCCAAAGGGGAATTGTTTGCCCCTTCTTCCAGGTGAGAACATAGCTAGATGACATTATGTAAGACATCAAATTTGATGGTGGCTTGGTCTTGAATTTCCCAGTCTATACCTGTGAGCAAAAACTTCTTCTATACATATAAAGTGCTTGGTCTAAGGTGTTTCATTATAGTAGCTCATTTAACACAGCCTAGCACATCCAACTTTTCAACTTCTCTTCAACTCAACCTCTCCTTCGGTGTTCCTTGTCTCAGGAGATGGATATGATATTCCCCCATCTGTACATTCCAATATGCACATTTGATCTTTTCACTCCATTCATGAAATACTTCCACAGTTCCAAGTTCCCCCCATTGACTTTAGAATAAAATCAATTTTCTTAGTATGGTGTAGAAACCTTTCAATGGTTAAACCTCAACCAATACTTACACTTCATCTTTTCCTACTACTGTGTTCATCTCCACCGCAGGATCAAAGCAATGGAGCCAGCTGATCATGGATTGAAACCTCTGAAACCACATGGCAAAATAAATCTTTCCTCCTTTAAGTAATTTTCCCAGGTACTTTGTCACAGTAACAGAAAGTGGACCAACACAGCTGGATATTGGATAATATTGTGAAATTATTCTTAGAAATAACATTGATGGAATGTGGTATTGCCCAGTGACAGAACATGCACAAGGCCCTGGTTTCCATCCCCAGCATGCACGCGCGTGCGCACGCGCGCACACACACGCACACACACACACACACATACATATCAAACCTACTCTATTAAATTTCTTTGAAATCCATGGATGACATTTGAAACAGATCCCTCAGTTTTTTATGACTAGAATCCAGTATTTTTCACATAACACAAAACTGTGTTGCATAATAAATCTCTTTAACTTATGATATATAAGCTCAACTGAGTCCCATAATGTATACATATTTAAAAACATTATTTTGTATATGATATACATACATATACTTTGTCAATTTCAAAAAAAATGAATTAAAATTTAAAAACATTAACAAATTAATTGTACTAAATAGCTATAGGATACAATGACAAAGCAATAATCCATGAAAAATAAAAATTAACTTCACACCATTTGACCCAGCTATCCCTCTCCTCGGTCTATACCTAAAGGATTTAAAAATAGCATATTACAGGGACACAGACACATCCATGTTTATAGCAGTATAATTCACAATAGCTAAACTGTGGAACCAATCTAGATGTCCTTCAGGAGATGAATGGATAAAGAAAATGTGGTATATATATATATACACAATGGAATATTACTCAGCATTAAAAGAGAAAAAATCATGGCATTTGCAAGTAAATTGATGGAGTTAGAGAACATAATGCTAAGTAAAGTTAGCCAATCCCAAAAAACCCAATGCTGAATGTTTTCCTTGATATAAGGAGGTTGATTCATAGTGGGATAGGGAGCCGGAGCATGAGAGGAATAGATGAATTCTCAATAGGGCAGAGGGGTTGGAGGGGAAGGGAGGGGTCATGGGGTTATGAATGAGAGTGGAATGTGATGATCATTATTATCCAAAGTATAGGTATAAAGACACAAATTGGTGTGAATATACTGTGTATACCACCAGAGATATGACAAATTGTGCTCTGTAAGTGTAATAAGAATTGTAATGGATTCTGCTGTCATATATAAATGAAAAAATTAAGTTCAACAGATTTATATGAAAAAACTTCTATCTCTAATCTAAATTAAAGTTTCTTTCACATTCTAGCTTAAATTTGGCCACCAAATTTCAGATTAGACATAGGAAATAGGGCATGGTCTGTTATTTTTCCTTTCTTCTACCTTTGCTTTGATTTTTCTTCTTATACTCACTATGTTGTCTCCCTCTGATTTCTCTGAAGTGGATATTGGATGGGAGGGAAGGATAAAAATAAGTGAGAACCCAGGGTCTTACAGGGGCTGGTACATTATGCCATTTCTTTGAGAGATATCCAAATACTGCCTAGTTCTCTTATGAGATACTTTTAAGAGTTGTTTTGCAACCTGCCACATCCTCTTACCAAGGACCTTCTTCAGCTGACTTACTATACCTTCTCAGCTCCAAGCAGTCGATCTCTGCTGGACATCCATTTTGCTAGAAGGCAGTGTTCTTATAAGGACTCATAGAACAACTCTAATATGGTTTCTTTCCTTGTTGTCCTCTTGATCAACAGAAAAACATTGAAAGTTTTCCCCACCAAGGGCAGAAGTGCAACCTATACCTGCTGTAGCCTCCAAACTCTTGTTCCCTCTAAATTTCAAGGGCTGCCTATCAAGTGTTTCATCAAGAACTTTCTCTATACTTTACCCTAGTGCCATAGTAGCACTGGGGCTCAAGGAAACACCTTATCTGGCTTGGGGTAGAAAATAAAAAGAAACCCTTTTCTTCTCTTTTGACAACTTTTCTGTGCCATATCCTCAATAGGCCAAAAATTATTTTCTTAAAAATTTCCTCTCTTAAGGTCTTCAGGGAATAGTTCGAGAAGGGCAATAGCTGCCTCAAATGGTGGTCCCATTCCTAGCTTTCCCAGAAATCTCCATATTGCTTTCCAAATTGGCTGCACCAATTTGCAGTCCCACCAGCAATGTACAAGTGTACCCTTTTCCCCACATCCTCGCCAGCACTTGTTGTTGTTTGACTTCATAATGGCTGCTAATCTTACTGGAGTGAAATGGTATCTTAGGGTGGTTTTGATTTGCATTTCTCTGACTGCTAGAGATGGTGAGCATTTTTTCATGTACTTGTTGATTGATTGTATGTCCTCCTCTGAGAAATGTCTGTTCAGGTCCTTGGCCCATTTGTTGATTGGGTTATTTGTTTTCTTATTGTTTAATTTTTTGAGTTCTTTGTATACTCTGGATATTAGGGCTCTATCTGAAGTGTGAGGAGTAAAGATTTGTTCCCAGGATGTAGGCTCCCTATTTACCTCTCTTATGTTTCCCTTGCTGAGAAAAAACTTTTTAGTTTAAGTAAGTCCCATTTGTTGATTCTTGTTATTAACTCTTGTGCTATGGGTGTCCTATTAAGGAATTTGGAGCCCGACCCCACAATATGTAGATCAGAGCCAACTTATTCTTCTATCAGATGCAGAGTCTCTGATTTGATATCTAGCTCCTTGATCCATTTTGAGTTAACTTTTGTGCATGGCGAGAGGAGGGGATTCAGTTTCATTTTGTTGCATATGGATTTCCAGTTTTCCCAACACCATTTGTTGAAGATGCTATCCTTCCTCCATTGCATGCTTTTAGCCCCTTATCAAATATAAGTTAGTTGTAACTTTGTAGATTAGTCTCTATGTCCTCTATTCTGTACCATTGGTCCACCCGCCTGTTTTGGTACCAGTACCATGCTGTTTTCGTTACTATTGCTCTGTAATATAGTTTGAAATCTGGTATCGCTATACCACCTGATTCATACTTCCTGCTTAGAATTGCTTTTGCTATTCTGGGTCTTTTATTTTTCCATATGAATTTCATGATTGCTTTATCTATTTCTACAAGAAATGCCATTGGGATTTTGATTGGCATTGCATTAAACCTATAGAGAACTTTTGGTAATATCGCCATTTTGATGATGTTAGTTCTGCCTATCCATGAACAGGGTATATTTTTCCATCTTCTAAGATCTTCTTCTATTTCTCTCTTTAGGGTTCTATAGTTTTCATTGTATAAATCTTTCACCTCTTTTGTTAGGTTGATTCCCAAATATTTTATTTTATTTTTTTGAGGATATTGTGAATGGAGTGTTTTTCCTCATTTCCGTTTCAGAAGTTTTGTCGCTGATATACAGAAATGCCTTTGATTTATGTGTGCTGATTTTATATCCTGCCACTTTGCTGAATTCATTTACTAGTTCTAGTAGTTTTTTGTAGACCCTTTTGGGTCTTCTAGTTATAGAATCATGTCGACCGCAAATTGTGATAATTTAAGTTCTTCTTTTCCTATTTTTATGCCTTTAATTTCTTTCGTCTGTCTAATTGCTCTGGCCAGTGTTTCGAGAACTATATTGAATAGAAGTAGTGATAGAGGGCTTCCCTGTCTTGTTCCAGATTTTAGAGGGAATGCCTTCAAGAGCGTACTACAGGGACACTGCCACATCGATGTTCATAGCAGTACAATTCACAATAGCTAGACTGTGGAACCAACCCAGATGCCCTTCAATAGATGAATGGATAAAAAAAATGTGGCATTTATACACCCTGGAGTATTACGCAGCACTAAAAAATGACAAAATCATGGAATTTGCAGGGAAATGGATGGCACTAAAGCAGATTATGCTAATTGAAGCTAGCCAATCCCTAAAAAACAAATGCTAAATGTCTTCTTTGATATAATGAGAGCAACTAAGAACAGAGCAGGGAGGAAGAGCAGGAGGAAAAGATTAACATTTAACAGAGACATGAGGTGGGAGGGAAAGGGAGAGAAAAGGGAAATTGCATGGAAATGGAAGGAGACCCTCATTGTTATACAAAATTACATATAAGAGGCTGTGAGGGGAATGGGAAAAAAACAAGAGAAAGAATTAAATTACAACAGATGGGGTAGAGAGAGAAGATGGGAGGGGAGGGGAGGGGAGGGGGAATAGTAGAGGATAGGAAAGGTAGAAGAATACAACAGTTACTAATATGGCATTAGGTAAAAATGTGGATGTGTAACTGATGTGATTCTGCAATCTGTATTTGGGGTAAAAATGGGAGTTCATAACCCACTTGAATCTAATGTATGAAATATGATATGTCAAGAACTTTGTAATGTTTTGAACAACCAATAAAAAAAAAAAAAAACACAAGGCACAGGGAGGAGGGGCATGTACTCCTGTGATCACACAGAAATACACAAAGGCTCATCTGTCCCTACCTGAGGAGACCCGACAAAGACACTCACATTTGTACTTGGAAAATTTTTCTAAGCTCTTGAGGGACAAAGGTTATACTTGACCTATTTCTGTGTCCCCAACACTGTGCCCACCATCAAGGAGAAGTCTTGAGAAAAGAAGGATGAACATATAGAGAGATGGACAGATGGAGAGAGGGGAGGGATGGATGGATGGATGAAGAGATGGATGGACAGATGGCAAGATGGATACATGACAGAGAGAGGGATGAGAGAGGGATGGAGAGAGAGAGATTGATTTTTTTCCACTAAGAAGGAAACTACCCATGGATTAACTCTAGCAAAATTAAAATCTCAGTCTGATTTCCTCTACAGGTGTCCATAGTATAAAAAAATCTATATTATATGGACTTAACTTAAAAACAAAGTAAGAAATCAGTAATGGTGGACAGGAAGAAAGGAAAAGGAACTCAAATCCAACACCAAATAAACTACAGCCAGTTCTACAACAAGAAAACACAAATTTGTCCAAATGTGATTGATGAGCATATTAGGAAGACAATCTGAGCATAAAATGATTTTCACATTTGCTTATGCATAATTTTTTCTTCAAGAAACCCTAAGTGAACACACAAAACTGCACCCTGAACCTGGCTGCACAGAAATCTGCTAAGTACACATCCACACACGCCCCAGCCACCTTTAAAAAAAAATTTCCTCTCACCAATGTCCTATCAACCTTTATTTCTCTTGCAGGTAGGTTTAAGGTGGGTGCTGGAGAAAGATATGTAGGATTTGTTTGGACCCATCATTTAGTGAGTTTTACACAACATTGTTTAGAATGTGGAAGAGTTTGTCACTTATCATTTTATGTGTGGGGTCAGAATTCTGAGGCAAAAAGTCATGTGCTATTTAATTTTAATTTGTATTTTTTAAGTTATAGATGAATACAGTACCTTTATTTTATTTATTTATTTTTATGTGGTGCTGAGGATTGAACCTAGTGCTTCATGCATATCAGACAAGCGCTCTACCACTGAGCCACAAACCCAGCCCAGTCATGTGTTATTTAATATCTTGCTACACAAGAATACTGAGTGCTGGTTCACTTGCCGAAAATTATGCAGTAAGTGGAAGACACAAGAGATGAAAAATTATATTGAAAAAATCATTTTATGTCACTAAATTAATTTTCTCCTCAATTGATTAGTTCTCTAATTTCTTCTGGGTATATCCAATTTCTCCATCATGATGCGAAACCCTTTGAGGAATGGAATTATATCAGATTGATTTTGTGTGTTTTATCTTCATTTTTGATACTGAACACAAGATATCCCAATGCATACACAAAGATAACCAGTCCTAGGCAAGGTGGCAAGGTGGTAAATAGTGATAAATAGATAGTAGATGGTCAAATATTTTTTTTTTCAAATTGAGAGGCCAACACATGGAAAACATTGTCCTTTATTTTGATGATTTTTTATCCATCTATTCCTTGGGACATATTGAGTGAGTACTACATGGAAGAGTCTAAATGCTAAAATTCATAGAATCCTAGCAATCACAGAATATTCTGAGTAGAAATTATCTTAACGATTAGTTGAACCAGACCCTTCATCTTACCAAGGTTATATTAAGGCACAGAGTACAAAGTAAGTTGCTTAAAGTTACATAAGTAAATTAGTAGATGATTTCAAACCCATATGCTACATGTATATAGTTGTTAATTTATAACAACTGCCAAAGATGATGTTTACATCTACATCAGCTAGTGCAGAATTTACATTTCTTTTTGGTATTCATACTTTCACTTTTGTCATTATTTTTTAACTAGCTTCTTCTAATTTAGTGTAACCAAAATATTTCTATACTCCTGAATGACTGAAAGCTGAATTTACACGTAACACACACACCTCACTTATCATGGGTGTGCCTTATACTTTTGCTCTGATCATCAGATTTTGCATGTGTGAAATGAAAAGAATAAAAACTACCTCATACTGTAGGTCAAAAGATAAATTGAGATTAGGTATTAGGTTGAACCATATACTATTTATACAGGCCAACAATGGTTAAATAGAGAAATGTCATATTTCAGTCTAATATATAAAGCACAATGTTTGGAATCTAGCATAAGCTCAATAAAGAGTGGCTATTATGATATTTTAAAAGGATGACAGGGAGTTTTTTAAACAGCCATTGATCTGCAAAGAACTTTCATAAAAATATAATTTTTTAAAGAGAGTGAGAGAGAATTTCAATATTTATTTTTCAGTTTTCGGTGGACACAACATCTTTGTTTGTATGTAGTGCTGAGGATTGAACCCGGGCTGCACCCATGCCAGGCGAGCACGCTACCGCTTGAGCCACATCCCCAGCCCAAAATATATTTTTTTTAAAAAAGGTTACTTTCCATTGTAGAATATAAGAAATTTTTCTATTTATATTAAAGTCATTTCTGAAATTTACATGGACATTGAAATTATATGGAATTTTGGAATGACTGGGTTTGTAGAAATTAGGAGATGACTATATTTCAGTGTTTTCTTTCAGAACTCCAACTACTAAGTGGGATTGTACAGTTCCCCAGAGGTATTTTTAACAATCACAATGCAATCCTTTAATACCTCTTTAATATTCTGATTTGCATTAACAGAGGACAAGGTCAGTACTACCAACAAGAGAATATTGCAGCAGCCTCTGGAGTGGACTTGAGGACTCCCTCTGGTTTACCATCAACAGGTATGAAAATTTTCCACAGTGATAGATTTTGCTTATTAATGAGTTGAAATGCATTCTGCTGTCTTGTATAACTAATTGAAACAAAAATGTTTATCTTTCCACTGAATATGCATAGGCCATAGGATTAACATTCCTCTAACTCCTTCCATAAATACATTTTTTCCAGGACTGGGGATGAAACCCATAGTTACTCTACCATTGAACTACTCTCCCAGCCCTTTATATTTTTTTTATTTTTTGGAATATACCACTATACCTAGCTATAACTACATATATTATCAGCCACCTTATTTGTAGTTATTTTACTTATATTTTACATTTTATCATCACTGCGTGAATGAGTTCTGCTTGTAATTCCATCAAATATATTGATCAAATGTTTATTCATGTACTAAAAGTAAAACCTTTTTAATATGGGGGTGAACTAAAAAAATGTTTCCACTATATCAAGCATTGCTGTAAAATAATTCAGAATATTGGGAGTGTTAGATAATATCTCACCTTGTAAGACATATTTAATATAAAATCAGCATTATGGAGAAACTGTTTATAGGAAAAGCATGTACTATGAAGCTGGAATAAAATCTAAAATCCACATATGCTAAAACCATGGGGAAAAAAATTAGCTGCTTCTGTCTGTCAAAAAAAGTAAATATATCACAATGGAACCATCATGGTGAAGATTTAAAAAGAATAGAAAAAAAAAGCCAGAGATATAGCT
Organism: Marmota flaviventris; assembly: GCF_047511675.1. NCBI lineage: Eukaryota > Metazoa > Chordata > Mammalia > Rodentia > Sciuridae > Marmota > Marmota flaviventris. The sequence continues at coordinate 100,823,633 of NC_092518.1, forward strand.
CAGGGGTAGGGCACTTGATTGGCATGTGCAAGGCCCTAGGTTCAACCAAAAGAAATGAACTTGTCCAGGATCATATGACTAATAAATTCTGCACAAATTATCCTCCCAAGTGTTTAGACTTACCTAGGCAATTCCCATATGCATACACCAAATCTTTTGGCATGAAGCTTCAGAGTGAAAATGGAAGTGAGAGAATGGGTAGATTTAGGAATTACAGATAAGTCTGAAATACAGTGTTAAGTAGCAATTTACTTAGGAAAGAGTTTGAAGTCTTATAAATATATATATAGAGAGACAGGTTCTAGCTGAGTTGCTTCCAGTCTTGCTAAGTTGCTGAGGCTGCCTTTGAACTCACAATCCTCAGCCTCCTGAGCCACTTGAGTTACAGCCATGCACCAACATGCCTGGCTCTCACTGTCAAACACTTCTAGATAACAATAAATAATTTGTTTAATCCATACAATGTTCCTATAAAAAGAAGAATTTGAGGCTGTAGGACAATTAATACTCAAAGGAATAAAAGCAGCAAAGGGAGTGTTTGGAATTTCTCCCAATGAAATTATTACTCCATATACTATGAATCAAATTGATGAGTTAGCTAATGAGTTAAATACTTGGGCAATAATCATGTGCAAATCTAATGTTTCATTTGATAACCACTTACCATCTAATCCTTTATTGTCTTTTTGGTCATTGCATCCTGTAATTTTTCCAAAAATGACAAGAAATGACAAGAAATGTTATGGATTTGAGCCAAATCATCTTCTTTTTGGTCTGTAGAAATCGCTTTAGTTAATCTTTCTGGAATCCAAATCGGCTGCTGTTCTCCCTGTGGAAACACAAAAACAGACCCCCGACTCCAGACAATCACTGGGTCAGGACCTTGGTTAATCTCTCTGGAATCCAAATTGGCTGCTGTTCTCCCTGTGGAAACACACAAACAGACCCCCGACTCCAGACAATTACTAGGTCAGGACCTTTCCATTGTCCTGTTAGAATATCCTTCCAAAGTACCTTGGGCTTATGCACATTTTTTGGACACATATGCCTTTCCGCAGCACTAAGTCCTGATGAATCCAAATTTAAAAAGTTTAGAGTAAAAAGGGTTATTTTAAGTTTATCTTTGGGGAATATATACCCCTTCCCAATTCCTTCTTTTTGCTTTAATAAGTACATTTTAATAGTTTGATGAGCTCTTTCAACTATGCCTTATCCCTGTGGATTGTATGGGATTCCTGTTATATGAGTAATGCCAAATGTTGAGCAAAATTGTTTAAAAGAGGTAGAAGTATAACCAGGGGCATTATCTGTTTTTAACTGTTTTGGAACACCCACAGTGGCAAAATTTTGTAAGCAATGAGCTATAACATCTTTAGTTTTTTCTCCGGCATGAAGGGAGCCCATCAAAAATCCAGAAGAAGTATCAACTGTAACATGCAAATATTTTAATTTTCCAAATTCTGGCAAGTGTGTGACGTCCATCTGCCAAATATGGTTAGGTATCAATCCTCTAGGATTGACTCCAAGATTAACTTGTGGTAAAAAGGTCACACAATTTTGACATTGTTTTATTATTTGTCTAGCTTGTTCCTTAGTTATTTTAAAGCGCTTTTGTAAAGTATTATCATTGACATGGAACTTTTTATGAAAATTTATAGCTTCTTCTAGTGTAGAGAAAATATGTATGTCATGTGTAGTTTTATCTGCTAAATCATTGCCCAAACTAAGGGCTCCAGGCAATCCTGTATGTGCCCTGATATGTCCTATAAAGAATGGATCTTTTCTGTCCCAGATTAGACTTTGTATAGTGGAAAGCAAAGAGAAAACAGTAGAAGAAGGGGAAATCCTACCAGCATCTTCAAGAGATACTATAGCATTAACTACATACTGACTATCAGAAAATAAATTAAATACAGAATCTTTAAACATCACAAAAGCTTGTAAAACTGCATTAAGCTCTACCTTTTGAGCTGATTGTTTGGGTACTAAAAATGTAAAAGTTTGATCAGGGGTAACTACTGCTGCTGTACCATTATTTGACCCATCAGTGAATATATTTGGAGCATTCATGACAGGTGTTTTTCTTGTCATTTTTGGAAAAATTACAGGATGCAATGACCAAAAAGACAATAAAGGATTAGATGGTAAGTGGTTATCAAATGAAACATTAGATTTGCACATGATTATTGCCCAAGTATTTAACTCATTAGCTAACTCATCAATTTGATTCATAGTATATGGAGTAATAATTTTATTGGGAGAAATTCCAAACACTCCCTTTGCTGCTTTTATTCCTTTGAGTATTAATTGTCCTACAGCCTCAGGATACCTAGTAAGAATAGTGTTAGGAGAATAAGATAAATGTATCCATAATAATGGACCTTCTTGCCAAAATACTCCTGTAGGAATATTTTTTGTTGGTAGTACAATAAATAATAAAGGCAAACTTATATCAATTCTATCCAAATGCATATTTTCCATATATGTTTCAATGATTTTTAATGCCTTTCTTGCTTCAGGCGTTAACATTCGGGGTGAATTTGGATCTGATGGACCTTTTAGGATATCAAATAAAGGTCCCAACTCTCCTGTTGGTATACCTAAATAAGTCCTTATCCAATTTATGTCTCCTAATAACTTTTGAAAGTCATTAAGTGATTTGAGTTGATCTACTCGTATTTGAATTTTTGGTGGACGGACCATGGTTGAGGATAATAGAACTCCTAAATAATTAATTGGAAAATTTAATTGTACTTTATCTATTGCTATCTCTAGATTATAATTTTTTAATAAGTTTGTAAGTGTGGCATAACATTCTAGCAATGTGTTTTTATCTTTGTGTGCTAATAATACATCATCCATATAGTGAAATATTTGTAGTTCAGGATTTTGATTTCTAAGTGGCTGGATTACTTTGTTAACATAAATTTGACACATAGTTGGGCTGTTAGCCATCCCTTGAGGGAGTACTTTCCATTCATATCTCTGATCAGGACCTTCATGATTCAGTGCAGGGATAGTAAATGCAAAACGTGGACTATCCTCAGGATGAATTGGAATTGAAAAAAAACAATCTTTAATATCTATAACTAAAACATACCAGGTTTTTGGCAAAGCAGACAACTGAGGAATCCCTGATTGAGCAGGTCCCATAATAACCATCTCATTATTAATGGCTCTTAAATCTTGCAATAATCTCCATTTACCAGATTTCTTTTTGATGACAAAAATGGGAGTATTATGGGGAGATACAGAAGGTTGTATATGTCCTTCTGCTAATTGTTGTTTGACCAGGTCATGGGTGGCTTGTATCTTTTCGTTAGTCAGGGGTCACTGAGGAACCCATACTGGTCTTTCTGATTTCCAAGTAATGTTTATTGTCTCAGTGGCCCTTTCTGAAAATCCAACCCATGTCTGTCTGTTCCTTGATCTATTTGTATTGGTGCTGCTATACCTTGTTCTTGTTTTTCTAATCTTTTTCCTTTCCTAAAACCTTGTCTAGTCATAATAGTGGGTGCATTTTGGTTGATGTTATTTGTTAATGTCAAACCTAATTGATCTAGGACATCTCGTCCCCATAAATTTACGGGAAGATGATCCAATACATATGGCTGTATAGTTCCTTCACATCCTTCAGGATCCTTCCAATCTAATACCATTGCACTTCTATGGGGATTAGTTGCCACTCCTAGGCCTCGAAGCGTTTGAGTGGCTTGTTGTAATGGCCAATGTTTTGGCCATTCTTGACGAGAGATGATGCTAAGTTCTGCACCTGTATCCAGTAGCCCATTAAATTCATGTCCTTGAATATTTAGTTTTAGCATGGGGCGAGAATCTAAATTTAAAGAAAGCATAGCCCAATCTACACCTGTGGAGCCTAATCCCCTGGAACCTCTTTCTACAGTACGACTGGAAAATTTATCATGTAGGCTGGGTATTATTAGTAACTGTGCTATTCTATCTCCTGGTGAAATTACTGATATACCCTTTGGAGAACTGGCTATAATTTTTATTTCACCTTCATAATCGGGATCAGTTACCCCAGGACTTATCATAAGTCCTTTTAGAGTAGAAGAGCTGCGTCCCAATAATAAGCCTACTGTTCCTTTGGGAAGAGGTCCTTTCACCCCTGTGGGAATGATTTGAACTCCCATCTCTGGAGTTAGTACTGCTCTGGCAGAGGTGCAGATATCCAACCCTGCGCTCCCTCTGGTTTGTCTGATGAGGGATCTGATGGACAATGTGTCCTGGGCACTACCCTGATGGGGTTGCTGGGTTCCTCCAGTGCTCCGTATATTTGTGGTTTTGGGCCCCGGAGCATTGGGCCCCCCTGTCCATTTTTTGGCAATGGAGCCCGATGCCTTTCTCCACGATATTGTGGATAAACACCTGGTCCTTGTTCGTTTTTTGATAATGGAGTACCCTCTATGGTGGTTTGAGAACGGCATTCATTAGCCCAATGTCTCCCTCTACGGCATCGTGGGCAAATACCTGGTATTCTACTCCTTTGATACCTAGTTTTGTTAAACCCTCCTCCAATGGGGCAATTCCTTTTAAAATGTCCTGTTTGTTCACAATTGTAGCATGTTCTTGGCCTGGCATCTAAAGCCTGTTTTACTGCAGCTGCCACAATTTGCCCTTGTTCATTAATGTCTCTGGCATCTGAAGCCTGTTTTACTGCAGCTGCCACAACTTGCTCTTGTTCATTAATGTCTCTACATAATTTAATATATGTGTTTAAATCTTCATGTTTCCATGGTCTAATGATATCTCTGCACCAACGATTCGCTTGCTCATAAGCCAGGTGTTTTAGTAATGGCATTGCTTGTTCTGTATTCCCAAAAACTCTGGTAGCTGTTTGAATAAGCCTATCTACAAATTCAGCATAAGGTTCATTAGCTCCTTGTATTACCTTAGATAATTGACCTTGTAAACCTCCATGTCCTTGTAAAGTCTTCCATGCCTTAATTGCATCTACAGCAATTTGTGCATATACACCAGGATCATATGCAATTTGTTGTTGCTGATCCTCATAAGGTCCCTTTCCTAACAACATATCTAGATTTCTCTGAGGATAACCAGCTGCTGCATTTCGCCTAGCCGTCTCCTTGCAAAATTCCTCATTGGCAACCTTCCATAACAGGTATTGTCCTCCATTTAGCACAGCTTTACACATATTAGCCCAATCTGCTGGTGTCGTGTTCAAGTTGTTAATGGATTCGACCATGCTTACAGTGAAGGGTGCTTGAGGACCATAGGTTGTTACAGCCTCTTTTAGCTGCTTCACTGTTTTGAAATTTAAAACTTGGTAAAATCACTGCCCTCCTGCCTCAAATACAGGGCATGTTAATATTTGAGATCTTGTCTCAGGATCTCAACTATCAACTGCGGGGGTTGGGGACCTCCCAGTATATGGAGGTGGCCTTGTTAGTTGGACACTTACGTCCTCTGGTGATAGAAAGGTGTTAGTAGCAGTCTCCTGTAGAGGTAGTGCTGTTGGTTGGACACTTACACCCTCTGGTGATAGAAAGGTGTTAGTAGCAGTCTCCTGTTGTAACTTTCCCCCTGATGGCTTTTTCTGTTTTACACTTTCTTTCTCTGTCTGACTAGCTTGAGAGGCCTTCTCTTTTACTTGAATCTTTTCCTCTGTCTGACTAACTTGAGAGACCTTCTCTTTTACTTGAATCATTATGTCTTCTCCTTCCTCTACCATTGTCTGAACTGAAGGCTTTGGACTAAGCAAACAAGATACGAACGTCCACAATGGCAATGTGCCAACTGGCAGAGTCCCTGGGCTTTTCTTTTCTATTCTTTTTAAATCTTCACCATGATGGTTCCATTGTGATATATTTAACAACTCCTCCTTAAAAAGCCATGGGCTACATTTTTGTATTGTATCAACGTATGCCCTGATTGTTCTTGATTTTACTGAGATGCTTCCTTCCTCTAACAATTTACTTAACACTCTTTCAGTTTGTTTTTTGCTAATTTCTGATCCCGTATTTCTACTATAATACAACCCAACAAGATGACGCCAAACAAAACCGAGACAGAATGAAATAAAAAGGGAACAACGAAAAGTCATTATAGCCTTTCTATCCTCCTGACATGTGCATCCGTCCTTTCTCCCTATCTGTTCCTCAGACGTAAATAGTTTTTCCTCAGATGTGAGCGGTTTTTCTTCCGTCTCACTCATCTCCAGGGACAGGCAACTTAAAACAAAAGTGAAGCAAAATAAAAGAGGAATCTTAAAATGGCTACCCATCCTCTCGCCCCGCCCTCAGGGGCGAGCAGTTTCACTTACCCTCAGTCGCTCCCCGTGCGAGCCACCAAATGCCGCAGTGTGGCTGGGCACAATCAGGAGCCACTTGTCAAAAGGAACTAACTTTATTTTTAGAACCACACACGCCAAACAAAACAGCCTCTCAGGAAAAACCCTCAGAGCCTCAACTGCCACCACCGGCTTTCCACAAGCCTCTCTCTCCCACACAAGCTTCTCTCCACCTCCCACAATCCTCCTGCTCTTGAGGCCGATTGGCTGGGTCACATGGGCGGAGCCAAAAAAGTCCCCCAATGAGCAGCTCCGTGGTCTGAAAGGGCAGGGAAACAGCCCAATGAGCATCACCGCAGAGGAGCCAATCAGCTAGATGTTGCTGGGGCCACTGTGAGCCAATCATCAGCCGGCAGCTGGAAGTTTGCTGGGGCCCCTTCGGCTGTGGCTCTCAACAAAAACCCTCTTCACTGTTGCTACACAGTAAGAACACATTATTCAAAATAATGCATAACAAAAGCAATCTTCTTCAACAATGATCAATAAATATAAACCCAGTCAATTTGAAGTCAAATTAATAAGACTACCCTGCTTGTAAATATGGTCCATTTTAGATTTCCTTTATTATAGGTAGTTCAATGGGCTTCTGGATAAAGTGTTTGTAGGGCAGAATGCTAAATTATCCAATATACTGGAGAAATAATGGTGAATTAGAGTGCCATGGTAAATTACCTGACCAGCTATTCCATTATTGCACTTTGAATAGCTTTAAACTGTGAAATTTGGTTTTAACACATTCCTAGGTGGCAGATAAACTATTAGGCATCCTCAGAACATTATTAAACTTTCAGTCCAATGGTTCTTGATTTGGGCTACACATTAGAAACAACTGAGGAAATGCAAACCGCCCAATGCCCTAGATCACACCACACACCAATTAATCAGAAACTCTGCCAGGGGATTCGAACATCATATCTTACAGCTCTTTTAAGTAATCCTAACATGAAGCAAGGTCTAGAACTACACATATAGCTCCATTTATCAATGGGACAGTATATGCAGATCATAAACAAGTTCTAAAGCAAAATTTTAAGCTTTTTCTTTTTTCTTTTTTTTTTTTTTTTTTTTTTTTTTTTTTAGCAATGACAACACTGGCATGATTGTCTGGGCTCCCAAGTTAAGTAACTTTGAAAGTCAATGTTCATTAGCATATACATCAACCATGTTAATCCTTTCTCACACATAATATAAGGGTTTCCAAACACTTCAATATGGAAGGAAAACAGAGAGGAAAAACTTGCAAAAGGATAGACATTTGGTATCCAGGGGTGTGAAGAAAACAAAGAGGAACTACAGTTCCTAGAATTGACATTCAGAAATACTCGCTTTTCTTCACTACATTTCTATCCAAGTTGATGAGTTAGAATACCCATGGAAAAAGTGATTTTAAAAAAAATGCTATTAATTTAAGTGCTGGTTGTCACAGAGAGAAAAGCTTTTTGTAAATATGTGACTCAATTTTTCTTTATCTGCTCCAACAATGAACTTTATTTTTCATTCAAAAACTGATAGCATCTCTCATCATAAGAAAAAGAATGATGTTATGTCAACAACCACAGAAGTCAAACCTTAGAATCTAGTTAAAAACAAATCAGGGAAAGGGAGTATGCTATTTTCTTTTTACTATAGGTATCTATTTGCTTTGTTCTTTATGATTTTGGGAAAAACACACAAAGTCACAATAGGCTAAAATTTCCTTATTTATAGAGAAGGCATGCCTAAATTCTCAACTTAAAAACTTATCATTCTCTTCTCACACATTAGGAATGTGATGGCTAACCCTGAAGCAACTATGCAAACTGTTTATAAGGGAAGAGATCAAGCATCAGATGAGCTCTTGCAGAAGATGAACCTTTATATTCCTGTCAATCTAGAAGACATACAATTCCCTGCAGTGTTATTTTTGACATCCAGTTTTGAATTAAATTTTTACCTCATGCCAGTTTCAATGCTACTTTGAGTCTCTGTGCAACATCAAACTATGGGATAAATTATACAAACTTCTTTTAGTGGAAATCACTTCTACTCCAACAAACTTAGAATATAAAACATTCCTGTAATTTCTGTGTCTAGCTCCAAAGTTTCCTCAAATTCATGGATGTATAAAGAAATGGTTCCTCTCTAGATATATAAGCAAAATAAGCTTTCCTTTCTCTAAAAATAATAAAATTAAATTAAAATAAAACAATGTGTTTTTTTTTAACCTGGGAGCCAGATATAAGTTTCTAGGAATCTGCAAATAATGTAGGATTATTATGAACACTTGTTTGTAAGGTGTATTTCAATGATTTCATGAAATCATGTAAGGAGTCAGCCAACCTACTAAGATAAATTCTTGTCTACAGAATCCCATCTAGAGTAATCAGTGTTTAAAGCAAAATCTGCTCAGGTCAGGTTCAAGTACCAAGAACTCCAAGGTTCATTCTACACAGCCAAAAGACTGGAGTAAGGATCCAGTTTAAGCAGTAAAGACTTGACTTCTGGCGTTTAGAAGATATCTCCTGTCTAAAGTCTATAGCTGAAAACAAGTTGGTCAAGGAGCTCCCTGATGTTGATACAAATGCTCCTATGTCATTCAAAGAGACTGAATGGAGAAACTAGTATGACTTCACCTGCTACAGGTTCAAAGGTAGGGACTTCAAGAAACTTTCTAGGTTAAAAAAAAAAAAAAAACAGGCCTAGACACTATGTGCATAAAAAGGTAATACTAATGAATATATACACATTTTTCATGTTTCACTAAAAAGAAAAAATGCATTATTTGCAGTTCATAGCTGTTCCTTTAATTTCAAATCTATTTCAAGTGAAAGCATTTTAAAAAGTTGGTCCAAAGTTGTAATCCAATCTTTTAGAAGGCATAGTTATTTATATTATTATTAATAATTTATTAAATGCCCACATTGTTCTCTAGAGAATTAATGTAGACTTGGCCCTTCAGTTATCTCTGGTTACTGATAGAAAAATATATGGTATATTGATCTCATTGTTCAGTTGATTCATTAAGCACCTAGGTACAACAGTTATAAACACCAGAGAAATTCATGAAAGATCAGCAAATAACTTTTTACATTATGGTAATGATAATTTAACTGAAAAAAATTATTTCTTGGGAGCTTGTTTGATATGTAAGATTATTGTACCTGAGTAAACACTATGCATCCCACTTCACAATGTAATTCTCAACTCATACATATTAAATAGATTTTGGATCTATATTTTTAATGTATGTTCTGACATATAAATCAATTTCATCCTATCTAGCTATATTTTTGGCCATATTTTATTTTATTTTTTCCCAAAGGATAAAGATCATCTTAGGTATGTACTCAAAGAATCTACACCTCAGAACCCTAATCTGAAAATTAAAAGAAAAAAAATACCTCCCAGGAATGATATTAATTGCTATTTTAGAGTAAATACTGTCTTAGGACATAAGATGAGAATATCTTACTAAAAATTAAAACAAATATTTTTCACATTATGTCAAAATATCAGTCATATCACCAAGTTAATGTTTTTGAAACATGAGAATATGAAAATGAAACGTATTTTTTAAAAGCAATGGATGGAAAAAGAAACAAATTTGCAACTAGAAAAATATTCCTATACCTTTAGGCTGCACCTTGCGTTTTAAAAGTTTAGCTTATCTGACTCATAATAGAGCAAGCGCTAGAGCAAATCAACCAAACCCCATAACTAACTGTGGAATTGGCCATCATTCATGAATCATTTATTCCAGAGGTTAGACCATAGGATATACTTTATGTTTTTCTTACAATGTTCTTGCTAGCATCTTTAAACAATTCAACTAAGCTATATCTCTCTTACAATGAAGATGATTAAGAATTCATCTCAGACCTTACTTAGCAATTTAATTTGAATGCCTTCTTCCCTACAATATTCTCTTTTAAAATATTTAATAATTCTAAGTATTCTTCTAATATGTGTTCATATCCATCTGGCCATGTGACCTTGCAAAAATTATATAACATCATTAATATCAGTTTCTTCATCATTAAAATAGGTTTAAGCCAGGCATGGTGGTACATACCTGTAATCCCAGGGAATTGGGTGGTTCAGACAGGAGGAACAGCCTAGACAACTGAGCAATACCCTGTCTCAAAACAAATGAACAAATAAACAAAAACAGTGGTTTAATGGTTTAATAACACCTACTCCTTAAAGAGTATTATGTATTTAATGAGATTAAGACATGTAAAAATGTTTCAAGTGCCAGCATATAATAAGCATTCAGTGAGTTATCACTATTGTTAATATAACTTAATAAAAATTAAGACCTCATACTGGAACTAGCACTCTAATAACATGCCAATCCATGCATAAATATAATGTATTAATTTCTTAGGTGTGACTTATAGATTTATTGGCATTAACAGAATAATTGGAAAAATGAGAATAGTATGACAAATTTGAATATTAAACTCACATTTTACCCATAATATTCACCTTTAAGGTAAATTTAAAATTATCTTAAGTCTAAAATTTTAAACAGTAATAAATACTAAGAGAATAGGTAAGTATATGTACTTATTTGCCAAACAAATTTGAGGGATTTAGAAGATAGAGGAATCACACTCCAAAGAAGAATCTTAGTTCCTTTCCTTAATACAACCAGTGCTCGTGACTGTTTTGGCCATTTGTTTAATTTTTGCATAGAAATTTGTCCCTCTCATACATTTACATGTATTTCCATGTAAGACACTTTGAGGCTCATCCAGGAAAAGACTCTTGTGTATTTCCTCCCCAAGGAACACACACAATTAGAGCTCTCCAATTTCCTCCCATTCATGTATTCATTCATTTTTGAAATATCTATCCTTATGCAGTTCCTACTCTACTAGGTAGGCATTGTACTAAATTGTGCCACACAATTAACTTAACCCACATGATAAACCTATGGAGAATCACAATGGCTAAGTAGGAAGTCCCAGCCATTGTTCCTCTACAGAAACATCATATAACAATGGTATGCAGAACAGAATACCTTTATGAGAAATCCTGAATTCAGTTAAGAAATCAAATCACCTGAGGTATGCAAAATGAAGAGTCCCCCCTATATTTGAATTAGGTATTACTTCTTAAGATACTACTCTATAGTCATATAAAGAGGTATATCAAATTTCTTCCAATTTATTCACTTCCTACCAAATGGCAAGTTACTAGGGAGTCATCTAACCTTTGTGCTCTTTCTGTCTCCCATATAACCCTGGAGCAATGATACTTTAAGTAGCAAAGTATCCCTTCCCCCATATAGCTGTCACTCAACTTCCCCAGGTGCGAGTTATTAGGGAAGACCAGTGTGCAGGATTATTATTCTAGCTACCTGAGTTGACACTTATTTGAAAAATGTAATCAGAATTCTTCCAAGGTTTGTTTTCCTTACTTACTTATTTATTTATTTAAATAACACCTGTCTGGCATTTGTCACAACCCATTCAGAGCTTCTTTATTTAGAAATAATGATAAACAGCTGCAATTCAGCCAGAACATTTCCAAAGAAAAACTATACATTTTTATTGCTGATAAATATTGTGCACTTCATAATTATGGAAGGTATCCATGGCCCAGGGCCCCGTCTTTATAAAAAAGGGGTGTTTTATGCATCCATAGAGACAGTTTTCCAGATAGAAAGACAGTTTTTCAGACAAATAACTGAAATCAATTTAGCCACTTCCCCTTCAAGGGACAAAAGAGAAATTTCTCTGGTGTTTCAAACATAGCAGAAAGCTGTCACAAGTCCAATTGAGAAGCAAACTTAGTACAAATTGTGTTCAACCAAGCAATCAATTTCAAAATCCCACTCCCCCTTCTCCTAAAAGTAGTAAGCTGTAAACTGGCCTTTGTTCCATTATTCTTAGGTGAATGTGTTTGTATTAATAGTGATATTTTCAGTAAAAGTTATCCACATACAGATTTCTGAAAGCTTTCAGTTTGCTGTTGTACATTGTACTTAAGAGAAAAGACATCAGCAAAAGAGCCTAACAAGGTTCACTTTGGAGAGTAGTTGTAAACTGCTGGAACAAAGACTGCTTAGTGATCCCAGCAGAAAGAACTCAGACTGGGTCTCAGGCACCTGAGTGCTCCCAGCTAAGAATCCATTTTTCCAACAGGTTAATTGGTAAAAACATGATTACTAGAAATAGTACACATATCCAGGAGTCAGAGATCCAGGTCAAAGTGTTAGAGTCAGAAAATTTGGCTCACCACTGTAGCAGATGTCAGGATAGATACTAGCCTGGGAAACCCTTCTAAGTCATGAAAAAATTAAGAATGAGGGATAATAGACATATTCATATGATTATATCACCGAACACTTACATAGCTTTTCATACTTTTTCATAATTCTTTCACATTTAGTACTTTAAGTCACACCAAAATTCCATGTAGGGATGTCATTCTAAGCTCCATTTTCAGAGATGGTGAAAGTGAGGTTTCCAAAAGAATAAGTGACCTGCCATCTAGATATAACACTGTCGAAGTTCTCAAAAGACTCAGATCTTATTGAGGCCAGTCTTGTTTTACTTCTGTGTCCCCAAAGTGCCTGTCATGTTGAGGACAAGTGCTTTGTTATATAAATGAGCACACTTACCCAGAAAGCAAGAGATCCATTAGAGATGCAGTAATAACATCTTTGTAACAGAATGTTTGCAGTAAATTCTTCTAATTAGGATACTGATTTGGAGCTGGAAATGTTGGTGCATGTCTATAATCCCAGCTGCTTGGGAGGCTAAGGCAAGAGGATTGTGAGTTCAAAGCCAGCCTCAGCAACTTAGTGAGGTCCTAAGCAACTCAAGAGATCCTGTCTCTAAATAAAATATAAAAAAGGGCTGGGATGTGGCTCAGTGGTTAAGTGCCCCTGGATTCAATTCCCAGTACCAAAAAAAAAAGAAAAAAGAAAAAAGAACAAAACCAACCAAACAAAAAAAGACACTGATTTGGAAGGTTGTATCTTAATCATTTAGAAAAAATACAGAATTCACATCTCTGATATTGATAGGGGATAGAAGATGCAAGAGGTAGGAACACAAGGCTGAGAGAATAATTCTATAAAATGGGGCCATTTTCCTGACCTCTACATTCTTTCCTTTCTAAGAAGCAATTTACCTGTAAATCTGCCTAGCTTATGTGGATAGGATATGTCACATTCTTCAACAAACTACCTGTTACCTGCAAGAAAAATGCAGGCCCAAAATAATGTCAAAAAAGGAACCCAAGTTATACTGACAGGGAGACTTTTGTGATTCTTTTCACAGATCAGATCTTAGAACTCAGGGAGATAAGGATAATTCCTCCTAACCATAAATCCTTACAGATTTTATGGTTAAGAATCCAGTCATCATGGGCCAAAGTAACCTAGAGTTGTTTCGGCAGTGGGGACTTGAAAGTCTAATGTCATCTTGTTCTCAGTCAAGGTCAAGAGGTAAACCTGGGTGGAACTCTCTGGAAACTTCCCTGAGATCCCCTATAAAACAAGAGTACAGGAGAGGCATGCTGCCTCCTCTCCTCTCTGAGAGGACCCAGTCTCTCCCTTGAGAGTGTTCCCTTTTCCCCTTTCTTATCCCTTCTAAGCCAGTTTTACTGACATGTCTGAAATTTTTCTGACTTGATCCTAAGAATCTGGGTTTGGGGGGGAGTGTCTTTACAATGCCTCAGTTTCCCAGAAATCCCTAGTCCTTTAACAATATTAAAACTAGAGATGTGGTAAATCACATACTCCTTTTTTCCATGGTAACCTCAGTTAGAGTGGAACTAATTTCACAGAACAGATCTAAATGAATGTATGAATGATCAAATTAATAATAATTCCAAAGAAGTCCACAGTTGCCAGTGCCTGGCTTTTTGTCCAGGCTGCCTGTCAGTCCTTTTTCATATGGAATCCCCTCCTATTGATCCATCTAGCTCCATTTGAATATCTTTGCCCCCATTAAGGCTTTTCTGTTTTTTTCCACCACTCCCTTCAAAATGAGCTTGGTATCTAAAACAAATGACTCTTATCTTTCTTTCTCTCTCTTTGAATAACATGGCCCTGTGTTTCTAGTGTGTATTGGGCCTTTCATTAGAGTTATGTGGATAGTTATACCAAAACACTTGATGGCAAGAACTGGGTCTAAAATCTTCCATTTAGTCTCACAGAACATACTGAGTACATAGTAGGTGCCAAAGTGGCCATTATTGATTTGAATGGCTGTTGGAGTCTGTAAACAAGTCAAAATAACACCTGGCATTTTTCCAGGGGAATGTTAGAGTTCCTAAACAAGTCTGGATGGTGCCTGGCAAAATGCCAGAGGGAGTGGTTTGAGAAGTAACAAAAGGGAGCCATTAAGTGTGGAGATTCCTGATTGGTTGACTGATGTATCTAGTTTATGCTAATTAGATAAGCTGTGTGGAATGTATAAATACTGCTCCTGTCCTGAAATAAACGGCTTCCACTCCTGCTGTATCAACGTACACAAGTTATTCGTCACCCCCCGGTTATTTTGCTGCAGCCGGACTGCGGCAAATGGCTGTAATAATGTGGTCAAATTATAAAATCTCAGATGATAACCACTATTTAACCTAATCTTAATTTCATGTATTTTAGATTTGTCAGCCTTTATAGTTCTATTGTATTTCCATGTTGCTGTATTACTGCAAGCTAGTAAGAGATAAAAAACACAAATCATAATATGATCCACCCCATTGTAGTTTCTGTCATTGTTGTTTTCCTAATCAAAAGATTTTTCTTTTCTACACGATTAATTTCTCCTTCCTGATCCTCTGAATCCCAAAGTTCTCTTAAAAGTTCTTCTGTATTGGTTTGCTAAGAGAATATATTAATAATAATAACAACTTTGTTTACAAGTATCTAAAACACTATGTTTACATGTGTTCCTGTATAGGTCTACATGTTTCTCTTATTCATATTTCTAAATTATATATAAAGCAATTAAATTCACAATCATAAATACACATGGGGAAATAAGCTTCTGAACCACTACAGAATTCATACAAGAGATACTTCTCAGGACTACAGGTGCATGCACAGACTTTGCTTTCTTACCCTAAGTGAGGAATAGCCTCATGATACTGAGAACCTAAGGAAGAAGATGCTGAGAATAAGTAGGACACAGTGGCAAATGCCTATAATCCAAGCTACATGGGAGACTGAGACAGGAAGATTGCAAATTCAAGGCCAGCCTAGGAAAGTTAATGAAAACTTGCCTTCAGAAACAAAACAAAAATGATTAAATGAAATAAAAATGGCTGAGGATGTAGTTCAGAGAGAGAACTTGCCTAGCATGTGGAAGACCCTGAGTTTTATCTCCAGAGAACACACACACACACACACACACACACACACACACACTGCAGAGATCAAGAAGCAGGATACCCTGATGTTGACAAATACTTAAACTTAAGTACATGTATCATTTGATTCTTCCCTGATCAGTGACCTAAGTAAGCCATAATGGGTAAGGGATATTATATGGCACAAAATCAGACATTGTAATTGTTTATCATTTATCCACTTTCTGAAGTTATAATAAAATATCTGAGACTTCATAATTTTTAAATAACAGAGATTTATTATAGTTATAGAGTCTGGGAAGTCCAAGAACAAAGCATCAGTATCTGGTGAGGGCCTTCTTGCAACATAATAACATGGCATATCTCATACATATGGAATATATCACATAGTGAAACAACATGCTTGAGAAACAGGGAGAAATCAGGCCAATTTATCTTTTTATTAGGATCTCAATCCTGTGATAACTAATCTTTTCTTATAATAAGGGCCTTAATCCATTTTCTTCACCTTTCTTTCAAAGTCACACTAAAACAACCATAATCATAGATAAGCAAAGAAGAATGTACAACCACCATGCTTATACAAAAGTAATAGATAAATAGACTTTTAGTTAAATATAGCATATTGACCACAAGCTTGTTTCCTTATTAGGTCTTTATTAAAATGCCAAGGATAGGAATGATAAGCTGTATTAACCACTAGGAACAAAGAAAATAAGAAAGGAGACAACAGTAGACAATATAATATTTCAATAGAGTTTTAGAAATGAAAAGTGAAAATTGATACTACAAAACAAAAGCATTTATAATCTAGATCCTACAGAGTGGGGAGAGCAATGAGAAGTAGCCCTATATCCCTGCAGAATCTGAGGCTTAATGTATGTTTAGATACTGAAAAAAAAATAAGGAAGCTGCATGGAACTGAAAAAACAAGATGATTGGTTGAAAGATGACAGAAATTGCTTGGACTTACCATATCTCCTCTTCTGATCTGTGCAGTCTATTACTACCCGACCCCTCTATCCCAACAGGAGAAGATAACTTTAGTTTGGAAAACTGAACTGAGGAAACTGCAGACACAAGGACTATAGTGTAAGAGAAGGATAAATCATGGGGATGAGAACAAGGAAATGAAAATCCATTAGCAAGCAGTGGAATCTTCATCTCTTTCCCCTAACCTGTACCTAGACACAAATATATATATATATATATATATATATATATATATATATATATATATATATATGAATGATACTCTGCTTATAACAATGTAGTGGATAATTATCCTTGGGGAGAAAGTAATAGCTCTAGATTAAAAGACCTCATATTGCAGTGTTTCTATGAAGAGGCTAGATCTTACTTTATCACCATTCAGGCAATTCCACCAATTGTCAGGCTTTCAACCACTCATCTCATATGCACACAAAACTTTTAATCAACTTTAAAATGTATCACTCTTAAGCAGCCCAAAATACCAAGAAATTCTCTAACTTGAGAAAAACTCTTAAAAGAAGACAGATTATTTTGTGTATCTTAAATAATACATGTTTTATCAGCATGAAGAAGTCAAACTAGAAAGATAATAGGAGCTGTGAAATATGAGGTTTAACATAAAATGATTGTAGAAGGTTATAGAACAATTGTGCCTCAGACCTAGAAAATAGAGAGCAACTATTCTAGAGTGAAACAGCAGGATATAGGACTTTGTGAAAGACGCTTATAGGGAATATTATAAATAGTAGAGTTGTTGCAACTTTTTCTAACAAAATATTGATGAACATTGACAATTCTTGAAAGTCTCTTATGGAAAAAAAGTTAATTTAGGCAAATAGAAAACAAAGGAAATAAAAACCCAAAAGAGAAATGGATGATGAAATTTGTAAGAGAAAAGAAACAGAATCATGGTATACCAAGGAGTTAGACAGTGAACACTATTTACATTGACAGACATGGTATTTCAAGTAAGAATGGGAGAAGTGAAAGTATATGAGAGAGAAGTTTGCATACTTTCTCATGTATTATAGGAAGTTAATAAACTATATGATGTTAATAAATCAAGAAATTATAAGCAAACCATATCAGTATAAGCATATCATTTTATATTTCAAAGTAACTAGAAAAGAAAATTTTGAATGGCTTATAATATAGAAATAATAAATGTACGAGGTGATGGTTATGCTAAATACCTTGAATTGATTATTACACAATGGATACATGTATCAAAACAGCACACTACGCCTCATAATATGTACAATTATGGTGTCAGAACCAAAATTTAAAAAGAAAGAAAGAAATATGAAAGTAAACACTATAAGAAATAGCTAAAAGTTTCAAATGAGACTGGGGAGTAGAGACATATATGGGCAAAAGGACAGCTTTTTTCAATATAAATTTTACTTTTAACCATACACATATTCTACTTTGGTAACACTAGATGTTTTGTTTGTTTGTTTGTTTTTATACTGGGGATTGAACCTAGAGGTGCTTTACCACTGAGCCACATCCCAAGACTTATTTTTATATTTTGAGACAGGGGTCTCACTAAATTGTACAGGTCCTTGCTAAGTAGCCACGGCTGGCCTTGAACTTGCCAGCCTCAGCCTCAGCCTCTGAGTCACTGGGATTACAAGAATGTGCCACCATGCCTGGCCACTAGATGTTTCTAAAAAATAAAAGTAATTAAGTAAAATGAAAATAATTGCCAAAGAAACAGGATGTGAGTGCAATAATCTGGATGTGTCTGAAAAAAAGTCTTTATACTGAAGAAGAAATTAGCCTGTATTGCCTCAAAGGTGATGGATCAGGATAATACTATCATCCAAGTTTAAACAAATGCACTGCCATGTTTAATTTCCAGTATTCTCTGGCACTCATTTGGGACTTTTAACAATGATATGAAGAATCATACATATCATAAAATAGATGCTTCTGAAGAAAAGTGGCAATTTCATCACTCACAATGTGCTACCTTCCATTTATAAAGAAGGAACACAATATTCTTTATTGGGTTGGATAAACAACCTGGGACAACTTGGGACATTGGTGTGGGTAGATTTAGGCCACATATCTGACCTTTGGTCCAATTCCCATGAGATCAACTATACACATTTACAAAAGAACTAGCTAATTTTAAAGGGGTGTAGCCTAGAGTCATGGACTAGAGTTAAGCCAACTGGCCTCAACATAGAGAAATAAATTCAAGACTTTCTTCGGAGCGTTTTCTCAAGAGAAACAATGCTCACTTTATTTTCAAGTTATTTGCTTCAATAAACCTTTCACCTACATTATTTATGGGTCTATTTTTGGTAGAGTCAACCAAAAATTCAAGACCTTGTCTCATACCTATATTGCTTACAAATTATTCTAGAAAGGCTACCATCTCTCTATCTGTGATAGGGAAATACTGCATATAAAAGTCCTTTTCTGTTACATTATATTTCTTGTGCAATTTAATTCTCACATGCAGAATTTCACCCTATTCCTTCAGTGGTATCTGAAGAATCTTTCATACTTTGATTTATGGCTCTAAAGAAACTTCCCAGTTTCTTCTTTTCTGATGGGAAAACAAGATCCACATTTTTCATATGGTTATTACAATGGAATTACCATCAGAAAATTAATGTATTTAATAACTGTCAAAATAGAGTGAAATATATATATTTATTAATATATTTATTAATCCTTTCAACATCCTAGAGGCATCAGATAACAGGATAAATGTCATTAAAATTTTGATCCAGAGGTCTCTGTCATTTAAACTTTAGGTGAAGAAAAGATGTCCTTTATTCAACTAGACCTGAGAGCATTCTAATGAATAATGGTCATTTACTTTATATTGCTTTTAATTCGTTCAGAGTTGAATATCTTTGCATTTTAAGTATCAGCTAGAAAATGTGCTTCTTTTCTGGGGTAAATTATGAATATTGTGATATTAGGAAGATAATAACCACATTTTAAAATCCAGAGAGAGTTCTTCATGAAGGAATGTCATTTAATCACTGATGAAATATTATTCCCTTTGGCCTTCTATTCTCTTTTCCTATTTTGTAGGTAGCAGTGTTTCTATTCTGGGTGTCCAACTGTTGCTACTTGAAATAGAAAGGACCCACTCAACTTTTTCATTATTTTCAGCAAAGTTATTGAGTCAGAGAACTTTGCCTTTTGTTCCACACAATATACACTCAAGACTTCTTGAGGGTGTACTTGACAATGGCAGGGAGAGGGGAAGAATGATTAAGCCTAGGTCCCTTTCCCTCGGGCACCCATTATAACTTTTCTTTCTCCCTGCCTTTGAAAAGGCTCCAGAATATTTCCTTCCTAAATGTATCTAAATTTTCATAGGAGCTATTAACAATGAAACCTGTCTGTGAATCCTGGATTCACCTTCTGTGGGTTTAGGACTAAGGGAATTTGTTCAGTACCCAATACACCATTGCCTTTTAAGGCATTTATAGGAATGTATATTTTGGCTCACGTTATAGGCCTTCCAAAATATTGTGTGTGTGTGTGTGTGTGTGTGTGTGTGTGAGAGAGAGAGAGAGAGAGAGTAATGTATGTGTATGTAAATGTGCAAGCACATATGGACATTTTAATTTACTTTCCTAGAATCTTGGGTGTCTTATTTTTCAAAACTGCCTCATGGTCATTCTTTGTACTTCAAAAACCTTGCTTCAATACCAGAAGAACTGGAAAAGTATTCTTACAAGATCAATATTGCTTTTCCCTCTCGAGAGAGCTCCTCTCTCATTATTCATTGTAGCCTTATGTTTTCTCTCTATTTAATTTTAAACCAGGGGTGTCCTGTTCCATATCACTGCCCACTCTACCACTCCTCCATGCCATATGACAAAAGGCACCTTTTGGGATTTGAACCTTTGCCAATTCAGAGTCCTCACCACTATACACATACCCAAGAGGAAGAAAAAAGAGTCCCATGAAACTATTCCAAACTGCTGTTAAAAATCATTTTTTTCTGTTTATTTGAGTTCCAATTTAAGTCTATCCATGCCTTTTAAAATTCTCAAATTTACACTATCTCAACTTCTTACTACATCTTTTCTTAATTTTGAAGACTTCTAGTAGGAAAAATTCACATGCATCTAGTATAGAATTTCTTTGTGGTTCATAAATCCTTCTTAATTTTGAATCACAAACTCAATTTTTCATCCATATTTGCCATTGCTTCAATTTTACTTCCTTTCTCATCATACAGAGGCCAAGAAGCTATATATTTTGGAAGATCTTTTCAGATTTTCCTGTACGGCACATTCCTCTTTCTAGCTGGTTACAAACTAACACTCTCTCTCTCTCTCTCTCTCTCTCTCTCTCTCTCTCTCTCTCTCTCTCTCTCTCTCTCTTATACACACACACACACACACACACACACACCACACACACACCAAATAATTTTGCATCACCATTAACCCATATTATTTTATCTAATTTAGCTATTAAAGTCAAAATAAGACAAAGACTTTACTTTGTTATTTCATTTATTCTGTATCACTATAAATATCGAATGTTTATCCTATATTGCTGGGCTAGCTACAATGAAAGCATTTATTTTGGGATGTATGCAATAGTTGCAGAGAAAGAATGAAAGAGTGAAAAATGCAGTTTGATGAGCTTTGGCTTCAGATGGAATAGGATTTTTTTCCTCATACTCTTCACTTAATGGAACTAAGACCTCAGAGCCAGGAATAATCAAACAAAGTTGAGCTACAACTGAGCTTGCAATTGGGAATGAACTGCTTTGAGGGTATTTTAGAAGGCCCATAAAAATGATTTTAGACAATGAGAAATGCAAAATAAAGTCCCCTCTTGGAGAAGTCATGGCTTAATAAACTCAACTTTCCATGGTTAAAGAAATCAGCCTTTCCAAGTGAAAAGTTAGTTTGTGCTTATTTACTCTTCCAGTCAGGCTAAGCTAATAGCTAACATTACACTTTCCTTATTCCTTACTTACTGAAGTATGGCCCTGGAGCAAATAGTTGGAGCCAAAAGGAGGAGGGAGGCAAATTTCAGGTCAAAACAAAGGATATATTTTGAACCATGGGGCTAGGGTTGTAGCTCAGTGGTAGAGTGCTTGCCAAGTACATGTGAGAAACTGGGTTTGATCATCAGCATCACATAAAAAATAAATAAAATAAAATAAAGTTATTGTGTCCATAAAAACATTTTTGAACCATGAATGTTGTCTGAAAACCAAAGGGGCTTCACCAGGAATTAGTGTTTGAGCAGGAGCTAGGTGACTTGCCAGGAATGTTACTGAAAGGACTTAAGGATGAATAAAGCAGGGAAGTGTCTAATATTTTTTTCTGACTCCTAATAATCCATGTTATCCTTTTCCAGATGGCCTCTAGAAAGTAATAATTTATCTGAATATGTTATTTTCTGCTACTAACACTCTACTCAGGCATTTTTGCTTACTCTACTTCTTACAGCTACTAGCCTAGCTAAGATCTGGGACTAGTCCTTGCTGTAACAACATACATGAAGATTCCTGGCTAGGACAGATTATATTAAATTCAAATTTCTTCTGTGCTACTTTTCAGTGGGTGTTTTCCAACCCATTTTGCCCTTTCTTGCTCTTTCATTTCTTGAGACTTTTCTGAACTCAGCCCTTTGTTCAGCTGTTAGCTTTGCTTTTCAGTAAATTGGTCTTTGAGGTTCTTGCTTTCCCCTATATTTCTGACTCATTGCTCTGACCTTTGATTTGCATGAGCTCTTGGAATCCAGATTTCTGACATTAGCTATAACATTGAAATACCTGGGCTCCCAAAACAAACTGAGGTTAAATCCAGGCTTCCCTGTCACTGACCAGCTCTGTGACCAGCTCTTGAACAAAACAGTTGTCCTTTCAGGATTTTAATTCCTTTTTCTGATATGTGGGAAACAAAAGGAATGCTTACAAAATTGGATTGTTATGAGGATTAAATAAAATATACAAAAGAGAAAGCATATATCACTAGTTTTTTTGAAGGTGTTTATTAGGAACACTTTAGAAAATGTTAGAGCAACAATTAACAGAGATCTGTTTGGTTTACTATAACATTACTTTTTCAAACTCAATTCCTTGCAGATTTTCTCTGTGAAGTTCCTTAGAGATGTTTTAATCACTATCAGGGTCCCAAGGGTTACTTCTGTATTATCCGTACCTTGAACCCTTCCAAAAATGAAACAATGAATTGGGCCCCTTCTGTCTGTACCTCTACCTCCATTTTGCATCTGTCTCCTTTGTTCTGAGTCATCAGGGATTCTAGGAACAACAGGTCTAATCAATAAACATCTTGAAATGAGTTGAAACTACCTCCCCAGGAAATAGTAACTTTCTTGTCACACACAATCTTAACACAATCCCCTCAACTAATGAGTGTGGTCCATTGTTATCTCAGGATTGGTGGTGGTCAGGATAATAAATGATCACACTATGCCCAATTGAGATCAACTGCTTCGTTGGCTGTGCAAACCCTTCAGTTGTGCAAATTCCCAAATTTGCCATCACTCCCCTTTCTATAAAACCTCAAAATCATTGTAAGCCCATCGAAGCATGGCTGAAAACACTGGTCCCTTTTTCTTCCAAATATGGCCAGATTGATTAAAGTTCCTATCCTGCTTTTCACTATTACTTTTTCTATTTGAATTTTTGAGGGAAAATGACTGGACTCTATTTGTTGGACCCCCAGTGTCAGGTCTCTGGCATAGGACCCTGGTAACAAAAGGAATTTAAGGAAGTTTAGAGTAAAACAGGCCTACAATAGAAGCCTGAACCCAATTTTATCTTCTTCCTTATGCTATAGATATGAATTAGATTAGTGCCCTTATAATAGGGTCCCCGTAGAACTCTCTCATCCATTCTGCCCTGCGAGGACATAGCAAGAAGATGATTGTCTATGTATCAGGAAATGGGCCCTTATCAGATACCAAATTTTCCAGTCTTGAATATTCTATTCTCCAGAACTGTAAGAAATAAATTTCTGTTGTTTATTATCTCCTTAGTCTATTGTAACTTTTATAGCAGCCCAAACAGACTAAGATACTCTATTGGATGTCATCAAAGTGATCATGCTTCTGAAATGCAGTACAGCAAAATAGTGAAAGAGGTGGACCCTGGAGTCAGACTGCTTTAACTCAAGCCCCACTTCCACTACTAACTACATGATCCTGACCAAGCTACCAATTCACCTTTTGCCTCAGTTCCTCTAAATGAAAGTAGAGATGATGATAATAGCACTGACTCCACAGAGGCTATGTGTAGAATATACAAATTAATAAACCTTAACAGTATATAGTGTTATAGTATATAGTATATAGTGTTAAATTATATTCAATTGATATTAATTATTTTTTATCCTATACAAAAGCAGCATCACACTCCTGTAAAAAATATACTGATTCTTAATGGGTTTGGGGGAAGCCAGCATCAGATAATCCAGGAATTATTTTTTTTCTTGGGAGGTTACTGGGGATTGAATTCAGAGGTACTCAATCACTGAACCACATCCCACATCCCCAGCCCTATTTTGTATTTTATTTAGGGACAGGGTCTCACTGAATTGCTTAGCATCTCATTTTTGCTGAGGCTGGCTCTGTATTTGCAATCCTCCTGGCTCAGCCCCCTGAGCCACTGGGATTAATGGAGTGAACCATTGTGCCTGGCTGGAATTAATTATTTTGAGCTCTCCTTCCTCAGGTTTTTTGGATAAGGTTCCCATACATGTGCAAAAGCATTACCCACTCAGTTACTGACTTAAACTTTTACACATTTTTTTTTCTTTCCTGATAATAGCTTCCAGTCTGTCTTCATATTCTGTTACTACCATCCATGGTCCTGACAGAGATTCTCTAGACTACCTCAAGAGACATAATTGTGCCACCTCTAAGGGCCATAAGCAAGCACCACATTCACACAGCAATATTAAATGCCAAACATACAGGCCACAAACCTGGTGATTCTTATTCCGTGACTGGAAAGGGAAGAGTACCTCAGGGTGCTCACTAAATGTCAAGAGTATTAGCACAAAATAGTCCAGACTAGGAAAGAAGAGATAGAGGCAGATAGGAGAGTTCAATCTGGAGAGGAGAATAAAATGCACACAAAATTCCATGGAGAATAGAAATAAACAGTTTATGGTTTCAAAAACAATTTTTGCTAAGAAAATATTTATTGGGAGACATTGGCAGGAAAAAAACAGGTTTCACTTATTTTTTTTCAGTGTAACACTGAATTCTCAAATGCATTTATAGCTTGTGAATGTAGGTGGGCTAGGATTGACAACCCAGGTTCTATTCTTGCTTAGACCACATATTTGATATGTAACTCTGGAACAGGCTTTTGCCCATCTTAATGCCCCTTATATTCACCATTCCTGACACAAAAAGAACCATTTCTATGATCTGATTGTTTGTGTTCATCAAAATTCATAAGTCAAAATTTATTCCCAATGCTATAGTATTAAAAGGAAGAGACTTTTGGAAGGTGATTAGTTCTATTATATAAGAGAACAAGGGAGTTCATTGCCTTCTTTACCATGTGAGGACACAGCTAAAAGTCACTATTTTTAAAGCAGAAAGTAAGTTCACAGGAGATACTGAAACTGCTGGTGCCCCAATATGGGGTTTCCCAGTCTCTAGAACTGTGAACAATAAATGTATGCTATTTATAAATTATCTACTGTAAGATATTTTGTTGTAGCATCCTAAATAGACTAAGACAGCTAATGTTATTCTACAAATTTGCTAAAAGAACATAAGAAATTAAATCATTCTTGTCTTTATAAATAGCAGCAGAGATGTAAAAGAGAGGGACCCAATATCAATTTCATATGGCTGTATATAAGTTGGACTCCAGGTGAAATCTGAAACAATGACTTATTTGTTAATAATATACTGCCTTTCAAAAAGCTATTTTGTAGGGATAGAAAATAAGAAGCAATTTGAAAATCTGGGTTTAGATACAGATCTTGGTTCTCACAATAACAATTTGTGTGACCTTGGAGAAGTTAAATATTCCTTGATGGACTTTATTTTTCTATGCCATAAAATGGGGAAAATATAATATCTACCATATTGTTTTTTAATGAAAATTGAGATAAAGCATATGAAACACTTAATTCAGTGTTTATCACAAAGTAAATGTTAAAATAAATGTGACCTATTTTTATAGTTTATCCACACTGTTCCACATTTGGCAAACTCAAGAGAAACAGCAGGATATAAAGAAAGGAGTAATACAAAGAAAGGCACTACATGAGTTATTGCATGAGAGTGGGCTTGATGTATATGTTGGAGTATATGTTGATGGGTATGCAACTTGCTAAGACTAGGTTGCACCTAGGAAATAGAAAAGACAATATCAGAAGCAATTAAGCTTGGAACTAATATCAAGCAGACAAGAGAAGATGATAACTCATTTGGATATTCTTTCTGAAAGGCCTAGAACTCACAGGTGGGAGGAAATCTGTTAATTAGTACTGCAGTAGCCAGAGTCATAGGTTGAGTCATTCCTTCTAAGAAACCTCACTGTATAGGGGAAAGGCAAGATGATGAAGACAAATGTCAAGGCAAAAGGTTGGGCAAAATTTTTTTCAGGCCCTGGTTTCCAAGTATAAAGGTCTACATCCATTGAATAAACATAAATGGGACTTGTATTATATACAAGGCACCTTCTTCTATGTTCTCAATATTTTTTGACCCTTGAAAAATTGATATGTTGGAATTATAATCCCTGAAGAGGTAGTATTAGAAGGTCGGACCTTGGGAAGTGATTAGGCCATGGGGGTATAGCCCTCATGAATGGGCTAGTGTCCTTATAAAAGAGGTCTGAGAAATACCCTCATCCCCTTTCACCATTTGAGTACACAATGAGAAAGATTTATATATGAACCAAGAAGTGGCTCCCACCAGATAACAACTCTGCTAGAGCCTTAATCTTGGACTTTCTCTTCAGCGGTATGAAAAGTAAATTTCTATAGTTTGTAAGCTACCCAGTTTAAGGTATCTTGTTATAGCAGCCTGAATGTACTAAGACAGCATCTTTATGGCATCTGAGAACAGCATACTCCTAAAGGCTATCTTGCCACTGTAAACTCTTCAACTACATCACCTCTCATATTCCTTTTTCATTCATTCAATTGATATTTGGTAATGTACTATATGCCAAGTATTGTGGTGAGAAATAAATATGCAAAGAGAAAAGAGAGAAAGGCAACAAAGTTTTTGAAGTAGCCTCTTCTATGCTCTTCAATCAAGGACCTACTATGCTGATTACCCTATCTCAAATACTGATAGCCAGGTTTTGATTGTTGCATCATCCAAAAAACTGACTATCTTTGTGATAAAATTTGCTTACATGATCATCAGCTTGATTGAGAATACCATTTTCTTAAAAGTTATACTTTTCCTTTGATTCCATTCTCTGTCCAAATGTCTCACAATACTATTCCCAGAGCAGTCACCTCATTAGTGTAGGGACTTTACAATTGAAGTTCAAAGATATCTAAGAGTTTTCAAAAAGGTATGGTGTCTCTGAAAGCATTCAATTTGAATTAAAATAATTGTATATTTTTTCAAAATACACTAAAATAATAATATGCTGACCTGGAATGAAAATATGACAAATTTTAACATACTGAAATCAATACAATGTTAATTTGTGCTGTCAGGTGTATTAGTTTTTGGTACAGACCTTGATTGATAGCTATTTCTACCACCTCTATTTAATTCAAGTGTCCCCTGAGATTACAAGTTGAGCTATCCAAAACATTGTTTCTATTTGCAAATTATCTGTGTGAATCAGGAATGTCTGCATGTTATGCAACCAAAACCTTATAGAAAAATAAATTAGGCACTGAAACTGAATGTAAGAATACAATGGTCACTCAGAACCCCCTACTTTAAAGGTTTATGAAGACTTCATTCATGTACTGATTACACTCTACAAGTAAATAGTATAAATTTGAACTTAAATTATGCTAACTCATGTTTATATGTTATAGCTCTTTGGAAGATTCTATTTAATTAGAAAGAAAAGTACTATTAAAAATAAAAGTTAGATATACTACAGAGCAATAGTAACAAAAACAGCACGGTACTGGTACCAAAACAGGCGGGTGGACCAATGGTACAGAATAGAGGACACAGAAACCAATCCACAAAACTACAACTATCTTATATTTGATAAAGGGGCTAAAAGCATGCAATGGAGGAAGGATAGCATCTTCAACAAATGGTGCTGGGAAAACTGGAAACCCATATGCAACAAAATGAAACTGAATCCCTTTCTCTCGCCATGCACAAAAGTTAATTCAAAATGGATCAAGGAGCTTGATATCGAATCAGAGACACGCCGTCTGATAGAAGAAAAAGTTGGCTACGATCTACATACTGTGGGGTTGGGCTCCAAATTCCTCAATAGGACACCCATAGCACAAAAGTTAATAACTAGAATCAACAAATGGGACTTACTTAAACTAAAAAGTTTTTTCTCAGCAAAAGAAACAATAAGAGAGGTAAATAAGGAGCCTACATCCTGGGAACAAATCTTTACTCCTCACACTTCAGATAGAGCCCTAATATCCAGAGTATACAAAGAACTCAAAAAATTAGACAATAAGATAACAAATAACCCAATCAACAAATGGGCCAAGGACCTGAACAAACACTTCTCAGAGGAGGACATACAATCAATCAACAAGTACATGAAAAAATGCTCACCATCTCTAGCAGTCAGAGAAATGCAAATCAAAACCACCCTAAGATACCATCTCACTCTAGTAAGATTGGCAGCCATTATGAAGTCAAACAGCAACAAGTGCTGGTGAGGATGTGGGGAAAAGGGTACACTTGTACATTGCTGGTGGGACTGCAAATTGGTGCAGCCAATTTGGAAAGCAGTATGGAGAATTCTTGGAAAGCTGGGAATGGAGCCACCATTTGACCCAGCTATTCCCTTTCTCAGTCTATTCCCTAAAGACCTAAAAAGAGCATGCTACAGGGACACTGCTACATCGATGTTCATAGCAGCACAATTCACAATAGCAAGACTGTGGAACCAACCTAGATGCCCTTCAATAGACGAATGGATAAAAAAAATGTGGCATTTATACACAATGGAGTATTACTCTGCATTAAAAAATGACAAAATCATAGAATTTGCAGGGAAATGGATGGCATTAGAGCAGATTATGCTAAGTGAAGCTAGCCAATCCCTAAAAAACAAATGCCAAATGTCTTCTTTGATATAAGGAGAGTAACTAAGATCAGAGTAGGGACGAAGAGCAGGAGAAGAAGATTAACATTTAACAGGGATGAGAGGTGGGAGGGAAAGGGAGAGAGAAGGGAAGTTGCATGGAAATGGAAGGAGACCCTCAGGGTTATACAGTGGAGGGGGTAGAGAGAGAGGAGGGGAGGGGAGGGGAGAGGTGGGGAGGGGGGAGGGTGGAGGATGGGAAAGGCAGCGGAGCACAACAGACACTAGTATGGCAATATGTAAATCAATGGATGTGTAACTGATGTGATTCTGCAATCTGTGTATGGGGTGAAGGTGGGAGTTCATAACCCACTTGAATCAAAGTGTGGAATATGATATGTCAAGAAATTTGTAATGTTTTGAACAACCAACAATAAAAAATTAAAAAAAAAGAACTATGTAATGTTTTGAACAATCAACAATAAAAAATTAAAAAAAAAGAAAAGAAAAAAAAAAGTATGTAAGACTAGTGGAACCCTTATGGCCCAGAATAAATTAATTTCTAGAGTTCCTGGGGGTAGTAGCACAGGCCTGTAATCCCAGTGGAGTGCATAAACACTTATAAACACTTATAAACAACAAAAAGGAAAAGACAACTAACCCAATATAAAAACAGACAATATATTTGATTGCATAATCCATGAAAGAGAAATCCTAGAAGCCATAATTACATGCGGAATGGTCAACATCACATGTAATCACATGTAAAATAGAAGGAAAGTACCATCACACACCCATCTGCAGGCAAATGCTAAGAAGTTTGACAGGACCAGTATATTGAGAATGTGAACGTCATTGGGTGCTGACTTGCAGCCATGTTAGATGTGTAAATTCAGCTCAATCACTTTACTTAACAATATGAATTTATGTAATAAAATTAAAGATATGCCTGAACTATAAATCCAGTATTTCACCCTTTGTATTTCTCCTCACAGACAAGTACACAGGTACTAATATTTAAGATTATTCATTGAACTATACAACTTGGAAGCATACATAGAAAAAAGAGTGCATCCACTGAAATCAATTCCCCAAGAAGTAAGCTACATGGTACAGCCACTTGGTCTGTTCAGTTGGCTGGATGTCCTTCTCTCCTCAAATGTTGCCTGGAATATAGTAGATTTTCAGTGCATATGTAAGTCATTGAATGATTGAATGAAGCAAAATTACACATATCTATACTGACAATCTCAAAAGCAACATTGAATGAAAAAAGCTAGTTGCAGGATATGTAACTATGAAATAATTTATACAAATTATAAAATGCATAAAATATTGCACATATCTTTTAGAAACAAGTGTGTGTGTGTGTGCACATGCGCACGTACTTCCACAAACATGCAAACATCAAAACATGAGAACAACAAACAATTCCAGAAAGCAAGGATCCCTGAGGCGAGGGAAGGATTTATATCAGAGAACATAGAGGCAAATTTAGTTGTATCTATATTGTTTTATTTTTTAAAGCCAATGATGGAAAATATTAGTAATTTAAAAACCTGAATATTGCACTGAATACTGTGTTGTTAACATATCAATTCCTATCCCTCTCTTTGCATGAACTATTTCATGATAAAATTATTTAATAAGACTACTGAACATACCCATATTAAATTCATGGAGCAACTCAGTAGGAAAATTTGTTTCTTAATAAAGTACAATAATTTATTATACTTTGATTTTCAAAAGCTTAGTAACTTCTTTAATAATGTACTGATTTTTAACTATTCCATTCAAATCCCACCAATTTAAAATATCAGTATAATTTTGTGGTTAGAGAGCAATGAACTATGCATAGAAATGCATTACTGTCCTCTAGAATCTCCTACTGGCTGTGACACTTACATCAGACAGTAATTAATTAATAAGCGCCTATGTACAAATGACTCTGTACTGGCTAGAGTACAAAACTCTTCTCTTCCTATTCCTGCCTTTGAGGAGCTTATGGTTTAAAGGGACTTTAATTGTAGAATAGGCTTTGTAATTCACAAAAGGAAACAGCTACATTAGTCCAAGGCATTTTTTTCTTATGGTTTTGGGACTTGATGTGTGTTCTTTGTTCTGTTGCACTTATAGCTCAATTCTTCTGGATGAAGATGAACTGTTTTTCAATCTTTTCTGCATTCCCAAACACACTGTTCACACTTTGTAAAGAATAAAAAATAATCACAATAAAAAAATAAAAGTTAGAAACCACTGTCCTAAGTAAAGTCTGGACTCTCCAGAAAGTATAATGGAATGAAGTAGTTTAGTAGAATGAATTCAATTATGAATAATAAGCAAACATATGGCCTTCCAGTGAGGAGCCTATACACAAGAGATGCTTGAAAAGAATGGGTATCTGCATGCTCATATTAATCTATCTCTTCAGGAACTAGAAGACCTTTTCATTGACTTCTGAGCCATTGTTAAGTCTCACATTCTTGTTATAAGCACAATACATACTCAGGAACCACAGCAGGAACCAGAACTCAGGAACCATACTTTATATCCATGACAAGTTGAATTTTCTCTTTTCTTGCCATGTCAACAACTATTCCTCCCCTTTGAAGCAATGAATGCTTCTGGAGAACATGAACGACTGATGCTCCTCCACTTATAATGTAGTTACATCCTGATAAACTCATTAAAAGTTGAAAATATTATAAGCAAAAATGCTTTTAATAACCTAACTTATAGAACATCAATCACAGTTTAGCAAAACGGTACACTATGAAGTATTGGTTGCTTCCCCTCATGATCATAAGGCAGACTGGGGGCTGTGGCTCACTGCTGATGCCAGCATCACAAGAGAGGGTCATACTGCATATCACCAGTGTGGGAAAGATTAAAATTCAAAATTTTAAGTATGATTTCTACTGAATATATTGCTTTCATACTACTGTAAAGTTGAAAAATCATCAGTTGAGCCATCTTAATTTCTGTACAAATTGCCCTAGACTGAAAATTCTACATAAGGATGGATAAATACTGAGTAGACTGGAAAGAATGTGGACCAAAGTGCTTTATGCCTGAGAATTGATAACCTATTGCTACACTGTACCCAGTGTCCCTTAATCTGCCCCACTAAAATAAAAGTTCTTCCCACTTCATTACTGGTAGGATCTTCAGCTTTCTTCCTACCTAAGATTAGGCAATTTTGGTACAACTCCTTTCAGCATTGTAACTTTTCAACACTGGCACTTTCTTGTCAATCATGTTCCCTTAACACTCAACCTGGTCAACTGGATCTGGTCTATTTAAATCATCCTTATGTTTCTTTATTCCTATTCCTGACTGGCTTTATTAAGCCCTCTCTTGGTTTCTGCCTCATTTTCTGTTCTAGTTAGGCTTCCCCTTTTCCTTTTCCTGAACTCTCTCAGCAATTACCCTAGACAAGCTCCTTGAGTTCTTATCTCTTGTCCATCACCTCTATCTACCATCTTGAACCATCTACCTTTCAAATGATAACATATACTTTAGTCCATACCATTTCTGGTTGAAAAAGAACAAAAACTGACTTCCACTGTGCTTCATGATCTTCTGGAGGCATGAAGATGATTCCCTTCTTGCAAAAATTGTAAAGTAAAAATATTCAGGTACTTTTTTAAACAGTAATTCAGACTGCCTAAATTC
The DNA here is from genome assembly GCF_047511675.1 of Marmota flaviventris. NCBI lineage: Eukaryota > Metazoa > Chordata > Mammalia > Rodentia > Sciuridae > Marmota > Marmota flaviventris. Next base: position 100,856,137 of record NC_092518.1, read on the forward strand.
TTGATCCTATAAACATATACCAATAAAATTGGAGAAGGCAGGGATAAAAAAAAAACATAGTTAACAATTCGAATGAATCTTTCTGAGCCTGAAGCCCTTCAAACATATGTTATTTTACTGTCAGCTTGCACAGTCAGGTGCCTCCACTTTCTGCTTCCTGTTAACTGCATTTTACTTGGTTTTATGAATTTCTCAAGTTCCTTTTTTACATTAGTTATATTTCTAAAAGTCTAATTATCATTTTTACAAAAATTATTTTTAGTTGCAGTTGGACACAATGCCTTTATTTTATTTATTTTTATGTGGTTCTGAAGATGGAACCCAGGGCCTTGCATGTGGTGGGCAAGCACTCTACCACTGAGCCACTACCCCAGCCCCTAATTATCATTTAAATTACACCTAAAAGCAACTGATTGTGTTCCCTCTGAAAGCATAGATGTAAAAGTGGAATGGGCAGATTCTGGGGAAAATCACATTGGGTGCTTCTCTACCTTTCTCTCTTTTAGATACATTAGTCCAAATGAAATCACATTAAGGTGAACATCAAAGAAATTTTTGAGGGACAAAACAGACAAAAACTTGCAGCCTGAATAATTTTTGTAGAAATGGGAAGGCAAGATGCTTTGGGAAGTGGGTGATGATTTAGGAAAGGTTTCAGATGCAGATGATCTGTATGTAAGCCTCAGCTAAACTGTTCTCATTATTCCCCTCATCATCCTACAGCCCACTAACTTCTCAATGTGCAGTCCACTGCCCAGTCACCTTTGCAGAAGAGGCATCTATAATTGGGGTAACTGTGGTGAAGTAAAAGACTCAATAAATTATACCATATTCATACAATGGAAAACTAAGAAAACATTAAAAAACCAAGGTAGATCCATATATCTTTATGTAAAGAGTATCCAAAAAATTTTGCAAAATGAAAGGGATGAGATCTGTATCTACATCAATATTAATAACTATATCTATGACATGATACAATTTATTATTGAAAACCCACAGGACTACATACAATATGTGAATGTAAAGTCATTAAAAAGGATGTAAATGTAAGGCTGTCATGATACACACTATTAACACTGACTATCTTTGGAAAAGTAAATTAATGGCGATCAAGGGAGATTTCATTTCACATACTTCAAAAAAATTTAACAATGAGTGATTATTATTTATACAACATACGCAAGAAGAACAAAAAAAAAGGAAGGTGATTTCAGAATTATAGAGGTGATCCTGATGAGTCTCACCCTCTAATCTTTGTTCTTCTTATCCACTAACCTGAATTCAAAGTAGCTCACAATTCACAGTCCACCAATTCATTTCTCTAAGGGTAACTAATGTTCCAGGCTCTCACATATACTTTCCTTTTAACCTGGAATACCTTCCTTCTCCATTTACACATAGTAAATTTCTTACCTGAAATTTCTGCTTAGATGTCACTTCCTCTAGAAAGATGCCCCACACTTCACTCTGCACCATCTTCTTCCATTACCCCATCCACCTTACCTATAAGAAACAGCTGAATCAAGAAATAGGTGAGCAGATAATCAGTTGTCTCAGTCATATGCTCAACAAAACGGTAAATGACACTTGTAAGGTGAGTTTTCCCCAAATAACTAGTCTTAAGAGGTACATAGTATCCTCCCAGAAAACCAAGACTTTTGACATCATAGCACCTACCATTTAGAATGGTAACCATCTGCCTGCTTGTCTGTGTGCTTCACTAAAATGAAAATGCTATGATCCTATAAGGGGAAATTATATGTTCATTTTATTATCCATTATAACTAAGAAATAATCCAGTAAATGCATATATATATATATATATATATATATATATATATATATATATATATATGCCGTTATGGATAGAAAGATGTTTCATCCTTTACTCTAGGGACTATAGATTTTCTTAAACATAGGACAGAAAATCAGGAGCAATTAACCAAAATCTGAAGACAAAGCATAGCTTTTGCTGCGTGTACTTAGGGTTCTCTGAAGAAACAAAACCAATATGAGATCCTTGCACACACGTACACACTCCTACATACATATATATGAAATGATTTATTGTAAGGTATTGACATGTGTGATTACAGTGGCTAAACTGTCCCAGTATGCTATCTACAAATTGGATACCCAAAAAATCTGGTTGTGTAGTTCAAAGTCCTGAAAACCAAAGAGCCAAAAAGGTAAATCCCAGTTAAGGTCTGACAGTCTGAGAATAAGGAGCATAGAGAGAAGGAGAAGATCAATGCCCCAACTCAAGCAGTCAAAGTCAATTCTTCATTTGCCTGTTTGTTTTATTAAGGCCCTAAGCAGACAACATGATTCCCTCCACACTGAAGAGGGTCATCTGTATTACTTTCTTCACCAATTCAACTGTTAATATTATCCAGAAACATCCTCACAGATACACCCAATAATAATGTTTAACCAGCTATCTGAACATTTTGTGACCTAGTCTAGTTGACATATAAAATTAATCACAGTGGGGAAAATTAAAAGTGGCCTCTCCCTAATTAGTTAATTCTTTAAGAAGGGCAGAGTTTCTCAACCTTAACAGTATTGACATTTGAGGTTCTATAATTCTTTGTTGTAGGGGGCTGTCATATGCATTCTAGGGTATTTGACAACATCCCTGCCTTCTACCTATTTGATGCTAGTATCACAATTCCCCAATTTATGGAATGCAATAATGTCTCCAGAAGTTGCCAGATGTTGAGTGGGTGGCCAAATTACTGACATAGGATTTTTATGGATACAATAGAGCAAATCTATATAAAATGTAGAACACTTTCATGGTTATACACAACCCCATTTTACAAAGTATTTGGTCCTTAAAAGCAGAACAGACCCAAATGATTAATTATGATTATTCAGTATGTAGCGATTGGACCAGTAGACTTAACTAGATGACACAGGGTTAGTGTATTACCAAACTTTACTAAACATCCACATGTTTGGAATTCAGTTGAAGTTATTCCCAAGTATTGCCAAAGGTTCAGGACATGTTGTCATTTCTCAGTGTTCAGAAGCATTAAAATTGTACCACGTACTCTCTGTGACTGATGTATGAAGGTGAGTTACTTAGCTTGTAAGTGAACCAAATGGACCACCTTAAACACACATAATTTTATTTAAGTGCCTGCATCTTAACATGGCTTTGTTGTTCTCTACTAAAAATGGGTGATCTAATGAGTTTTAGGAATTGGAGTGGGAGAGGAAGAATTAATTTTCTTATAGAAACATTGTACAAAATATGTACAATGTCAGTGAAACCACTATGGAAAATAGAATGAAGATCCTCTAGAAAACTTGGAAGGGAATCACCATTTGACCCAATTATCCCACTCCTCGGTTTATACCCAAAGGACTTAAAATCAGCCTACTATAATAAGGCAGCCACATCAATATTTATGGCAGCTCAATTCAAAATAGCCAAGCTATGGAACCAAACTAGATGTCCTTCAACAGATGAATGGATAAAAAATGTGGTATGTATACACAATGGAATATTGCTCAGACATAAATAAGAATGATATTATGGCATATGTGGTAAATGGATGGAACTGGAGACTATCATGCTAAGTGAAATAAGCTAATCCACCCCCTGCCAAATGAAGGGCTGAATATTCTCTTTGATACATGGATACAAAAAGGGAGGGGAAGGAAGAACAGAAGTTCACTGGATTAGACAAAAGGAAATGAAGGGAAAGGAGAGGGGATGGGTATAAAAAAGGCAGTAGAATAAATCTGACATACTTTCCTATGTTCATATATGAACACACTAATAGTGAAACTCCATATCATGTATAACCACAAGAATGAAATCCTAATTAGAATAAGTTATACTCCATGTATGTATGTCAAAATACATTCTACTGTTATGTATCTCTAAAAAGAACAAATGAAAAAAAAATTTAAAAGATGAAAAAACAAACAAAAAGAAATGTCACAATGAGTATAAAAATGCCAGTTTGCACGCAATGGCAATATAAGTGAAACTGTAAGAGTGTGGTGACTTATAATTTATTTTAAGAGCTTTATTGCTACTTTAGACCAGTAGTTATTAGATTATTAAAGACCCAAATGGTTTTATAAAAATTTACAGTCGTATTTCACCATATTTTATGGAGACATTATATGCTGTAGTGGAATTCATCAATTTGGGAATCTGCAAATATCTCAAGACATAATTCTCAAGAATGTCAAGAATCTACACACAGATACAGTCATCTGATTCTTGACAAAGGTACCTAAAACTTACATTAGAGAAAAGACAGTCTTTTTAACAGATGGTGCTGGGATAGCTGTTTATCCATATGTAGAATGAGACTAAACCTTTATCTCTCACCCTGCACAAAAATCAACTCAAAGTGGATCAAAGACCTAGGAGTTAGGCCAGAAATTATGCAACTCCAATAAGAAAACATTGGGTTAACCCTCCAAAACATAGATATAGGCAATTACTTTCTGAATAGGACCCTCTAAAGTTTAAGAAATAATGCCAAGCGTTAATAAATAGGATGGCATCAAGTTAAAAATCTTCAGCATGTAAAGGAAATAATTCAGAATGTGAAGAGAGAACCTACAGAATAGGAGAAAATCTTTGCTAGCCACTCTACTGGCAGAGGATTAATATCTAGAATAAAAACTATAAAACTTAACATCAAAAAGCCAAATAACTCAATTAATAAATGAGGAAATAAATTAAACAAACATTTCTCAAAAGAAGAAGTAATAACATCCAACAAATATATGAAAAAATGTTCAACACATTAGCAATTAGGGAAATGCAGATCAAAACTCCACCAAGGGCTGGGGTTGTGGCACAGTGGTAGAGTGCTTGCCTAGCACATGTGAGGCAAGGGGTTCATTACCCAGCACCACATAAGAAAAACTAAATAAACAAAATAAATGTGTTGTGTCCATCTACAACTAAAAATATTTTTTTAAAAAATCCAACAATATTTCTTCTCACACCAGTCAGAATAGCAATTATCAAGAATACAAACAATTTTAAGTGCTGGAGAAATGTGAAGAATAAAGAACACTTTCTCACTGTTGGTGGAATTGTAAATTAATATAACCAGTATGGAAATTAGTACAGAGGTTCCTCAAAAGAATAAGGATGAAACCACCATATGACTCAGCTATACTACTCCTCGGTATTTATCTTAAAAAATTAAAATCATCATACTACTTTGACACGTGCATGCCCTTGTTTATAGCAGCACAATTCATAATAGCCTGCCGCAGTCCTGCTGCAGCAAAATAACCGGGGGGTGACGAAGAACTTGTGTAGATTGATACAGCAGGAGTGGAAGCCATTTATTGCAGGACAGGAGCAGTATTTATACATTCCACACAGCTTATCTAATTAGCATAAACTAGATACATCAGTCAACCAATCAGGAATCTCCACACTTAATGGCTCACTTTTGTTACTTCTCAAACTACTCCCTCTGGCATTTTGCCAGGCACCATCCAGACTTGTTTACAGACTCTAACATTTGCTAGGCGCCATCCTGACTTGTTTACAGACTCTAACAATAGCCAAACTAAGGAACCAGCCTAAGTGTCCATCAATGGTTGAATGGATAAAGAAAATATGGTACATACACACACTGGAGTTTTATTCAGCGATAAAGAAAAATGAAATTATGTCATTTACAGGAAAATGGATGAAACTTGAGAACGTTATATTAAGGCAAATAAACTCAGAAGGTCAAGGGTTGTGAGTTTTCTCTCTTATGTGGAAGCTAGAGAATAAAAAGGAAAAGAAAAGTAGGGAACAATAAAATCCTACCATTATGTGCAACTATAATTCATCAATAAAATGTGGAAAAATAAGAATGTTAAGGATCTATTAAAATTTAGGCTACTCAGATATGTCCCTTCCTCTCTGTTTCACAAACCAGAGACTTAACCCAAACTATAACCAGCTGGATGACTCTGTGTCTCCTTAATTCTACTAAGCAAGCCCTCTTCTAGGTAATGAGCTAATGTGTTCTGTATGTGATATTCATATTAAGTAACTCACCAAAACCCAAGCCTGTAGTATACCACCCCTACAGCACACCAAATCCAAACAATGCCCTTGATTGTGAGTGAACTTTTTAGACTTTTTGCCAAATGCCTAGATTCTATAACAAAACATCTTTTCTGAACATTCTTACTTCTTTACTGCGGCTTCCCTTTCCTAAGCATAGATTATTTCCTGGTAAATCTATATTATCCCTCCAGCTAGGAGAAGCCAAACAAAGAGACCTCTTTACTTCCACTCTACCATACCATATTACTTCTCTAAAAAAAGATTCTAAAGTTTTTTTCTTTTTCTTTTATTATTTACCTTTTATTGTTGCATTATAACTATACACAATGGTAGAATTCGTTGTTACATACTTATTCATGCACATAACATAATTTGGTTAATTTCCTTCCCTAGTACCTCCCCTTTCACCGTATCACTGCTTCTACTTTCTACTAAAGACTGACTACTATGAAAATATCCATTTATTTTGGGTAATTTAGACTACATGAGCATGGCCTATATAGTCTAACAGACTTGAGTTTGGATCCGTTTCCACTACTCACTAAATGGGTAAGGCTGATTATCTGACTTCATTCATTTCTAAAATCATCAGAGCCTCATTTCTAAAATAGGAATAATATATCACTATGTTATTATGAGAATTATAATTTAACTTATTGTCTGACCATCCAGATACAAACATTTGGCTTCACTAATTTCCCCCATTTTCCTTATTTTAGTCAATGGCATCCTGTGGCTTATTCCAGAATTCCATCATAAAGTCCCATAGGTTCTGTGATTTATTAGTTCTTATGTATATTTCCATCTCTCCAACAACACTATTACCATTCTACCTTCATAGCTTGCTTAAACTACTGCATTAGCTTTCTAACTATTCTTCCCTCTTTTATCCTCCACATTTTCCACTGATTCTCTTCATAGCTTTCAAATTGATCTTTAAAAATGATTAATCAGATTGTGCCCATTACCTGTTTAAAACCTTCTAATGGCTTCTACTTGAACTCAGGGTACAAATCACATCTGCATCATGGCCTTCAAGGTCCTATAAAATTTATTTGACCCCGGACTACCTCTCTAGCCTAATTTCCTACCATTTCTCTCAATATCCACCATGAACTTTCTATTTCTGCTTTGTAATTGGTGTCCCTGCTTCTACTCTTACCCACCAATAATCCATTCTTCATAAAAAATCCAGAGTAATCTTAGAATTCATAAAAGGGACCTGAACCTTGATGAGTTTTTAAGAGTCTCTGAAATGGGGACAACATTGCACCTGTCCCCTAGGACTTTTGTGAGAATTACACTAATTAATTTACATGTAGTACTTAGAATATTGCTGGTCATATAGTAAGTACTCTATAGCACTATTAAAAGCATTATTATAATATATGTTATATGCATGCATATATATGTATGTTATTATAGCACTATTAAAAGGGGTCCTCCAAAGAGAAAAAAATAGTAACCCAATTTGTATTTGTAGATTACATATAAGACATCAGGAAAACCCAAGATAATCAACAAATATCAACATTCAGAATGGTAACAGGATATAAAATAAATATAAAAATCAGTGATCTATGTATTAAATTTTTATCACTGTGAACAAAGGATCAACTTAAAAGAGGAAAGATTTATTTTGGCTCATGGTTTCAATTCATAATGAGTTGGTTCCAAGGCAGAAATGTGTTAGAAGTGTGTGATGAAGGAAAGATGTCAGTTATGGCAGCTTGGAAGGAGAGAGAAGGAGAAAGAAGGGGAAAGAAGGAGAGAGATAAAGAAATATAAAGAGGTCAGGGACAAGATATAGAACCCAAGGACACATCCTGAGTGATCAATTCCTCCAACTCTGTCCTGCCTGCCTACATTCTTCACTACCTCCCACTAGTTCATTCAGCTATCAATGAATTAATCCACTGATGAGGTCAGAACCCTTGGGATCCAATCCCCAAACTCTACTTCTGGACAATGATACAGTGGGGACCTAGTCTTCAACACACAAGTTTTGGAAAGACATTCCAAATCCCAACCATAGCAATACTATTGTGGGATACCATGTCACCATCATCAAGATCATTACAAAATCAAAACAAGTGTTATTGAGGTTAAGGAGAAATAAGAACTCTGATTTTCTGCTGACAGTGATATAAAATGGTGGAAAACAGTATGATTATTTCAAGAGAAGCAAACAATAAAGCATGGGATATCTATGTGATCCAACAATTCTACTATTAGATACATATCCAAAAGAATATAATTTAGGGACTCAGACATTTTGACACCTATGTTCACAGAAGCATTATTTACAATAACCAAAAGGTGGAAGCAATTCAATATTCAATGATGGTTATATAGATCAACAAAATGTGTTCTATCCATATAAGGGAATATCATTGTGTTAATAAAGAAAAAAAAACTCTGCTATATGCTGCAACCTGAACATTATGCTAAGAGAAATAAAAAGACACATACTGTATGTCTAATGATATTTGTATGAAATATTTAGAGTAGTCCATTTCATGGAGACAGAGGAAGAAATATGGTTACTAGGGGCTATGGGTGTGGGGAAATGGGGCTGATGAATACATTTTGGAGATGGAGTGTATGGTCATAGATCAGCTAATGAATATACTTAATATCCCTGAACTGTATGTTCAAGAATGATTAAGATGATAAATTGTTATATGCATTTACCGCAATAAAAATAAAAGTCATTGCTTTCTTATACATAAATAAAAACAGGAAAATATTTCTGTATCTACTTATGCTAGCTCTAAAACACATCTTGAATTAATTCACTTCTTTCCATTTTCAGTTGGACCCAAGTCACCATCTCTCACAGGGATTTCTCCAGTATATTCTTTCCCAGTCTTTCTACTGCTTGCCTTGACCTCTCCAAGTAATTCTTCACATAGTTGCCAAGATGACATTTTTAAAAGTTCAGTGTAATCATCTTTCTTCTTCATTTAAGACCCTTCAATGGCTTCCCATTGACTTAAATAGTGTAGCAGAATAGTTAGCAAAGTGGGCTCTATGGGGACGTGGACTCCAGTTTTGCAGGCAACGGGGGCCCTGACTACGCCGCCTTCCTCTCTTGGCAGCAGCAGCTGCTGGAAAATGTGGTGTTCCTGACCCTGGCCCTGTTGGAGATCCTGGTGGCCCTGCGGCACATCCTGAGGCAGATGGAGGACGGTAGGGGTGGCCAGGGCAGCCAGCCACAGCAGGTGACCCAGCAGCCAGAGGAAGGCAAGGAGAGCCTGAGCAAGAATCTGCTCTTAGTAGCCCTGTGCCTGACCTTCGGGGAAGAGCTGGGCTTCAAGTTCGCCACCAAGACCGTCATCTACCTGTTCAACTCCTGTCACCTGGTCACCATGATGCATATCTTCTTCCTGGCCTGTCCTCCAAGTCCGGGATCTATCGTGGTTTTCAAGTTACAGATGCACATGTTGAATGGGGCTCTTCTGGCGTTGCTGTTTCCTATGGTAAATACCCAGCTGCTTCCCTTTGAATTGGAGATTTACTACATTCAGCATGTCATGCTCTATTGTGGGTGCCCATCTACCAGCTTTGGAAAGGAGGTACTTACACCCCACAGCCCCTCATCAGATTACGGTGGGCTCTTCTCTCAACTGGCCTCATGTTTTTTTGTCACTTCAGCATTCTACAGATCCTCAGCCTGGTCACCAAAGTGAATTTGAACAACATGCTGTGTCCGGCCATTTCAGACCCATTCTACGGCCCCTGGTATCACATCTGGGCCTCGGGACACCAGACTTTCATGACCATGACCCACGGGAAGCTGGTCATCCTGTTCTCATACATGGCTGGGCCTTTGTGTAAATATCTGCTGGATTTTCTCCGGCTTCCAGCCAAGAAAATAGACTGAAGGTGCTTGTTTTTTTTTTTTCCTCCTCCCCAAGGAAGCAAGTCCTGACTTGACTTGGAGAACATCCAGTTCTTGATGAAATCATGGGAGAGGGTAGTAGGATGTTGGTGTATTTCTTTTTTCCTCCTCTGTCCTATTCTTCAACCACTCTTCCTTCCCCAGCTCCTCCCCCCAGGTTAGCTCCTTGCGCCTGGGGCATGATGTGGGCCTGGATCTTCCCTTCTTCCTCCCCTTGGCTCTGTCTCCCTGCTCTGAGTGGCCTTATGCGGGGAGATGGTAGTCTGGCTCCCTTGCTCTGCTTGTTGGTGCTTTAACAACAGCTGGTTGAAGAGGCAGGGAACAACAAGCATTAATTCTTGCAGTATCACAGTAGTGAGATCAGGTTGTGTTTCATTTCTCCACTGCCAGGGACCTCCATGCTCTTGCTGGGATCCCCCTTTGTCTCCAGCACAGCCCCCACTGGAAGGGGACTCAGGCCTTTTATCTATACCAGCGGCAAGCCCAGAGCCAAGGGATTTCCCACATAGTGGGCAAAATAGAACTGGCCAGATTCTTCCCACTGCTGTCCCATGACTCAAAGCAGGGAGCTGCCCAGCCACTCCCTCTAGGATGCTGCCTGGGGGAGGAGTGGAGGGCACTACCAGCCTTAGGGCAAGATTCCACCAAGGGGCCTATTGAACTGTGGTGATGGTGAGTCCACAGCAAACAGGGTAGAAATATACACAGTGCCAGGCAGGACCCTGTGCAATCTGCCCGTGAGAGCTGAGACCTGACCCACATCCCAATCAGAAGTGAGCACAGGAATTAAGAAATCAATCAATGGAAGTGGTAACTTGAGAAAACTGTGATTTGAATCATTCTCCACATTCATGTTGATAATAGATACCATCCAAATCTCCAGTGCCCCTTCAACTCGTTCTTGTCCTCTCTTTTGGTTTCTGTGTCTCTGTCTCTTAGGCAGCTTCAAGGAAGAGTGAGCTGGAGTTGGGGCTTGGGGTTGTTTTACTTGTTTGTTTTTGGATGCTTGAGTTGGGAGAACCATTGCATCAAGGCCTATCTCTGGAAGGTCCTATAGATCCTTTTCTGGGGTTTGCAGGGTGTGGCCTCACCCTGGTTTGGGAAGCTGAAACTCCAGCCAGTGTTATTTCCCCAGGGCCAGGTTTCTTCAGTACAGCCCGACTCTGCTGAATTGTTCAATGTGGGAAGTATCACAAATTTCCCACCCTGCCCTCTCAAAAGCCCATGTCTAGGTCAAAAGGGAGCTGTCAAAGGATAGGTCCCCAGGGGTTCAAGTGCTCCAAAAGGAGGAGCTTTTGTTGACAGACTTGCACTCAGTTGTGCGTGCACCTCAAGAAGTGGCTGCATGGCTGCTGACACCTTGCTGACTCCTACTAGGGTCAGGTCTGCTTAAGAACAGAAAAGCAAGCTCCTGCAAGCCTCCCCTCCCCTTCACCACTCTAGACATCCTCATTGCTCTGGGCCAGTTCCAGTATTTTAAGCTTTCTCGTATTAGACCTAGATTGTACTTCTGGCAAAGGTGGTCATGATTTTAGCCAATGGACCTCTAGGAGGCAGTGCCATGCAGGAGAATCTCTGAATAAGCTGAGACCCAGGGAAGCAACCCCAGGAGGTACCATCCATCACAAGATGCCTGCTGGCAAGAGCACAGAGAGCAGCAGAGGAGAACATTGAGAGTCCATGAGCCCCTTGTGATCCATAACCTTCATTTCCTGCCATCTTGGAGGCGGGGCCAAGCTTTTCTTAGCGCCTCTCACTGTAGGGTTACTCTCCAGAAGAGGGACCTCTTGAGCAGCTGGATTCACCCTGCCCACCATCAAGCTGCTATATGTAGGAGTGACTAGTGAGGAAATGTGTGAGGTCTTGGTGCCCATTGACCTCTTTAGAGGTTATGAGAGGAGCCCCTGGAGACCTGGCCTGGACTCTCGGATCTATGTCTCAACTGGGGACCAGCCCCAGAATGCCACAGTGGTGTGACAGTAGGCCCACTCTTCCTCCCTCTTTCTGTGGCATGGCACAGATTTCCAGTCATCTCGGGCTTTCCCCACACTGCCCTGGTTACAGCTCAGCACCCCATTTTGGCATGTACTTTCTGGTGCTTGGAAGGAATGAAGAAGTGAAAGCTACTTTCTCCTTATACCTGTTAGGTGAAGGGGAGAAGCATAGAGGCAGGCTGGCTCATGATCATGGAAGTCGAAGGAACAGATAATGGGCCCCATCTACGGGTTCCACAAGGAGTCTTGCCCTCTATTTGGGGTATTGGGGAGCAGTAGGCATCAGAGCTGGTCCGTGTCTCTCCCTTACCTGGGGCCTAGCCCACCTGGAGAGAGGTACCCTGATCAGAGGCAAGACAGCCTGCTTTGGGAGTGGCCCCCATACCTGTCCCACAGCAGACTGACAGCTGTCAGCTCTAGTACAGAAGTGAGGGAGAAGCCACAGTTTGCACACCCAGGGATAGAGGGCGCTGGCTTCCCAGTTCCTCCTCAGGGCTTTCCTGTCCGAGCTGAGGCTGTTCCCCAAGCACCCTGGCCCAGCTTCCAGATGCTGTCTGCCAGTGTGTAAGACTATGTGGAAGTGGCCAGCTGCCTTTCAGACAGCCCCAGGAAGGGAAACCAATGCTCGGTCAGGCCCCCAGGAGGCCTTGGTCAAATATCTGAGCCAAGGAGCACAGTCTGTTGAGCTGGCCAACTTGCGACCTCCACTCTGAATAGCAGAGAGCTGGTCGTGTCTGCTTCAGGTCCTCCCCATAGTGTTTGGTTTTGTACACCAAAGATCTGGCACACCTTGCTCTGCAAGGCAGTGATGTGCTCCTCTGTCAGCCTGTGGTGTTCTGAAGCCAAAAACTCTGCCTCCCCAAACCTCTGTCTCTCTGGGGACTTGGTAGCACTCACAGAAGCTGTGTGCAGGTCCCTCGGGGTAAGCTGGACTGAGGTACTGTACAGTAAAGTGTGCCAGCTGCCCTGCTTAGACTTCTGCATTTATATTGGTATTATTGTAGCAAAGAGAATAAGATAGGCTGATATGTAACTATTTCTGCTGGGACATTGGCAAATGCCTCTGCCCCTCTTACTATTCCCCATCCTTCCTTGTTCCAAGGCTGGGATTGCTGTGCACTGGGCCCACCCCTCCCCCACCCCTCCCACCCCCATGCAGTGCCTCCCTTCAGAACCAGCCTTTGTAACCTCCCTAGATAGCAGCAGGGTGAGCCTCTTTGTCAGGCTGGTTCTTGGGTGCTCTGTGCCCCTCCCCACCACCAGTTTCCTCACCTCTTGGGATGTTTTGTAATGTGTTTCCTCTGTTTTGTAAAACCTTTTGATTGTAATGAAATGATTTCTGCAGTCACCTTTGGAAATAAATTGTCCTTAAGATTTATTAAAATCTTAAGGATTTGAGATTTTAAATCTTAAATGTGTGAAACACACACACATTCACACAAACACACACATACAAACAAATGGTCACTCTAGTCATATATCAAAACTGAACTTAAACAATTCTCTTTATGGAAGACTTTCCTTGGCCTTCTAGATTAGGCTAAATTCTCTTAAAATATGTTCTATAGGATGAAAAATACTGTAGTAAGTTATTTGTAGAATTATTATTATTTTTTACTTAAAGAAACATATTAGACTGTCTCATGGGGCTAGGTCCCGTATTATGCCTTCAAGTCTATATATCCATAATCTGACATTTTTATAATTCCACAGGCACTAAAGAGTATTAAGATATCACAGAAGAAAACAGCCAAATTGTAGTTCAAGATGGGAGTCTGAACACAAGAATTCAAAGGTTATAAATGTATCTATAACAATTAAACCAACATCAGCTATGACTGATCAAAAAAATGAATTCCAATCACAAAGGAACTATTTCTCTGAAGGTAGATTGACAATCATTTTAAGAAAGAGGGCTGGTAGGAACAAGAGAAAAATTGGCTGTCTACTAGACCATTACCATTACCACGGGTAGTAAGGGAAAAGATGCATGAAAGAAGTAAGAAGAGGGAGCTGGCTATGACAAGCAAGTGTGATAGTTGTACCAAATGACAAGTAGATGTACCAAATGACAGCTATGATTTCAATCCCAGATCTCACATTCTTGACTTCTACATCAGTGGTTCTCAATATTCAGTATTTACCAGAATTAGTTAGAAGGCTTGTTAAAATACATATTCCTAGAATCCACCCCAGGGCTTCTCATTAAGTAAGTCTGGGGTAGGGGCTGAGACTCTTCATTTCTAAGTTTTCAGGTAATGTTGATGCTACTGGTCTAGAGACCACATTTTAAGAATGACTGTTTTATTGAATAATTGCCCTTGATCTTATTTTTGCTTCTTTCTGATCTATCAATGGCAGTAAATCCTGACTATCCTTTAAGGCACAGATTAACATACTTTATATATAACCAGAGATATGGAAAATTGTGCCGATACATGTAATAAGAATTGTAATGCATTCTGATGTCATTTTTTTAAAAAAAATCAATAAAAAATTAAAGAAGTTTGTACTAAGAAAAAAAATACAAACTTCTGTATGAAACTCTCTCTGATCTCATGCCCTCTGTTAACAAGAGCTGTGTTGTCTTCTAGAGTTATTAACTCTGGAATACAAAGGAGAAACTGATGCAAGGAGGGCTAGAAGTTTTACAAAGTTATTTTGCAGTGTGTTCTGTTTGTTGCTGTTCTGATGGTTCTAAAAGTGTTGTGATCTGGGTGAGCCGAAAAACAAAGTTATTAATGTTTGATGGTCAGATTGCTTATAACAATACAGCCACACTGTGTTGCAAAGATGACTCCAGAGGATAAATAGCACCTATTTAAAGATAGGAGGCTAGAAGAAATGGTAGATAAAACAACTGGACAAATTGATGTGCAGGGTAAGAGCACAATGGGAATAGTAACTCCTATTGAGGTGATTTTCCTTCCCCAAGGTCAGAAGAGAATGCCCTAATTGAGTAGGCCCAGAGGACAGTATTATAACAAGGAAGAATGGAGGGGAGGGAATATTTAAAAACTTTGACATATGAGATTTGGTTAGAGCCTCAGTACAGGTAATGAGTGACAGAGCTTGGACTTGAACCATGCAGTTAACCATATACCATCATTTTTCAAAGGGTGATCCATGATCCACTATAACCAGAATTACTTGGGGAAATTATTAAATAGTAGATTCCTGGGTCTATCCAAGAGATCTTCTAATTCAATTAATGTAGAGAAGATCCCTAAAAATCTGGATTTTTAATCTTCCTTAATAACTGTGATATAGATGGTGGGTGAAGCACATATTGACAAATAAAACCAATGTCAAGTTCATCTCCTGTGAGGAAAAGGGATATTTAGTTTGCATAAGAAATACTCATGATAAGGAGGGATGGAGAAGGCACTAGAGAAGTGGGTCTGGAGGGGGAAAAAAATCTCAATAGGTTGTGTCTCCCGGAGGAAGATTTTTAAGAATTTTAAAGTCAGAACTCAAAAGAGGAATGGCGTACCTAAGGGATTAGGAGTTTACCATTACTGGAGATGCTACAGCAGAGGTAATAGAGGCACTTTCTGGACTGCTGAAATCAGTATTTCTCAGTATAGATCATAATTTACTTGGATAATAACCTTATAAGGGTGTTTATCTCCAAATCTTTTGAATCAACATCTCTGGGGATAGATTCTGGGAATGCATATTTTTAAAGAGTTCCCTGGGTAATTCTGATATAGTTGAGTCATGATTTACACTTTGAGAAAAAAATTGGTAGGAAGATTAAGTGCATATGCTTTGCATGAAATGAAATTGAGTTTATAGTCTCATGCAGAGCAAAAGCTGGCACTGGGAGTGAATTCAATAAATGGTAAATGATCAGAACAGTCTTAGCACATCCTAGGTCAGTGTTTCTCCCATATAATTTGGTAGTGACAGTGAAGAAGTGGTGGATAGACATTTGTATTTTGTTATCTTCCTAGAGGATTCCAGTGCACTTCAAGTGTTGAAAACCATTTGCACCAATATGTCTATTTCTAAAGTTAAAAGTCCTTGATCCTAGGATCATGTGCCTTGGAATCATCTTGGAATGATTATTAGAAGTGAAGATTGGTGGGTTTTATCCAAGATCTATTATGTCTAAATTTCTGGAAGTAGGACCTGAGAATTTCTATTTTAAATAAGCCCCACCCCAAGTTATTCTTACAAGCACTGAAGTGTTCTCAGATTCCTTTTTGTCTCTTCTCAGAGTTTAAATCTGCATATGGTGCTACAAGGTGAATTCAATAAGTTTCATTGGCCAGTTGATGAGTAGAACTGAAATAGTCAAACTGCACATTTTATCATTATTTAATACAATTATTAAATGAGACTTTCCTTTGCTTTTATTTATAGTAAGCAAAAGGTCTATTAAGAAGTATATATTCAAGAGTAGTAAAATAAATAAAATGAATTTTCTAGTTTTTCTTCTTTAAAATAATCAAAATACTTCTTTAAAAGAGTGACCTGAGGGTTAGGGGTGTGGATATATTTAGTTTTTCAAATTCTTTACTCCTTTAATTGAAAATTGTTCTGGAAATGTTTCAGTGAAAGCAACAGGGACAAAACCACTGGTGACATTTAAGCCACAAGAAAATTTCAAATTTAGCAGATCATCTGTGTGCTACTAAATACATGGATATTTTACATCTATAAATTTTTCACATACATGTTTTAATGTTTTAACACAACATATTTTTTATTAGTTGTTCAAAACATTACAAACCTCTTGACATATCATATTTCATACATTTGATTCAAGCAGATTTAACCTAGCCATCACAAAGTGCTCAAATTCAATATTGCCATAATGGTCCAATTATTTAACTAATGTACTTTCTAAAAATATGTGTTTCAAAGAACATAAATACTGCAAGATTATAAAGAAAGAGACTATCTAAAGATTTTGGAACTATCATTATCATAATTATTTTCTGTCACTGTTTATAATTATAGTCCCACAAATCATTTCTAATATGTTTCTATGGATTTTTAGCATTTTTCAAATACAAATGAACTTTCTCAACAAAACAGTCATGCAGTCATGATTTCAGATTTATATATTCAAGGATCCATCCAATAATCCTACTGTAAATCTCTTTCTCATTCCAGTATAATTTTTGGGAAGACAGGAGTTCCTGTGGCACTGTGGGAGCCTGGTATCAGTGAACAGTTCTATCCCTTTCCACTAACCCTATTTCTTCTTGATCCATAAAGAAGACAAAAAACTTAAAGGAATCATCTCCGCTTCAATCTTGCCTCATCAATATAATGTCCTTACCTCAGTTATGACATCCCAAGAGATATCTTCAGTCACATGCCTGTCCCTGTGTGTCTCTGTAAATGACTGTATTAAGCTTTGAGAAGGAGACACTGGAGAAAAGATGTATCACTATCACCACCAGCAGCAGCAATATGTACAGAGTGCTATACTAGGTATTTAACACATATTACCTATAATCTTCACATCTATACTGTAAGCATAGTAAATGAATCATTACCCTTGTTACAATTGCAGAGAAAAGGGCTCAGAATTATTAAGTAATATATCCAAGGTCAAAATCAGTGACCTTGAAAAAACAGATTTTTTGGTCTGGTTGGCACTATATTCAAACAAATGTTCAGTACAAGCAAACTAGCATGTCATTGAACAGCACTAACTCTGGTGCCAGATTGCCTGAGTTTGAATCCAGGCTCTGTCAATTACTGACTATGTAATCTTAGGCAACTTAACTTTCCCTATCTATAAAATGCAAATGATAATAATCTACCTATCCCACAGAGTTATTGTGAAGATTAAAATAGGTAATATATGGGCTGGGGTTGTGTCTCAGTGGTAGAGCACTCACTTAGCACGTGCAAGGCCCTGGGTTCGATCCTCAGCACCACATAAAAAATAAATAAAGGTATTGTTTCCAGCTACAAATAAAAAAATGAATATTTTTTTAAAAGAGGTAATATATTTAAAATGTGATTTGTAAGGAATAAATGGTAGGTAGTATAAAATGAGTTTAAGTGAAGATGATTAATCTTAGTGATTCACTGGTTGGATGATAAACAGGAAATTAGATCCTTCATATTCAGTCATCATATGTCTGTATTTGGAGAAACTTCAAATCTTCTTATTATTATTATTATTATTTGGTACTGGGGATGGAATCCTGGGTCACTCGACTACTGAGCCACATCAATCCTAGCCCTTTTTTGTATTTTATCTAGAGACAGGGTCTCACTGATCTGCTTAGGACCTCCCTAAGCTGCTGAGGCTAGCTTTGAATTTGGAATTCTCTTGTCTCAGCTTCCCAAGCTACTGGGATTACAAGTGTGTGCCCATGCCTGGCTGAAAGTTCAAATCTTGACTGGAAAGAGCTAGTTATGTTTCACACTCCTAGACAAATACTAGGAGTATTTCCCCAGAAGTTTACTGTTTCCTCTTTTAAATGTGTATCATCAGCACTCCCTTTTAAATGATATTTTTCAAATTTGCTAATTTATAACCTTGATATTCCCCCTCCACTCCTCAGTAAGATCATTTGCAACCAAACCTATTTAATGATTCTTTATGGCTAATAAGCACTTGGATTCCTGTCTTCTGGAAAACTACTTACAGTGTGTTCTGTTTTCTCCATGTGAGAGAATACCATCCTGTAAGAAGTCTTTGAAATATTATTCTTAAGGAGATTCCTAGTTGCTTTTAGAAATTCATAGGGCCTTATCAAGTCTAGAAACAGGACTCTACCTGAAAATACTCAACTCTGAATCGCAGTAAATTTTTTTTTTTGTGAGCAGTAAATGGTAAAGAAGTAGGTGTTAAGAGCTGGGACGTGGCTCATTGGTAAAACACTTGCCTTACATGTGAAAAGCCCTGGGTTTGATCTCAGTTCCAAAAAAGAAAAGTAAAAACAAAAAAAGAAAGAGAAAAAAATAGGTTTTAAAATGTCTATTACCTTATTTTATTTCAATAATTTAAGAAGAGTAAAACTATATTTTACTAATTAGGAACATATGCTTAATAACCCTAAATTATGTTTCTGGAAATACAGTGGGTAGTAAATATTGAACTCGTCTATTAAAGATCTCAAGACATTGAAATTATGAAATAGTTTATCTGTTTTCTATTCCTTTTTTGAAATTCAAAAGATCATTCTCATTTCATACGTATAACAGCTGAAGGCTATGATAGATTTTCTATGGTGGTGAAAGTACTAGTATTATTACTAAGGATTATGTTGAATATTGTACCCAATGTTCCAGTTACTATTGCTGCATAACTTATCACATCAAAAAATACTGGCCAAAACCAAAGACACTCATTTTTTAACTCTCATAGTTTCTGTGGTTCAAGAATTTCAGGAAGGTATCAGTTGAATGGTTCTGGCTTAGAGTCTCCCATGTGTTTGTGGAAGGAAGGTAACTGGAACCAGAATTGTAGGAGCACCAAAACAACAGGATGCAAGCCAGGGATTCCATCACTGCCTATGGTCTCAAGACCTCTCCATGTGGTCTATTTGGTATAGTTTAAGCTTCCTCATGATAGTTCATTGAGGCCTCAAGACAGAGGGATTGCTTGCACACAACTCAGCGTTCCAATCAAGTGAGAGAGAGAGAGAGAGAGAGAGAGAGAGAGAGAGAGAGAGAGATTGAGATTCTATCAGTTCTTAGGACCTAGACACATTTCATCATTCTGCTATATTTATAGCCACTCAGATTTAAGGGGAGGCAACACAGACCCAAGTTCTCCAATGGAAAAATGTCAACTTTGCTTTGTATGAAAATAAAGAGATGGAAGATATCATTGCAGTTATTTTTTGAAAATATAATTAGTTATACTTTGCATTTATAGCTCTTTATATATTATTGATCTATGTGTAATATAAACAAACTATTTTTTTATGTTTTATAAGTAGTTTGTTTTCATAGAAAATACATAATGAATTGGGTATGTACATTTTCCTGCACCCACTCAAGACTTTAGAAAAGCCAGGAAGACATAGCTAAAGAACAAACATACAGTAGTCTCCCCTTATCTGAAGTTTCACTTTTAATATTTCCAGTTAGCTGTGGTCAACTACAGTCCACAAAATTAGATGGAAAATTCCTATAATAAGTAATTTATAAATTTTAAACTTCATATCATACTGAGTATCCTGAAAAAATCTTCTGCTGTCCAACCTGGGATATGAATCATCTTTTTGTCCAGCATATCCATGCTGTATATGATACCAATCCATTAGTAATTTGTAGTCAATTTTGTTATCAGATCAACTGTCACAGTATCACAGTACTTGTGTATTCAAGTAACCTTCACATAGTAGCCAAACCATATGTCACAACACCAACATCATTAGCTTCACTTCATCTCATCACATCATATACACATTTATCATCTCATATATAACAAAAGAGTGAATTGTAGCACAATACAATATTTTTAGAGAGACCACATTCATAAAACTTTTATTATAGTATATTCTAATAATTGTTTTATATTATTATTGCTTGTTAATCTCCTACTGTGCCTAATTTATAAGTTTATTGTGTGTGTGTGTGTGTGTGTGTGTAGTATAAAAAATATATTCAGGGTTTGGTACTATTTAATTTCAAGCATCCACTGGGGGTCTTGCCATATATTCCTCACATATAAGGGGGAACTTCTATGTACAATTTTCCAAACTTACTTGGTTTTGGACGCCTTTTTACATAGCACTGCTGTCAATATTTCTTAAAACAGCATTAGAAAGAATGAAATTTGAAAAATCCTGCTATGGACAAACAGTAGCAATATTATTCAAATATTTACCATTTTAAAATTATGAGTGACCTATTTTAATAATATTGATGTATTTGCTAACATATCTGTAATCAAAACTTACAAGAAATGGCATTTCTTCTGTGCTCCTTTTATTTATAGATAGGTTGCACTGCTTTTATTGAGATTTATTATTGAATGCTGTATTTGCTATTGACAAATGGAATTTTTAATTTAATTTCATATTTTTAGTGTTAATCATGATTTAGCACATGATATTAATTGGCATTACCAGTGAAGAGAAAAAGTGAAGATTCATTGCTAAACATCTAACAAGAAATTACCTTAGTCTGAACATGATTCATTCTATTTCAAAAATGATAGGCATATCCCACGTGATCCAAAACCTTGGGAATTAAAGTTTTATAATAACTTAATCACAGAGTATAGATCACAACACTTAAAAGAAAGCAAATGAATAGATCATTTACTATTTTAGTTCAAGTTTAGCTAGAGAATAATTTAAAATATTTTAATTGATATCTGTAATGTATTTTTGTTCGATTAGAGATTTAAATGAGAGCTGAGAGCAATGGTGACCTTTAAATATCCTATTCATTTTAAGACTGCAGTAGATGATTTTAAACCAATTAATTATAAGCATTATAAGTAAATGAGTTATTAGCATTCATGAATTCTATAACAGCCAATTTGTTCCTGTTCCCAAACCCTTGAAGGGCCTATTTTATAATTTCACAGAGATGTAACCATAGGAACTAAGTGGTTGCCAACATAAACCTTTATAATTAATGAGGGTAAGTTTTCACCTTTTTGAATCATATTGAAATGTATACAGAATCCATGTAATATACCTCAAGGACTACTGTTTTGTTCAAAGTTAAAAAGTTGTCTTACAACTTTCAACTTCCTAGGGTACATTTATTTAAGAAACATTTACAGAGTACTTGCCTTGTGAAAGGTTCTGTGTTAGATACCATGAGAAATAAAATAGTAATTAAACACTCTTGTTACCATCTAGGAGCTTAAAACATAGAAAAGGTACAACATTTATGCAGGTTAACGTGCCATCCCATAGAATATGATAAGTGTTATAAGAGAAACAAACCAAATTGTTTTCTTGTAACAATCACTTTTGCACAACTAGTAGTATATATTAATTTATGATGCCCACTAATTCTTACCCCAGAAAAGACTATAAAAATCCAAATAAATTATGTTTGACATATAGTTCTGGCAATACATGCAAATCTATAAATGGATTAAGACTTTAAGAAAAGTTAATGAATTCTCTTCTGCATTTGTAAATGGTCTAAAATGACAATTTCATCCTTTTCTTCCTCTCTACCTCCCTTTCTCCCTTGCCCCAGTCCCAACTGTACTTTTCTCTTAGGAAATGGATATATCTATAAGCAGATGTAGATCTTAGATTTATACCCATTTATTTACTTACTTATGTCTGTATATGTTTTATTATATAAATATATATGTATCTATATTTGTATGTGATATATATTCATATCCTAAGGGAGGAGTGTTATGGTTTATTTATGAGGTTTACCAGAAAAAGCTCATGTGTTAAGTAATGCAGAAATGTTCAGAGGTGAAATGTCTAGATCATGAGAGTGGTAACTTTGTCAGTGGATTAATTTCAGTGGACTACTGGATGTTAACTATAGGCAGGTGAGATATGGCTAGAGTAAGTAGGTCACTGAAGGTGTGCCTTTTGGAATTATAATTTTTCCCTAGCTCCTTGCACACAAATGCTCACTTTCTCTCTCTGCTTCCTAGCTACCATGAGCTGAGCAGCTTTCCTGTGCCATGCCCTTCCACCATGATATTCTGCCTCACCTTGGGCCCAGAGCAATGTAGATCTTAGATTTATATAGTTTTACACAGATCATGGACTGAACCTCTGAAACTGTGAGTCCAAATTAAACTTTTCCTCCTCAGTGTTAGTGTTTTAAGGTTTTTTTAGTCACAGTAATGAGAAGCTGACTAACACAAGGAGCACACACACACACACACACACATATATACACACACACACACATACATATACACATATACAGAGAGAGATGCTTATGCTTATAAAAATTAATATAAATTTATTTTTAAAGTAAAATATTATATAAACATACATAAATCCTAATTAAAGACTATGGTGTGTATGTATTCATGCTTATATATTTATATATGGGATAGAAGGAAAGAGGGAAGGAGAGGTAGTAAAAAAAAGAGAATAAATTTACTATTTTTCCAGAATCAGATAATTGAATGATGTTCAGTTGGAAGGGCCAGAGAATATTTTTTCACCAAATATTACCACTATTCCTGAAAGATATGATTCCATAATCTAAATAACTGAGCCACAGCTACAGATTGGTAGTTAATGTTTTGATTGATTTAACCATGCTTGTATATATCAATGACTATTTATCCAAACTACTTAATCATGCTGCTATTTTTCTGCCATATAAGTATAGCCTTGGTGTTTGTTCTCTAAATCTCTAGATCTTGGAATTGACCTATAGAGCTTTTAGACCACACAGTCAATATATTGCTATAACAAACTGTGATAATTTTTCCAGGTTGTTTGGAGGACAGAGATAACACATATCATGGACAAGAGATGTACTCTATAGTTAATACAATAGAATTAAATATTTTGAATCAGTTTTAGACCTGACTCTTAATTCTAACTTCCAAGATACACTCTTGGAAAGACAAAATGAATCCAAATAAAGTGCAAATGACACAAGGAAGAATAAAGAACCATATTACATATAATTTGAAATTGAACATTTAATGAGAAAATGCCAATATTTTATACTTAGTTTTTAATATTTTTATTACTGCACTGCATTATTATTATACATAATAGTGGGGTTCATTTTGATATATGCATACATGAATATAACATAATTTTTTTCCAATTCAATCCTAATACTTCCAGTTTCACTCTCCTCTTCCCTCTCCCTGATCATCTTCTTCTCTACTGGTCTTCCATTTATTTACAAAATGCTAATACTATGGAGCTTAAACTTATTCATAGTTAACAAATTTTAGAATTCCTAGAAGCATAAAATAAAAAAATGCATAACTTCATTAAATTCACTAGTAAAAAAATGTACCCAATTCATATCAACCCATTCTTTTTCTGAAGTTTCTAGGGTTAGATGCATGTGGTTTTATTCCTATCACTTTGAAGATGCTATTGGCATGCATTGAAATATAAACATATGTGAGAATGTAGAAGAAAATAGGGAAGAACATGAAAGACACAAGGAACCAGGAGAATATACAATCCCTAAGTAAAAAAGAAAGAACAATTCATGTAACACACAAGTATTAAGTTGGTAATAACTAGGAATAAAGGAGTAGTAGCACTAGAATTCTAAAGAAACTTGTGATAAAATGAAGAAATTCTACCAATTTTCAACCGAATATACTATGTATTTTAATAAGGTCTGAATTTGAGATAGCTTCAAGTTCTAACTTTTGACTATCAAAGTTCCATTTAGCAAGATGTATTTTTCCCTTCTGAAATTCAAGTCTTCTCATTTACTAGATGTCCTTTGTCTTTCTTCTTTACAAGGACTTTTTTTTATGGATCAAGGAAGGAAGATGCTTAAATGTTAATGGTCATGTCTCCCAACACTGCACTAATGTTGCCCCCTTCTATTGATTTAATCAATGCATAAGATTGGAAAAATTCTTTCAGTGGGGTTTGATCTACTCTTTAGCTGAGAGGTAAACTTCTCCTTCTGACAATATCAGTAGCATTCTGTACTCTATGGCACCTGTGCAGGAGTGAGATTACTACCCTTGCAGAAGCTGGGGCTTTTGATGTCCCTTTTTAGGTAGGACTCCAGAAATCAAGTGAATCCCATATGCACAGAAGTCTTTCCTGTCACCCCTTAAACTGAGCCAGAAAACAACTTCCTGAGGTTTGAAAATGCATCTAACTTTACTGTTTTGACATGTGAATAACTCCCTGAAATAATGGAGTACAGTGCTTAACATGATATTGACCTCAGAATGACTAATGTTCACAGAAAACCAAAACTTCAGGTTTCCTTTACCTTCTGATTGCTTCATGTTGAGTTTACAGTGATTTCATTTTCCAGATCAGACTAAATGTAAACACCCAACAGAAGTCACAACCAAGCCCTGAGAATGGATTTCTTACATCAATGGGACTTATTTTAAAAACTGAGCCATTTTTATTCTTAGTTCAAATATACCTCCATAAATAGCCTAAATATACACTAAGAAAATATTCACAATGAAGATATCTAGAAATAAAAGAGGAAAGAAAGGAAATAGAACAAATTCTGAGATTTATTGAAGACTTTGTTAATAATTAAGATGACTTCAAACCATGCTGCAAAGTCTCTATTTAACTAAATTTATTTTTAAAAAGTTTTAGGTTTACAGAATTATTAGAAATAGTACAGTGGTTCTGTATACTTAACACCCAGTTTCTACTTCAACATATTCATTAATAGAGTATACATGTCACAATTAATGAATAAATATGGATAAACTATTATTAACTAAAGTTCATCCTTTATTCAGATTTTCTCACTTTTTACTAGTGTTATCTTTCTGTTCCAGGATCCCCTCATCATATCACATTATGGGCTGGGGCTGTAGCTCAGTGGCAAAGCACTTGCCTAGCACCTGTAAGGTACTGGGTTCAATTACCAGCACCAAATAAAAATAAATAAATAAAAGTATTCTGACCATATACAACAATTTTTACAAAATAAAAAGATATCAAATGACATTGTCATGACTCCTTAGGCTTCTCTTGCCTGAGACCATTTCTCAGACATTACAATCCTTGTTTATGAAGACTGTGACACTTTTGAAGAATATTGATCAGGTGTCTTATATCCTGTCCCTTACTTGGGATTATTCTGATGTTTTCCTTGTTGAGGTCATGAGTTCTTTGTAGGAAGACCATAGAAGCAGAGTGCCATCCCCATTATATCATACAAGGGTGCATGTTATCTGGTATGGCTTATGCCAATGAAATTAACCTTGATCACACTGTTAAGATAGTGTTATGTTTGTTTTGTCTATTGTAAAGTTCCAATTTTCTTCACTTTTAATACTACAGTTTTAGAAAGGAAATCACTGTGCAAAGCCTCCATAACACTCTACTTCCTTAAAGGCAGAATATCTACATAAATGATTTGGAATTATGCAAGGGAGATTTGCCTATTCTCCCCCATATATTTAATTAGTCAATCATTTATTTATATCAGTATGTACTCATGAGATATTTATTTCTATAATCTGTGTTATAAGCCACCACCGGCTTTCCACAAGCCTGTCTCTCCCCCCCACTAGCTTCTTTCCACCTCCCACAATCCTCCTGCTCTTGAGGCCGATTGGCTGGGTCACGTGGGCAGAGCCAAAAAGTCCCCCAATGAGCAGCTCCGTGGTCTGAAAGGGCAGGGAAACAGTCCAATGAGCATCACCGCAGAGGAGCCAATCAGCTAGATGTTGCTGGGGCCGAGGAGCCAATCAGCTAGATGTTGCTGGGGCCGCTGTGAGCCAATCATCAGCCGGCAGCTGGATTGCTGGCAGCTGGAAGTTTGCTGGGGCCCCTTCGGCTGTGGCTCTCAACATCTCCCCCTCTCTGTTTAAACAACAAGCATGTGGCTTAGGGACCGTGCCTGTTAGGCAGTCCAATTCAACATATGGTCCTTACCCGTCATCGGATGAACTGACCTCTAGGCGTCAGCCTCCTGTCTTAGGTTGGTACCACTGCAATTGGATCATACCCGTCACTGACTACCGGTCCAGCATACAGCTATACTTGTGGATAGGCCTTTGCACCAGTGGGGGGGTGAGGTTCTTTGCCTCACCTCTGTTGGCCCCCAAATTTTAGACCATCACTAGTAGAGGAGGATGCAAAATGCCATGACATTAAGCCAATTGAGGGCTCCTTTGAAAAATTGTACCACCGGTGACATCATCAGCAAAAATACCCCAACACTACCACAAGTCGCTGCACCAACAGATAGTTCAAAATGCATACAGGTGAGCTCACAATGTGTCCAGGCAAGTTCTGCAAGCAGTTCAGTGATGGCTATTGTAGAAGCTGTAGATTGGTTTTATCTTTGACTTCACCAGCACTGGGATGAAGATAGGAATTCTGGCAATAATGGCTAAAGAAAAAATTATGTAACATTACAGAAGGCACTAAAAGAAAACAATTTTCTTAACAATTTACATTGTCTTCACCGGCACTGGGATGAAGATAGGAATTCTGGCAATAATGGCTAAAGAAAAAATTATGTAACATTACAGAAGGCACTAAAAGAAAACAATTTTCTTAACAATTTACATTATCTTTAAGAGAATTATTAAATATAATGAAAAGGAAAGGTGAAAGTAAACAAACAGATCTGTTAACCTTCTTTTTTGTTTACATATTAAAACAATCCTCAACAGTTGTTTACCCAATTTAAATTAAACCATATAAATCACGTGAAAAAAAAATATTTGGATCCATATTATCATGAGCGCTCATCATATATGATATATGGACATACGTACATATAACACAAAACACAAGTGTGCACACATAACATAATACATACAACACATAACATTATAGTAAAGGCCTTATAACTTTTTACAGGTGAAATCTCCATTGCAATGTTTAAAAACTCTATAGTCAAAAAATAGAACTGATCAGCAAAACATTAACCTAGGTCTGTATGAGCTCAAAAAACAAAATAGAACTTCATGATATGGCAAAGGGCAATAATAAAATAGATATTGAAAAAAGCATCCTGGTTCTGTTGCAGATGTAAGAATAGCCAAACTGGAGTTTTGGATATCAGTTGTTATGGATTTGAGCCAAATCATCTTCTTTTTGGTCTGTAGAAATCGCTTTAGTTAATCTTTCTGGAATCCAAATCGGCTGCTGTTCTCCCTGTGGAAACACATAAACAGACCCCCGACTCCAGACAATCACTGGGTCAGGACCTTGGTTAATCTCTCTGGAATCCAAATCGGCTGCTGTTCTCCCTGTGGAAACACACAAACAGACCCCCGACTCCAGACAATTACTGGGTCAGGACCTTTCCATTGTCCTGTTAGAATATCCTTCCAAAGTACCTTGGGCTTATGTACATTTTTTGGACACATATGCCTTTCCGCAGCACTAAGTCCTGATGAATCCAAATTTAAAAAGTTTAGAGTAAAAAGGGTTATTTTAAGTTTATCTTTGGGGAATATATACCCCTTCCCAATTCCTTCTTTTTGCTTTAATAAGTACATTTTAATAGTTTGATGAGCTCTTTCAACTATGCCTTGTCCCTGTGGATTGTATGGGATTCCTGTTATATGAGTAATGCCAAATGTTGAGCAAAATTGTTTAAAAGAGGTAGAAGTATATCCAGGGGCATTATCTGTTTTTAACTGTTTTGGAACACCCACAGTGGCAAAATTTTGTAAGCAATGAGCTATAACATCTTTAGTTTTTTCTCCGGCATGAAGGGAGCCCATCAAAAATCCAGAAGAAGTATCAACTGTAACATGCAAATATTTTAATTTTCCAAATTCTGGCAAGTGTGTGACGTCCATCTGCCAAATATGGTTAGGTATCAATCCTCTAGGATTGACTCCAAGATTAACTTGTGGTAAAAAGGTCACACAATTTTGACATTGTTTTATTATTTGTCTAGCTTGTTCCTTAGTTATTTTAAAACGCTTTTGTAAAGTATTAGCATTGACATGGAACTTTTTATGAAAATTTATAGCTTCTTCTAGTGTAGAGAAAATATGTATGTCATGTGTAGTTTTATCTGCTAAATCATTGCCCAAACTAAGGGCTCCAGGCAATCCTGTATGTGCCCTGATATGTCCTATAAAGAATGGATCTTTTCTGTCCCAGATTAGACTTTGTATAGTGGAAAGCAAAGAGAAAACAGTAGAAGAAGGGGAAATCCTACCAGCATCTTCAAGAGATACTATAGCATTAACTACATACTGACTATCAGAAAATAAATTAAATACAGAATCTTTAAACATCACAAAAGCTTGTAAAACTGCATTAAGCTCTACCTTTTGAGCTGATTGTTTGGGTACTAAAAATGTAAAAGTTTGATCAGGGGTAACTACTGCTGCTGTACCATTATTTGACCCATCAGTGAATATATTTGGAGCATTCATGATAGGTGTTTTTCTTGTCATTTTTGGAAAAATTACAGGATGCAATGACCAAAAAGACAATAAAGGATTAGATGGTAAGTGGTTATCAAATGAAACATTAGATTTGCACATGATTATTGCCCAAGTATTTAACTCATTAGCTAACTCATCAATTTGATTCATAGTATATGGAGTAATAATTTTATTGGGAGAAATTCCAAACACTCCCTTTGCTGCTTTTATTCCTTTGAGTATTAATTGTCCTACAGCCTCAGGATACCTAGTAAGAATAGTGTTAGGAGAATAAGATAAATGTATCCATAATAATGGACCTTCTTGCCAAAATACTCCTGTAGGAATATTTTTTGTTGGTAGTACAATAAATAATAAAGGCAAACTTATATCAATTCTATCCAAATGCATATTTTCCATATATGTTTCAATGATTTTTAATGCCTTTCTTGCTTCAGGCGTTAACATTCGGGGTGAATTTGGATCTGATGGACCTTTTAGGATATCAAATAAAGGTCCCAACTCTCCTGTTGGTATACCTAAATAAGGCCTTATCCAATTTATGTCTCCTAATAACTTTTGAAAGTCATTAAGTGATTTGAGTTGATCTACTCGTATTTGAATTTTTGGTGGACGGACCATGGTTGAGGATAATAGAACTCCTAAATAATTAATTGGAAAATTTAATTGTACTTTATCTATTGCTATCTCTAGATTATAATTTTTTAATAAGTTTGTAAGTGTGGCATAACATTCTAGCAATGTGTTTTTATCTTTGTGTGCTAATAATACATCATCCATATAGTGAAATATTTGTAGTTCAGGATTTTGATTTCTAAGTGGCTGGATTGCTTTGTTAACATAAATTTGACACATAGTTGGGCTGTTAGCCATCCCTTGAGGGAGTACTTTCCATTCATATCTCTGATCAGGACCTTCATGATTCAGTGCAGGGATAGTAAATGCAAAACGTGGACTATCCTCAGGATGAATTGGAATTGAAAAAAAAACAATCTTTAATATCTATAACTAAAACATACCAGGTTTTTGGCAAAGCAGACAACTGAGGAATCCCTGATTGAGCAGGTCCCATAATAACCATCTCATTATTAATGGCTCTTAAATCTTCCAATGATCTCCATTTACCAGATTTCTTTTTGATGACAAAAATGGGAGTATTATGGGGAGATACAGAAGGTTGTATATGTCCTTCCGCTAATTGTTGTTTGACCAGGTCATGGGCTGCTTGTATCTTTTCTTTAGTCAGGGGCCACTGAGGAACCCATACTGGTCTTTCTGATTTCCAAGTAATGTTTATTGTCTCAGTGGCCCTTTCTGAAAATCCAACCCATGTCTGTCTGTTCCTTGATCTATTTGTATTGGTGCTGCTATACCTTGTTCTTGTTTTTCTAATCTTTTTCCTTTCCTAAAACCTTGTCTAGTCATAATAGTGGGTGCATTTTGGTTGATGTTATTTGTTAATGTCAAACCTAATTGATCTAGGACATCTCGTCCCCATAAATTTACGGGAAGATGATCCAATACATATGGCTGTATAGTTCCTTCACATCCTTCAGGATCCTTCCAATCTAATACCATTGCACTTCTATGGGGATTAGTCGCCACTCCTAGGCCTCGAAGCGTTTGAGTGGCTTGTTGTAATGGCCAATGTTTTGGCCATTCTTGACGAGAGATGATGCTAAGGTCTGCACCTGTATCCAGTAGCCCATTAAATTCATGTCCTTGAATATTTAGTTTTAGCATGGGGCGAGAATCTAAATTTAAAGAAAGCATAGCCCAATCTACACCTGTGGAACCTAATCCCTTGGAACCTCTTTCTACAGTACGACTGGAAAATTTATCATGTAGGCTGGGTATTATTAGTAACTGTGCTATTCTATCTCCTGGTGAAATTACTGATATACCCTTTGGAGAACTGGCTATAATTTTTATTTCACCTTCATAATCGGGATCAATTACCCCAGGACTTATCATAAGTCCTTTTAGAGTAGAAGAGCTGCGTCCCAATAATAAGCCTACTGTTCCTTTGGGAAGAGGTCCTTTCACCCCTGTGGGAATGATTTGAACTCCCATCTCTGGAGTTAGTACTGCTCTGGCGGAGGCGCAGATGTCCAACCCTGCGCTCCCTCTGGTTTGTCTGATGAGGGATCTGATGGACAATGTGTCCTGGGCACTACCCTGATGGGGTTGCTGGGTTCCTCCAGTGCTCCGTATATTTGTGGTTTTGGGCCCCGGAGCATTGGGCCCCCTTGTCCATTTTTTGGCAATGGAGCCTGATGCCTTTCTCCACAATATCGTGGATAAACACCTGGTCCTTGTTCGTTTTTTGATAATGGAGTACCCTCTATGGTGGTTTGAGAACGGCATTCATTAGCCCAATGTCTCCCTCTACGGCATCGTGGGCAAATACCTGGTATTCTACTCCTTTGATACCTAGTTTTGTTAAACCCTCCTCCAATGGGGCAATTCCTTTTAAAATGTCCTGTTTGTTCACAATTGTAGCATGTTCTTGGCCTGGCATCTAAAGCCTGTTTTACTGCAGCTGCCACAATTTGCCCTTGTTCATTAATGTCTCTGGCATCTAAAGCCTGTTTTACTGCAGCTGCCACGACTTGCTCTTGTTCATTAATGTCTCTACATAATTTAATATATGTGTTTAAATCTTCATGTTTCCATGGTCTAATGATATCTCTGCACCAACGATTCGCTTGCTCATAAGCCAGGTGTTTTAGTAATGGCATTGCTTGTTCTGTATTCCCAAAAACTCTGGTAGCTGTTTGAATAAGCCTATCTACAAATTCAGCATAAGGTTCATTAGCTCCTTGTATTACCTTAGATAATTGACCTTGTAAACCTCCATGTCCTTGTAAAGTCTTTCATGCCTTAATTGCATCTGCAGCAATTTGTGCGTATACGCCAGGATCATATGCAATTTGTTGCTGCTGATCCTCATAAGGTCCCTTTCCTAACAACATATCTAGATTTCTCTGAGGATAACCAGCTGCTGCATTTCGCCTAGCCGTCTCCTTGCAAAATTCCTCATTGGCAACCTTCCATAACAGGTATTGTCCTCCATTTAGCACAGCTTTACACATATTAGCCCAATCTGCTGGCATCATGTTCAAGTTGTTAATGGATTCGACCAAGCTTACAGTGAAGGGTGCTTGAGGACCATAGGTTGTTACAGCCTCTTTTAGCTGCTTCATTGTTTTGAAATTTAAAACTTGGTAAAATCGCTGCCCTCCTGCCTCAAATACAGGGCATGTTAATATTTGAGATCTTGTCTCAGGATCCCAACTATCAACTGCGGGGGTTGGGGACCTCCCAGCATATGGAGGTGGCCTTGTTAGTTGGACACTTACGTCCTCTGGTGATAGAAAGGTGTTAGTAGCAGTCTCCTGTAGAGGTGGTGCTGTTGGTTGGACACTTACACCCTCTGGTGATAGAAAGGTGTTAGTAGCAATCTCCTGTTGTAACTTTCCCCCTGATGGCTTTTTCTGTTTTACACTTTCTTTCTCTGTCTGACTAACTTGAGAGGCCTTCTCTTTTACTTGAATCTTTTCCTCTGTCTGACTAACTTGAGAGACCTTCTTTTTTACTTGAATCTTTTCCTCTGTCTGACTAACTTGAGAGACCTTCTCTTTTACTTGAATCATTATGTCTTCTCCTTCCTCTACCATTGTCTGAACTGAAGGCTTTGGACTAAGCAAACAAGATACGAACGTCCACAATGGCAATGTGCCAACTGGCAGAGTCCCTGGGCTTTTCTTTTCTATTCTTTTTAAATCTTCACCATGATGGTTCCATTGTGATATATTTAACAACTCCTCCATAAAAAGCCATGGGCTACATTTTTGTATTGTATCAACGTATGCCCTGACTGTTCTTGATTTTACTGAGATGCCTCCTTCCTCTAACAATTTACTTAACACTCTTTCAGTTTGTTTTTTACTAATTTCTGATCCCGTATTTCTACTATAATACAACCCAACAAGATGACGCCAAACAAAACCGAGACAGAATGAGATAAAAAGGGAACAACAAAAAGTCATTATAGCCTTTCTATCCTCCTGACATGTGCATCCGTCCTTTCTCCCTATCTGTTCCTCAGACGTAAATAGTTTTTCCTCAGATGTGAGCGGTTTTTCTTCCGTCTCACTCATCTCCAGGGACAGGCAACTTAAAACAAAAGTGAAACAAAATAACAAAAGAAGAATCTTAAAATGGCTACCCATCCTCTCGCCCTGCCCTCAGGGGCGAGCAGTTTCACTTACCCTCAGTCGCTCCCCGTACGGGCCACCAAATGCCGCAGTCTGGCTGGGCACAATCAGAAGCCACTTGTCAAAAGAAACTAACTTTATTTTTAGAACCAAACACGCCAAACAAACCAGCCTCTCGGGAAAAACCCTCAGAGCCTCAACTGCCACCACCGGCTTTCCACAAGCCTGTCTCTCCCCCCCACTAGCTTCTTTCCACCTCCCACAATCCTCCTGCTCTTGAGGCCGATTGGCTGGGTCACGTGGGCAGAGCCAAAAAGTCCCCCAATGAGCAGCTCCGTGGTCTGAAAGGGCAGGGAAACAGTCCAATGAGCATCACCGCAGAGGAGCCAATCAGCTAGATGTTGCTGGGGCCGAGGAGCCAATCAGCTAGATGTTGCTGGGGCCGCTGTGAGCCAATCATCAGCCGGCAGCTGGATTGCTGGCAGCTGGAAGTTTGCTGGGGCCCCTTCGGCTGTGGCTCTCAACAAGTATGTACTCATGAGATATTTATTTCTATAATCTGTGTTATAATCCAATACTACTTTATCTTTTGTTCAAATTGTCTCAGCTTTGACTGTTGGGAGCACTGCTCTACCACTCATCATTGTGCTTTTGTTTTGCTTTGTTTTGAGATGGACTTATTTTCTGGAACTAGAAAATGTTCCAGTACTAATAAATGTATATTTTCTGTCCTACTCGTATAATTAGTCATTTGTCCAAGAATCTGTGATTCCTCTTATTGTAGAATGATATTAGGAAAAAAAATCTTTGTGCTTTTTATGCTTGTTGTGACTAGAATGACATTTATTTTAGACCCTTTTGGCTGACATAACAAGGAAAAATGTTTATGTATACTAACCTATGCATATGTGCATATCTATAAATATTTCTCCATGTATATGTCTTTAACAACGTTAATATAAACATGAGTTCATACTGATATCTCCAACTCTAATCCATTATGCCATGGATATTTCTAGACATCTCCCTATGCTTATCTGTAGCCTCTCCCTTCAAAACAAGAAACATGCCTCCTGACATCTGTCATCCATTTTTAAATACAGTATACACTGTATGTAAGTAAGTAAATGGTTTCATAACTCTGAACCTGTACCCCATGGAAAATAACTTTGCCAAATAGATTACAGTACTTACATGCAGTTTCTCTGACTTTATTCTTACAGAATCTACTCATTTCCAAAGGTATTTAGGCCAGCATCTTATATACCCCACACTTTTGGTGACATTATGTCATATATTTGAAACACAGTTAGATTTTTGTTTCTCATTCTTCACTACCTCCTGGGACCCCTTGTCTTCCTACATGAATTTTTATAAATTTGTGTATGTTAACATTCACAGTGTGCTGTAAAGTTTTACAAGTTTTGACAAGTATCCATCATTGCTATTGAAATAAATTCACTAATTTTTTTCCATAAAATTCCCCTGACTTTATCTACTTTACACCTTCTCTAAATCTTCTCTGATCCATTTTTTTTTTTTTTTTTTGGTGTTACTAGGGATTGAACCCAGGGCTTTGTGCATTTGAGGCAAGCACTCTACCAACTGAGCTGTATCCCCAGCCCCTTCATTGATCTTTTTATTGTCTCTATATTATTACCTTTTACAAAATATCATATGACTCCCTAATTGGAATCAAAGAACATATAGCCTTTTAAGACTGACTTATTTTATTTAAAATGTGCATTTAAGTTCATTTATGGTATGGATGTATCCCAGATTATTTATCCATTTACTTATTGAAGGACATCTTGGTGGCCTCTAGTTTGTGGCAATTATGAATAAAGCCAATATAAACATTTTTACAGGTATGTGTGTGCATAAGTTTTCAAATTAGTGGGGTAAATACATAAGAGTCTGATTGCTGGATTGTACATTAAGACTAAGACTATGTTCAGTTGTGTAAGAAACTCCCAAACTGTCCACTATTTTGCATTCCCACCAGCAATGAATGATAGTCCCCATTATTCTGAATCCATATCAGCAAATGGCATTGTCATTCTTTTCTGTTTTGTTTTCCATTCTAACATGTATGAGTGATGTCTATTTATTTTTTATTTATTTAAATTTTAAATTGTATATGACAACAGGATGCATTACAATTCATATTACACATATAGAGCACAACTTTTCATATCTCTGGTTGTACACAAAGTAGAGTCACATCCTTTGTGTCCAGATGTCTATTTTTTAATTAGGCAAATATCTTAATTGTATTAATTAGAATAAGATATATTCCATGCTTGTATAATTATATCAAAATGGATATACTGCCATGTATAATGAAAAAGAACCAATAAAAATAAATAAAATGATATCAACAACAAAATGAGTGATATATTTTAACTTTACCTCACTGAGAAAATGATTTTCTATTTCTTCTCTATCAGAAATAAATCTATGCTGCTGATCTGGATACATGTAAAACAAAAGAAGGGATAGAATTTTCTTAAAAATTATTTAACAATTTTCCCATAAAAATAATAGCAATGATTTCCCAGATAG
Source organism: Marmota flaviventris (assembly GCF_047511675.1). Classification (NCBI taxonomy): domain Eukaryota; kingdom Metazoa; phylum Chordata; class Mammalia; order Rodentia; family Sciuridae; genus Marmota; species Marmota flaviventris. Next base: position 100,891,868 of record NC_092518.1, read on the forward strand.
TAGGCCTCCTGCAAATGTGAGTAGCTCATTTCTCCTTGGGGTTTTTGTCCAGAGGCATATTGGTGATTTGGGGGAGAAAAAAAAAAAAAACCTTGCCATTCTGTCATTATTATATTCTACCACCACCATGATAAGTACAGGTTAGAAACTTGGATACAAGTTTTCTTTTTCCTTGAGATAAGCTTCACTGAATCAACTCAACTTAGCACACAAAGACTTAATGAGTCACTTCTAAGTGTCCTCTTCACTCCTATCCTTTAATCCCTTGTCAGACACTGAGCAACTGTGACGGTTGTAAATCTCAGAACACAAATTATGAAAGACTATGGAAGCATAAGAAGTTTGTGAAATCCTCTGGATATGAGACATCACATTTGGCAGAGTGGAGTGTTGGTCCAATCTTCCAGGGCCGAATGGACCAATATGAGAGTATTATCAGGGCAATGAAAGTCAAATGGATAAAAGTAAAATCAGCTGAAAGAGGTCAACTGGGGAGAAGACTGTTCTAATCAGAGCCCTAAGGACAGAACAGCAATTCATGTTCCCCTCTCCACCTCCACCAGGAAACTGTAACTTTGTATTACTACTTGTTCTGTGTCTATAATCTATCACTCCAATCCATTTTCACCCTACAAACTACTGATGGTAAAGACATGTCATTTCCTGCTCAAATAATCTTACTAGCTCTCCACTGACTTTAGGAAGGAGAAAGATCTAGGAGATCCAAACCATTCAATACTCTAAAATTACATCACCTATTATTGTCCCTGAATACAATTTTTCTTAATGTAAAATGCACCCTGTTTACCTCTCTATGAGGTCAGGGCTAACTTTAAAGCCAGAAATTCAGACTTTCACCTACCGAAATTGGGGGCTCACCAATATGGAAATAACTTTCCTCAAGGAAAGCCATGACTGTCTGTACATGTGATTTTCTTCTTGACTTAATTATAATAACCTCTCTAGATTCTCACAGACCAAATATTTTGAGGACTGCTTAGGGTGCATCAAATGAATTTGCACCAAATGAGATGATTTGGAAATATTTTGCTCCTGAAATTTGGGATAAGCCCTACACTTTAACTCATCCCCAATATCCTTTTCTTCATTTTATGTTCTGGCCAGATTTTCAAGTCCTTTTCTTGCCAATATTTTGATCTAATAAATCTGGAGGAAAATATATTTTAACAACCTTTCCTGGTACTTCTGACATATAATCAAGTTTAGCTCTCATTGATGTAATGAAACATTCATATTTGGCAGATGAAAAAATTGGTGCCTAAAACACAGGAGTCAAAACTAAACTTTTCTCTCAGTATAGTGCTTTTTTCGCCTTACTAGACCCTGCTACCAGTGGATATATTTAGTGGTATATTCAAAATAATTAACCAGAAAGGAACAGGCACCAGTCAGAGGAGCAAATAACCAATTGAAACAGATGACTGACTAATTCAAATGAACGCAGGCCATGAAAATGTTGTATAGCTCTACTAATATATGATTGGCTAAACATAAGCTCTAAATATGGCTTGAGGAATTAATTTGAATTAATGAATTACAATGATAAGGAACCCAATTTCAGCTCAAAATAAGGAAGATCTTTCTACCAATAAAATGTGTCTGAATGGATTGAATGGACCGCATTAGATAGCAATGAGATCACTATCATTGATAGTATCCAAACTGTATGAGTTCTTGAGAGGTGTCAGGAATGTTACAGAAAGAATATTTATCTGAGTTGGATATTGGAATAGAGAGCTTCTCTAATCTTTTCCAATTGACAATTGCTAAAATAATATACAAATTTTAGCTAATACATTACACGGGTTTTTTTAAACATTTTTCTCCAGAGGTGGAGAAAAATGGCAGTGGATTAAGACTTCCCTGCAATTGTCTTCCTATTGAAACATCTATTTGAATAGCTGACTATTCATGCACAAAACTACTTTCACAAGTGCTAAGGAAACCAGTCCACTGGGGTATAAGACAGGGAAGTAAGAACAGGATGTTGCCTTAAAATTCAGTGCTAAACTTGTGAAAAACAACACTGAACAAATCCCAGAATCCCCTGTTCTTAGGCCTCTATCTGCAGACACTGCCTCTGGAACTATCCTGTGACAGAGACCTGAGGGTTCAGTAGGATAGACTTGTATTTCTAGCCAGCATGATCTCTGGATGGCTACAGGGGTCTCAAGCCACAAGTACATAAAAACCCCAGGTAGGCTCCAGCAGTGTGGACCTTAGTCCTGCCTTCTATATTATGCTTTTCTTGGCTTGCTTTGGAATCCAGATGAGACCCATAATTGCAGTGTTGGTAGCTACAGGACTGCCTACCCCATTCCTCCTGGCAACTCCCAGCAGTAAAACATAGTCACCATCTACATGGAGGAGGAAGAAGTAAGGTGGTACAAGTCAATGCTTTGAAACCAATGGGCATATCTTACACAGTGAGGTCCAGTCCCAGATAGAAACGAATGGCCTCTGTACTCAGACCACTCTCAATGACAGAACTTCTGGCACTATGCTGGTGCCAGGTAGACTGGTGACTCTGCTTGGATGGGCTTATATTCCAGTCAGTTTAACCTCCAGCTGGCCATAGCACAGTATCCAGCTGAATTACAATACAGCAGTAGGTAGGATATAACAGTGTGCCCCTTGTTCCTACTCCACTGCTATACTAGCCACTACAGGTTATGGGCTCCAAGTACAACTCAACACTGTGGCACTGGTAGCCACAGGACTTGCCACCCCAAACCTCTACCAAAACCAGCACAACACAGACAGAATAAATGCTTACTTGGGAAAAGAAGAAGAAAGTAGAATCCCATTTGTTTAACCATAGGCAAGCGACTATGGAACAGATGCCTGGGCCTTCTCTAGCTCTGTAAAGAAGTTTGCAGATATGGATTATGATTTTTTGGTATTCCCTCCATTCATTTTGAAAAAGTCATCAACTGTGGACTTGTGGCAATCTAAGGGTTGAGAAACCCTCTAGTGTTGATACAGTGGCAAGACACTGATTGTGTATTCATAGCACGCCTAGTCTTAGTGTGTGAGCGAGTGCTGAAAAGTAGTAATGATTACAGGCAAGAGAAATAAAAAGCATCCTACTTAGAATTTTTGAAAATGCAGGCAAAAAAAGCTACATTATGAAGCCTGTAATAAATATCTAATCCTTTGATGCACAAACATAATCATATGCCAACAAATACCAAGGACTTTCAGGGAACCATGACCTCAAGTAATGGACAAAATAATGTAGCAAAAAAAAAAAAAAAAAAAAAAACTGACCATGAACTAATTGATACGTACAAATGCTTGGAGAGAGAATCTAATATAACTATTTTAAGAAACCATAAAAAAACTTGAAGAATACCCAGAGAAATTATTCAATAGTCTATTAAAGAAATTGAACAGAGATTGGAATGGTTTTTAAAAACTGAACAGAAATCTTAGAGATGAAAAGAATGCTAAATTAATTAAAAACATCATAGATGGCATCAATGGCATAATAAATCAAACAAAAGGATTAGTGAACTCAAAGAGATATTATTTGAAAATACAGTCAGAGAAGAGTAAAGAAACAAATAATAAAAACAAATGAAGAAAACTTTGTGACAGCATGAAAAGATAATATATTTGAGTTACTAGGGTTTAACAGGGACTTGAGAATGCCAAAAATGTAAACAGCATACTCAAATGAAAAACAAAAAGAATTTCTAAAACCTAGATGAGGATATGAATATCTGGGTATGAGAAGGGCTAAGATTACAAGTCAGATTCAACTCAACCAAGAATATTCCAATACATACTATAATTAGGTTCTCAAGGGTGACACACAGAAAATTCTCAAAGCACAAAAAGAAAAAAAAAACATATAAGGGCATCCTAATTCATTTAGAATGAATTAAATATATACTGACTCAGATAACGAATAGTAAATTGTGAAGAAGCAACTCAATTATATTCAGAGGCTTAAAAGATAAGAGTTAGTTTTTTTTTATTGGTTGTTCAAAACATCACAAAGCTCATGACATATCATCTTTCATACATTTGATTCAAGTGAGTTACGAACTCCCATTTTTACCCCAAATACAAATTGCAGAATCACATCAGTTACACATTCACAATTTTTACATAATGCCATATTAGTGACTGTTGTATTTTGCTGCCTTTCCTATTGTTGATATTATTATTTTGCCTAAAGATTTACTTCACCTCTGAAGATACACATTCACTAAAAGTGAAACATTGGAAAAAGATATTCCATCCAAATGGAGAAACTGAAGAAGACCTTAAAAGGTGGAAAGATCTCATATGTTCTTAGATAGGCAGAATTAATATAATCAAAGTGGTCATGCTATCAAAAGTGCTATACAGATTTAGTGCAATTCCTGTGAAAATTTCAATGATGTTCTTCATAGAAATAGAAAAAGCAATCATGATTTATTTGGAAAACTAAGGGGCTCAGAACAGCCAAAGCAACACTTAGTGAGAAAAGTAAAGCTGGAGGCATTTCAATACCAGTACTTAAATTATACAATAGAGCTATAGTAACAAAAACTGCATGGTATTAGTACAAAAACAGACATGAGGGCAAGGATTGTGGTGAGTGGTAGAGTGCTTGTCTAGCATGTGTGAGGCACTGGGTTCATTCCCTGGCACTACATAAAAAAATAAATAAGGTCCAGGGCTCCAGACCTCAGCATCAAAGTAGATCTCCCAACTACTCGCCCACACAGGACTACTAGGTACCCAAATGAGACCATCAGTGGTGGCAGCAGCACCTGCAAAGAATTTTTGGCTACCTACCCAAGAATAAATCACGACACCCCTCCCATGGAGGGCACCTGGTAGCTGCCCATGAATAGGAACTCTGGCTGTGACCCCTGTGTGAACCCCCATCTACCAATGCAGGGCTCTCCCAGTCACCACCATCTTGGGACTCTGCAGCAGCATACATAGCCCCCCAAGTGCAGGAACCTGCCTGCACCTGGAACTTCATATAGGCTCTAAAGTCAGCTGCAAGTCACAGACACTGCAAGCCACAGAGCTCACTGCTGAACTCATCATCTAACACCATCACCCAGCTCCCCCCACCCAACCTGACACCCCATGGCTGAAAGCAGGAGCCTCCATCTTGGGTCACCTTCATCACCATCTTCTAGGTACCCAGTTTCTAACTCCCCTCTCTCTCCAGCAGCCACTAACCCAGCACAGTGACACCCTGGTTATCTTCACCATCCTGAGGGCGGAGATACCAGCCAACAACAGGCAATCCCACCTATTGGATGAGAAGGGAGGCAGGAAAGATACTGATAACCAACCAAAACAAGCCCTGTGTCTTCCTTCAAGATTTTTTTTCTTTTCTCTGTCTTTTTTCCCCCTCTACCTCTCCTTTCTCCTGCCCTTATATCCACAACATATATAAAACCAAGTACTTTGCATGAATCAGGATTTTGAGGACTGGACATCTGAATACTATATTATGTTATGTTGTACATTCTTTTTATTCTTTTTTATTTTTTATTTATTTTTTCTTTTTTCCCACAAATTTCTGCTATTTTAACTTTTTAAATTATTCTTGATATATATATATATATATATATATATATATATATATATATATATATATATATGTGTGTGTGTGTGTGTGTGTGTATGTGTGTGTGTGTGTTCATTTTATGTACTCTACTGTCTTCCCACTTACTTGTCTATCCAAATTTGCTTTCTTTTCTCCTACTACTAATCTTCCTCTTTAGATTTCTCTTTCACACTTTCTAATGTATAACAACTCCATATCCTCACCTCCTACCTCCTCAGAATATCTTCCTACTCCTCACCCCTGATTCTTTGTGTACTATCAGAAAATGTAAATACCTTTACAAACCTACTGAGTATATTGTAGATAATAATTTATTTCACCATTTCTGAACATTGTTTATATGGGGATCTTATAACATTGTCCTTCACCTTAAAGGAGAGGTATTGGAACCCTATAGGGGCACTAAAAGCCTATATGGTAAAAACAGTAATGCCTAGGATCCACAGAACTAGAAAGAAGACACACAAGCAATACAAAAAGACAAGGGAAGAAAGTGCCCCCAACAAATCAAGATACCACATTATTAGAATCCATGGCCAGCACAGCAGAAGATATGACAGATGAGAAGTTCGGGGTGTACAAGATTAAAATGTTCTGCGAATTAAAGGATGATATAATAAAGCAAATGCAGGCAGAAAAAGATCATTTTGACAAAAAGCAACATAAAAAATACAGGAAGCAAAATATTACTTCAATAGGGAGATAGAGGTTCTAAAAAACTAAACAGGAATCCTTGAAATGAAAGAAACAATAAACCAAATTAAAAGTTCAACTGAAAGCATCACCAACAGATTAATCTACTTGGAAGACAGGACCTCAGACAATGTAGACAAAATAAGTCATCTTGAAAAGATTATAGACTACACAGTGAAAATGGTAAGAAACCATGAGCAGAACATTAAAGAAATATGGAATGGCATAAAAGACCAAATTTAAGAGTTGTTGGGATAATAAGCAATCTATTCAATGAAATAATATCAGAAAATTTTCCAAACATGAAGAATGAATTGGAAAACCAAATTCAAGAGGCTTACAGGATGCCAAATATACAAAATCACAATAGAACCACACCAAGACACATAATAATGAAAATGCATAACATACAGAATAAGGAAAGAATATTAAAAGCCATAAGAAAAAGGAATCAGATTAAAAATAGGAGGAAACCAATTAGGATATGTGCAGATTTTTCAACCCAGAACTTGAAAGCTAGAAGGACCTAAAACAACATATAGCAAGCTCTGAAAGAAAATGGATACCAACCAAGAATCTTATAACCAGAAAAATTAAGCTTTAGATTTGATGATGAAATTAAAACCTTCCATGACAAACAGAAACTAAAAGACTTTACAACTCAAAAGTCTGCACTATAGAACATACTTTGCAAAATATTCCATGAAGAGGAATTGAAAAACAACAATGAAAATCAGCAAAGGGAGGTGTTACACTAAAGGAAAAATGAATCAAAGGAGAAACCAAGTCAAGTTAATTACCAAAAATGGCTGGGAATACAAATCATGCCTTAATAAGGTGAAAGGTGGGGAAAAATCATAACACTCACATGAACTGTGGAAGCAAGCAGAGGTTTCCATCCTCATGTCAAATAAAGTAGACTTTAAGCCAAAGTTAATTGAAAGGAATAAAGAAGAACATTTCCTACTGCTTAAGGGAACAATTCATCAATGAGACATAACAATAATAGATTTATATGCCCCAAACAATGGAGCATCTACATTCATCAAGCATACTCTTTTCAGGTTCAAGAGTCAAATAGACCACAACAAAATAATTCTGGGTGACTTCAACACACCTTTTTCATCATGGGATAGTTCTTCCAAACAAAAGCTGAAACAAAGAAACTATAGAATTCAATAACACAATCAATAACTTAGGCTTAACTCGCATATAGAATATTTCATCATTCAATGAACAAATACACTTTCTTCTCAGCAGAACATGGATCCTTCTCTAAAATTGACCATATATTATGCCAGAAAGCTACTCCTAGCAAAAACAAAAATATAGAGATACTATGCTGCATTCTATCAGATCATAATGGAATGAAATTAGAAATCAATGATTTGAAATTAGAAATCAATAATAAATAAAAGTCAATCCAATATCTGGGGACTAAATAATATGCTACTAAATGATCAAGAGATTGCAGAAGACATCAATGAGGAAATTAAAAATTCTTAGAGGTGAATGAGAACACAGATACAATGTATCAAAATCTCTGGGGCACAATGAAGGCAGTACTAAGAAGAAAGTTCATTGCAGGAGTTCATTCCTTAAAAGAAGAAAAAGTCAACAACTAAATGACCTAACACTACATCTCAAAGCCCTATAAAAAGAAGAACAAATCAAAACCCAAAGCAGTAGAAGACAGGAAATAATTAAAATCATAGCTGAAATCAGTGAATTTGAAACAAAAGAAACAATTGAAAAAATTGACAGAACACTAAGTTGGTTCTTTGAACAAAATAAATAAAATTGATAGACCCTTAGCCATGCTAATGAAGAGAAGGAGAGAGAAAACTCAAATTACTAACATGTTTGATTAGAGGAACTCTAGATAGGGCAAAGGGGAGGGAGGAGTAGGAATGAGGCAAGGGGTACAAAAAAGATGATGGAATAAGATGAACATCATTACCCTAAGTACATGTATGAAGACATGAATTTAACCCCTATCACTCACTTTGCACAAAACTCAATTTGAAGTAGATGAAAGATCTAGATATTAGACTAGAAACCCTACATCTACTAGAATAAAATGTATGCCCAACATTCCATCATGTTCACTTAGGAACCAACTTCCTCAACAATACTCCTAAGGCAGAAAAAAAGTAAAATCAAGAATCAATAAATTAAATGGTATCAAATTAAAAAGCTTCTTCACAGGAAAGGAAGCAATCAAGAGAGTGAAGAGAGAGCCTACAGAATGAGAGAAAATCTTTTCCACCTGTACCTCAGATACAGTGTTAATCTCCAGGATATATAAAGAACTCAAAAAATGTAACACCAAAACCCAAATAACCCAATCAATAAATGGGCAAAAGAACTAGGCACTTCACAGAAAAAGAAAAACAAATGGTCAAATATATGAAAAAGAAGCTCAACTTCTCCAGCAATTAGATAATTGCAAATTAAAGCTACACTGAGATTTCATCTCATACCAGTCATCATGGCAATAATCAAGTTTACAAGTAATAATAAATATAGGTGATAATGTGGAAAAAGGGTACACTCATATATTTCCTATGGGAATGAAAATTGGTGTAACCACTCTGGGAAGCACTATAGAGATTCCTCAAAAAACGTTCAATGGAACCACCATTTGACCCAATTATCCCACTCCTTGTTACATACCAAAAGGGCTTAAAATCAGCATACTACTGTGACACAGACACATTAATGTTTATACCAGCTTAATTCACAATAGCTAAGCAATGGAGCCAACCTAGGTGCCCTTCAACAGATGAATGAATAGGGAAATTGTGGTACATATACACACTGGATTATTACTCAGCCATCAAGAAGAATTAAAGTATGGCATTTGCTGGTAAATGGATGGAACTGGAGACTATCATACTAAGTAAAATAAAACCAGTCCCCAAAAGCCAAAGGTCAAATGCTTTTTTTTATAGGAGGAATCTAATCGAAAATAAGGTGGTAGCAATTTCAAAAAAAGAATAGAAGAAAGATCAATAAAAGAAAATAAAGGGAAGGGAAGAGACATAGAATAAGGAAAGACAGTGGAATGATCTGATCTATCTTTTCTATGTACATATATACATATACTACAGAAAATTTCACTGTTATGTACATCCATAAGACACTAATTAAAAATAAACCATAAGTAAATAGCAGAAAGATTAGTGGAGCGAAGGGAACAGGGGTAGGAGGAGGGGAGGGAAAGGGGAAGTACTGGGTCTAAACTAGAACAAATTATATTCTGTGTTTTATAATAATATCAAAATGAATCATAATGTAATGTATAACTAAAAAGAACCAATAAAAATTTTTAAAAAACATTCAAAATTTCTCATCAAAAAAAGCTCTGGGCCAGACACCTTCACTGCCAAGTTCTACCAAACATTTTTAAAATAATTCTTTTAAATATATATTAAAAAGTGAAAGAGTAGGAAATTCTTCCAAACTCATTCTGTAAGGCCAGCACTTCTGTCATACCCAATCCAGACAGGGAAATGATAAAAAAGGAAAGATATAGGTAAATAATCTTGATAAACATAGATGCAAACAGTCTCAATAAAATGTTATCAAGTTGAATTCAAGGGCACATTAAAATTATCATGTATCATGATCACATGGGATTTATTCCAGAGACATAATAACGCTGCAACATATAAAATCAAAAAATGCAAAATAGCATATCAACAGAATGAAGGAAAAAATCATATGATCACCTCAAGAGATGCAGAAAAAGTGTTTGATAAAAGTCTACATTCCTTCACGATAAAGTCTATGAAAAAAAATTAGTCATCAAGAATGTATTTCGATTGATAAGGGCCATAATATACAAAAGGCCCATAGATGGCATTATAGAGAGTGAGGAAAAGACAACACTTTCTAAGATTTGTAATAAAACAAGTATACCCATTTTTACCACTTTGATTCAATATAGTACTAGAGGTCCTGGACAAAGCAATCAAGCAAATCAAATGAAGTGCATCCAATATGTAAAACAGAAACTCAAATTTTAACTGTTCACAGATGAGATTATTTTACATATAGAAAAACACAAAAGCTCTTAACAAAAAATTAAGTATGTCAATTTATGAAAGATACAGGATACTAAATCAACATACAAAAAACTTACGTATATATGCCAGTAGTGAGTTACCTTAAAAAGAACTCAAGAAAATAATTCAATTTATAATAGCTATAAAAAGTAATAAAATAATGCATTAGTTTTGTGTTACCAAAACAAATTACCTGGGACAGTTATTTTATGAAGAAAAGAGGCCTGTTTAGGTTACATTTGTGTGGAGTGCAAGGCCAAATACCATAATAAACCTCTGGTGAGCACTGACTTTTGGTTGTATCCCCTCATGGCATATAGCAATGGTGGGAGAATGTTTGGGAACAAGCATTTCAAACTAGGAAGCACAAAAGAAAGAGAGACTAGGTTATTGGTTTTTTTGTTTTTGTTTTTGTTTTTGGTTCTTAGCTTTTTGAGTTCTTTATATACCCTAGAGATTAGTGCTCTATCTTATGTGTGAGGGGTAAAGATTTGCTCCCAGGATGTGGGCTGTCTATTCACCTCACAGATTGTTTCTTTTGCTGAGAAAAAATTTTTTAGTTTTATTCCATCCCATTTATTGGTTCTTGATTTTAATTCTTGCGCCACAGGAGTCTTGTTAAGGAAGTTGGGGCCTAATCCCACATAATGAAGATTAGGGCCTACTTTTTTCTCTATTAGACACAGAGTCTCTGGTTTAATTCCTAGGTGCTTGATTCATTTTGAGTTAAATTTTCTGCATGGTGAGAGATAGGGGTTAAATTTCATTTTGTTGCAGTTTTCCCAGCACCATTTATTGAAGAGGCTATCTTTTCTCCAGTGCATGTTTTTGGCACCTTTGTCTAACATAAGATAATTGTAATTTTATGGGTTAGTCTCTATGTCTTCTATTCTGTACCATTGGTCTACCAATCTGTTTTGGTGCCAATACCATGCTGTTTTTGTTACTATTGCTCTGTAGTATAGTTAAGTTCTGGTATAGTGATGCCACCTGCTTCACTCTTCCTACTAAGGATTGATTTAGCTATTTTGGGTCTCTCATTTTTCCAGATTAATTTCATGATTGATTTTTTGCCCCTCACACATCAGATGGAGCACTAATCTCTAGTATATATAAAGAACTCAAAAAGCTAAGCACCAAAAAAACAAATAACCCAATCAACAAATGGGCCAAGGACCTGAACAGACACTTCTCAAAAGAGGATATACAATCAATCAACAAATATATGAAAAAATGGTCAGCATCTCTAGTAAGTATAGAAATACAAATCAAAACTACTCTAAGATATCATCTCACTCCAGTCAGAATGACAGCTATTATGAAGACAAACAACAATAAGTGTTGGTGAGGATGTGGGGAAAAAGGTACACTCATACATTGCTGGTGGGACTGCAAATTGGTGTAACCAATCTGGAAGGTAGTATGGAGATTCCTTAAACAACTTGGAATGAAACTACCACTTGACCCAGCTATCCCTCTCCTTGGACTATACCCAAAGGACTCAAAAACAGCATACTACAGGGACATATCCACATCAATGTTTATAGTAGCACAATTCATAATAGCTAAACTGTGGAGCCAACCTAGATGTCCCTAGATGAATGGATAAAAAAAACACGTGACATATATACACAATGGAATTTTACTCAGCAATAAAAGAGAATAAAATCATGGCATTTGCAGGTAAATGGATGGTGTTGGAGAAGATACTGCTAAGTGAAGTTAGCCAATCCCCCCCAAAAAAAATATGCTTAATGTTTTCTCTGATATAAGGAGGCTGTCTCATAGTAGGGTAGGGAGGGGGATCATGGGAGGAATAGACAAATTCTAGATAGGGCAGAAGGGTGGGAAGGAAAAGGATGGGGCAGGGGATTAGCAATGATGGTGGAATGTGATGGACATCATTATCCAAAGTACATGTATGAAGACTTGAATTGGGTGTCAATATACTTTATATACAACCAGAGATATGAAAAAATTGTGATATATATGTGTAATAAGAATTGTAATGCATTCCACTGTCATTTTTTTAAAAAAAACAATTTAAAAAAAAATAAAAAGAGAGAGGCCAAGCTTGCTCCTTTGTAACAACATTCTCATGAGTACTAACCAGATTTCCACAAAAAGTACCTTATTCCCTTTGAGAATATTCTTTCAATAATCTAAGGACCCCCATTAGTTTCCTCCTTCTAAAGGTTTTTGAGGAGAATCTTCCAAAACATTGATCCTTAAAAGACCATATCACAATCACAGCAAATATATGGGAATAAATTTAACCAAAGAGGCAAAAGATTTTCTACAATGAAAACTAGAACACACTGATTTAAAAAATTGAAGACACATGTGAAAAAGGTAAGACACCCTGTTTCTTTTTTTAGAGAGAGAGAGAGAGAGAGAGAGAGAGAAAGAAAGAAAGAATTTTTTAATATTTATTTTTTAGTTTTCGGCGGACACAACATCTTTGTTTGTATGTGGTGCTGAGGATCGAACCCGGGCCGCAGGCACGCCAAGCAAGCGCGCTACCGCTTGAGCCACATCTTCAGCCCGACACCCTGTTTTTATAGACTGGAAGAATAAATATCATTAAAATGGTCATACTTCCCAGAGTAATCTACAGAGTCAATGCAATCCCTATCAAAATACCAATAAATGACTTTCTTCACAGAACCAGAAAAAGCCGTTCTAAAGTTTGTATGGAATAACAAAACAATTCCAAATAACCAAAGCAATTTTAATCAAAAAGAAAAAGTAGAAGCTTTTATGCTCTCTGAATTCAAATATATTATTAAGCTATAGTAATCAAATTAATGAGGTATTTGCATAAATATAGTCACATAGACAAATGAATCAGAATAGAGTACCTAGATGCAAACCCATATATCTATGTCCAACTAACCTTTTAGCAGCATGCTAAGAAGATACAGTAGGGAAATAATGGTATTCAATAAATGGAGATAAAAAAATAGATATCCACATTTAGCATAATAAAACTAGACTCCTATTTCTCTCCAGTTACAAAAACCAACTCTAAAAGGATTAAAGACCTAATTTTAAGTCCAGAAACTACTGGAAGAAAACACAGGGGAAATGATTCAGTTCATTGGAATAGGCAAGGTTTCTTTTGGATAGGACCCTCAAAGAACTGTTAACAGAAACAAAAATAGACAAATGGGATTTCATCAAAGGAATAAAGTTCTGCATAACAAATGAAACAGTAAACATAGTGAAAGAAAAATCTACAGATTAGGATAAAATATTTGAAAACTATACATTTAATATCCCAGATATATAAGGAACCCAAACAACTCAATAGCAAAACAATAATCATAACAAACAATAACAAATAATCCAGTAAAACCAATAATCCAATAAAAATGGGCAAGAGACTCAAATAGATGTTTCTGAAAAAGTGACATCCAAATGGCCAATAGCTATATGGAAAAAAATATCAACATCATTAATTAGCAAGGAAATGCAAATTAAAATCACAACAAAATATCACCACACACCAGTATGAATGATTATTATCAAAAAGACAAAAGGTAATAAGTACTAGTAGGGATGTAGAGAAAGGGGAACACTTGCACACTGTTGGTAGAAATATAAATTAGTACAGTCATTATGGAAAACAGTATAGAAGTTCCTCAAAAAGTTAAAAATAGAACAATTATATGATCCAGCAATCTCAGTATTTCATATGTACCCAAATGAAATGAATATGACAAACCGACTTCTGCACACCCATGTTTGTTGCACCACTAGGTACAATATCCAAGAAATAGAAAATATAGCATAAATATAGAATAAAGAAAAATATACTATATTTTATACTATATTTTCTAGTACTTACTAAAATATGCTATACATACAATGGAATACTATTCATGCATAAAAAGGATGAAATAAAGTCATTTATGACAATGTGGATGAAAACTGGATATCAGTATGTTTAGTGAAATAAGCCAGAGACAGACAAATACCACATGATCTCACTCATGTTGAATCTAAAAATGTTGATATCATAGAAATTTTGAGAATAGTGATTACTAGAGACTAAATAAGAAAAAGGAAGGGAAGGAAAGGTTTATTGATGGATACTAAGTTATACTTAGATAAGAGCAAATATTTGTGTTATGCTATTGCACAGAACGGTGAATATGGGTAACAACTATGTACTGTCTATTTCAAGAAGCCAAAAGAAAAAGTTTGAATGTTTTCACCATAAATAGATGTTTGAGGCAATAATTATGCTTATCCTAACTTGAACACTATACAATGAATACATGTATCAAAACATCACAAGGTACCACAAGGTACTCCATAAATATGCATGAGTTTAATATATCAATTCTTAAAAATTTTCCTAGGTATCTTAAGCTCTGTGTCTATAGCTAAAGCATATACCTTATTTTGTTTAGTCATGTGTGGTTTCTTACTGAAACCATGACACTTATGCTAGTAAACCAAATTCAATCGTGTATTCATGATGAATTTGATTAAAAAAAATAAAGACATAAGAACAAATAGTATGATCTTACACTTGGTAGATCCATAAAGCTTCACCAGAGGACTGCTAAAGCTAATAAGATTCAATGAAGTAGCAGGATACAAAATCAATAGCTTTCCTATATACCAATGATGTATTTGCTAAAAAAAAAAAAAAAAAAAAAAAACAGGAAAATGATCCATCACATTTACAGTAGCACTTTTACAGGAGAAACAGGGGAGTCATGGAAGACACCCTTGGACTAAAACCACAGTTGAAGGCCTTGATACATGCACTAATTAAACTAGTGGATGGGGGAGATCATGGTATGTACCTGTGTCCCCCTCTAAGTTCACAGGCTAACAAGAACTCCTGGTTTTATTTAGCCCCGTGGATCTTATTTTTCCAAAGCTAATATTTTTTGGAAATTTTGTAGATATTTATTTCTCAATGTTTCAAACTTTGCTCACCCATAGGGAATAATTCTTTGGACAAAGAGAATTATATTTTTCGTAAAAAAATGTAAAGGTTTTCCAGTTAAAGATATGAGATAAATTAAAGAATATCAAGCCACTCAAATATCTCTATTTTAAAACCAATGTGCTATCAGACTTAATAAAAAGTGATTTTCACAAGCCCATAATTTTTAGATCGCCAAAGTTTCTTACAGTGAACATTTGAAATAGAATATAGAGTATAAAGAGGAATGGTCAAATAATCAAAGGACCTAGAGTTTAATCTTGCTTCTATCACTAATCACAGGTAACTTCATGTAAGCTAGGATTCTCCTGGGTGGTTATTTCCAAATCTGTAAGCTTATGTGTTAGACTAGCTGATCTTTATCATCCCTTGTATTGTGTTATTTGTAATGCAAAAAAAATTTAAAAAATATGAGATAAGAAAGGAAATTATGGCATTACTTTTGTATTTGTATTTTTAAATTTTACAAGAACACACCAAAAGTAATCTAATCTAACTAAACTACGCAACCTTTCTGTGCAAGAAAATCCTATTAGAATTTTTATTAATGGTAACTGTCTTATGCAGCTATTCATTTTTATACCCTTTACTATAATATTTACTCATAGACATTTCAGATTAAAACTAATAACTACTTGATTCCTAAAGTTTAAAAAGATGAAAAATTCCATAAAGCATAAAGTTTTCATATATTAGCACCTGTTTTATGGCACTCAACACATTTGTAAAATCCTCTTAGTTTGGGCTGAGGCTGTGGCTCAGTGACAGAATGCTTGCCTTGCATATGTGAGGCACTGAGTTTGATCCTCAGCACCACATAAAAACAAACAAATAAACAAAATAAAGATATTGGGCCCATGTATAACTAAAAAAAAATTTAAATTATCTTAGTTTTAAAATTGAATGTTTTGCTTTCAGAGATACAAACAGGGCTTATCATAAATTCCCCCATATTTAAACCTTTGTAACAAATTTTCCTCATAAGTCTCTGCTTAGTAATAAAGAGATCATGCTTCAGAGTTGGACAAAGCTAGATACATATTGATGCTCCACCAATTTTTAAATTTATGTCCTCAAGCAAGTTACTTTGCATATTTGAGATCAGTTTCCTCATCTTTAAAAGAAGAATAATATTAGTATCTACTTACTAAAGTTCTGAGAATCAAATATTATAATATATGTAAACTTCCTGATACAGTGTCACTAGCAACTGCAGTAGGGAATCAAGGAAGAGCACATCCTAGCAGCTGTGTTATCTCAATGCAAGAAGCTTTGATTTTGTGTGTGTGTGTATGTGTGCGCGCGCGCTCATGCACACACGCTAGGGATTGAACTCAGGGTCACTCCCCAGCCCTATTTTGTATTTAGAGAAAGGGTCTCACTGATTTGTTCAGCATCTCGCTTTTGCTGCGGCAGGCTTTGAACTCATGATTCTCCTGTTTCAGCTTCCCGAACTGCTGGGATTATAGGTGTGCACCACCACACCTGGCAGCTTTGACTTTTTTTGCCCACACATCACAGACAATGATTATAAGCTACCATCATCCTATGGCATAAACCAATGAGATTGTGGCACCTGAGATGGCCAGATAATTTACCATTTATCTTCATCACAACTCAGAAGACAGTAACCAGTCTACTGCTTAGGTGCTATCTTAAATCCTGCACCAAGAAATAACAATAAAACAGACTTTTAAAAAAGGTGACAAGAAGGCACACAAGCAAGCCATTTGAAAATCCAAAGTTAGAATCTAATACAAATGGGAAAGCCAAAAGTTGGAGAAAGCAGCCCATTTCTCTCAATGATCCAGTTTAAAAACCAAAAATAGTATACCTGGTGCTCCATTTTAAATTCACTTCACTAATTATGCCTTTTAAAATTTCTACAGCATAATCATTTTTTGTTTCTGTTTGAAAGACAAATGGCCTTTGGTGCAGTGACACTTGAATGAAATCATATTTAGAAAATGACTGAAAAATCAGTAGTTGAAATACACAGAGTACTTCTAGTTGTTGTTTTATTTTCCATTTGGATGAATGTATATCCATCAAACAAGTAGATAAAGTGACCTAGTTAGTGACAGCTGGTAAATTATAAGGAATATAGATAGTTGATGATAATGTCTAGATGCACTTATGATTTAATCATTATGCCTAACAATTCATGAAATGATAGAATATCAGACTCGTGAACAGTCTTAGACACCATGTGTAATCCAACCTTCTCAATTTTGCAATGAGGAAACTTTACTCATGGTTAGATAAGGAATGGTAGGTATCACAGCTCTAAAATATTAAATTAACTTATAGAGAATAAAACATATTTATTTTTTATGAACTATATGAGATAAATGGGCCAGAAAAAAGCTCTGAGCCTCATTTTATCCAAGAATCAATACATAAAATAATAAAACATTGTATGCAAGAATAAAAAATTCATAATTTGTTTCACTTAAACTAATTCTAGAAATATAATGTGAATGATGTGTCTCAAACTAATTCTAGAAATATAATGTGAATGATGTGTCAGATTTAACCATTGTATCAGTCCCCTTGATATAGTTCATAATATATTCACGTGTAATATTTTTGTTAATAATGTTTATTCATTTGCCTAATTAATTATATGGCTTCTAAACAAAAATGAAAGGTCTTTGTAAGCTATAAGATACAAAACTAGGTTATTATTACCAGTATCATCTTCGCAAATAAGGTTTTGTCTTTTTCTTGTTTTACTTTTCACATTATGTTCTTATAATTGCTTCTTGAAATTTTCTACTGAGCAAATAAAATGCTTTATAGCAATCATGAAATATATTATTTTAATAACCGTTATTATATAAAACTTACATCTCAGAATTAATGCTTGTACCCTAATCATACTCTCTTTATGCTCAAAATATATCTTTGACTGCTTTTCTCTTTGGCCCATATGCATTTATTGCTATAATATATACATAGGTATGACTTGCATTCTTCCCACTTTATTTTCATCCCAAAATAGGAAGAAAAGATTCTGCAAACATCTGGATTTCAATATGTCTATAACTCTTTATTAAGATTATATATTCAAAATACCATTTGCTAAGAATTAGCAACTCACTCATACAGGAATCGAAAGTCAGTTTAACTGGAATCAAAATCCCCATTATTTTCCCCATCCTGCAGGAATTTCTTTCTTCGTACAAGCAAAAAGTAACCATATGAAAACAGTGAGAGGCATGATTTACACTTGTGGTTTTCATCATTTTAGGTTTCAAAAGCAATTTTAAAATTTTTACCTCGTGCTAAAATTCCATTGTGCTGAGAAAATATAATATATTTATTTCATCTTCAACTAATTTCGCCTTTCTTTTGAGTGCTCTACTTGTGAACTGGTGGGGGCAAAAACTTAATGTCTAATACAATTTAAAACTTAGTCTGACATAGAAATTAAATTATTTCTTTAGGTAGCATTCAATTGTTCTTAGTAAAATAGCTAAGTCTTTAATACAGCTTCTGTCTCCTCCCTGTTCCACTTCTAGGGTGAAAGTTTTGTTTTAAGGGGGACAGGGATTTATGTGGCTTCATCAAACAAAGAATGCGGTGAGATTTTTGGGCATTAGGCTCCTGAATCTGGTCACATATTGCTATGTTGTCATTCAGAGCTACATATGTGGCTAATGTACCTCACCTCTCTCTTGGCTTGCTCAGAGTTGGTGCCATTTCTAACTAAGCTAAAGTCACTTTAGTTGGTACACACTGCTTTCTCCTCATTCTCTCTCTATCCTAGACCAATTGCCCAAGGAATCCAGTCTCAGTCTGTGTTGCCTAGTTTTCCTGTTTTGTCTTTGAGGACACTGACAGTGCCACTGGCTCTGAATCAAATATCTGAGCCACTAAGGTAATAATAAAGCTAAATCTCAGGATTTCAGTTTACCCAAGATTAACTGATATGACAGTACCCCAGGTTCTTACAGAGTAACCTGAGAATATATTTCTCTCTAGAATCCTAAAAGAGAAGGGAAGGAGAAGAAAATCCTTTGTCTTCAGAGTTACCTTCACAATTTTAATACAATAATTAGGACGCACAATTTTGGTGCCATTTATTTAGTAAATATCATCATTCTCCTATTCATAATGCCCCAGGGCCAGAAAAATGTAAGCCTTCCCTTCTTCCTCACATATACATAATTCTTTCATAGAACTTCTGTCTGGAGTTGTATTTAACATACCAAAAGAGGAAAAGAGAGAATTTATTTATAAGATAATTTCTTGTTTTGCAAGGGTATGATTTAGCTACAGAATCAGATTTTGAAAGCACAAAGATGAATGTGTTATTTGCTTGTATTATTTTTGTAACATTTTGATTTCCTTATATGTCATCACTCCCCAAAAATACCTGTGAGTGTTCTAGGTCAACTAAGGTGGCAATTCTGTACTGGGACAGGTAAAAGTATATCAATAATTTTTAATATAGAGTATTACAAGTACAGGAAGAAAGAATGACTTTCTTATTACTATAACAGGGAATATAGAAATAGATATACATGTGAATTTTTTAAAAGGTAAGATACTGCTAGTGTGATCCAACTTAACCCCCACACTCTATTCAATACTCCATACAATTGCAAGATCTGACCCTTTAATTTTGCAGATCAACAAAAAGAAAACTAATTCTTAGAGACACCTCCCTACAGTATCAGTTGACATTTAAAAGTGGGAAAAAATAAGTGGAGAGAAAAACTGTATATACTGTACATTTTATCCTACTTCTGTGCTGCCACCATCTCCTCCTTTCTCTCTTCCTCCTCCTCCTTCCTCTAAATGGGGAGGAGGAAAGATTTGAAGGACAAAATTATGCATGCAAATAAATATTAATTTACGTGACAGTTTACCAAATGATTTCTTGAACTTCTAATAAATTATTTCTAAAGCTTCTGGAGGTTGGAATGACAGGTATTTTTTTTTCATACCTTGTTTATTGATGTGTCAAATTTTCCTTTTGCAGGCACACACTAGCTAAATTTAACTGTTTGCGCCCTTAGGCCCTTTCAGAAATGGGCAATGGGACCTTATATGCTAAAGATTAAAATATTGAACTACCAGGTGTTAACCAATTTAGGAAGTTCTAGAATCTTTCATCATTATATGGAAAATAAACTTATTACCTGGATACAGAAAACAGGATGAAGCCAAACAAATAAGCATATTCTGCATTCCATTGTCAAGACTCTACCACAGATGATATAAACCTGGATTCCTGCCTTTACTACTCATGCATTCCATGTCTCTATTTTTTTGTGCCTCTGAACTAGCTGAGTTGAATGGAGTCAGCATTGAAATGAACAGCATTTGCAGAGGACTCATGGGATCTTGCAAGTGATCCAAGTTTCAGGGAAAAAGCAAAGAACACACAAAGAAGATGGCATCTGGCCCTGGGAATCTTGTAGTCTTGGTTATGAAAGACAGAACGATAGTCAAGAAATTATGGTTCCCAGATGCAAGGGTTTTTTGTAAGGTTATTGTGTACCACAATAATGGGTCAATGAGCAATTAGGACAAAGCTTAGGAAAATTGAGCAACAACCTCAACAAAGTAAAAATGTACTACTTCTTTGTCCAGGCAATATTTTGTTTAGGTGGCATAAATATTAATTGATAAAGGAAAAACTGAGAGCATTTAGTAAAAACATATAATAGTATTATTTTATTCCAGTGACATGGGAAACAATCAAAAGAAGTAAGAATTATAAAAATTAGGTAGTACTAGTCAATCTGATTAGATCAATACAATCTAGTTTTGGAAAACACATTTTTCAGATTTAGAACCTAAATCTATTGACCAATAAATAAACTGGAAGTTGGAAATATGACCATTTTTATAAATTAATTATATCACTTAAAAATTCTTTTGCTCTTAACTTCAGTTTTTTCAATATATAAATTATGTGGCTAGAATAAATTATTGTTTCAAAACTAAATTACTTATTTTGGAATTTTAGATTTATCTAATAATTACAGAGATAATGCAGAAGGTTCCCACATATCCCTTAACCAGTTTCCCCTAACATTAACATCATATTACAAGGGTACATTTCTCAAAACAAAACAAAAAAAAACACATTGGAAATTTACTAGAAGCTAAACTCCAGACTTTATTCAAATTCAACAGTTTACCCACCACTTCTGTCCTCTTTCTGTTCTAGTACCCAACCCATAATGATTTTTTTTTTTTTTTTGTAGTACTAGGGATTTAACACAAGGTCTTAGACATGGTAGGCAGGTGTTCTACCACTGAGGTCCATCCCTAGCCCTTTTAATTTTTTTTTGAGACATATTCTTACTAAGTTTCTGAGACTGGCCTCAAACTAGCAAGCTTCCTGACTTAGCCTTCTGAGAAGCTGGGATAACAGGCATGCACCACAATGCCTGGCTCCAATACATAATGTTTTAGTCATCATGTCTCCTTAGTGTTCTCTGATCTGTGACAGTTTCACAGTCTTTCCTTGTGTTTTATGACATTGATAATTTTGAGGCATACTGGTCAGATGTTTCTTAGAATGTGCCTCAGTTGGAGTTTATCTCATTTTTTCTTGTTATTAGACTCATGGGGTTTTGTTAAGGGCACTACAGAAGTGAAGTGCCTTTATCATCACATCATATCAGGAAGAATATAATATCTATATGATTTGTCACTAGTACATTAATCTTGGTCACTTGGTTAGAGTTGTATTAGTTTTCTATGGCTGACACAACAAATTGCCAACATTCAATGGCTTTTAACAACAGAAACTTATTATCATGCAGTACAGAAGTACAGAAGTCTGATACAGGTTTCACTGTCTAAAACCAAGATGTTGGCAGTGCTATGTTCCTTTCTAAAGTATTAGAAAAGAATTCTTTTCATTACTTTTTCCAGTTTTTAGAGACCATTTGCATTCATGGCTCATTGCTTTAGTCTTTTATTAACAAATCCAGCAACTACAGTTTGAGTTCCCACATCATATCACCTTGTTATTCATATCTCTTTCTGATTCAATCTCTTCCTTTGCCTTCCTCTTTCCTATTTATGAACTCTTGTGGTTGGTTATATTTGACTCATCCAGATAACCCTAAACAAATTCCTGTTTTAAAATCAGATGATTCATAACTTTAAGTCCATTTACAACCTCAATTTCCCTTTACCATATAAATTTATATTCAGATACTAAGAATTCAAATGTGTACATCTTGGGAGGGGAGTGTTGTTCTGCCAATGATAGGTAGAGTTGGCCAGATTTCTCCACTGGAAAGATATTAATTTTATCTGTTCATATTCTCTTCTTTGGAAGTGACTAATGAAGTCTATACTCAAGTGGCGAGAGGTGAGACAAAGTTTTACTTCCTATAACTGGCCTACACACACAGAGAGAGAGTTTGAAATTGTTATGTAAGGAAGATCTATCTCTTCCCCCTCCCCATTTATGTATTTTTTATCAGTGTTGACTGTTGTAAATTTATTTCATAACTTGGATTATGATGCAAAACTATGCAATTCATTGCTCAGATGATGAACTCTTCCCTTTAATTTTATTGTTTAAGTAACCAAAATTAGACACAGTTTTTATGTGTAAAATAAATTTTATTTTTAAAAATGATCAATGTAGAAATGTGTACAGTAAAAGCCCAAAGGCTCTTCACCCCTTCTCATATTTCCAGGAGATAACAATTATCATTTTATGTGTATATTTTAGACATTTTCTAAACATATCATCATTTGGATGCATTATACACCATATACAAACAGAGAATGATATCTTTTCACTTTATGTAGGATTGTGCTTCACATATTATGCAACTTTCTTTTTTCATATAGCAATGTATCTCAGAAATCATTAGAAGCCATTTCATTTACATGTATTCCTACTTCATTCATTTTAATGGCTACACAGAATCCCCTTAGTATGTATGTACTTAATTTAATCTACTTTTCATGTACTGTTCAGCAACTTCCAAGTTTTCCCTATTGCAAACAATGTTGCAAGAAACATTCTGGTATATTTTATACAATGTACTAATATTTCTATTGATTTAAAAATTTTCAGGTTCTTTGTAGTTCTAATTCTTTGTTTCCTCAGTACTTCCAGAGGGATAAAACCAGAATGGTTATTAAAGTATAATTTTCAAAGACTTACACATGACTCTGGCATAAGAAAAATAAGATGAGTCAAAAATTTTATTCAATTTAGTAATGAAGGAAGTAGTAAGCTGATGAGACCAGTAGTTCAGGTTACAATTTGAAAAAATACACACACACACACACACACACACACACACACACACACATATATATATATATATATATATATATATATATATATACAATTAAAAAATATATATATATATACAATTAAATATATATATATATATATATATATATATATATATATATGCTTACATATATGTATATAGGAGTGTGTGTGTATATCACACAGATGTGCCCACATGTACATATTTAAGTATGCTTAAGTGAATTTTCTGTAATTGCAAAATTGGTTAATGTCTTATGAAGCATTAAAATGTAGGATTTGGGGTCATCTTTTTCACAGGGAAGCAATCATTACCAGAAAAATAATGCATTTGTGTCCATAGGCAGGAATAATTTTCATTGGTATCAGTTTTAAATATCTACTAGCTTCACAAAGATGAATAATATCAAGTTAATTAATGGTGCCTGGTGCCTACGCTATGGACTCAAATGAACCCAGAGAGTCCACAAGATAACTCCTAGTACTCCTCTGTAATCACACACAGTAATTCCTTTTCCCTATCATCAAGTCTCAGACAATTATTCCTATTGCTGGACATGGAATATTGAGCGACAGAGACATCATAATTATACGGGGAAATATGAAACATTATTCAATCATTCTTACTTGCATTGACAGAAAATTTCCCCTAGATTTCCATGAAATTAGCAACACCATCTTTGCTCTTTACACAGTTGTCACCTTATGTATTTAAGTTACAGGTATGAGTGAGGACTAGTTTTTCTCTTAAGAATGTTGCTTGCAGTTAGGGCATAAAATGACTAGCAAGAAAGAAGTTAGATGTGAATTGTCTTCTGTCATAAACAGGATTCTTTTTCCTGTGAAAGTGTAGCATGAACAGAATTTTTGTATGAACTATGACAGATAGCAAATGAGATCAGAACTTATTTATAATAGTTTGTCAGATTATAAAATAACCTCAGGTATAACACACATAACATTTTAAAACACAATTTTATATAACATGACTTTAAAACAGATATAAATTATAAAATACCTATTATGAATCCACAAGAACAAAAGCACTACACATACATTATTAGCTCATTTAATTTACTTAATAATCAAATGGAGGGGGTGAAGTATTTGTTACAGATGAGGATGAACAGGAGTGACAAATTGATATTATTGTTAATGGTCACACAACTTGGCAGTTTCAAAATTGATTAGAATCTTAATTTCTTGACAACTAGTCCAGTATTCATTTTACTACTTTTTACTATCACTTGGAAGCTATTATTTTAAAAAAATTATATATTATGAAAAGATTATTCAGCACTCTTCACATAAAATCATAAGACTATTTAAGCTTCTTCTTCACTGTATCTAATATATCAAAAATATTTGAGTACCTAATATGGACAAGGCACTGTATTTACACTGCATGTAATACTGAAAGATATAGAAAATGTCATTTTCTTTCAAGAAACTCCAAATCTAGTTGTACATATAATACTCACTACTTTAACAAATGCTTATTGAGTACCAAAATTTTGTTGGGCACTATTCTAGGCACTGAAATCTATTGAAGTTTTTGTTGCAGGTATAAAAGTCAAGATCACAAATTTAGTAAGGGCTAGTGGGTAATAAATGTAAGTGAGATAGGCCTGGTGAAAGTGTCACAGACAATGACAGAAGAATGCATGTTATATGTAGAATACATGGTATTTCATTCTAGCTGTTTGTTATATGGGAAGGCAGATTTGAAGCAACCAGTTCTTCAGTTTTCTAGACAAGCAGGAGATCTGTATTTTTATGCAAAACACTGGAAACTCAGCTTATTTTAAAAAATATAGAGTGAGCCAAACATCCGTACACCAAATTTGGTTCATTCACTGCTAACCTGTGAACACTGCATTAAAAGAGATACCATAAATATATAAGAAAGATCAGTAGTGTAGAAGCTTGAGAGGTAGAGAAGACGGATGGGAAAAGGGAGGCAATGCAGAATGAATTCTTTAGAAAATCATGTTATGTGTATATATAAGTATACCACAGGGAATTTCACCTGGTATAAGTAAAAAGAACCAATCAAATGTAAATAAATAGATGAGTGAAAGGAAGTCTAGCAGAGTAGAGGAAAGAGAATCAGGGAGGGGAAGAAGGATAAAAGGGAAGGTGGGAATATAAACTAAAATTGAATTCCATGAGTGTATGAGTTTGTTGGGATGAACCCAACATCTATGTATAACTATAAAGCTCTAATAAAAAATAAAGATAATAGTCAATTGAAGTTCAGAGACAATGAAACTATTACCAAGAAAAAGAGAGTAACTTTAGGGTGTGGTAGACTTCACAAAGAAGATGGGTACTGAGGAGAGTTTAGGAGACTGAAGTACAGAATGTGGGAGTTCTGGCTTCATAGCACGTCATGTTCATATGTTCTTGTGTTTCCTTGTTATTTGAAATCACATGAATCAGTGATTCTATAGCTGCAATGACATTAGTATAGTAGAACACAAGAAGTGATAATCTTATTGCCCTCTACCAGGGACACAGACCAAAATTTGGGGTAGGTTTGCAATAAGAGGCCTCCTAGAAATGTGACAATAACATTAATGGAGCATACCTGATACAGTCAGCCAGAATAGAAAAAGAATTGTAAATCATAAGAGATTGACATGTATAGCTGGAGGGAGACATTAGAAATATAAATTGACTCATGCCACGCCCTTGTACCATAACTTCCATCACTCACTATACTCCAACTAAAATGAGTTTCCTGGGGCTGGGGTTGTAGCTCAGTGGTACAGTGTTTGCCTAGTACATGTGAGGCCCTGGGTTCAATTCTCAGCATAACATA
This sequence comes from Marmota flaviventris, assembly GCF_047511675.1. Classification (NCBI taxonomy): domain Eukaryota; kingdom Metazoa; phylum Chordata; class Mammalia; order Rodentia; family Sciuridae; genus Marmota; species Marmota flaviventris. Next base: position 100,918,295 of record NC_092518.1, read on the forward strand.
AAAATAAATAAAAAATAAAATAAAATAAAGGTATAAAATGAGCTTCCTTTTATTCTTTATGTTTCTTAAACAAATAACTTTTTATTTGTTTGCATCAAAGCTTGTTAACACTTTATAAGAAAAATGTACAAAGAATAATGTTGCAGTTATGGGTTATATTTAAATCAAAGACATTCATTAATAAGGAATATTTGAATGTGACTATTCCAGAAATTTCTCTAAACCATCAGATCAAAATAACTGTCTCTGTGCATTACCTTACTTTAGAAGGTAATGACATACACTTGAATTAAACTCAAAAATTTTCAAAAGAAGTGACTTTTAAAAAATTATGTTTTTTATTCAAACATAAACAATTTTAATAGAACTTTTCTTTCCAGAAACAATAATAAAGGAAAGAAGGCATTTTGTAAAATGTGTTCCTGAATAAGTCACAGTAAAAAATAAATGTAGAACTGGGGATATAGCTCAGTGGTAGAGCACTTGACTAGCATATATAAAGCTCTGGGTTCCATCTCCAGCACTGCACAAAAACAAAACAAAAAACCTACCAGCAGTATATGAAAAAGCCTATTTCTCTACAGACAGAACAGCAAAATAAAATATTACACTTTTAAAAAGTAAAATAAAATAATTGTATACTTAACTTCTGTCTCCTCAAAACAAAGGCTACTTTCTGGTTGCACAGCATTGATAACAAGGTAAAGAACAACCTATACGCAAATTCAGGAAGGGGGTTTCCAAAAGAAAACTCAAGCAGTTGAACATTGAAACCTCAGAAGAGTTTGGGAGAGCCTGACCAAAACACCTGAATTCTATTTTTAATAACTGATAAAAAGGTGAATTGGCTCCTCCCAAGTAGCTGTGCGTCTGGGGCCTGGCCCAGTCTGGTGCCCAACTGTTATGTTCCCAAGCAAATCCTGTTGCATATACTTCAGGAGAGATCATTTTCCTTTAGAGGTTCAGTGTCCAAGGAGTTCTTTGTAAAAATGAGGTGCTAACTCTGTAGGGTATTTTAAGGCCTAGAGTCAAACTATTTTTTTAATACAACTTAGCTGAGTACACGTGTCAATGGCCTATATTTAGTTTGTTCTGATTTGTTACAAACCATTTGTAGATCTAGGACCACAGACCTTAGCCACATCAGCACAACAACTTCTAAAGTCCATCCTAACTCACGATTCATATTCTTTGCCTGGAAATATTTCCTTGTATATAACAATAATACCTACACATAAAACAATTCATTGGTATAACTTATATGGTCACAAAATACTAACAATCTGCTACAGACCAAGCAAATGTTTTTAACCATAATTTCCATACATCAAATTCACAGCTAGAATCCCCTAGATAAAAAAACACAGTACAAATAACAAATATATATATATACACACACACACACACACACACACACACAAATACACATACTCACACACATACACACACACTTCTCACACAGCTCTACTTGGGGGAAACTCCATTTATTGAGTGCAATTTCACTAAGTGCTGCTCCAGGTATTTTGTTTAGAAGATATAGCACAGTAAGGCACAGTTGTTTATTGGATGAGCAGAAAAGAAACATATGCTTATGACAACCAAAACGTTTTGAGGTGTTTCAAGTTGTATATAATGAACCTGCAGAAATGTTTCAGTATTGTCAAGATGCAAAATTTGTATCTGAAATGTGATACCTAACCAGTTGCAAAAATATGTACAGAAGCCATCTCTTGAGGTCAAACCTGTTACCCAGATAATGCAAGAAAGTTCCAGGATATATAGCTTGTTGGTCTTATTCCATATTACCACATTTTCCAATCGTGTGTGAACATCACAAAAGATTCCTACTTCTCTGCTAGTTTGGTATTGAGGTTTTGCTCATACTCATCCTGAAATTTATCTTCACATTCTTTTCAGAGCCTCTCATAGAGACAGGGAAAAATGACACTCTCAAGAAAAAGAATGGATCTTCTCACAAAGCAGAGTGACCTCTTTTCATTCTTTGTAATTGCTAAATATTTGGTTCCCTTTGCCAAGGACATGCTTCACCATGATTTGTTTGATGGGCTGGTTGGTTTAATAACTGGTTTCAAGTGTTAGCTTAAAAGTCACTTCAGAGAGCTCTTACTGACCGTAATATCTCAGATATTTTGCTGCTTATTCTCTTCCTGGTTCCAGGAGGGCAAGTACTATGTGTACCTTGCTCACTGTCAAATCTCCAGCACATACTAGAGTGCATAGCACAGAGAAGATACACAATAAATTGTTAAATAAAGATATGACTATGAATAAATGAGGTCTGAACATTTCTTCACATATCTGAAGGCATGTTAGGAGGAAGGTGGAACAGTTCCTGATGTATGGACCCATACAGAGTACATGGGTGCTGTTCTAGAAAAAATATATGAGGAGGTTAAGGGAAAGCAAAGTAATGGGTAGAAGAATGACTGGGAAAATAATTTTTGGGCTCAGATCTTGTTAACCACACATAATTATACATCTTCTCTTATAAATGGAATAGATATTTTCCAAATGCAGATAAAATGATGAGAGATAACTTTATCATTGCTCTCATGTTCCATGAAAACAAGCATTAATTATAGTAAGATATTAAACATATGTGTTAAAAGCAACATTTTATTAATATTACCATAATTGGGTGCAATTATGCCCAACAAATACTTTGTCAATTCCATCCTCAAGAAAATGTAACAAATGCCTCCCACCTAATACATCTCCCCACAAACCTCAGTCCCGCCTTCATCTAGAAGATAATGAGCCAGCCAACCAAAACACAAAAATCTCAGTGAATTCAAGGAATAAATATTCTGCCTCTAGGGCTAGGGTTGTGGCTCAGTGGAAGCGCACTTGCCTGGCACATGTGAGACACTGGGTTCGATCCTCAGCACCACATAAAAATAAATAAATAAATAAAGGTATTGTGTTCATCTACAATGAAAAAAAAGGTTGTGCCTCTATATTTTAACACAGATGACAAAAAAGGAGAAAGAAAATCTCAGAAGATTATGAAGCAAGATTATGAAGATACTAAAAACTGTTGGCAGAGTGATGCAAGAAGACAATGAGTAGACAATATTTTATAAGACTGAAGGTGAAAATTGAAGCATCTGAATGCCCCAAATGATCAGCATTCTGTAAGTGCTCAAACAGATTAAATTTGCAGACCACAACCAAGCAGGAGTGAAAGAAAGACTAGAAGGGTAGGATATACTGAAGAGTAGTTTGAATAATTTAATATACCCTAATTCTGTCTTCAATGCAATCTTCTTTGAGGTACTTCCAGGTCAGACAGCTAAATAAATGATAGAACATTTGCAGCATATAACCCAGATGTTAGACACTTTTAATAAGATAACTCATTTTGCCCTTTATTCATTGACTTTGTTAATTTTATTAGAGCCATGGGCCTAATACAAACAGTAAAGTCTTAATTAGCCTAATGAGGAAAAACTATAAACTAGAAAAGTTCAATAGACCAAAAGTACATTTGAGTTTTGAACTTCAGGTACTTCAAATGCTAAGGATTCATGGAAACTATTGATGTATAATGTCACTCTTAATGTCATATTTCTGAACTTTGACTGTATGAGATGGCCCAAAGATATATACAAAGAAGAATAAAAGAACAAAGGTATTTAAGGAGAAGGAACAAACAGAAGAATCACATCATCTGGGTGATCTGAAAAAAAAAATCAATCAATAAGTGATTAATGAGAGTTTAGTTTGTGAATAGATTGTTCCCAAAGAAGCCCATAAAGGAAATGGAGTCCCAGTTCCCCATTCATAGGGTAGACCACACTGGGTTAGTGTATTTATGATGACTTAATACTGACTCAGCAGATGTGATGAGTTGGCTACAGAATTGTGCTCAAAAGGCTGAAATCATGGATATGATTTCCCACTTACCCATATGGCCCATTCATTCATATATAAGACTCTGAATGAACATTTGAGTATAGCAAAAATGGCATGAGACCTAGAATTAGAAGACTTGTATTTCAGTTGAAATTCTGACATTTATTCATTTTAAGTGATTTGACACTGAACAAGTGACTAAAAGTTCTAAGCCTCATAAAATGGTGATTGTCACAGCTTCTCTGTTGCCTTAAGGGCTATTGTGAGATGATGGATGTCAAAGATTCTATAAACAGCCAAATGCCACCAGCACATAGAAAATCTCTCTTACAAATGACAATTCTGGTCCATTTCCACAGGGTCTACCATGTTGGGCCTTAGGCAGGATACAGGTTAGAGACTAGGCTGAAAGAGCTAAAGCAATGGCAAGAAACAAGATAAAGAGAAGAGCTTGCTCTTATGTCCATGAAGCACACAAAACCTGATTATAAAGAGATTTTTTGCAGAAGCATGAATTCTAGGAGACTGTTTCCTATATGAACAATCCTTCCTTCTGTGATTTTTATTCCCATTCCCTCCCATCTCCATCACCTTACTCTGTCATTCATTCCTTTCTCCATTATCTTCTCTCCCTCCTCCTTTGTTGGTTCCTTTACTGAGCCTCATAAATATACTTTAGTAACTCTCCAACAGCTTTGGAACAAAACCCAAATTTCATGACACAAAAAAAATCTTTCCATGACCTGGCTCTGTCTTCCTATTTTGTAGTTATTTTCTTTGCCACTATCTTTAAAACTGATTTTTGGTATTCTTCACAGATCATGCTCTTTCTAAGCTTTTTTGCCTCATGCTATCTATTCTGCTTACTATGATCTTCACGTTCATTCATTATAGTCAGTTAAATCCTACTCTTCAAATCTAATATTTCTCCTTCCAACCCACCTTTCTTGACACCTTAATACCAGGTTAATTGTCCTTCCTCTGTAACACACTCATCTTCTATCTTTGCAAATGCCACATTGTAGTATATTAATAATTACTTATTTGTGTGTTTTATCTTCAATATTATAGGTTCCTCAGGAATTTGGACTTACCCAGTTAATCACAACAGATCCAGTACACAGCAAATACATTTATTGGGTAAACAAAGTTATTTAAAGTCAGCAAAGCATTGTAAAGGATAAGGAATTCTCCATCAGTCAGTGACAGATCGGTGAATGAATTCAAATTTATGTCTTTGTCTTCACGTACAACTGAAATAAGCTACGCCAAGGAAATGGAAATTTTGATTGGGATGGAAATTTATAGTTAGGCAATTTGAAGACATGGAACATTTTTGGTCTTAGAGAAGGCCTAAGCAAAGCACCACAATAAAAGGCACTGCTCAGAACCAGGAGAAACAATCAAGGCCTGATGACTTCGGGTATGAGTATATCAGAGGCCAATTTAGCCCTGAAGACTGCACAGATCTGAGTTTTAATAGCCAGGGCAATTGTCTGTGGAACAGAAACTGATACAGAACCCCATAAGACAGGACAGCAAAAACACTCTCCCTCTCATTATTATTATTTTTTGTTACAGAATGCTCAGCCTGGGTCTGGAAGTGGCAGTACTAGTGTGAGCATCCAAAAATGTAGAAAAGGGCAACAATGAAAGAGAACAATTCAGTCCTCCTATGAGAACATTCCTCCTGCTCTCAGTGCATTTTAAAGAGATAGCATTGCATGGCTTATAACATCCCATAATTACCACTAGGAAGCAACTCCCAAGTCTTTAAAGAGTGTCAAAGCTACCATTTTCATACACGGTACATACTTCCTTTCATTTTAGCATGGTAAGAGACAGAGGAAAAAATGTGTTTATTTGGCTATTAGTTATCCAGATATTCAATTCCGCTGACTGATACAGACAGCTGCTATAGCAGCCCCAGGACATGCCTCCTGAGCTGAAGTAGAGTGTGTCATTCAAAACTATCATTAACAAATGTAACAAAAATTACAATATGAGCTGCAGCCGTTTAATGAAAACATTGCTGGTAATTAGACTTTTCACTTGTTTATCTGAGACTCTTGCCTCCACTCCAGGTCGCTTATAACATTACAGGCCATAGGTTAAATTATAACTTTTTATAAGCTATGTTATTTAGAAAAGGCCAGATCAACTCAAGCCAACTCACTAATCAGTGGTTACTTTCAAGTGATTGGAAAGCCAGGTGTAGTGGTGCAGGCCTGTAATCCCAGCAGCTTGGGAGGCTAAGGAAGGAGGATTGCAAGTTAAAGGCTAGCCTCAGCAATTTATCAAAGTCCTAAGCTACTTAGGGAGATCCTGTACCTAAAGAAAATGTAAAAAGGGGTGGGGATGTGGTTAAGCTCTTAGGTTCAATGCCCAGTACCTAAAAAAAAAAAAAAAAAAAAAAGGATTGGCAAGGCAAGAACAAAAATATAAAAACATTAAGTTGCCAGTGACCCTGAATATACTAAAGAATACATTCATAATAATGAATTTGTGAATTTCTGATTAATCATCTATGATAATAATAAATAGATATTATTCATCAAGTTTTACTATATACCAGTAGTATACATTGTGCCATCAATTCCCCACAACAACTTTGGAAGATATGATTATCACCTCCATTTCATATATGGGTAAACTGGGCATTGGAATGATTAGAAGAATTGTTCTTTATTACATAAAAATAGCAAGCACACAGGAGATCCAGGATTTGAAGCTAAGTTAGTAGAATTCCAAAGCCTTTGCTATTAAGCATGATCAGCAATGTCTTATGTATACTTTTCCATACTTGTCCAAATTTTTGAAAGTACTTGCATGTTATTTTGTAATACTCTTTAAATATCATTTAAAATGTGTGAAACACTTAGGATTTCAATTCAATTTAACTCCAAAAAGTTTTGTTACGTTCTTTTTACAACATAAAAACTTAATGTTATGAGGAAAGACACTCTAGTTCCTACCCCCAATGGAAAATAATCTGCACAATTTGCACTATAAAGCACTACAGAATGGTTTGATAGGAAAGTGTAAACACTAGTAAGGAAAGCACTAAACAAGGAGAGATTACTTTTAGATGGGTAAGGAATGAGACAATGCTTTTAAAAGGACATAGCATACAAGCAGAACATTAAAAGATACAGAGGATTTATTTTTCCCTTTATTTTTCATTGATTTTATTGATCCTTTTTAGCTATGACAATAAAGTTTATTTTAACAGTTTTAGAAGTGTGGAATATAATTTGTTCTAATTCAGTTCCCACTATTTCCCCTACCTTCCTTCCTCCTACTCACTATTCCTTTCCCTCTACACCATTGATCTTTCTGTTATTTACTTATAATTTTTTAAAAGTAGTATCTTGAGGTGGGGATGTGTCTCAAGAGGTAACGCGCTCGCCTGGCATGCGTGGGCACTGGGTTCGATCCTCAGCACCACATAAAAAATAAAAATAAAGATGTTTTGTCCACCGAAAACTGAAAAATAAATATTAAAAAATTCTCTCTCTCTCTCTTAAAATAAATAGTATCTTGTGGATGATGGTGAGATACACTGTGCTATATTCATATATGTACACAGGAAAGTTAGGTCAATTTCATCCCACTGTCTTTTCCTATCCCATATCTCCTCTTGTCTACTCTATTGATCTTTCTTCTATTCCTTTTTTTTAATCCTCCCACCTTATTTTGGATTAGCTTCCACATATCAGAGAAAACATTTGACCTTCGGCTTTGGGGGACTGATTTATTTCACTTAGCATGATAGAAGTAAAAATAGCTAGTGGTTGAAAATGTAAAAGTTCAGGAAAATGTAAAGGGTACAGAAAATGACATATGAAGGACTGCTGTTAACATTTTGGAGTATTTCCTTAGGACTTTATACCTTGATAATCATTTTCCTTTAGAGAGTTGAGATCCTATTATATATATTGCATCCTTCTTCTTCAGTAATATCATAGCCTAAGCATGTTCCCATGCTTTTTCAACACCAGACTGTTTCTCTTCTCTCAGCCTTTGCTTAAATAGCAAAGCAGCTCTCATTTCAGGAGCTCTCAAAGTGGGGCTTAGGGGACCTCTGTGGATAGGAAAGCCCCTTTTAGTGGATCCACAAGTCAAAATCATATGTTAAGTTTCCATTTAATGTAAAAAGGAGTTCCAAATTTTTAACGTCATAGAATATGAAAAGTTCATTGATGCAGTTTCAGATTTCATATTTTAACTACCCTTGAAAAACAACCACTTGCTGAGTTTTGATGTAGCATCAAAGAAGCATCTCCAAAATTATTTGACAAGATTATTAAAATATTAACTATATTTCAAATATATGTCTGTATGAGGCTACAATCTTCTTATTCTTCATCCAAAACAACATATAAAAAAAGATTGAATGAAAAAGCAAACAGAAAAATCCAATTATCTTCTATTAAGCAAGACATTAAAGGATTAGTAAAAATATAAACATTTTTCTCACTACATTTCTTTTGTATTTTGGGAAATATAGATATTTGTTATAAAATATATGTTAATGTTTTTGTTGTTATTTCAAATTTTAAAATATATTTAAATTTAAAATACAATAAGCATTAATAAGCATAACAAAAATGAAAACTTTTTAAGATCTTCAATTACTTTTAAAAACATAAAGTGTTCCTGAGTTTTCTGGTGGAGCTTTTTGGGTCTTCTAAGTATAGAATCATTGTTGAGAGCCACAGCCAAAGGGGCCCCAGCAAACTTCCAGCTGCCAGCAAACTTCCAGCTGCCGGCTGATGATTGGCTCACAGGGGCCCCAGCAACATCTAGCTGATTGGCTCCTCTGCGGTGATGCTCATTGGGCTGTTTCCCTGCCCTTTCAGACCACGGAGCTGCTCATTGGGGGACTTTTTTGGCTCCGCCCACGTGACCCAGCCAATCGGCCTCAAGAGCAGGAGGATTGTGGGAGGTGGAGAGAAGCTTGTGTGGGAGAGAGAGGCTTGTGGAAAGCCGGTGGTGGCAGTTGAGGCTCTGAGGGTTTTTCCTGAGAGGCTGTTTTGTTTGGCGTGTGTGGTTCTAAAAATAAAGTTAGTTTCTTTTGACAAGTGGCTCCTGATTGTGCCCAGCCAGACTGCGGCAAATCATATCATCAGCAAATGTTGCTAATTTAAGTTCTTCTTTTCCTATACATATCCCTTTAATTTCTTTCATCTGTCTAATTGCTCTGCCCAAAAAACTATGTGGAATAGAAGTGGTGAAAGGGGGGCATCCCTGTCTTGTTCCAGTTTTCACAGGGAATGCCTTTAATTTTTCTCCATTTAGGATGATCAGGGACACAGGCACATCAATGTTTATAGCAGCACAATTCACAATTACTAAACTGTGGAGCCAACCTAGATGCCCTTCAGTGGATGACTGGATTAAAAAAAATGTGGCATATATACACAATAGAATATTAGTCTGCAATAAAAGAGAATAAAATCATGGCATTTGCAGGTAAATGGATGGAGCTGGAGAAGATAATGCTAAGTGAAGTTAGCCAATCCCCAAAAAACAAATGCCGAATGTTTTCTCTAATATAAGGAGGCTGACTCATGGTGGGTTAGGGAGGGGGAGTATGGAAGGATTAGATGAATTCTAGATAGGGAAGAGGGGTGAGAGGGAAAGGGAGGGGGCAGGGGGTTAGCAAGGATGGTGGAATGTGATGGACATCATTATCCAAAGAACATGTATGAAGACACGAATTGGGTGTCAACATAATTTATATACAACCAGAGATATGAAAAATTGTGCTGTATATGTGTAATAAGAATTGTAATGCATTCCACTGTCACCTGTCACTTTTTTAAAAAAAAAAAATCAATAAACAAAGTGTTCCTAAGACCAAAAAGTGTGAGAATCATTGTTTTTACATGTTTCAAGCATGGTTTAAATTTGGCTACCATGGAGAATCTTCCCTTTATCTTTAGACTATGTTTAAATTTCCACATCATGGTATATTTATTGCTCAACTACTCAGCACACCACCACTGAGTTCCTCAATGTCTGAATTTCCTAGCCCATAACCTTCATGATGTCATTAACTGTGTCTGTCTAATCTTCAGTATCTGGCAGAATACCTGGAATGAAGGAGATCCTCAATAATGTTTCTAATATCAATAAATGAAATTTAAAATCCTTCATAAATCACCATTTTAATAACCACAAAATATTCCATTACGTGGATAAAGCATCATTTACCTTATCACTCAAAATTGATAGGATTTTATAAGTAGAGGTAGAAGTGCTTCTTAAAAGGAGAAAAGAAGATGAAAAGCACAAAGAGAAAAAGCATAAAGAAATTGTGGAGTTATTTGGTAAAATGGATCATAGGGATCATAAAGGAAAGTAATAGAATATAAGAATAAATAGGTAGGAGTAGAGTGTCAAAGATCTTGAATGCTATATCAATAAACTTAGTCTTTATTTGGTAGGCAATGAAGAGACATTTGATGTGCTTCAGTATGAGCATGACATGTTTTATCTATGCCTTAGGAAGATTAATGTAGGAGTACTATACAAGGATTATTTAGGGGAAAAAGAAACTAGAGGATAGAAGATCAATAAGAGGCTCTCTCTCCTGACATATTCTCTACAATTATTGAATGATTGTTCTATTACAGAACATAGAATCAAGAGTCAGTGGATGATAGAAATGGATACAATAATTATTCAGAATGGTCCAGAAAGAAAAAAACATTTAAAATATGGCGCATATTCTCAGTCTGAGTAACTGATAGAAGAATAGTATCCTTAGCAGAAACAGAACACACAGAAGAGCCGCCTTAGTGAGTGAGCTGTTGCTTGACCTTGGACATATGAATATGAGACAGTGGTGGTACCAAGTACCACATGATCTCTTGAAGTTGTTGGGGCACTTAATCCATTAAAATAGAAAAGCTGGGCTGGGGTTGTGGCTCAGTGGCAGAGCACTCACCTAGCACATGTGAGGCCCTGGGTTTGATCCTCAGCACCACATAAAAATACAATAAACGTATTGTATCCAACTGCAACTCAAAAATAAAATAAAATAAAAATAGAAAAGCCCATAAAAATAGAAAATCCAGAATTCAATTTCTTAAGCATAGCTGATTCTCACACTAGAAAGGATAAAGACTGCCTCCTAGAAAGTCATTGAAGTCTTCTGGTTGGAAGGTATTATCCGTTATTTGTATATAATTAACAAATGTATTCATGATAAACTTCCAATGATTACTAGGACTCTTACTGACCACTGAAAATTCTATTTCTACTTTATATTCTCTAAAAAAAATCAGAGATACCATATAAGGCTATATGATAAGACTTTTATGTTTGAAAATATTGTATTAAAAATTCCCTAGTTGGCAAAGGAATGCAGCAAAGGGAGGAAGAAATAAGAGAACAATTACTGGTTGTTAATCTATATTCAAAAGATTTGTAGATGTTATACCACTAACAGTTGGGAGTAATGTTCTTTGATAATTTCCCCAATTATTATAATTTATGTTTTTCTGAAATAATTTACTTTAAATCAACCCATTTTTTAAACTTAGCACCATAAGCAGCTAATCTCTCTTTCATTAATCAAGAACATACATGAGACATTAATCATGAAAAGAAATAGGGAAACCTTCCTCTAGGACAGGAGGAAAGCAGAGGAGTTCCTAATTTTTTGAAAAAGCTCCAGTCAGTTGATTTTGAACTTCTCCACAAAGTAAAACATATAGTCCTTGCTAAGAATAAGAGGAGCAAAGGGTGTAGGGTGGCTTGAATTGAATGGAAGAGTTTGAAATGTTCCTGTAGATAATTTAATAATTGAGTAAATCTACTGCTAGATAATAGTGAGAACTCAACTGAGTGAAGAGAGAATTAATCTATCATGGTGAAATCAATAAGCAAAGCTAAATGTTTCTTCAATAGTGTTTAGCGACCAAGGAGTAGAAGACTGAAAACAGATTATGTCAACATATGATTTGAGGTAGGTAGTGACGATAGAATAAACTCACTTCATCACATGTCTCCTTCAACTAAGTGAATTGTGCCCTTATTCACCTAATTGCTTAAATAATACATTTAGGAGTCATCTCTGATGTTGCTCTTTCCAAACCTACCACCTACATCACTTCTACCAGGAAATTCTAACAACTCCATCTTCAAAATAAATAGTAAATATTATCATTTATCACCTCTTCTACAAATATTACTTTTTTCCTAGCCACTAACATTTCATTTTTAATTACCTTCTTTGCTCCTCTGAAATCAATTGTTCCATTAAACATTCAAAGCTATTTTTAATGCATAAATCCGATCATATGTTACTTTTTGACTCAAAATTATCCATTGATTTCTGTCACATTTTGAATAAAATTGAAATTATTTACTATGATCTATGAAGTACATGTGGACCTTCTGAGAACCCAGATAACTTTAAATGATATGACTGTTTAACATTCACACAAAAATCATCTGGCTAATAGGCAGTTAATTTAACATATCTGAATAATTAGCATTTTGTTCTATTTCCTTTGGGATATTTGCAAATATTTAAAACAGTTTGGTTGAACTTGCCAAGTAAAGCTCTCTTATCTCTTTGCCTGACTTGAACTAGCTCGTATTCTTCTATGTCCAAAACACAACAAATGATTTGTAATTCTTTTGGGGGGGCTATAATATCCTTTTAAAATTACCTTTGATGATTAATATTTCTAGCACTTTATTCTTCCCTAAGCAGCAAATATGTTATTTATACTTAAATAACATTTAAATATATATATATATATATATATATATATATATATATACATATATATATATATATACACACACACACACACACACACACACACACACATGCACACACATATATATAACATAATTTGTATCTAAGAATACAACTAATGTCCCTAAACATCTGGAGCTCCTGTAGAGTATCAGACAGGCTTAGATATCACACATATTAAATCAATATGCATTTACAGACCAGGCTCAAAATGATTTGAAAGTAAAATTAATTGAATTGATTTTGTGGTATAGAGAAACAGATGTTCTACTTCAATCTCAGCCAATCTACTGCCTACATTATTATTGCCCAAATGAGTAAAGAAAGCTGAGATATCTATACACGAGCTTCCAACTAAGCAAAATAGTCATTCCATCACCAAACTGTATTCAGTATAGTATATACAAAACTAGAACAGAAACCCATACCATCTGTAAGACATGTAGTTAAAAAAAAATACTCCACAATGGAAGTTAGATGATTTTGTGGGCCTGCCCATAGTGAAATTTGATTTTTCTTGATTATGCTGCCAACTTTGGACTATGATAAAATACCCATAAGTTTTCACACACCTTCAGCCATATACCAAAGGCAGACTGACCTTCAGTGGGTAATGTACTATAAGACCTTATGGATTGTTAAGGCCAGTGCCCATTCTGATTGGCTAGTTGCATATCGTGAATTATTTGTGCTCATGTACTATTAAATATTTTAATATTATCCCTTGTTAAATGACCAGTATACTACAGTATATAAGATGTAAAGAATAATTTGCAAAATAGAAGCATGAGTCAGTATTGGATAAAATGTGTGATTTACATAGAAAGAATTATTTGATTTTTTAAAATACAAATTACGATATTAAAAGTTTATTTTATGATGTTCAAATAACTAACAGTAGTATTAGTGCTAGTAGAAAGAATTTACATTTGTTAAGCACCAGCTATATTTATTTACCTTTGATATATTGGTAACTTAGTTATGTGGTAAGTGCTCCATATGACACATTTCACTTAATTTAAACATTATTGATGAAGTGGTAGGTAGTATTTTTCCTATTATAGAGATGAGAAAAGTGGGGCTTAGATAAGTTACAATGTATAATTTGCTCAAGGTTTCCACAATTTTGGAATCAAGATTTAAACCAATCCACCTGATTTTAAAAACCCATACCCTTGGGCTGAAATTGTGGCTCAGTGGTAAAGCACTCACCTAGCACACATGTAGCACTGGGTTTGACCCTCAGCACCACATATACACAAATAAAATGAAGACATTGTATTCACCTACAACTAAAAAAATGTTTTAAAAAACTCATACAGTTAATTACAATTCTATTCTTTCACCATTTTTTACACTCGGATTCCTTATGAAATATTCTTTTAAATTAGTGAAATGAATTCCAAATAAGGGATACCATAAATTATAAATAACAACCCTAGAGGTAGTCACAGTGATTATTTATTTGTATAGCTCCCAATTTAAGCTCAATGAGTTGGGTTTTTCTTTTTCCATTACTAAGACTTAGTGTTTTATCCCCAATGACTCAGAGATTTGCTCCAATAAATTTGAACACAAGAGGAAATGTCAAACAAAGCAATTATAAATGCAATGCAAACTTTATTTAGTATATGTTGTGGTCAATAGAAAAAAAATCATTGATACTGAGGTCATATCAAAAACTAATTGTAAGGAGAACTGAAATATTTGATGATGACATCAATAATTTGGCCATTTGTTCACTGAGGTATTTCACCAGTTTAAAAATGTCACTCCATAAAGTTATAAAAAAAATTTCTGTCAAGGAAAGGTAGATTTGGAAAACGTATTTAAAAAAATTTTCATAATAAAAATTATGACCAACTCTATGTGTCAAGCAATCTGCTTAATGTTTCAAGATACTAGTTTCTTTAATTTATCTTCATATTAATCCTGTGAAGTTTCATTTATTATTCCTAATTTAATAATAAAGAAATCAAGTCTGAGGTTATTAATATAAACATTTGAGCAGAATATGAATTTTTAAGAATTGTTAAAATTTAATGGTATTATAAATTCATTTAATCCAATACTCCAACAATTGTAGATGTTCCAGCAATGCCTTATTGCTATGTCTATACTCTGTCAGGCCTACTTATCCATAAGGCCTATTCCTGTATGAAAGAATAACCTGCAACCACACAAAAGAAAGGCAGCAAACACCCTATTGTTGCTCACTGCCTCTGTAATGAAATATTCTCTCTGATCCACCTTATACTGGTCTACTTGCTCTCCCCTGTTATTAATTACCCCAACCTGATTACATATAATTCAATTGCTCCCATGTTCCCTCAAGATCAGATGATTCAATAGCTTTAACTTTTTGCCTCCATACTTGACCAGATTTTCAACACTCAATGTCCTGACTTCCAGGACATTGTATTGTATGTTCAATAGGTACTTGAAGGTGACACCTTCATTTTAAAGTTTTTCTTGTTTATAGCTAAAACTTGCTTTCTTATGACATTTTGACTTTGGATTTTAGCTAGTTGTAAAATTAGTTTTAACAATAAAATGTAGCTTCTCTGCCCAACTCCCTCTTCTGCTCTATATCGAAAGCAAAATGATGAAAGAAAAAAGCCTTGAAAACTAGGGTGACCCACTATGTGACCGGAAAACTGGTGTCCCAGTTTTCTATGAACATTATCAGTTTTAAAACTGGAAGTTTCTGTTCTCATAAATTTCTGTAGTCCTGGGAAAACTTGGAGGTTGCTCATCCTATCATATATTTAATACTCCAACATTCCTGAGCTATATAATTACTTTTGAAGATCACCATTTAATGTGCACACACTTGATCTCACACACACACACAAACACATACACACACACACACACACACCAACTTCTTAAGTGTAGAAGGGGGGTTAAGGTCATGAGTGCACTAAATTTAGGGCTATAAAAATTGTAATGTAGGTATCACTATGCCTTTCCCACTCTTCATATATGCAGAAAAATTTGAAATATCAAGACACATTTACTAGAGGTCTATTTAATTTGCTATTAGCAGTCAAGGAGGGACTCTTTCTAGAAATTTGGTGAAGAATGATGGGGTTTAAGCCAGGCATAGTACTACATGCCTGTAATCTCAGTGGCTTGGAAGGCTGAGGCAGGAGGATCACAGGTTCAAAGCCAGCCTCAGTAACTTAGTGAGGTGCTAAGCAAATTAGCAAGACTCTGTGTCCAAAAAAAAATTTTTTTAAAGGCTAGAAATGTGGCTCAGTGGTTAAGTTCCTCCAGGTTCAATCTCTGGTACTAACAAAAACTGATGGGATTTAAACTTGTGACACTGGTTAGATTCACAATCATTTCTAGTTTTTTAATTCCTGAAACTAATAGTACACTTAAACTCGGACTTTAACATCTAAGTCACATATTCCAATATTCCAAATTTTATGTTTTAACTGATTATCCAGGATATTGATAGGTTGGGTGGAGAATGTCACTATGACTTTCTCATAGGATATAAGATATTTCAAAACTACTTCACTTGTCTGATAGAGAAAATTGAATGGTTAGCATAAAAATGTGCTTCTTTGGACCACAGACTATAGTGTTGTAAAAAACTATTTGCCAATCTTTGGAACCCAAGTGATTTTCAGAATAATCTGAACATACAAGATGCTCCATAAATATGCACAGCAGAGTAAAATGTTCAATAAATGTTTGTTAAAAGAATTGAATTCTGGAGACCACCAATGAACGAAGTTATGTGATTTCTCTCAATTGTAGAACAGGTGCAGTTACTCAAAAGAGATGGGCATGCAATTAGAAAGCTGCACTTATAAACTTTGCCTATTGCATTGGAAATAAAGACATGTCACCAATTAGCTTATATTACATTTAAGCTTTTGCTACTTGGAAAATTTCCATTATGCCCATAGGCTTTGTCTACATGCTGCTGAGCATCTGAATAAACAGTGATGGACCCAGTTAAACATTTGGGTAATAGTACACCCTTCTATTTTGTTATTTCTAGGTTTTTAAAGCACTATCCCATTTATGGTCTCATTTGAACAAAGCAATTGAGTATCATTTCAAAAAGTTTAATGGTTGAGACTCAGGCTATAGAGTCAAACACATCTGGGCTCAAATTCTCAGTTCTACACTTGCTAGTGGTGTGATTTTTGGCAAGCTACTTAACCTCTCTGAGTCTTAATGCATTTGATTTATCTTGTAGAGAATAATAATCCTGTCTCATGAGACTGTTGTGATGATTAAGTGATTATGCAGGTCAAACTGAGCACAGAGCCTGAAACATGGTAAATGCTCAGTATCTCCCACTTTAATAATTACTTTTACTAAAATTAATTTAGGTATTATATATCTCATAGCCAAATACTCTCATGCTTAACTGTGTTTTTAATTTTACTATATTTACTATATATGCAAGCCACCACAAGTTCATGAGGAGGAAGGAGGGATTTATTATGTTGCTTATCAAAAATACTGAGGGGTATATTTCAGAAGGTTAAGAGCTCAAAATACCCATATTCCTAAAACTACGTGCTTAGCTAAGGGCAAGAATTAGTCAAGAAACTGGTGTTGGCAATGGTATACAAGATGATTCTTGAAACCACAAAATATAGAACTAAGACAAATGTATCAGCAGGCTTCTTCCTCTTTTGATCCAATCTTTTCCTTTTCGTGTCAGTTTTAACAAAACAAAGGATCATTGCTGAATACCTGCTATGATAGGCAATAAAATTATTGCTTTTATTTAACATATGAGGAAACACACAAACAGAAATCAAATAACTTACATGAAGTCACATTGATAGAAATAGGTAAATTAAGGATGAAGCCCTTATCTATAGTACTCCAAACCCATGCTTTCTCTATCCATACCATGTGGATTTTCTTTGTAGTCAGGATGGCTCCCAGTGAGCATGTCCTTACTGCTTGTCTTCCTCCTCATGAAGGAAAATTACAACTCATTCCTCATGAAGGAGAAGGATCACTCATTCCTAAACTCATGTGAAAATAAGTAACCATAGAGTTGACATCCTGCTCTAGAAATATTATGGCACTCATATGAGCCCACAAGTTGGTACGCATTTAAAGGTCATCTACAAAATGTCTGAGACCTTTTGGTGAAAAGGCTAGGGAATAGTATTAGAATAGGAGGTATTGGGAATAAGAGAGTGAGATATTTTTCATCAGACACATTCTATAGGTACTGGAAGGAAACTTAAAGATATAATACAATCCTTGTTTTATAGGTAGAAAAAAACTGTCACACTTTAATAACAACTGAGGTTTCATTCATATTTTTCATTCATTTGTTCTTCTTGTTTCCAAAGGGAAACTCGGAAGCAAGTTCCTATCAAAACCAGAAATAATATCTGAGAATGAACATACTTTTTCAGGTAGCCTAATTTATCACACTGAGTAAGCTTAGAAGCCAGAGCAAACTAGTTGGTGTATCAAGCAGCACCTATTGAGTGTGTATGTGAAGGAGCTGTATGAATGTGTTTGGACAAGTAAATTAGTAAGACTGCCATTATAAAGAAAAATGTCCCCAAAAATCAGGATAAAAAAGAGAAATGCTATATGATTTTTTTAGGAATGAGTTATAGAACTGAAGTGAGATTTAAAACGATAAATTACAGGCCCATCTCTCGGGACAGTAAAGCAAAACAAATGCAATAACATGCTGACTCCTATGTAAAAGACTCAAGTCTACTCGGATGACAGCATGGCTAAGTTTATAATGATCTGGATTGTTTGTTTTATTAGTAAAAGTAAACTAAATTGTAGATTTGTAGAATATTTTAGTTCTTCTTAACCAAAACAAACATGCATAGCATTTTTTTTCATTTGAGACAAACTACAGTTAATAAAAAGACATACAATGACAGTTCAAAACAAATAAAACCTAAACAAAAGACCATACTACACTATACAGTGCACTAGAATTAGTTCAAAATGGAAAAAGCCTGATGCCATGAATATATTTAATTCCAAATTCAGCTGTCAATTTGCGAAAACAATACATAGACAATTCATCAACTTCTGACGCACAGTTTTTCTTCAAATAGTGCTGCTGGGCAGAGTTATCACATAAATTGAACATTTTTTTCTAAAGAAACTTTTTCTTCTTTTTTTCCAGCTTTACTGACATATAATTTATATATATATAGAATTACTTACATATAATTTATATATATATGTAAATATATATTTTATATATATATATATATATTATATATATGTTTAAGAAGTAAAATATGATGCTTGGGCATATTAAAATGACTAACAAAATTAAGCAAATTAATATATCCATCACCTTGTGTGTTAAATTTTTATATTGAGAATATTTAACATGTACTCTCTTGATAAATGTCAAATATACAGCATAGTATTATTAACTATAGTCAGCATGATGTATATTAGGTTTTTGGGAACTTATTTATCCTACATAACTGAAATTTGTACACTTTGACCCAAAACTTCCTATTTTTTCAGTCCCTACAAATCACCGTTTTATTCTCTGCTTCCTATATTACAGATTAAAGTGGAATTAAATAGTACTTGTCATTCTAGTCCTGGACTATATTATTTATTTATAAATTACAGGATTTTTTCTTTTATATGAATGGATAATATCCTATTTAAACATGTATGTTTTTCATCAAATTATCTATTCACCCATCAATAGATATTTAGGTTCTTGTTTCTAATCTTGACTACTGTGAATAATGCTGCAATGAATATAGTGGAACAGATTTTATCAGTCTTTCAGTGGCTGATTTCATTTCATTTGAATATGTACCCAGAAGTAGGATTGCTGAATCAAATAGTGTTTCTATTTGCAATATTTTTGAGGAAAAAACTTTTATAATGGTTATACTAATGTACATTCCCACCAACAGTATGCAAGGTTTTTCTTTTCTGCATATCCTTTCTAATATTTGTTATCATTTGCCTCTTCTTTTAGAATAGCTATTCTAACAGATATGAGATGATATCTCATTGTGGTTTTGAGTTGCATTTCTCTGATGATTAGTGATATTGAGCATGGGCATTGTATGATATACATATTGGTCACATGTATGTCTTTATTTGAGAAATGTCTATTTAGGTAATTTTCCCATTTCCTAATTCAGTTTTTTTGCTACCGAGTTGAATTTCTTATGTATTTTTGATATTAACTACTTAACATAGTCATGTTTATTTTGGCATAGGTATAAATTTTATTTTAAAATTTTTGGATGTTGCAATGAATATAGTGCAATAACATGCACTATATATATCCTCCAATTGAAAATATATCCTCCAATTCTGTATGTTGTCTCTTTACAGGTACTGTATTCTCTCACATGGAATCCTTACCTCTGAAAATTGCTTTGTTCTTGGATGTTTTTTTTCAGTTTTTGTATCTGTGAGGTAACAAATTCTGGAATTTCTATTCCACCATCTTGTTGATATCATGTTCCTTTAAATAAATTTTTAATGTTATGTGGTCCTAGGATGTGTTCCTAGAGATGTGTCAAACCTCATAAAATACTTATTTTATTTCACCGTTTTGAATTTGCTTAAAGGTAAACCTATAATGTGTTAACAGTATAGCAGGAATGTCCTTATAATTTTATGCTTTCTCATTCCTCATTGCTAAATATTCCCCAGAACTCTGGGTTATAGGAATCAGTAAAGGGAACTTTTCAACAGGTCCATCTCTGTCAGGCTTCTTAATTATACGTTTTTGAAGATCTCCACCTAAAATCCAGTTTCACTTCTTATAATGCCATTCAAAACATGTTTGTTTAGTCATCTGCTCATGAAAATTATTCTT
This sequence comes from Marmota flaviventris, assembly GCF_047511675.1. Taxonomy (NCBI): domain Eukaryota; kingdom Metazoa; phylum Chordata; class Mammalia; order Rodentia; family Sciuridae; genus Marmota; species Marmota flaviventris. Next base: position 100,938,784 of record NC_092518.1, read on the forward strand.
TTTATTATTTCAACTGATATCCACATTTGATGCACTTTGAATACTCAACTAGTTTTAATTTGCTAATTGATTTTATTTTCCAATTCTTTAGCTTCTTCTTCTCTTTCATTTTCAAAGTTAATGGGATAAATAGTAAATGTAGTAGGCCATTTCAAATGATTTATTCATAAGGCTTCAAAATCTGAGCAGTTTTACACAACTCATCCAAAAATTTTAAAATAAAATTTATACCTATGCCTAAATAAACATAGAAACAAAACTTTTAGAATTCAAGAATGGCTACTTTTAGAAATATACAGCAACATTTTCAAAATGTGATATCTTAATTTCCTAGTCTATGATAGAATGATGATATTCAGAATAACTAGGAGGGATATTAGATATAAACCAAATGACAGTTGAGTCCATACCTTTTATTTCCTTCCTACCCTATCCAATTCATTTCAAGTCCTGTGAATTTTGTCATATATAATTATCCAATCCAACTCCATTGCTACCCAGTCCAATTACTCTCATCTGTTTAAATTGTTACAATAGTTTTCTAATTCATTTTTTACTTTCATTCTAGTCTACTGTGGTAGTCTGATTAATGCCCTTTCACAAAAATATGAGAGAGAGAGAGAGAGAGAGAGAGAGAGAGAGAGAGAGAGAGGAGAAGAAGAAGGAGGAGGAGGAGGAGGAGGAGGAGGAGGAGGAGGAGGAGGAGGAGGAGGAGGGGGAGGGGAGGAGAAGATTTCTACATCTAAATCCTAGGAACATACATATATGCTACTTTGCGTAAGTAAGAAGGATTTTGTAGATGTGATTAAGTTAAGGATTTTGAGGTGAGGAAATTATCCTGGGCCATTCAGTTTGCTCCAATAAAATCAAAGGTCCAATAAAATCAGAGGTGGACTGGAGAATAAGAGTTAGAAAAAAATTACAATGATTGGAGCTGACATCAGAGGAGTAATAAAATGTTACACTTCTGGGTTTGAAATGAGGAAGAAGTCATATATGAGTCCAAAGAATGAAAGTAGCATCTAAAAGTTGAAAAAGGCAAGGAATGGTTTCTCTCCTAGAATCTTTACAAAGATTTCTGCTTTGATTTTAGCCCAATGAAACTGATTTTGAACTTCTTTCTGATGGTAAGATAATAAATTTGTATTTTACATCACTAAATTTTATATTGACTTGTTACAGAAACAATAGGAAACTAATATAGACATCTACAATAGATTCGTCACATTGTAGAAAAATCTTTAATAAAATTAAAATTCTTTTATGACAGCCTTAGGCACCTAGGAAGAAAGAGTCCAAAATACGTAACCTGTCCTCTAAGAGTCTGTGTTATAGTTGATTTATGTCCAGCTTAGAATCTACACACTAAAGTCCTAATCCCCAACATTTTAGAATGTGACCTTTTTTTGAGACATACTTTTTACAGAGCTGATCAGGTAAAAGTAAAGTAATGAAGGTGAACCTTGGATGCCATATGATTTGTGTCCTCATAAAAAAAAATGAAAGTTTGGACACTGTAACACATGGATCAAGACAATGGGAAGAGACATAAAGAGATGAGTATCTACAATCCAATGAGAGATTCCTGAAATAGATCCTTGTCTCACAGCCCTTATCTTGTATATCAAGGACCTAGAATCTCAGATAAATGGACATTACTATTGACAGCTGGTCAGATGTAGCCTATTTAAAATCTGTGAAAATATCTGGCAGCTGTCTCCTCAGAATGGTCCCATTTCTGATATGGACAAGGAAGTTAAAAGCTCAGTAAAGAAATGAAATTAACAAATATTCACCATTACAGGAAACAAGAAATATAAAAGGAGAGAAACTTTAAGAAAATTTATATCTCATGAAATTTGTGGATTTCATTTCTGTCATTGTTTCCTTCATTAGGAGGTAACTGTAATGAGAGGCATTTTGATATTTGTTTCAACCCTTCATCTAATTTTGTATTGTAGACATTACCAATGATAGTCATAAATTAAGCTAAAAGTCATAAAACTATATAGAAACTTAAACCTTAGTATGTAAAGTCTTTGCTTTATAATACTGCCTTTTAATTTATAACTATTAATGTTTTTCATTTTCATAAAGTTAAAATATTAGCCTGGTAAAATCTCCCCTCAGGATATAAGTAACACAGGTATCAATTTGCAATGAATCCTTTTTAAAATTGCTCTTGTGTGACATTCTATGAGTCACAATGTTTGTGCTATAAATTCATTATAGATTCTTATATCATGGCCCATCACCATTTTAGCTTGGCATGCTTTCAAAGCTTCTCAATAACACTAACACTTTGTTGTTTTTCTTCCTGGCTGCTTTAATATTCTACCCTTTAGAATGTCAATTTGCCTTATGGAAATTTTGAAATATCCCCAATTAAATTTGTCTACTGCCATATTAATTCCGAGCTAGCCATCAAGACTCAGTATGCCAACCGAATCTGAAAAATCAGGGTTTGAAGTTTCTACATTAGCTATGTCTTTGAGAAGTTGGATGGTATTAACATATCACTGTTGATCCAACTGTTTTCACGGTTGAATTGGTTGTTTTAGTGATCATTTCAATCAAGCCATCTGGTCTTTTTTTGGCAATTAAGAAAACCAAATCAAATCAACTGTTCAATCACTCAAAAATTGACCCATAAAGTGGTCAATATAATCAATTCTGTCAAACCAGCTTCAGTCCTGCAGAGAAAAACTGCTCAATTACCACATTTTCAGGGAACACAGATTGCTTTGCTTTTCCTGTCAGCTAGAATAGAATAATATTTTACTGCTTCTACGGTAAAGGCTTCTTTAATAAATAATGATAGCTCAGCACTTATATTGGTTGAGTTCCAGTTTTTTAAATATTAAAGTTCACAAAACACCTATGCAAATGTTAAGCTATACACATACACACACACACCGACACACACACACATATACACACACACACACATATTGCTTTCCTCCGGTTATTCATAAATATCAATGTGCATTTTATTATGTGACCAGAGTCTTAAAAATTAAAAAAAAAAATAAATATCTGAAAAAATGAAGAGATAGGAATCACAATGAATGACATAAAGGCAGTTATTGAACTATTGAACACACAAGAAAAAAAGGAAAAAAATACTTTCACCATTGAAAACTAATTATTTGGGCAAAGGTACATTTGGGGTTATTAAGAAATAAAGATCTTTGAGAGATTATGTATATTCTTAGAGGTACAAATTATTCATACAATATTGACTACAACTTTCCTAAATATTTAACTGTTTCTTCAAGCTAAAACTATGGTAATTTTTGTTAGAACTCAGTTTCACTAAACAATATTTATCATATTTGCAAATGAGGTAAAGAGGCTATACTAATGATATTCTCATCCAATGATTTTATATACTAATATCTGTATAAAGTCTTAATTTTGTGACTCCTTGCATCAAGCTAATTACATTATTCTTTATAAATTTGAAATATTCTACTTTACATCAAAAAAGTGGCTCATTTCAGTCATAAAATTTATACCAAGTTGTAGTTCCTGGTCCCACAGGCAGAGTTGTCAAAATAGTCTCATCCACTGAGTAAATTTTTTCTCACAGCAACAACACAGGCTGGAAAACACAAGTATCCTGCAAGCTAAAAATAGACCCACACAGAAGAACAAACTTATATTAAGTACAAATTATGACCATAGTAGAAACCACACAAATATACAAATGCAGTACACCTTAATGACATTGCTTGGATGTAATTTTTTTTAGAGAAAGCCTCTTTGGCAACAATCCTCTTCCCCTGATCAGAAAACAGGAGGTTTCATCTATATTTAAATTCAGTTATAGTAGCAAATTTCAGTGTGTCCAATGCCAAGGTAGCAATAGAATGAAGAGTTTGATGCTTTCTTTGATAATGGAACTCGTAAAGGAAATTAGATTTGATGGGAATGGTAGCAATCCAAAATCCTTATCCTTCACACAAAGGGTTAAGATGCCAAGCTGAAATCAGAGATCCAAAAGGAGGAGTCTTGTATGGGTTCTCCAGTAAGAAGGTTGTTTCTAGAAACAATTTTGGGAGAGAACTCCACCAGCCAACATGCAGGGAAGCTTTGGAATGGATGAGATTATACAGAAAGAGATTAATTATAAAACCACCAATGTCAGGTATAAAGCAGTGAACCCCTGGATTAGGGTTAATTATAACAATAACCACAAAATTAATGGTTCTGTGATAAAGGAAGATACTGTGTGAGTGAGTGCAAAATGGGTCAAAGTATTGTTATATTTTCCCTGTAAGATTAAGTGAGCAGAAAAATACAGAAATAATAAATGCAGAAAAATAATTGGCAAAATCCAATATTTGTTCCTGATTTTAAAAAAAAAGTTCTCAGCAAAGTAGTAATAATAAGGGAACTTTCTCAACTGGAAGAAACTCTAAAACTACAATTTTCAAATTAAATGGTAAGAGAGTAAATGTTTTCCCCTAAAAATCAAGAACAAAGTACCCACTCTCACCAGTCCTATTTAGCATTGTTTTGAACACACTAGCCACCGCAAAAGGTAAGAAAAAGAACTAAAAGGAATGCAGATTGTAGGTGTATCAGTTGGAACAAATTGCTGCTCTGATGGATGCTGATAATGTTGGAAATTGTGCATGGTGGGAAGAGCAAGGAGTACAAAGGAACTACAACTTGGTATGAATTTTATGGTATAAATTTTCCCTCGATTTCAGTATAAATCTAAAATAAATTTGTTTTAAAAAGAAAGGAAGAAATAAAACTATCTCTATCAGTGATTGATAAATAAAACTATCTCTATCAGTAATCTATAACATGATTGTCTATATGGAAAACTCCAAGGAAAACACAAAAGAGCTAATAGAACTAATAATAGAGTTTAGCAAGGTCTGAAAATACAGGGTTAACATTAAAAAATAAACAGTAATTCTATATTCTAGCAATGAACAATTGCAAATGTAAATATAACAACAAGAAATATAAAATACTCAGATATAAACTAGGAAAATACATATGTTAAAAACCAAAATATAAAATATTGTTGAAAGATGTCAAAGAACAACTAATGAAGTTAAGATACATACTACATTGGTGGATTAGGAGAATCAATACTATTAAGATGCTCAATCTCCCCAAACAGATATAATGATTCTACATAATTCAAACCAGAATCTCAGCAGGAATAGGATTTTTCAAATAGAGTTAATTTGGTTGAAAAATTCATACAGAAAGAGAACAAAGCTAGCATAGTCAAAACAATACAGAAAAAAGAATAGAGAAATCACTCTAGCATATATGTAGGCAAGGCTTACTATATCATTACAGAGCACTTAGAAGATAGCTCTTTTTTAGAGGACTCACCAAGTGTTATAGTTTGGATATTAAACTTGGATTTGGACTAAACCTAGGGCCCAAATGCTCAAGTGTAAGACAATGCAAGAACATTCAGAGGTGAAATGATTCAATTTTAGATCTGTAAACTAACTGGGTTGTAACTATAGGCAGGTAGAATGTGGCTGGAGAAGGTAGATCACTGGCTGTGTGTCTTTGGGGTTTATATTTTATCCCTGGTGAGCTGAGCTCCCTTTCTGCTTCCTGGAGGCAATATCATGAGCTAGTTTCCTCTGCCACATTCTTCTGCCATGATGTGCTGCCTCACCTTAGACCCAGAGCTATAGAGTCAGCCATCCATGAGCTAAAACATGTGAAACCATGAACCAAATAAATTTCTTTCTTTATGTTGTTCTTGTCAGGTCTCTTGGTCACAGATATGAAAAAGCTGACTAAAACACATAGCATGTGTGAAACTAGAATGAAAAAAAGAATCCTAGACTATATAGCTACAGTGATCAAGAAGTAATGATATTGGCAAAAAGATGGCCATTTACATAAAAATATGTACAAATATGGTTAGCTTATTTATTTATTCATTTATTGGTACTGGGGATTAAACGTAGGTCCTCATTCCTGCTAACCATGTGCTCTACCACTGAAATATGCACCCAACTCCCTCAACTGATATTTGACAAAGAATAAATGCACTGATGCCGTTACAATTGGAAATCCATATGCAAAAAAAGGAACTTGATCCATGCCTTATACCATGCACAAAATTTAATCAAAATGGATCAAATGGATCATAGACCTAAATGAAAAACCTAAAACTATAAAATTTCTAGAAGAAAACATAAAGTAAAACCATTGTTACCTACATTTAGGCAAAGATTTCTTAACTATGACACCAAATTATGACCCATAGAAGGAAAAACAAATTAAGAACACCCACAAAAATCTGTTAAGATAATGAAAAGATAAGCCACAGACCTGGAGAACTTTTTTGCAAAACACATATCTGTGAAAACTTTTCTCATTTTCAATGTCAGAGATATTCTTCTTTTTTAAAGAGAGAGAGAGAGAGAAGGAAGAGAGAGAGAGAGAGAGAGAGAGAGAGAGAGAGAGAGAGAGAGAGAATTTTTTAATATTTATTTTTTAGTTCTCAGCGGACACAACATCTTTGTTTGTATGTGGTGCTGAGGATCGAACCCGGGCCGCACACATGCCAGGTAAGCGCACTACCGCTTGAGCCACATCCCCAGCCCAAGAGACATTCTTATACATATCTCATAAATAAGCTATATTCAGAATATGTAAAGAACTTTCAAACCTTGATATTTCTCAAAAAGCTAAATAAAACCTTAATGTACTGTGTAGCAATTCCACTCATAGGTATGTATCAAAAGAATTATACGTGTGTCCACACAAAACCTGTACACTATTGTCTACAACAAAAGTATTCATAATTAGACAGCAAGTGGCAACAACCAAAAGTATTCATCACCTGTTGAGTAGATAAACTGAATGTTGGTATAGCTATGCACCAGAATATCACTAAGATGTAAAAGGAATGAAGTGTGGACACATACAAAATGGATAATCTTAAAAACAAAATTACCCAGACACAAAAGGCCCATTATTTTGATTCCATTAATATGATATTTCTTGAATATACAAATCCATACAGATGAAAAGTAGATTAGTGAATGCCAGGGACTGTGGGAATGGATGAATGGAGAATGGCTGCTAATAGGTATGGGGTTTCTTTGTGGAGTGAAAATGGTTGCAAACTACAGGAATATACTGAAAAACAGCAATTTTTACATTTTACATGGGTGAGTTTTATGGGATGTGATAAGAATTTTATCAGATTGAATTATATCTCATTAAAAATATATGAAAAACTCAAAAATAATAAACAACTCAATTAAAAACGGGCAAAATATTTGCATAAACACTTTACCTAAGATATAAAGATGGCAAACAAGGACACAAAAACATGCTGATTTTTCACATAGGGAAATTCAAATTAAAACCACATTTAGAGGGGAGGGGAGGGGAGGGGGGATAGTAGAGGATAGGAAAGGCAGCAGAACACAACAGACACTAGTATGGCAATATGTAAATCAATGGATGTGTAACTGATGTGATTCTGCAATCTGTATATGGGGTAAAAATGGGAGCTCATAACCCACTTGAATCAAAGTGTGAAATATGATATATCAAGAACTATGTAATGTTTTGAACAACCAACAATAAAAAATTAAAAAAAAAACACATTTCGATGCCACTAAACACTATTTAAACTTACTAGAATTTTCAAAAGGATGTTATTACTGAGTTCCAACATGGATGAAAACAACCAGAATATTCATAGATTGTTGGTAGGTACAACCACTTTGGGAAACATTTTGGCAGGTTCTTCTAAACATAAACATACCATACAACCTAGTAATTTCTTTCCTAGTTATTTGCCAAAGTGAAATGAAAAATTATGTTCATACAAAATCTATATAGCCCAAATCAGAAATAACCCGAAATTCTTTAGCTGGTGAATGAATAGACAAACTAATACATTCATAAATGGAATACTGCTTAGAAATAAAAAGGAATGTATTATTGATACACTCAAAGACATGCATGAATCTCAAATGCCTTATATTATGAAACACTAAAAATGCCTGTATAATTCATTTATATGACATTCTGGGAAAAGAAAACTATACAAGCAGCTGACAGATCAGTGTTGTCAGGGACTGAGGGTTAGAGGGAAGGTTTCATTACAAAGGACCAAGGAAGATTTCTGGAGATGATTGAATATATATACTAAAAGAATGAATTTTACTATATAAAATTATACTCTTAAAAAAAGGAAAAGCTATTTCGGAAGCTGAAACAGGGTTTTCACAAGTTCAAGTCTAGCAAGGCCCTATATCAAAATAAAATTTTAAAACATGACTGGAAATGTAACTCAATGAGAGAACACTTGCATAGCATATGTGAAGCTCTGAGTTCAATCTCCAGTACTGCATTTTAGAAAAGGGAAAATTTGTGGTTCAAATATCCCTTTCTCTGTGAAAACTTTTCTCATTTCCAATGTCGGAGATATTCTTACCCTTTTCATGTAACTTCATTATTTTATGTTTCAATGTGAGCTACTTGATAAGAGCTATATCCTTCCAATATTTGGCACAGCTAGTCTTGGCACAGGATGTGTGCTCCAAAATATTCTAAATGAAAGAGATAAAGAACCCAAATATTTTTTTAAGTCTGAATGAGTGAGGCAAAGATGGTAACACTAGCAGAAGCAAAGATCATAAAAAGGAAGGCAGAGAGTTAAGTAGACAGACCATAAATGGAATGATGGACCTGATCCACTGTATTTTCCTTACCTCACTATATGCTACAAACATTTATGTTGAATGAAAATCAGCACAGTGTGATTTATGTTAGAATACTATATACAAAAAAGAACCAAAAGAATAGGCAAGGCTGACATGTAAGATAAGCAACTGATAATAGCAACATAAGACTACAAGCGAGAACTGAGAACACAGGGACCAAAGGAAAAATTCCTAAATCAAACAGCCACAAAACACATTGGGGATTTGCCAAGGAAGTCAAGAAATAAGGTAGCATCCTTGAACAGTTTGATTCAGACAAAAATATCTAGAATCTAAAGTACAAAACTTAATGACAATAACAACTACTTTGCATAGCATACTCTACTTTTCTGACTCCTTTCCCAGTCACTATCTTGTTTGGTCCTTGTAGGTTTTTAATTAGCAAAGTTATTTACATATTATACATATTTATCATTCTTTTGCCACCACCAAATAAAGCAATTACATTTCCACAGACATTCATGATATGATAATTTTAGAATTTTCCATGTTCTTCCTTCACATACATACTTCAGTCTCATATTTTAACAAAGATGGTTTATTCTATAGGCCAATCAATATTCCTACTGGATCTCCTGTTTATCTGTAGTATGTCTGCTGTTGCAGTGATATTTTACCTCCCAAATTATAGGATTATATTTTTCCTCTTTTCTAGTTTCTTTTAATAGGACCTGAAGTAGTTATCCAGAGATATAGCAGTCCTGCTATTGCCTCCCCTAATCCCATGTCATCCAAAATCCAGCTAACTTATAAAAATTTTCTCTTTTTCTTTCTATTTTCTCTTGAGAAGGTATGGTAACTTCTCTGAAATTTTGCATTGATTTTAAACATTTATAATATACAGCAGAATTTTATAAAAAGTATGTTCATACCAATTCGTGTCTTCATACACATTCTTTGGATAATGATGTCCATCACATTCCACCATCCTTGCTAACCCCTGCCCCCTCCCTTCCCCTCCCAACCCTCTGCCCTATCTAGAGTTCATCTATTCCTCCCATGCCCCCCTCCCTACCACACTATGAGTCAGCCTCCTTATATCAGAGAAAACATTCAGCATTTGTTTTTTGGGGGGATTGGCTAACTTCACTTAGCATTATCTTCTCCAACACTATCCATTTACCTGCAAATGACATGATTTTATTCTCTTTTATTGCAGACTAATATTCCATTGTGTATACATGCCACATTTTTTTTTATCCATTCTTCTACTGAAGGGCATCTAGGTCATTTCCATAGCTTAGCTATTGTGAATTGTGCTGCTATAAACATTGATGTGTCTGTGTCCCTGAAGTATGCTGATTTTAAGTCCTTTGGGTATAGACCCAGGAGAGGGATAGCTGGGTCAAATGGTGGCTCCATTCTCATATTTCCAAGGAATCTCCATACTGCTTTCCATATTGGTTGCACCAACTTGCAGTCCCACCAGCAATATATGAGTGTACCTTTTTTTTCTCCAAATCCTTGTCAATATTTTTTGTGTGTCTTCATATTATCTGCCATTCTGACTGGAGTGAGAAGATATCTTAGAGTAGTTTTGATTTGCAATTCTCTAATTGCTAGAAATAATGAACGTTTTTTTCATATATTTTTGATTGATTGTATACCTCTTCTGAGAGGTGTCTGCTCAGGTCCTTGGCCCATTTATTGATTGGGTTCTTTGTTGTTGTTGTTGTTGTTGTTGTTTTTGTGCTTAGCTTTTTGAGTTCTTTATATACCCTAGAGATTAGTGCTCTATTTGATATGTGACGGGGTATTGTTCTCTTCATTGAGTTCATTGATTTCAATTTCACAAGCCACATCTTTTGACTTTTTCTCTTTCAACTTTTTCATTTCTCATTTGTCCTAAACTCTCAAGCTTTAGCATGCTTTCTGCAATATCCCCTTTAGTCTTTTAAAATGTGTTTTCTTTTCAGTAGAGAAAAGGTTTCTCATTAGTCATTTAATGCTTTTCTTTTTCAGTGCTATAAAGACAGTGTATGAAATGAAGTACCAATATATGCTACAACATGGATTGTCCTTGAAAATCTCATCTTACATGAAGGAAGCCAGACACAAAAGGACATGTACTATCCATGTACATGAAAATGTCCTGGAAGGGTGAATTCATACAGACAAAAAGTAGATTATTTGTTGTCTATGGCTGGGAGGATGGGGGAATGGGGAGTGATTGCTACTACTGGATACAGGGTTTCCTTTTGAGGATATGAAAACCTAAAACACTTAAGGAAGTAGTTGCACATCTCTGTAAATTTACTGTAAAAATCACTGAATTGTACTTTCAAATGGTATGTAAATTAGACCTCAATAAAATTGTTTAAAAAATAAAAGGGCCAATGACAGTTGTGATATAAGGGGCAAACTTCAATCAAGAGTCTGATACCCTATAAACATAAAATTGACTTCCCCCTGACTGTGTTTGCACTGTTATTCCAAAGGGCTATAAAAGATTCAGTTAGTATATTTATACTGGCTGAGAAAGCAGTTTGAAAAGCAAAAGTACAATGCAAATTATGAGTGGGAACTATGCATTATTAAAATATAAGAAAATTGGCTCCACAAAATGTTTGAATTAGTCTTGTCCCATGTTCTAATAATGATTTAAATTCTCCCACAATTTCCCTGGGGACTGACCAATAATCTTCCTAGCTCTCCACATATTTTCAATACTATTTTTTTTGCTAGACCTCCAGTTGCTGCTACAAATAAGCTCCAAATATTCAGGTACATCTCCTCCTATATTCATAACCTACTCTGACATCAAGTTCCTATTCAACATTGATGAGAAGATTTGACTCATTCTACGACTAACAAGCTCCAACACATAATTTGTTAGTAAAAAAAGTTTTGCATGTTTCTGATTATTAAAGTGATTCTACTTATTATAAAACTTTGAGGGAAAACCAGAAAAATAAATACATGAAGAATATGCACAGCCTAGACATAATTTGATAGTATTATCAAATCCTTTTCAATAAATAAAGATGAGGCAATTATTATATGTGTAACATTTTATTAGCTGGATTTCTTTCCCTCAATAAGTAGATACTTACAACATTGTAAGGACTACATATTATTATATTGTGAGAATTAATAAAATTCCTTTTTAGTAATAATTTAGATTGTTTTAAAAAATTACCAAAATGACCAACACTGAAATGAACATCTTATACATAGATCTTTGTATTTGTCTGATAAATCGCTAGAAGTCAAATTACTGAATTAGAAGGTATCTGAGTTTTACTGAGTTTATTTTTATATCCTCATAGAAAGGGATTGGCAATTTCATCACTATCAGCAGTGAATTAGAATACTCATTTCCCCATGATCCAATATTTACCCATTTTCCTCATTTTAAATTAAAAAGGATCTTAAATGACATAAAATTTTTTGAAGTCAATGTTTTATTTTCATTTAAAATTTATGTTTCCATTCTTGATAATTATGTTTTGTTCAACTTTATACTGAGGGATTAATTTTTGGAAATGATTTTTAAATGCTTTACTTAAGTCCAGCATGTATGCTATTGAATAGATCTTTAAAATAACTCTATGGGTCTGCAGCATCAGTGGACCTGTTTTGTGGGTGGTTGCTAATAAAAACTGTTACCAATGGCTTCTGACTCAACTGGAAGACTTTTCCTCTAGTAGCTATCATTCTTTCTTGTATTTACCTGTCTTATTTTCTGTGGATGTTGGCAAAGTTCTCTATGTCTTTTCCTCATTCACATGAGTTGCTGAGCCTACCCCTCTGACCTTAAGATGCCAGCTATTGTTGTTATTCTAAAACTACAAGTAATATAATATAATGGAGGTAGTACAGTAATTAAGAATATGAGTACAGGATTCAACCAATCAGGATTTGAAACCAAGTTCTGTGACTTACTATATTACAAACCTAAAGTTTACTTGATTTCTCAAAGTCTCATCGTTTACATTTATAAAATGGAATAAATAATAACACCTCCATAAGAGTGTCATTTAGGGGTTTTAATGAAATATTACATGTTAAAAACAGAATGACTATGAAAAGAGTACTCAAACTGTAACAATTTTACTATTAATAGGTATTATAATAAAGATGGATTACAGAAGAAAATAACTGGGTCTTTTGGAATTAAAATTTTGTTTTACCCTAGAAATTGAGCAACTAGGTAAAACATACCTTAGTTCCAATAACTATGGGAGCAATCAAATAGTCTTTGAAACTACTATAATAAAATGAAACTAAACACAAACCAAACATATAAATTTGTATCTAATTCTGCCTCTTTATTCCCAGTGTTGAATGGCTTCAGCATCCTATAACCTATCATGTTTTCAGCTGAAGTAAATTCTAAGACAGAGATAACTAAACAGATCAAGCTGAACAACGTGGATAATGAGAGTAGAATAGAAAAATACTAATAGCTACCACCCTGCTGATAAACAGGCTAGAGCTGAACCATTAGGCTCACAGACTTCTGTTTCCTCTTAAGAGTAGCTCAGTTTGGGCTAAGGACCCTACATGTTGGCCATACAAAACTTTCCACCTGGCTGCTGGAATTTAATAGACCTCTTTTACAAAGACCTAGGCAAGAAGCAGGAAAGCAGATGCCTTAGGAAAAGACAGCTCCATATTTTCCATTCCTCAAACCAAGGATGTATTCTGGGATCTAACTTTGAGTTCTATCTTCTTCAATTGCTCTCTTGGCATTTGAAGAATAAATAGAGTAAAAAGGAAGCATGAAAATTACAAAACATCATTCTCCTAAGATAGAGTGTCAACAAGCACAACTAGGTAAAGGGATGTTGAACCCTGCACCTCAAGTCAGTTTCTGGCATGCCTTTAGCCTAAGCCGTGCTCCACATACCTCAACATCATAGCATTCACCCTGGGAATCCTAGTATTGCTTAGCGGCAAACAGTCTCTCTAGTATTATAGCAAATGCCAGATGCCAGCAGAGGATTCTATTTTTTCTGCAAATATTTATGTTGCATAGGCAACTTAGATGCTCGCATAGCAACCCAGCTGGTTATGAGAAATAATTAAACCTTAGCCTTATGCAAGGCACTAGACTGGCTCACTGCAGAGAAGCCAAATCATGTACATGGTATGGTTCTATCTGGGATTGGAACTCAGATCTTTTGATCCACATTAAGAATCTTTTTCTACTATCCCACTCACTATTTCATGAGTTAATAACCTTCTAAGTGTTTTATGGCAAAATATGTATTCTGATAAAGGGAGGGAATATGGCTGCTGCTAGCTACTTCATCCCAAGCAGACAGGGTGCACAGGAGTATCTGTCAACTGCTAAAGAAGTAGCAGTTGGGACATTCTTGGCCCCAGATGGTGTGTTCATGCAGCAGGAAGTTAAGTATAGGATGAAAATTTTTTCATCTTTCTAAACATGCTAATTTAAATCCCAGATCTTCAGGCCATACATAAGGGTAAGTAGGTGAAAATATTTCCTGTGGGTTGCAGGTCTATGGATTCATTCATCAGATTATTTAGTTTTCAAAGAAAACTAAAAATATGATTAATTATTCCCAGTGTTGAATGGCTTCAGTGTCCTACAACAAGGGTCAAGAAAATTTCAAGGTTAAGAGGACTATAAATATAGCAGTAATAAAGCGTGGTCTGTATTGGGCATCATAAGATCACAAAAGTGGTGGCCCAGTGTTGAGCAAGGCTATCGATGTGACTTGAGAAGATAAAGATGACAAATAAAGGAGTAACTGCTCTAGATATGGGGCAAAGGTAGTAGTCCTTTACATGCTTTGGCCTGTCTTCTCAGTCCACAAACTTTGTCAATATAAAATGCATCACCTACTTCCCAGCAGAGGTAGACACCAAACTCAAGTGTAGCCAACTCTGAATGACCAGTAGTCAATCACAATTTCTCTCCCAGAAATTTAAACACAGAAAGTGAGAGTGTGGAGATTAAGCAGTTTTGTTTTGTTTTCATGTATTGTATAAATTTAAGGTATACAAATTGATATACATATATAGTAATGCACTACATAGTCATGTTTGGGTCAACAACAGATTACATATAATATGGTGGGTATATAAGATTGCAATAGAGCTAAAAAATTACTATTACTTAGTGATGTCTAGCCATCATTTTTTTAAGAGAGAGAGAAAATTTTTTAATATTTATTTTTCAGTTTTCAGTGGACACAATATCTTTATTTTATTTTATATGGTGCTGAGAATTGAACCCAGCACCTTGCGCATGCCAGGCGAGCACATTACCGCTTGAGCCACATCCCCAGCCCAAGCCATCTTAATATCAAAGGTGCAATGTATTATTCTTGTGTTTGTGGTGATACTAAAATAAACTAACTTACCATGCTTTTAGTCATATTGAAATACAACACACACAATTGTGTATAGTACATAATATTTTTTAAAATAATGAACAACTATGTTACTGATTTATGTATTTACTCTACCAGACATTTTAATTGTTGTTTTATTTTATACTGCTTCTGCTTATAAAAATAATTAAATGTAAAATAGCCTCAGGCAGGTCCTTCAGAAGGTACTCCAAAAGGATGCATTGTTATTATAGGAAATGATGGCTCCATCCATTTTAATATCCCTAAAGACTTTCTAGTGGGAAAAGACATGGAGTTGGAAAACAGTGGTTATTGAAGATCCTGACTCTGTAGGCCAGGCTTATTGTGTGTGTTTGTGTCTCTGTTTTCAACAGAAAGCTTAAAAAATAAAAATAAAAAAACTAGAAAAAAGCATATAGAAATAGAATAGGGTGATAAAGAAAATATTTTGTATAGCTGTATCTGTTTTAAATTAAACATTATTACAAAAGTCAACAATTCTTAAAAATTTTAAAAATAAAAAAAATATAGAGTAAAAAGTGAACAGTAAGCTAAGGTTTTATATACTTTCTCTCACATAGTTTTATATCCATCAAGTCACATGGTAATTTTTTTGTGGTAAAATTACCTAAAACCTACTGTCTTGGATAATTTCCAGTACAGAATAGAATATTGTTAAGTACAAAACTCGTGTTGTATTGTTGATTTGTAAATTTATTCATCCTACATAACTTTTGACCTGCACCTCCCCACCCCACTCCCTAACTCTGATAACTACTATTATATCTTCTGTTTCTATTTATTAGACTTCTTTTCAAGACTCTGAAAGTAAGAGAGATCATATGATATTTATCTTTCTGTGTCTGGTTATTTCACTTAACATAATTTCTTCCTGTTTCATCCATGTTATCCAAAATAGCAAGATCTACTCCATTTTCAAAGCTGAATAATATTTATATATGTATACTGAAATATCTTTCTTTAGTCATCCATTGATACTCCCATACCTTGATTATTGTGAATAATGCTTCAATGAAAGTGCAGCTATCTATGAGATGCTGATTTCATTGATTTTGAGTATATACCTGGAAGAGGATCATATGGTAGTACATTTTTAATGTTTTGAGGAACCTTCATACTGTTTTCCATTATGACTGTGCCAATTTACATTACATCAACAGTGTACATATGGTCCTGTTTCTCCACATCTTGTCAGCATTTGTTATCTATTGTCTTTTTAAAAAATATCCATTCTGACAAGAAGTAGGTGATATCACATTAAAGTTTGTATTCACATTTCTCTGGTGATTAGTGATATTGAATATATTTTCATATATTTGTTTGTCATTTTTATGTCTGGAGAAATATTTATTCAGGCCTTTGGTCTATGTTTAATTGAGATAATGGGTTGTTTTATTTTATTCTTTCCTATCATGTTGTGTGAGTTCCTCATGTTTTTTGGACATTAGTCCCTTACTTTATGTATGTTATATATAAATATTATATATTTATGCATTATTAATTAGAAATAATTGATATGTATATAAATATTTTTAATTATTTATTTGTTCTAATTTGTTATAAATAACAGCAGAATGCATTTCAGTTCATAGTACAAAAATGGAACACAATTTTTCATTTCTCTTTGTACACAAAGTAGAGTCACACCATTCATGTCTTCAAACATGTACCTAGGGTAATGATGTTCATCTCATTCCACTGTCTTTCCTACACCCATGCCCCCTCCCTTTCCTTCCCTCCCCTTTGCCCTATCCAAAGTTCCTCGTTCCATTAATATACATAGTAATATTACATTGTTTGTATTTTTGGATCTTTTTGAAAAATATAATTGGAATCTTAGTAAGAATTGCCTTATATCTGTATATTGCTCTGGGTATTATGGGCATCTTAACATTATTGGTTCTTCCAATTCTATGAATGCACCATACTTTTCAATTTTTATGTGTTCTTTAATTTTTTCATGATTGTTTTATAATTTTAAATGTAAGAATCTTTCACTTCCGTGGGTCATTTCATTCCTAAGTATGTTATTTTTAATGTTAATTTTCTTGCTGGCAGACAAAAGAGACTTATATAAGACAATGAGAAATGAAATACATTATTTTGCTCTCAATTTAAAAATTGCAACAAAACTCTCCATAGCAGATAAATAAGCATCCTAGAGTTGCCTTAGATGTAGGAGTTGAGTGTGGTAAACAACTATTATAATCACAATTAGCTAAACTATAAATTTCAGTAGAGAAAAACAGGAAACCAATGTCTCATAGCTGGAAAAGACTAGTAAACTTGGAAAGTCAGAGCTGTGGGTTTACCAAATAACTTGAAAAACAGAACAACTAATGATTATATAGGGAAGGTTTCTTCTATTTCCTATTCCTTGGAAAGAATACATAAATGTTCTTGATAGATAGAAAGTCCATAATCTTTCAAATCACAAATAGGAAGTCCTGGAGGCAGAATTCCTGAACTACTCCTAGGAATTCAGTTCATCCCAGAATGGACTACAAGGCAGTCATAGGGAACTACCTTAGACAATAAATGGGGACTCTTCCAGTCGGAAGACTAAATGAGGTTGAAAAATACTGTTATTATTGGAAATAGTAATAGCTAACATTGATATGTATCTACTCTTTGCTTCTGTATTGCTCTAAGGACTTTACACACATTAACTCATTTAATCTTCATATAAAAGCACTATTTGTACTATTATTTCCCATTTTAAAGGCACAAAGAGGTTCAGCAGTTTGCTCAAGGATTCAAACTTGTTAAAGAGTAGGTCAAGATTGTAACACAGGTAATCTCACTCCCAATTCCATGATTCTAACAATTATGCTATACTGCCTACCTATTAAGCCTTTTGCTTAGCTGAATAAATTGGAAAAAAATCTAGTAAACCAATACCTGCTTATCATCTTATGGGGTTATTATCTTAAGAATTGACCTCTCATAGGGGAATTTGTGAATAGAAAGTCTATAAAATAAGAGTAAAACATAAAGAAATATTAATATTGATATCTCAGACATGTCAGATACTGGAGGAAATATATGAAAAGAGGACTTTTAAGCATCCTCTCTTATTTATACTGTTCGTAGTATTGGGCTGGCACAGAGTACATGTTCATTGTTATTTAAAGCTTTACATACCACTTTCTGATGTTCAACTCTGCTAGCACTCTCATCTTTCAATATATTCTACCTTGCTGTTTCATCATTTTGACAGTTCTTGCTTAAACTCTTGTAAAGCTTTCCATATGTCATTTTGATTGAGCATTCCAGAACTAGATTAAGTACTCTAGGGAAAGTCCAATCACTGCCAAATCTAATTCAACTTTGAGGTCCTCAACATCTTTTGGTTCATTAAAATATTATACAATAAATTCTGAACAAATTTTACCATGTTATATCCTTTGACTATAGATTTTTAACCTATATGCAAGCTGCAAGAATCCATGAATAGTTTCAAGGGATTATGAACCTCCTGAAATTATACTTTAAGTGTGTGTATGTGTCTGGCTATGTTTTAGGGAGCAGATATTCCAAGGCTTTCATTAGTTCTAAAATATTTTAATGAACAAACAAGAAACCCTACCTCCATACTCTATCATTCAAACTAAGAAGCAGCAATGGATTTTTTTTCTCTCCAATCACATCACAACTAAACTTAAATCACAGATAATGGGGCTTGGCAAAACCATAAATCCCATTCATACAAGATCTCTCTGCAGGCCACTTGTTTTCACAAATAGGGCCAATGGCCATCTCCCCTCCCTATACACACACACACACACACACACACACACACAGAGTGTTCAAGCCTAAGTGTTGGATCAGTCCTTACTTTAGGAATAAAATAAGTTAAGATGCAACACAGTAACTTTCTGATATATCAAGTCATCTTTGCTTTATATTCATTCATATTTTTAAATATTTTTTAGTTGTTGATGGACCTTTGTTTTTTTTATTTATATGTGGTGCTGAGAATCAAACCCAGTACCTCACACAAGTGAGGCAAGTACTCTGCCACTGAGCCACAACCCAAGCCCTCCATTCATATTTTTAAATATTTGTACATTTAGTAACTTTATTCAGGTATAATTTATACAACATAAAATCAGCCATCATTCATAATCTATTAACTAAGTTTTAATAACTAGGTGTCTGCCTTGTTCCTTGCTCCCTGATTCAAGTAAATAGATTCTCTGCTTTGTCTCCACCCCTCAGTCCCTGTCTTGTAGATTTTCTTACACCATAGTACCTCTAAATCTCTCAATCTTCTTCCAATGGCTGGAGTCATGTTCTTGACCTTCTTCAAGTGTTATAAAGGAAAGATTCACTTTCTAGGCTCTTATTGTATTATGGGTTCTGTGAAATTCTAATCTCCCTTAGAAATTCAGTTCAAGGCCAGTTTTCACTGTGAAACCTTCAACTTTTGGAAAAATAAATTGTTTCCCTTACTGGGCTCCCATTGTGTCTCTTGTATATCTCTAATATATATTTATTGTACTGTAATTTTCTAATTAAGTCCTTTTTCCCACTAAACTGCAAAATTGTTATTGGTAAAGACTGTGTTATTGACTCTCTAACTCTAGCATTCACCATAGTGATCTGCATACATTAATTGCTCAAATGGTACCTATTGAATGAAAGAATAAGTAAGTCTTGTTTGTAATAGGTAAAATAATGCCTCTTCTCCAAATATGTCCACTGCCTAATCTCTGGAACCTGTGAGTGTATTACTTTATATAGTAAAGGAGAAATTAAGGTTGCAGATGGCATTAAGGTTGCTAATCAGCTGACCTTAAAGAAAGTAGTGTAGATTATCTTGATGGACCCATTGTAATCACAAGTACCCTTAGAAGCAGAAGAGGAAGGCAGAAAGGAGTCAGAGTCAAGAAAGAACCAGAAAAATTATAGTATGAGGACCCAGACCAACATTACTTGCTTTAAAGAGGGCCATGAGCTAAGGGAAATGTATATATTCTAGAAGATAGAAAATATAAGAAAACAGATTCTTCCCTGGAGGCGAGGCTGAAGAAATAAACATAACCCTGCAAATACCTTTATTTTAACCCAATTCTTGTGACAGAATTTTGATATACAAATTTTAAAGATAATAAATTCATGTTGTTTTAAACTACTAAATTTGCAGTAATTTGTCATAGTAACCACAAAAAATTACAGACAATGTGAAAAATGCAAATAAAATAAAATACCACTCACAACTATTTGAGTGGTTACCATCCAGAACATTGCCAACACCAAATACTTGTGTGGATGTACAGTAACAGGAACTCTCATTGCTGTGAGAATGCAAAATGGTACAGTTACTGTAGAAGACAATTTGGCAGTTTCTTACAAAATTAAATATACTTTTACCATTATAGTCCAGAAACCCTATTCCATAGTATTTCCCCAAAGGAATTGAAAATATATGCCCACACAAAAACTTGAATACAGATGCTCATAGCAGCTTTATTTGTAATTGCCAAAACTGAAAGCAACCAAGATGTCCTTCAGTAGGTGAAAGGATTAAACTGGAACATCCAAGCAATGGAATATTATTCAGTACTAAAAAGAAATGAGCTATTAAGTCATAAAAAGATTCAGAGGAATCTTAAATGCATATTACTAAGGAAAAGAAGCCAATATGAAAAGGCTATATACTGTATGATTCTCACTATTTAACATTTTTAAAAAGGAAAAACTATGGAGATGATAAGAAGTTTAGTGGTTGTTGGGGTTAGGGATGAGGGATGGACAAATAAGATAGAAAACAAGGCATTTTAGGATAATAAAACTATTCATAGGATAATGTAATGGTGGATATATGTGATTATACATTTGTCTAAACCCATAAGATGTACAACACATAAAGTTAACTGAATGTGAACTATGTCAATGTTCTTCAGTTGTAAAAAAGCTACCACTGTGCTGGGGAATATAAGTAACAGGAGAGGCCATGCATGTGTAGAAGCATGTAGAATCTCTGTGCCTTCCTCTCTATTTTGCTGTGAAACTAAAACTATTCTAAAATGAATATATTAAAAATTATTCCATGAAGAAATTATTCTATAAGGGTATTATCATTCTTTTAAGGTAGCTACCCTAACAGTAAGTCTAGGTTTTCACTTTAACCGTATCACCTTAATGCCACAAAAATGCAGATTCTTGGACTCCCGACCTTAGATATTCTGAATAAGTTGGTCTGGTAGGTTGAAATCTGCATTCTGACCAGTACAAACTGGTGATTATAATGAGGTAGCATGATGACCACATTTTTGAGGGACACTAATATTATTAATGTATGTAGGAATTGCAGTGAATCTGACCTATATACTAGTTGTAGACATGGGTCTCACCTGTGTCGTATACCACTGATGCCTTTCTGTTTATAATCCCTCTCATTTTTTGATCTTTTGTTGATAATCAAAATCCCAGAGATAAGTGACTCTGCCTTAACTGGGAAAACTCAGTGAATGTTATTACCTCTCCTCTCTCCTCTCCCTCTTTTTCTCCTCTGGTACTAATTTTATATATTCAAGTGATGTGGCTAGCTATTTTGTGTCTCCTTTTCTTCCCAATCTCCTGGGTGCTTAATCTTCTCCTAAACATTATTGCTATATATACAAGGCTGACATTCCTTGCTCTGAACAAACACCCAGTTACCTTTGTATTGGCTTGACAAGCTCAACATCCTTGAACACATGTGTTTTCATGGCTATTTGAGCCAAAAGCTTTGACTAGATTTTTTATCAGCATGCCATGCTGCTCCTTAGAATAGGAGTTCTCAAACATTAGTGTGCAAAAGAATTACCCAAAAGTCTCATTAAACATGAGATTCCTACCTATACTCCCAGAGATTCCAATTCAATACATTATGGGTAGTCCTTAAAAATCTACATTTTAAATAGGTACCCAGGTAATGCTGATGAAGGCATTTTTTGGACCAGACTTTGAGAAGTATTGCTCTAAGGGGAGTTAATTAACCTTCGTGGGACTAGCAATGTAGCCCTTATTAATTCAGTGATGAAAGTATTGCAACCTTTTTGAATACCCTAAATATTTTTGCTCAAGATATTTTCCTTCCTTTAGTGCTGATTTAATTTTGTTCATTATATGAGGTACCCAAATTATTTTACTGTGAATCCTGTCTGTCTCCAGACTTTAAATATCATCATAACATCTCCCTTGTTAAATGTCACAAAGACAGTTTTTCTTGGAATACAAAGTTTAATGAAGGGCAAAATATCATTTTATAAATACATGATGCTTCTAAGGCTATTAAGTGGAATAAACTCAGGATGAAATTCTAGTACAAATAGGTCTACAATATATATTCTAATGTGAAACATAGGCAAACGACCATTGTGACTATCTCTCATTAGTATTGCATCTATGGAAAAGAGTATCATAATAGGATTATGATAGAACTAGGGCAATACCCTATGTTGATAAAACTCCATTTAGCAGATTTTAGCATAAGGAGTGTCTCCTAATTTAATCACTCTGAGTATTTGCCATTTTCAACACTTTGTATCTTGACTGATTGCCCATTCTGCTTCTTCCTCAGTTGTTATGGAGCCATTTAATAGAGGAAAATAGCATTAGCCCAGAAAACAAATTACTTATTGAAAAGGTCAAAGTAACATGATTTCTGTTCTATTTCAAAAGAAGAGATGGAAATTCTAAATTATGTAGCCCTCAATTCCACGTCTACAAAGCACAACTGCTCTTCTAATAGTTAGTCTTTGATGCTTATCAAAGCCCATTAAAACACACCAGATTGTACTCATTCAGTCAAATCCTTTTCAGTATATAAATTACTCTCCAGGGCTTTTAAAGGTGCAGTAACTCTTTGAGGCCACTTTGAGGTGAGTAAGTGCATCACAGCAGTCATTTACTAATTGACCTTGTGGTCTAAATGTGTTAATGCACTCCCCAGGAGACTGGCTGGCTTAATAGTCATCTATTCCTGAAGGCCTTAGAATGGATGTCATTATGGTGACACTATGCTTTCAAAACAGGCCTTGGGTCTATAACACTATATTATATTTAAAATATTATAATTATCTGAATGAAATTTATTAGGGCTAAGATTCACACATTCTTCCCATTTTGCCCTCTCTTACATTAGTGTGAAAGAAACTCTCTAACAATGAAACAATAATTAAATGAAATCTTCTAAACAGCCAATATTTTATCCTTATAAAATATTCTACAGAAATACATCATTAGGATAATTTAACCATTCAAATATTATGGAGTTATAGTGTATATTATAGACTGGTCCTATATCTTACAGAACTTTAGAAATCTACTGTGGGATGAAGCCTTCCTAGGGTGACATCAGAAGAAGAAATGAAAGCTACCGGAGACATGTCAGTTGGAAATAAGTATACATACTCTAGTCACACTTATCTCTGGGACTTTATTTAAAAACATTGTAGAGGTTTACTCAGACACAAGTATATATGTTGGTTAAATAACTTCTACCTATAAATTGTAAAATATTCACATTAAATAAAAGTTGAAAAGGAAAAGAAAACTCAGTAAAGTAATTATTACTAACTTAATCCCCCATCTCTTAAAATGTTGCTTTATTTTTCTCCCACCTAAAGGCTGTCTTTTCAAATTCTCTGGTACCATGTTACCATTTTTTTCTCAGCTACTATTTTGGTTACAGGTATTAATTTTACATGCATTTATTTAGACCTCCATATTTTTCCTAAATGGAGTTAAATAGGACAGGTATTAATGACATATTTTAAATCTTTTTCTGTTCCCTTGAACATAAAGGATCTGAAGAGACTAGTATTTTCTTAACCCACACAGCTCTTTTTCTATCTTTTGGGCTCCAAACTTGCCCTTTACATCTTTTTATTTTATTTTTATTGGTGCATTATCATTATACATAATAGTGAGATTTATTATGCTATATTTGTACATGCACATAATGGGATAATCACATTCCCCAATACCTTCCCTTTCTATCTCCTCATCCCTCCCTCAAATCTTCTTGTTCTACTCTACTGATCTCCCTTCTATTATTATTTTAATTAGTATATTATAATTACATACAAAAGCAGTATTCATTATGAAATATTCATACATAGACATAGCATAATTTGGTAGATTTTATTCCCTAGCCATTCCCTTTTGAACCTCTCCCTCCTTTCCATGATCCCCATCCTCCTCCTTCTATTTTTAGGAGATCCTCCCCATTTTTTAATTTCTTTTTTCTTTCTAGCTTCTGTATATGAGATAAAATATTTGACCTTTGACTCTCTGAATCTGGCTTATTTTACTCTGCATGATGGTCTTCATTTCCATCCATTTACAGGCAAATACCATAATTTCATTCTTCTTAATGGTTGAGAAAACTACATTTTGTATATACAGCAACTTTTCTTGATCTGTTCATCTGTTGATGAACACCTAGGTTGGTTCCATAACTTAGCCATTGTGAATTGTGCTGCTGTAAAAACTCATATGCATGTATCACTATAGTATGCTGATTTTACTTCTTTGGGATAAATACCAAGGAGTAGGATAGCAAGGTCATATGGTGGTTCATTCCAAATCTTTTGAGAAATGTCCATATCTCTTTCCAAAGTGGTTGTGCTAATTCATAGTCCCACCAACATGTAATGTACCTTTTCCCCCACAATCTCACCATCAAATGTTACTGGTGTTCTTTATGATTTCCATTCTAAATTGAAGAAGACCTAAAAAGACAGAAATACATTTTATATTCTTAGATAGGCAGAATTAAAACAGTCAAATGATCACATTAACAAAAACAATCTTCAGACTCAATGAAGTTCACATCAAAATGCCAATGATATTTTTCACAGAACTAGAAATAAAAATAGTCCTAAAATTCTTATGAAAGATGAAAGACCCAGAATAGCCAAAGCAATTCAAAGTATGAAAAACAATGCTGGAGGCATCCCAATATCTGATCTCAAATTACAGGACAGAGCTCTAGTAACAAAAACAGCATTGTCATATATAACTAAAAACAATAAATAAAAAAGAAACAGCATGGGCATAAAACAGACATGAAGACCAATGACATATAATAAAAGACACAGAGGGGAGATCCAAGATGGCGGGCCAGAGGGAAGCAGCATTCTGTGTCTGGTGACCTGGGACCCAAGTAGTGAGAATACTGCTTCTCTATGAGTCACATCCATGCTCCTGCACAGGAATCATGGCCACCATGCTGTCCCAGGGCTCCAGGCCTCAGCATCAGAGTAGGTCTCCCAACTATTCACCCATGCAGGACTACCAGATACCCGAGCACCATCAACACCCACACAGAATTTTTCACCACCCACCAGAGCAGAAATAACCAGCCACTTTGACGCAGGCCACCCAACAGCTTCCCACACGCAGGAACTCCAGCTGCCACTCCTGTGTGGACCCCCATCTACCAACGTGGGATTCCCCCAGTTGCTGCCATCTTGAGACTGCATCAGTGGAGATACTACACACAGTGGCCTGCCAGCTCCCAAGAACTTTACACAGGCTCTGAAGTCAGCCAATAACCACACATTGCTCCCCATAAAGCTCATCTCTGAACTCATTGTTCAACGCAATCGCTAGGTTCCCCCCATAGGAGCCAACAGCCCACCACTGAAAGCAGGTGCCTCCATCTTGGGCCACCTTCATCACCATATTCAGTGGGGGGCAACTCCCAGTCTGGAATTCCAGCTGGTCAGGTACCCAGTTTCTAAGCCCCCACCCCAGCAACTGCTACCCTGGTATGGTGACACCTGGGTTACCTTCACCATCCTGAGGTTAGGGATACCAGCTAACCACAGAGGACCCCAGCAAAACTAAGCTTTAGATTTGATGATGAAATAAAAAAAACTTCCATGATAAACAAAAGCTTAAAGAATTTGCAACTCCAGAATTTATAAACAAATCAAAATAAATATCAACAAACAACCCAATCAATAAATGATGAAATGATATAAAGAGACATTTATCAAAAGAAATACAAATGACCAACATATATGAAAAAATATTCAACACATTTAGCAATCAAGGAAAAGCAAATCAAAACTTCACTGAGACTTCAGCCCTTTACTTCTTTACCGAGCAGTTCTGAACCAGCTTTTAAAAAGTTTTATAAGCCTTTTCTTCTTCTTACTTTTGTTTTCTCCTCCTTCTACCTTCCTTATGTTTCTAATTCATTCATTCAATTCTCTGCTCTGGCCATAATCTGGCTCTGCAAATGTACTATCCACAAATAATTCAAACAATGGATCTAATATCACCTAAGGACTATTTATTTCCATGATTTTACATAACCCTGTGTTTTCCCTGATGTAGAGGCACTCTCTGAATATTGACTCTGTGTTTGTATATATTTTGTTTATAGCTGAATTTGCACCCTCAAAATAAACTGGCAAGCATAACATGGAATGTATTACAGTCAATCATAAGGATGATCAAATACACCTTATAAACTTCAGTATGATTGATTTTTTTGCATCTTTTAGACATGACTTAATGTTAAGTGAGTCTCAGTGATTACTAACAGCATACATTCATATGTTATTTTACAAATCACAAGCACTTTCACATATTGGTTCTGCATTTTAGAGATGAAGGACTAAAGTTTAGTGAAACAAATTAATTTCACAAAGCTAATAAGTAAGGCAATCTATGCATATATAAATTAGATGAATAGACAGTCAAAAGCTTATAAGAAAATTGTAATCCAGGGCCAGGCATAATACCATTGTAAATTCATAATAAATATTAATTTAATGGGTCCAAACTCACTTTTAGGATATTTGATGTAAGAAAAAGGAGTCTGTGGAGCTTTAATTCTCCACCACGACTATAGCACCATTTTGAGTGGAACAGGATCAGACAATGCTTTCTGAATGAAGTTGCAGTGGCTCACATGTTGAGAAATAGACCCTGTCTAATTATACCTGATTGGTCCCCAAATTAGATGATTATTACTTAGTTTGGTAGGAATGAAGTTATGTATATATGCAAACTGAGCTCAGATTGTATCCCAAAGTGTTGCATCCTAAAGGCTCAGACTCCAAATAGTCCCATGTCACAGCCCAGCTACGGAAACACTAAATGACTATACTGTCAAAGAGCATCTATCTATACCTTCAAACCCAGATATTCTATCCATAATAAGCCCTTCTAGTTTATTAAGAATGAATATGAGAGATACACCAGAATAAAATACTTAGATTCATATTTCCTCTTTAATTCATTGAAGCAGTGATTCAAATCACATAGCTGTTATACTGCTGTGAAGAATATGTCTATAGCCATTGATTAGAACAGGAGCATAAGCTGTTGCCCAATAGCACTGCAGAACCCCTTGTAACTACGGAGACTACAAGTTTTTCCTTTTTTGATGAGCTCTTCTGGAAATCAGCTATTCACTAAGATCTATAAACTTTAATTGGTAGCTGGCCAAGTACACTTGAAAAGAAAATAATAACTTTACTGTCTTGAACAAATAAGAGTTTATTTACATTGTCTTAAAAATTATCTAAACATTATTTAGAGTTCCTCTAAGCACCTAAAATGCTGCCATAGGGTTTCAATGGGATATAACTAGGTAATGAATTATATTATATATGTATGTGTATGTGTGTTTTGAAAGGAGGGTAAAAGATCATAGCCAGGCTATCTGTTAGAAAAACTGCCTGTAGGATTTAATGGTGAAATCAATTGCAGTGATAAGGAAAGGACTGCAGAGTAAATATTAGGATTTCTTAGAGCTTAAGAGTTCTTTCTACTCCAACTTTAAGATATATATACATTATAAATTTGCATATATATATTATATATAAAATAAGCCACTAAGTGTTTAACAATTTGCTACAGCAGCAACCAATACAGTATTATTTAGGATTCTGTTTATACTTTCATTTCCTTAAGTCAGGAGTTGCTTAGGCTTATGTATACACATATAAACATTCTTATGAGAACATGTTTCTGAATTCACAATGAAAGTAAATAGTAATATTTAGTTCAGTATTCAAATATCTATTTGATAAAGATCATTTTTGATTGTTCCTATGGGGGCAGGAAAAGACAACTGATGAATTTATTTGTGATATACAGAATAATGACAATTCCCAAGATATCTATGTCCTAATAACCAAAACTTGTTAACATATCTTACATAGCAAATAGGACATTGAAGTTGTGGATAAATTAAGGATCTTGAGATGGGAAGAGTATCTTGAATTTTCTGAATTTGCTTAGTATAACCACAAGAGTTCCCACAAGGAAAAGAGTGAGGCAGGAGATTTAGAGAAGGTGATGTGACAAAAGAAGCAGAGGTTGGAGTGACAGAATTTCAAGAAGAAGGTGATAAATCAAGGAATGCAGGAAACCACTGGTAGCTGGAAAAGGTAAGGCACAAAGTCTCCCCTAGATCCCTTAGAAAGAATGTCACCCTGCTGACATCCTGATTCTAGGCCAATGGAACATGTGTCAGTTTTCTGACCTCCAGAACTAGAAGGTAATAAATTTGTATTATTTTAAGGCACTAGGTTTATTGTAATTTTCTATAGCAGCAATAGGAAACTAATGTGGTCTTATTTATTATTCAGTTTATACTTTTATTTACTTAAAGTGGAGCTTGTCTATGCTTTGACTGAATTTATTTCCTGGCAATAAATGCAAAGATGTAAGATTCAGACATTTTTGCAATGAAAAATATCATTTTTATTTATTAATGTTCTTCATAAGACTTCAGTTGAACCATAATTAATTAAAGAAAAATAGCATATTCATTTGATGTGTAAGAAGCAGCATAATCCAAGAGTTTAATTATTGTTCTTCCCTGCTGTACTCAAAGACTATAGGCATGAATTTGTTAAGAATTATGTAATAACTTTCCTTGTAAGAACTCATATCTTAATCAAAGAAAAGGAAGATAATTTCCACCAGAGAACAAAACATTGCCCTTATATAAAAACAGAGAGGTATATTAGATACATGAGGACTAGTTTCTCTCCCTTTTAGAAAAATTTTCCTCTGTGTCTGATCTGCAAAGACAACCTAGACCCGCTTTAGAAGAATGAGCCACATTTGCCTTGACTCTGTTTGGAATATTCAGTTTCCATAAAAGCCTGCCTCCTTGTAATTCTGACCTGCTTCCTGACCTTGATCATGAACCAACTTCTAATTTACAGGATCTGACAAACAAAATGCCCCTCCAAAACTTATTTTGACTGTATCTAGTAGGTACCCACAGCCACTTTAAACAACCTGTTCCCACCATATATTGACTCAGAAATTGTGTCCCTTTAAAATCCAATCTATACCCTAACCCATTTGTTCAGAGTTTCCATTTTGTTGATACTTCCCTCCTATCACTCTCTAGGTTGGACAATCAGGAATACTTTACTCATTGATCAATACATATATTATAACTTATGCAGGAATTTTGAGATGACTTGTAAGCATTGTTGAAATTTAATGTACCTAGCAAATTAGAAAGCTGCAAATCATATCTAGTCTGACTGATTCCAAAGCTCATCTATTTAAAACTATAGTATATTCTTTCCTACTCAGAAAATCTAAAGTAATGTCCAAATCTACCCTCAATAAAAGATCATTCATTCCTTGTGCCCGTATGCTATAGATGATATATTCCTACTACAAGTATCTCCTAATAAACTTATAGAATGCTATCTGTATGCCCTCTGTCCCAAACTTGTACCTCCATCAATATGCTAAATTATGTTAGCTAATGTGACAAGCATTTTGGGAGGAATATTAATGCTACTGGGTAGCATTTTATCAGATGGATATGGGAATATCAGCATATGTAGCAGGTATATATAATATATATATCATAGTGATGTCTTTCCACATCCCTAAAGTAATCCAATAATGAAGCTTCCTGCTCAAAGAAATGATTTTGACCATAAAACATTCAAATAAATATCCTATGAATACAGTAAAGGTTTTTGATGATTCTTTCCTATGCCTTAAAACAAACTTTTGGTGCATAACTGGTGCATCTAGGAAACTAAAACTCAATAGCAATTTCACAAAAACACCTTGACCCAGAAAAAGGCTCAGTGCTAAAGCCAATGCACTTTCATAGTGCTAAAGAAGAATGATAATAGCCTTCCCTGTTCTGGGATAACACTTTAGTGGCCAATAAATTTGGGTGAATGGCTAAATCTTATTGCTATTGATAGGCCCCAGCTAAACTTTGTGATTGCAGGATTTGATATTTCCTATAATGATATCCTCTTTTAGAACAGAGGCTGAAAATAAACAGTAGCCATATTCTTAATAAAGAAAATTTAAACAAAATTGTGAGATAGGGAGCATTGTGGAGGTAGCATTCACAAGTTATGCTGTCTTTTCTCCCTGTTACCATATTTTATTCTCACACAGTAATTTTGCAATGTGGAATATGGAAACAGCAGAGTGTAGTAGTTAAAAAACTACATAAGAATTCAGGCTTTGTAGTCAGGCAAACCTAGGCAAACCCCAGTTCTATCATTCAAAACCCAACAGTCTTGCAAAACCTTAATTTCTTAGAACCTCAGAGTATGCTAGGAAAATTAAATAATACAACACAGTACCTTACCTTTAACAACTCAAAAGAATGTTGTTGTTGTTGAAAATATCTTCAAAACTGGCTATTATATAGTCATTTTATAAAGAAAATCAAATATAAGAGTTTCTCCACTACAAATATAGAGATATACAGATAAAATATATTAAAATTTTCTTTGGTGAGGTATTTGGTTTGTACTTGTGGCAAAGTGACTGGCACTGGACTTAACCTCCTGTTGTTAAAAAGCTATACTAAAAAGATTAAAATGTAAAATATCTGTTTGAATACATCGGACAACAGACAGTGCAGATTGGACATCCTTGACAAAAAAGAAACAATAAGATGGGCCCATGAACTCTGCATTTTAATCCTATTATGTCTTTGGTTGAATAGGAAGCTGTCCATGAATAGGGTAATATTCTGTGGGGCCAGGCAAAGAACTACAGTAAACTAGACAATTCCAGAGCTCACACATGATTGGAAAATATTATAGTTCTCAACAGCTAACAGAGGTCAAAAAGCACTTTCATTAAAAGGTTAGACAGCAAGTTATTATGTGTTTGTGGGCCACATGTATTCTGTCTTACATTTTTATTACTACCTTTAAAAATATAAAAATAATTCTTAGCTCTTAAGCTGGTTAAACTGTCCATAATCTGGATTTGACCTAAAAGTTATAGTTTGCAGACCCCTGAGCTAGACTGTAGAGCACTGTAGAGCACCAGAAATAAAATACCTTGGTTGTAGCACTAATCTAGACATAGAATAAAGGATATTTTTGACCCATACTAACAAATGTTAAAATCAAACCCTAGATGAGTCAAGAAAATGAAAAAAAAATATATCAATAAGAATGAAAAAGGCCTTCCAGTTTCCAGTTCTACATGGAAGGAGCTTGGAGGTAACCCTTTATCCTAAAAACAAGTAAAAGCTGAACAGACTGAAAATCAATAACTCCTTTTGGATCCATAAAAGAAGTAACGACACAGTGCAAACCACTGTGAACAAGATGGGAGAGACAGACAGGTGAATATAGAGTATCATGGCTTGCAAGAGCAGTCTCATGATAAAAATTCTCCATGGAAACCAATGCCAGAATAACTGATGAATTGCTAGAAGCTCAGAGTGGACAAGTATGAGAATGAAAGTCTTCAGGGGGACCCCATCACAGGGTAGCCCCCATACTTTTCTGAGTTTTATCTCCAGAATCTTGACCAAAATCTCACAGTAGATATCAGAGACAAACCTCCTAATATTACCAGCAGAGGGAGGGAAAAAGAAACCACTTTGAAACACACCAGAGCACTCTATTCTTGACAAAGTCTGTCCTCAGAAGAAACGATTAAACCAGAGCATAATGCTATTTTTGTTTTTATCAAAGCTTAAGTGTCCTGTGGAATAGGAAATACCTAATTCCAGTCCACACTAGCCATCCTGTCTCACCTAAGGGACTGAGAAGCACTTAGGAATTTCATAGTCCAGAGGCACAGACTTATTAAAAGACTGAGACCTAATCATAGGTCTATAGAATGCTTCCCCTATCACACTCCTACCCTTACCACTTAACTAAAGACCCAATTAAAGCAGTTCCTTTGAACCAGTACATAATGTGTGACTATCAAGAAAACACTGCAAGACATACTAAATAGCAAAAAACACAATTTGAATAGAAACAACATGTGCCAGAGCCAGACATAGTAGACATATTGGAATTATAAGACTGGGAATTTGAAGCACCTATTATTAATATGCCAAGGGATCTAGTGAATAAATTAGGCAACATGCAAGAGAAGATGGACAGTGAAAGCAGAGAGATGGAAACCCTAAGAAAGAATCAAAAGACACAACATATCATCATTCTAGAAAGTTCTCTGGTTCACATCCCAGTTACCCTTCCCCACAAGACAACCATTGACCTGTTATTGCCACAGATTACTTTTACCTATTTTGGCAATTAATATAAATGAAATTTATTGTTCTTTTCTGTGCCTGGCATCTTCCATTCAGCATAATGTAAATCTTTAATTTTTAAAGTAAACTATCTAAAGAAGGTAGTACAGAATTGATTAACCTGAAAGAAATTAATATAGCATATAATGCAGGTTCAAGTAGTCAAGGAAAGTAAGGCCTTCTCAGCATCTCTCACATAATAGTTAAAAATATAGAGAGGTGGCAGGATAATATTTAGAAATATTAACTTTGTTCCTTTATTCTAGTAGTTCAGCACCAAAGGAGCATGCACATGCTTTAAACAGCAAGGCAGTTCTGTGATCATTACTCCACATGAGACACATGACAAAAAACACAAACAAAACTTAGATTTGATGCCTATATATTTTGGAGAAAATAAAAGACTCCAGGAGTAAAGAGCAGTTTCTAGATAAACATCAGAGTGTTGAGAAGTATGGACTACTCTCTAAGACCCAAAAGAAATTCATCAAGCTAGCGGGACATGGGACAAGGTAAATAGTGCTATGATTTGGATGTTTATTTTCCCACAAAGGCTCATATTTGGAGGGCTTAGTTCTTATAGTGATGGTATTGGGAGGAATACCATCCTCTTATACAGGAATATCTTTCTTTTTATGGAAACATTAAGAGGTAAATCCTAGTGGGAGGCTGTTAGGTCAATTGAGGCCCCTGTCCTATGTAGGGATTACGGTAATTGTTTTGTGACCCCTGGTAGTCTTTGAGAGAAGATCATTTTAAAAGCCTGAATCTGGCTCCACACAGCTCTCTTTGGCTTCCTGTTTCAAGCTGTGATCCCTTTTCCTGCACACAATCTTGCCATGTGCCATAGGACCTTTGCCAGACCTGTCATACTGTTTAAAGTTGCAGTCTCCCAAAGTATAAACTAAATACACTTATTTTTTCTTCATAATTAGTCTGCCTCAAGTATTTTTATAGCAACAAACTGGGCTAAAACAAATGTAAAGTCAGTGGTGTAAAAGGAAGAAGGCAAGATCTGAAGAAAGCAGAACAAGAATAAGGACTGAATTGCACAGGGTACTTGGCTACCATAAGGAACGTTATTCCAGTATATAGAAGCCTCATGGTAGCACTCTACCTAAACTTCACTTTAACAAGCACAGTCTGATAAATACACACAAGTGCTAAACTAGCAATCCCTCTTGATCTCTCTTACAAACTTCCTTTCAACCACTGCCAGTACCTCACCCAATAAATACTAAGATTATCCAATGTGAACAACATCATTAGTAATGTCAAAGGACAGCCAGGAATCCAAGAGAAGTAACATTGTGGTAGTGGTAAAAGGTAAGACCTTACACATAGAGGGTAACAATATACTCCATCAGCCAGGATATTGATTAAATGCTCCTCCCCTTAAATCTTTTCTCCCATGAAAATAACAAATAGAGAATCATCTAGTTAACCAATAAAAGTCAATAAAAAGAAAGATTTTGTCTGTCCCTTTTTCAATCTACTGGGATGTGATTCCATTATTGTTACATATCATGTTATTTATTCCCAAGACAAAACTCATATTATTTTAATCAGGTATTGAGGTCTATGTTAATATATAACAAGGAGACATAATTCTGTGTCAGTCAGCTTTCCCTTACTGCCACAAAATACTTAAAATACAGAATTTTTAAAAAGAAATCTTTAGTTTACCTCAAAGTTTTAGAGGTTTCAGTCCATGATTGCTTGGCCAAGTTGCTTTGTTGCCTGTGGCACACAGTTCATCATGGTAGGAGTGCATGGTAGAGAAGCCTGTTCATCTCATGTAGGCCAGGAAGTAAAGAGGCCAAGGAAGGATCATGGTCCCGATATCCCCTTCAAGGGCACACCCACAATGATCTAACTTCCTTACACTATACCTCACTTCCAAAAGATTATCTCCCAATAGTGCCACAGGCTAGTGAACAAGCCATATGGAACTTTGGGGGATATTTCAAATTCATATTTTAGTAAAACCCTATTTTCTTTAGGACTGTTATATATCAAGGACAGAGGGGATATGGTATAAGGCAAGAACACAGGCTTTGGAGCAGACCCAGTTACTAATCCTGTATCTACTACTCACCAGATGTGTGTCATTGAATAGGATACATAAACACCATGAATGTCAGTCTCCTTATCTATGCATGGACCTTATACTATTTTTCTTCTCAGGTTGTAGTGAAAAGTAGAGAAAATAATCTTATACTTGGTACTAAAACCATCTATTACAATGCTTAGCACACAAAAGACATTTTAGTAAATGGAATTATTAAGGAAAAATCTTTCTACAGAAGTGCCACCATTAAAAATTCACTCCTTTGGGTTAATGAGTTACTCAGTGTCATTCCTAGACAAAGCTGTAAAATACATAACTTGCCTTTAGCATCTCTATTTAGACTCCCCTTTTAATGCCCTTCTGTCCTTAAATTGGTATTTGGTTAGAGTGATCAGAAAATGCTTAGGAGAAAACAGAACAAAAAATACCTTCGCATTTCTAGTCTAGATTTGTGGCTTCAGAAATCAGGTGATAGATGTGACATATTTAAGAACTTATTTTTCCAGAAAATGGAGCTCAACCAGGCAGCCAATATAAATTTTCCTGATGTTATGATAGAGTTAGTGCATTATCATTTAAGTACTACTATTCAAATATGACTAAAAATATATATGTATATGTCTTCCCCTCAAGTTCATGTATTTCTGATTAACTTAATCATTCATTACTTTCTCAAACATTGTAACATAAAAATGAGGAATGGCTTTTTGTTAAGAAAATTTGCAAGAGAGAACACAATAATGTGGAACAGCTGCAGCTATGAATTCTATGTATGCCTTGTTGAAAATAACACTAAATGGAAAAAACAGGTCACAGGTAAACTCTGTATTGTTTCATTCTATGGAGAAAATTCACCATGCTTATATATGATCAGATGAACATGAAATAACTTTGGTTTTTATTGGATAGAAACCTTTATCATCATTGTCATTATCATTGTCATCACCATTATCAGTCCCATTATTGAGGACCTAGTATATAGAGCGCACTGTGTAAAGAAGCTGTAAATGTAAAGACAAGGTTCCTATACTCAAGGAACTTAAAATTAAATTAGAAAACAGGACGTATTAGCAAACAGGAAAGCACTGTATCAAAGTTGGTTGGTAAATATCCCTGGCCATGATGTACTAACAGGTTTCTGAATTTTTATTCCTTCTTTATAAAAAGTAGATAATTCCAACCTATCCACTTAGTTTCTGATCTTAGTAAATATAAAAATTTTCAGGACAATTTTTTTCAAAATTATGACCAACAAGCCAAATGAGTCTCAAGAAAAAAATTGCTACATAGTACATATTTTTAAATTTACTCTTTGAATTAGTTATTTCCACTTTAGAGCTAATTAGTTTTACTTTATAATTGGATTTTCAGTTATTCTTGAAATTTCAAAATATCTGACAATATTAAACCCATTTTCTATATTACAATTAGTATGGAAGCTCTGTTTAGACATGACTTAGGAACTCCATTTCCTTCAGAGACCTTGCCATTTCTTTTTGTTTCTTATACCTGTCTTGCCTCACTCCTTTAATCTTCATGTCTCTATAAGGAATTTTAGTTTGTGGCCATCATCTGGTCATAATCTAAATTCAGTGTGAAATTTCACTCAGGTCTAAATTATGCCATATATTTCTACCCTTTTTGTGCTCTACATTCCTGTCTCAGTAACCCTTCTAGCACTGGCAAGTTCTTACTTTGGCTGAGTTTTGACTTCTTGCTACTACCCTCATCCCAATAATACCTCTTTTTAAAAACTCTACATGAAAAGTATTGATTTTTTACATTTACATTCATTTAATAACTGTACCTTTACCAATTGCCACTGGACTATTGCAACCAAAAGTGATGAGAAGACATAATTAGCAGACTGGTTAAATGGAAAAAATACTTTAATTGTATGAATGTACAAAATGATATACCAGGTTCAATAGACTCTAAACTGAGCAAAGTTTTCAACACAACCAGCATTTCCCTTTAAAATACATGAGTAGGCAACAATGAAACCTCCATTGTAGTAATCATTTGGAATATTGTTATGGTTTACCTCTAAAACCGTCCCCCAAAATTGTTTATGTGTTAGGCAATGTATAGAGGTGAAAAGACAAGATTATCATAGCTATAACCTTTTCAGTGACTTAATCCATTTGATGGGTTAAAATTTTGAATGGACTGCTGGGTGGTAACTGTAGGTAGGTGAGATGTGGCTAGAGGAATAGGTCAATGGGGGCATGACCCTGGTATATTACCCATCCCTGGCCCATTCTCTCTCTGCTTCCTGGCTTGCATAAACTCAGCAGCTTTACTCCACCATTTCCTCCTCCCTTGATGTTCTGCCCCTCCTCAGATCCACAGAAAGGGAGTTAGCCAATCATGGCCTAAAAACTCTGTAACCAAGAGCCCCAAATAAACTTTTTATTTCTCTAAGTTTTTCTTGTTAGGCATTTTGGTCACAGTGATGAAAATCTAACTAACACAAGCATCAAGGAAAATGAAAACTTTCAGATGATAGGTAGATGAGGAGTTCAATATTCACATCGTGCCAAAGTATCACCTTCATGCATTACTTGCTAACTGAAAAGGAAAGAAAGATTAATGTTCAAAAGAGCAAGCTGGCAATCATCATTTAAACCAACTCATATATCGGATCAGAGCCAACCACATATTATGTGTCTATGTGATAAAATATGCAACACAATATAGCCCATCTATGAAGCAGTTCCACACAAAAATGTTTAACCTGAATTCAACAAGCTTTAGCTGTGATTTCAATTTTTCAGAAATATAAGGAACAGAAGTACAAGTTCAATGTCTCTACAAGGAAAGTCAGTCAAATCCAAAAGTTGATTTATTCTAAAGAACAATATTCTCAATCCCTTCAACAATGAAAATCAGAAATAAAACAGGAATAGGAAAGACAGTGGAATAAATCTGACCTAACTTTCCTATGTACACATATGAATACACCACAGTGAATCTCATCATCATGTACATCCACAAGACTCGGATCCTAATTAGAATTAGATATATTCCCTGCTTGTATAAATATATCAAAAATAGATTCTACTGTCATTTATAACTAAAAAGAACAAGTTAAAAAATGATGACTGTTAAAGATTATAGAAATTTAATGAACATAAGAACCAAATGCACTGTATGGATCTGAATAGAATCCCGGTTGGAAAGATAGGTATAAAATACATTTTTGGAACAATTGAGGAAATTGGAATATAGGCAGCATATGAAAAGATACTTTAAGAATTATTGTAATTTTGATAGAATGATAGTATTTTAATTATGAGCATGGGAGAGTGCCCTTATTCTTAGGAGATGCATAACTATTTAGTGGTATCATATCATGATGTCTAGAACTTTCTTTCAGTTTACTCAAAAATATTACAGGTACACATATGTGCTCATGTATATAGATAAATTGATTTTATTTTAATAAAACATAGGAAGAAATTTCATTAAAGTAATTTCCAGTGTAAGCAAAAAACTGGAAGTTAAATGGTTGTCATAATATTTGAGTACAGAAGAAGTTGTAAGTACAAATACAAGAGAACACTAGCTCAGAATGTCTCAACTTGTAACTATCACCCTGGAACTAATGCTAATCCAATTCCTCCAGGACTGTAGACCACCATCACCTATACCATCCTACACAATTTCCTACTCAGCAGATATCAGGTTAGCCATTTTCCACCCCCCAATTTTGCCACAGTTCCCCTACTACATGTTTCCACAATGCTCTGCTCTTCCGTCATAGGAGGTTTTGCAATAAGTTATTATTATTTTTTCTTTTCTTCTGAGAGAATAGCTCCTACAGGATAAGTCTAGTATTTTCATTACTTCCCAAATGTCTAGTGCAGGGTCTGACATAGCATAGGTATTCAATAAATATGGCATATCTTGGTATTTAAAATTGAATTCTTGCTAGTTCCTCTCCTGAGATTTAGAGCCTAATTCTTAATCCTTCATAATAGTTGGGGCCCAGTTATCTAACAAGCTTTTACTGTCTAGCTGCCTATAAGTCTGTCTTAATATCGCCTCCCAGTGGAATCTCATCAGGCTGCTCTGTTCATCTGTCAATGTATTCCTGTGACTTAATTCTCTAAAATGTCAAACTCAATGTCACTATTCTTTCTTGTTCTATCAAAATACTGATATTTTATGTGGAAATTTTTAAGTACTTGATATGTGAATTGGTTGAATGGCAGCTTAGTGACACCTTAGCCTTCAAAGTCCATATCTGAATGGTAGTTAAGCTGGATGTAAAAGAATGATCCAATTGAGTTGTTTCTACTGGATGTGATCTAGATAATCATCTATCCTCATTGTCACTCACCCCTAATTGTCATCACACTTCTTCTGTAAAATCCCAGAGAGTCTATAAAATACAAGTCTAGTTTAAATTTTGACTTTAACTATTTGTCTTTACTTCTAGTCTTGTGGACCTCTTTTTTACATGATGGGCAGTTTTATAAAAATTTCAGTTCCTCTAATAAAAGGCAGAAGTCAGTGAGTCTAAATAAATTCAGAGTAGAATATATTTAATAATAAGGCTGCTTGTGTAATTATAAATAAAAAAAATCAAATATGCTAAAATTAGGTACCAGTTATCTTCAAATCTACCACTCTTTGGGCAGCATTATAGCATAAAGATGTTTATTAGCTAACTATTACTTACATTTTTGGAAAGCACTGTCAGAATGTCTCATACATGGAATAAATGAGGTCCCATAAAGATCCACACATTTTATGATACCTCTAGGAAGCAATCTAGTGCTCATTCTAAAGGGTAATAAAGGGCAATAACTACTTTTATGGGGTTTAAAAAATGTGAATATTTGGATCAGTTTTTCCAGGACATGCAAACAATTTAAGGAGTGTAGTAATCCTCAAACTTTCACAAGAAAGTACATTATCTCTATTTGCCTCACTGCTCCCTTTGGTTAATTGTTAATGGGGCTTGCTGCCAAATGATGCTGCAGTTGGCCAAGCTATAGTCAGCACCCTCCAGTCTTTTTGATCATCTGCCATTTTCAGGCTTTAAATGCAGCACTCAGCAAAAATGATCAATGCTATAATGTGCTAAGCCGGTCCTTTCTTTGTCCTTTCAACAACATACTCCAATGTCATACTCATTCAATGTCCTTGGCAGGTATTTATTTGACCACTTCATCTCTTTCCATTTTTCTTCAAAGAAGTTATGACTACATCTGTATTCCCTATCAGAATGTAAGATCCACAATGGCAAATTTAGTCTTCTCTTGGTAATATCTTTCACCGCTCTATCTCTAGCACTCAAAGTGATAAAGGATATGTAGAAAATGCCAAATAAACTTTTGTGAATTTACAAGTAATTGTAACCAATAAATATTAAAAATTTGCCACACTACACATTGGTAAGTGCTTTACTTTATCCCCATAATTGTTACTATAAAATTATTATGAAGGAAAAGCTATAATTATTCTCATTTCATAGCTGATGAAATTTAGGGTCAGAAAACTAAATTGTGGACTGAAAGATGTAGTGCAGTTGTAGAGTGATTACTTTGGATGTGTGAGGCCCTGGTTTAACCATTTGAACCACAAAAAGCAGAGAGAGAACATGAAACTGAATTGTGTTTGGGAAGGCTATACTTGTGATTATTATTGTTAACACATCAGTCTTCTGTAAGAAACATAATGGAAGTAAAGAATATTTAGGAATTTAACATAATCTTTATTCTTCTGAAAGTTAATAATGGTTAACATTTAATAGAAATTTCTATGGACCAGGCACTAAAAAACAACTCTTTCAGTTTCATAACTCATGTGGTAGGAGTGATTATTATTTCAGTTCTATGCCCAAGGTTGCATAGCTAGTAACATATCTTAGGTTCAAACTTGGTTAATCCACTCCTGAGACATGTTTCTGAAGACTTCTAAGTCTTTCTGAGTGAATAGTCTACAGTAGAGAAAAAAGAAAGAAAAGAACATGTGATAGAGCTACAAAATACTAAGGACTTTTACATGTCTTATACAATCCTCAAAATAATAGTTAGGGATAGAGGCAGGGTGGGAATGAGAAGAGTATTATGGTTCAGATTAGAGGTGTCCCCCAAAAGCTCAGTGTAAGATAATGCAAGAAAGTTGAGAGGATAAATTATTGAGGTAAGAGAGCTTTAACCCAATCAGTGAATTAATCACCTGATTGCATTGAGTGTTAAAGGTAAGTGGGGTGTGGATGGAGGAGGTCGGCATTGGGGGAGTGCCTTTTGGATATATATTTTGTATCAGGTAAGTGGAGTCTCTGTCTGCTGCCTCATCATCACGTGAACTGCTTCCCTCCACCACACTCTTCCACCATGATGATCAGCCTCACCTCGAGCCCTGAGGAATGAAGCCAGCTACCTATGGACTGAGCCCTCTAAAACTGTGAACCCCTAAATAAACTTTTCCTCCTCTAAAATTGTTTTGGTCAGATCTTTCAGTCACTGCAATAAAAAAGCTGACTAAAACAAAGAGAAACTAAGAAAAAGATTAACTTAAGAAAATCCTAGACTGAGAAAAGTTGAGTATAGGAATTAGACAAAAATCAAGAAAAGACTAAGACATATTTACACAATTTTTTATTTGATGATTTATTTCCATAATGTTTTATTTTAGATGTGGTATCAATCAGTGATGTGACACAGTCATTAAGGGCATGATTTAATTTCTAAGTAGACTAATTACTAACTTTTTGAATTTTGATAAGTCACTTCAACCTTAAAAACTCAGTTTCCTAAAATATACTATGGGTATTATAATAGAAGCTTCTTCAGAGTATTGGTGGGAGGATCATCTGGTCAATTTAATGAGCATGTGCTCATTAAATACTAGCAGCTCTTATTACTGCTAATAGAGAAACAAGAAATGGATATATGTTCAGTTTCATGTTCATTGTCCACCCAATACTGGCCTGATTCCTGATTTCTAACAAAGTAATAGGTACCAGAGATAGGACAAATAATTCCCAAAGATCCTTTAAATATAATTGCTGAAATGTTTGTACAATGTGAATTTGGGTGATGACTAAATTACCTTGATCATGGTTTTAAGTGATAGTTGACCCTTTTGAACTTGTCTATGATTTATTGGCCATATATAGCTTGAGGTTGGAGATGGTCACCTTTCTTCAGGTCCTGATATCTGTGGGGTCCACACTGGTCCTTTCTTATCTATCTTAATATTCTAATTAAGATTCCTTAAAAGACAGCTTCCTACTACAGTCCCCATTGATCCACTTGCCATATGTCTTCTTTTCTGAAATATTTATAAATTAGTCTTCTCACTCACTTTGTCTTTTGTAAGGAATTTTCCACTATCATTTGCCAGTTTTGTATTTTCAAACTTTGTTCTCTGTCTCCTTTGATGTATCACTCCATTGAGTATCAGACCACAGGCTCTTCCGCCTGTAAAATTGTGGATTTTTCCTTGACTGCTTGAATAACATAGGAGTTGTGAGCTAGGAACTGTGCTGGGAGATTTGGTGTATATTAATTCCCTGAACAGCCCTTTGAGATTGGAATGTCTATACCCATTTTACACAGAAGGAAACTAAAGCTGAAAGAGGATAAGATAGTCTCTCAAAACTATATAACTATTTAGTGGTAAAGCAGAAACAGGTAATGTAGACCATCAGACTGTATAGAGTCTTGTATATACAAGATTCTTTCTCCTATGCCACAAAATAATAAATTGAACTTTAGAATAAAGCTATATTTCAATATAAGTAACTTCTTTCTGCTCACAATGTATGGACATGAGGCAGAATGCACACTCCTTAGATCTTAGTGAATATACTTTTCTTTTTGCTGGAGAAAAGGCAGTGATAATAATTTCTGAGGACTAGGTATTGAGGATCAAGAATGTACCACATCTTTCTAGGCCTCTGTCCAGCACTTTCTGCTCATACTGATAAGAATACACTTTTCCTTCTTTTGCATGGAAAACTCCCACTTTACTGTAGCAAACAGACACCTAATCTGTAGAAGTTGTGAATATTGTCTTACATAGAAAAAAAAAACAATAACAACAACAAAATCAACTACAAAAAAAAGGTTTTTCAGATATTACTAAGCTAAAGACCTTGAGATGGGAAGTGTTTCCTTTATTCTCCAGCTGTATTCTCCACTGTAATCACCAGGGGAAGACAGAAAATTCAGGGTCAGAGATTTAAATTTACTATTGGCAGATTTGAAAGATGGAGAAAGGGGCCATGGGCCAAGGGATGCAGGTAACTCTAGAATTTGAGAAATATAAGGAAAGATTCCACTTAATGTCTTCAGAAGGATGTAGCCAATCTGACACTTTGAAGTTAGGCCATTGATGATCATTTCAGACTTGTGGCCTCCATAACTTAAGATAATATATTACTGTTTTTAAAAGTATTACATTTTCAGTGGTCTGTCACAGCAGTGATCAGAAATTTACATGCCTGCTTTTAGGTCTTAGTTCAGATATCTCCTTCTCCTGAATGACTTGTATTTTTCAAGGCAGCACATTTCTGACTATATACCTCTATCTCCATTACAGGATTTGACACCAAGGAATTGAGTTCTACTCCATTTTCATCTTTTTCACATATTTTCTGGATGTTTATTGGTATATTCAGTAAGGAGGGAAAGAAATTCAGGTTACTTCTACTCTTCTGATACAAGTGATATTCTGGGCAATAAACTAAAATATATGAAAGAAAATCATTGGCATTTCAGCAGCTGAATCCATTTTCCCCTCTACCTTTTTGAAAGTTCTTCTGATATAGCAAGCTTACCAGCCCAGGTAAGGAACTTCCTGGCCCTGACAATCTTTTCAGCCTTGTCTACTCCAATTCCTGATACAGATAATGCCAGTTTTGATCTATCCAGTTAAAGAGAATCCACATGAGGTGACTCAATATAGTGGATTTAATACAGAAAATGAGTTGTAAAAT
Source organism: Marmota flaviventris (assembly GCF_047511675.1). Lineage (NCBI taxonomy): Eukaryota > Metazoa > Chordata > Mammalia > Rodentia > Sciuridae > Marmota > Marmota flaviventris. The sequence continues at coordinate 100,982,429 of NC_092518.1, forward strand.
GTCACGAGAATGAAAAGAGCAAATGGGGAAAGATGAGGCAACCTAGAAGTTTGTAACTGCAAGAAGATGCTAGAATCCATAGGGATGAGGAATAGATGCAGAAGGCAATATTATAAGAGACTGGGAATCAGAATTCAAGGCTACAAGGCAGGAGCTAGAACCTTGAAAGAGCCACACAATAGAAGATGGATAACTGGAGCTTCCCAGTAAAAAAAAACACAGCCACTGAATAGACACTGCCAATCATCCAAGATCCAAACAGAAGCAGAGGATTGCAGGCAGGGGATGGAAGACCATGACTTCTCCACTCTCAAATTTCTGATCTCTAATTCCTAACCAGTGGTCTCCCACTGGTGATATCTAACTAGAAGCCATTTAGGAATAGAGCCCAGGAAAGAATAGTTGCAAGAGCCAAAAACTCTTGCAGAGCAGGAGAAGGATTAAGAAATGAATCTAAAAGCAAAACTAATCTTCTTAGTTTTCCTGATATATCATACCCTTTTCTTATCTCCAAACATGAATTACATTTCCCTTCTCTTATCCCAAATATTTTCTCCTCTGTGAAACTTTCTCTGATTATTCTAGGATTCTGAATTCAGTTTCTCCTTGAACAAAATATTTATAATTACCTAATCTAGAGCAACACTGTTATTCCTGCTTGCCTATGTGGCATAACCACTTAACTATCTTATAAGCTCTATTTATTTGTTCTTTTTGTAATAAATGACAGTAAAGTATATTTTGACATATTTATACAGACATGGAGTGTTTGTGGAGCAAGAAGATGTACACATCCACATCTCTCATGGACTTATGGAACATGGTAGATTTTCGCTTGTCTATCTGAAGCCTAATCCTAACATTGTATTTTCTAGTATCTGAAGATTTTCTTTGCCACTCAGAGATAATATTCAATTCTTTAGCAATCAATATAGCATGGCACCAACCAAACAAACTATATCCTAGTGTTGAAAGAACAGGCTCTGTCTATAAACAACTAGTATACCTGTACTGCTGGTAACCTGCTAAATATTTGGCTGGACTACATAGGAAGAAGAACAAGAAGCTGCAGTCAAGAGAAATGTCCTAACTTCACTATTTGTACTGAGTCCAATTACTAAATTAAAACACACAAAACAGTAGATTTTAAAATAGCATATTCTCTCAAAAGCAGTAAAACTTGACATATATAGAGAGAAAGAGAGAAAAATATACATATTCACACATATATTATATACATTATATTCTAGATTATATTTTATTATATATTATAAATAACTATACACTATATATCAATTAATATATTTGGTTTTTCATAAGCACAAATATACAGCTACATATACATTTAAAAATATTGAGTGTAATGCCAAGGATATCTCTAGGTACCCATTAAAGATAATTATAATTTTATTTTTATTTACATTATTTGATTTTTCTATGATACTTAAGTATCTCTTATTGGATACAAAAGTTTGTAAACTAAATGAAGTCATTTTCTTCAAATATTTCATTAGTCTCTAGTAGGTAGGTGATGAAGGTTATAATATAGATTGTAATAATACATTTTTAAAATACCCAATATACTCTACATATGCCCCCCTAGCCCTCAAATAATCAAAGTGAAAAATTATTTTTTTTTCTGAAAGCACTCTTCATAAGCACTGTTCTCAGGAAGAAATAAAAGTAGAGAGAAAAATAAGCTTATCAAAAGGCATGGTTTAAAATTTTGAATGGAGATCAGTATTTTATAAAAAGTTAGGGAGATTGGTTCAGAAAATCATTACTCCTCCTTTTCACTAAGCCCGCCTGTGACCTCAAATGACACCTCAGATAGCAGCCTTTGCATTTCACTCACTGTCAAAACTGTAAACATCCTGTGGCTTGACTGCTCAGGGCAACCATAATCTTCATCTCCTCCATGATCAGGGCAAGCTGGAAGTTCATGGCCAGCATTTGGAATTCACAGCAGGTAAACACAGAGGCCAGGCAGACAGGACAATAAAAAATGTGGTTACACAACCAATTTCTGTTCTGACCCTTCCTATGAGGTGAGCTCCTGGCTGTGGGTGCCCAACAATGACAACCCAGCTTCCATGGACTGAAACATAATATTTCCAGTGTGACATATTTGGTGATCTCCATATAACTATGATTGATTTTCTTTACTGAGACTCTTTATTGCTATTTTAGTTCTATAATTACTTCTCAAAAATCTCCTGTCATGGTGACGCCTCCATTCTCTTATTCTCATCTCAGGCTATTACCAAGACAGCAACAAATCTCGTGTTTTTCCAATCTTGGTTGCTTTCCTTAACTTTCTCTTTGACTTGGGACCTCTAAACTAGGTCAGCTTAAAGTATAAAACATCTAATTTCTTCTTTTCTAGGAATTAACATAACTTATTAATAAGCCTTGTATTTTTTAAAAGGTTTAGCAAAATGTCAACCACTTCTCTAGTCTATAAAGATAAGAGCTATATTTAGCTAGTTCTAATTAAAAATAGCTAAAACTGCTTGATATGGAGGGGGGAATCTGTTTGAGTCATGTCTCATTTCAAAAAATTCGACATTTGAATTTCTTTAGTGCTGTTTATGGCTTGAATTGGTATTGTTCAATTTAGTTTGAAATACAGCAAGCATCTGAATTATATTATTGATCCTCATAAAACATGTCAAATTCACCACTCTCACATGCAGTAAATTCTAGCATGTAAAAGAGGTTTTGTGACTCTCATTGTTAGTTAAAGGTATCCTTACTAGAGAATTGTATCCTAGAAAAATTTCCCCAGACAGTGATGTAGAATGTTTTCTATAGTAATGAATAGCAAACTGTCAGTCGGTTGGATATGCATTCATGGCCATTTGACCAAATCTATAAAGCAAAACTCAAAACCTGAACCAATCAAAAAACCTCAGTTCTCTGAATGCTGTTTTCTGTAGTGCATAAAATGAACAGATCTACATGTTCGTAAAACAGTGTCAGTTTGTCTCTTTTGTTCTTGTGTCCCTTTTAAATATTTTCCATAATACAGAAAAATATCCCCCAATAAAAATCTCACACAGTCCTAAAGAGGTAAAGAAATTAAGTTGTTTGTACCTGGATCTCCTTAGGATGAACGTTCAAACTTCAGAGACAATATCAGTAGGAAAAAGTGACTTCCAAACCTACATGAAAGGTACTGATTGAGGAGAAGAGCCGAGAGTGGACCATTAAACTCAAACCCATCACCTACCTCCACAGAAGACAGAAAATAACAGGAGTCAGTTACTGGGTTCAGGGATTTTCAGTGTACAAATCTGTGCATGTGAAAATGTACGTGTATTTGTTACTGTGTGTATCTATGTCTGCATGTGAGAGAACATATGTTAATGTGGGGTGTATGTATGTATGAGTTCCTTCGAAGTCCTATGGTGCTAGTTGTAGGTCAAGGGTAGGGGCTAGTTGTGGTGTAGTTGTAGGTCAAGGGAAATTCCAAAGCTGAAAAATGGAAATAGGCTTCTAGCATCATCCTCTCTGGTCTTCTTCTCTCATGAAAATAACCTAGGTTCCTGAGTATCAACCATTTTCCTGATGTTACAACAGGTACTAGAGAATAATACAAAGGCATAGAAGGTGAAAAAATGTAACTTTTCTGACAATTAGACCAATCTGTACATCACCTTATAATAACTGACAGTTCTTTCCCTGCTATAGTGTGTCTTTGGAATTATCAAAAGCAGCCAAGAAGCCAGGTGTGGTGGTACACACCTATAATTCCAGTGGCTTGGGAGACTGAGGCAGGAGGATTACAAGTTCAAGGCCAGCCTCAGCAACTTAGAGAGACCCTGTCTCTAAATAAAATATAAAAAGGGCTGGGGATGTTGCTCAGTGGTTAAGCACCACTGGGTTCAATCTCTAGTACCTCCCCCGCCAAAAAAAAAAGCAGAAAGAACATGCAACAAATGTAGGTAACTGGGCCTTCAAGAATCTACTCTTATTTTAGCTGTCCCCAGTGTTTAAGTGGTATCATACTCTAGAAGAGTTTTCCCTTGTTTCTTTCTTGATACTTCCTACTTCCTCTCACCCTATATTGATAGACTGGGAGGACCTTAAAGTCAGGAATCCTATCTTATTCATATTACCTCAACACTAACACAGTACCTGGCATGAATGATGGATTCATTAAAAGTTTACAATTTTTCCTACCCTAAAATCAGACTTTTTCCCTCCTCTTCTAATTAAAGATGTTACAACAGGTACTAGAGAATGATACAAAGGCATAGAAGGTGAAAAAAATGTAATTTTTCTGACAATTAGACCAATCTGTACATCATCCATTTAGCTATATTTTCTCAAATTCATTCATGGGGCAAATTAGTACAGAAGCTCTGAGCTGATTAAATACATACTGATTCTATACACCACATTTGCCTAACACCCTGAGTACACCATTTTCCTCCACTAAAGTCTATAAATACACATTGTTCATGAGTTCACCAAACTAATATTTTCTGAGGGCATGCCATGTGCTGGACCCCACATCAGTTCTCTGTGTGTATACCACTGGGATGTGTACAGATATGAGATATAGTCTCTGTCCTTTGGGAGTTTATCCTATGAGGCATAAAACAATATAACCAAATTCCTTGGGTATAAAGCTGAGTGTGATAAGTACCGTACAAGTATTGTCAACAAGGTATTAGTTCTGAGGAAGAAAAGATCTCTTCCATTTGGTATAGTCAATAAAAGCTTTCTGAAGAAGAGAGCATCCAAACTCGGGCTTAAATTGATGGAGGAATTTGCATAGGCAAAGAGGAAGATCTTGGATACTTGAAGTCAAAAGAAGAAAGCAATAATAGAAAATTAGGATACTAGGAGTTTTGTAAAGAATCCCCATCCAGGGCTTCACAATATTTTTTCAGAGGGAAAAAATTATTGTGACTATAATGCAGAAAATCTGTCAATTTCTATAGTACAGCCCCCAATTCTGTGCTTTACAAATCAGACAGGGAGAGAGCAGGCTCTTTCCTAGAGTGGTATAAATCCCCCAGTGAGAAGAACACAAAATGGGTAGCTGTGGGTATGCATGGCTTTGCACTTTGAATCATATGTCATTGCCTGTTTAATAGACAAGTACATTTTAAAGAGAATGGGATGGAATGAGAATATGCAAAAGTGAATTTTCAGCAGTTTCTTAACAATGGTACATTTCTACCAAGATTCAAAGTTTACACAAAAGAAATTCTACAAGAAAGTTATGAATGGAAAGTTTCATCATAAAGAGAAAATTTTCCATATAATGCCAAGCACCTAGATAAAATAAACCAAAACACCCAGCCAAAATGTTGCCTACTCTGCATTAAACATTAGGAAATATCCAGAAATACCTGGATAATTGGCCAAAGCTCTCAGTTTTCCCTACTATAAAACAGAGAAATCAGCACTATGTAGACATAGCCTTACTTTGCTGATTGGCAGGCCAAATCATTGTGCAGATTCCCAAGTAAAACACCAGGCATTTCTGCTTGAGTTTCTAATGCTTCACTTATCTTGAGGAGAAAATATGTGATACAGTATGGGTAGATTGGATTTTTTGTAATAGTGATTCACCTAATTTGCCCTCATTTTGGTACTAGTTATCCTGCCATGACAATTTAAAGGCACCATTCCTTCTTAACTGATCAATTTAAAGAGGATTCATGTCTTGTCGGAAAATTTGACATCATGTGCACAATGGTCCTAACTTTTCATTAGAATCTTTTACATAGTGTAGTTAATGCTAAAAATATTTAAAGTAGATTAAGAATAGAACAAAGAAATGAAGCGCAACTGTGACTGTGACAGGGTATGAATATTAATGATGCTTTTTTTTCCATTTCTTTTCTCATCTAATACCATCCTCCATACTCTTTGATTCAAGATCTTACTTAACTTATACTGAAATGTTAAATGCCAGTCCTTGGTTCTCTGTGATATGATACATATATAAAGATGCCATTAATCTTCAGTCTAATATCTGTCGGAGGGATAAGGTGCTAAACCATGGTATTATGACTCCCCACTGCCTAAGGCATAAAGTCCAATCTCCTTAGTCCCACATATAAGCTCTCCAATCAGCTTTTTAAAAGTCATCTCTCATTGCTTCTTTACATAAATCCTCCACTATGACCACTAGGGTCTCTTCACTGTCCCCCAAAGAAACATGATTAGTCTTCCTTCTGCATATTTACTCATTCTGGGCTCCTCACTTTAATTCTCACATTTTACAGCTACTACCCTCCTCAAGGCTACAAGTTCTTCAAAGCTTCCCCCAGCCACACCAAGCCACAAAGGTACCTCCGTTTCCAAACTATAGCAGTCATAAGACTTACTGTCTTTTAAAAGTAATGTGTATCCTTTTAAGGACAGAATTATATTTAATTTGCATCCAATGCAGCTCTTAACAAATTAGCATATAGCTGGACTAAATAAATTACTTAAAATGTAAGTAAATGAATAGATTAATATGTATAGATAGTAACATCAAAACACTCGCAAGTAACTCTGTTTTCTTTCCATTGAATACCCCCATAATTTTTGCCCTCTAAAATGGAAATGCTCTTTTTAAAAAATGATTCAATATTCTAACTTGCAGAAAGACTCAGAAAAATCTAGATGCCTAGATCTCTGCCCTGTGATTCCTACATAGTAACTCCAATTGATTTCAAAGGATATTGTGTTGATCAATGCTTGGGGAACTTGCGAAACAGCCTTTCTTTTAATAATAAAGTTCTGAGTCTTAGAGCCTCTGTGGTATTTCAGTTGTAAAGAAAAATAAAGCAGCCAGGAAGAAAAAGTACTTGTTTCAATGAAAGCTCAATAAAAACTATATAAACTCAGCAAGAACTACAAACTCTCAGTGGATATACCTTTAAAATGTGTCACTTGCATGCATTCTACATGTAGCATATCTTCTATCACCCAACTTACCCCTAAGCAAAGAACAAAATGAGCAAAATTTCAACACAGCTTTACATATTACATAGCAAATAAATATTTATTTTGGAATAAGAAATTTTCTTTCTTTTTCTTAAAAACCTATCTCAGAATTTACCTTCCCCAAAGCATCCATCCCAACTCCTAGCTTCACCTTGGTCCTTCCAGGTCAGAGGAAGAACTGTCCTTCTTCTGCTATAAAGATACATCTCACTCGTGTCCTCATGATACGTACTTCTCCTGTCTGCTTTCCCTACTTTGTTACAAATTTGTTAGTACCTTTGCTATGTGGCCCTCAACTTACAGTTGACTTCATAAACATCACTCATGTTTGTGTGTATTATTTCATACATGATTATGATGTTTCAAATATGACTATTTTGTGTCTCTAAATAGATGACAAATTCTTTCTGAGCAGGTACTCCCCATCTAAGAGAGTACTGGGTAAACAGTGATTACTGGTCAGCAACTAAATAAATATAATGTGTTCAAGCACTGTTATTGCCTGTCATCCTTTACCTTTATGAAAGACAACATAATCATGTGGCCCTAAAACAGTATCATCATCTCCCAAGTAAATCTAGTCAGTAATTCCCTTCTCTGATTACTTATTGTGGTATGTGATTTTCTTTATACCTGGATATTTTACCATTGTTCTCTATTGATTTCATTCAGAGATTAGACTGTATATTAACACCTTATCAAGTCATATTTATTCACCCCAAAAATGTTTAGTTGATATTGGGGAACCAATGAACAAAGTCCAAAATACTTAATATAGCATTTGAAGCCCTCCACAAGGTACTCTAGCCAGCCTTCCCAGTTCCATCTCTTTCTTAGTCTCCTTAGGTTGCTAAAAAAAAATTCCACAAACTGAGTGACTTGAATAAAAATGTATTTCCTCACAGTTCTGAGGGTAGAAGTCAAAGATAAAGGTTCCAGTACAGTCAATTTCTGACAACGGCTCTCCTCCTGGCTTGGAGATGGCTGCACTGTGTCTTCACATGACCAGGGTGAGGGTGGGGTGGAGAACAAAAGCACATGAACATGCAAGCTCTCTGGTGCCTCTTCTTATAGGGGCACTAATCTCATCATGATGGTCTCATCCTCATGACCTCATCTAAAGTAATTACAATTGAAAGATCTTATCTCCAAATAGCACTATTTTGGTGGTTAGGGCTTCAACATATGGATTGGCAGTAGGGAGTTACAATTCAGCCTGCAGTCAGCCATCTCCCACATACTATATATGATTAAGCAATTGAATAGATAAATACGTACATTAAGAGTGTAGGCTCTAGATTCTACTAACTTTTAGATGTGTAGACTTGTATAAATAATAAATTTTGAATTTTAAGTTTTTAACCATAAAATGGAGATATAACAATATTCATTTCATAGGATCACTGTAAGGAATGAATAAGATTATTTACATAAAACACATAACCCAGTGCCCGATTCAGAGTTAGGTGTTCAATAAACAGGTACTGCTCATGCTGACTTCTTTGGATAGAATGTCTTCTCTCCAGGTCTGTTTATCAATCACTTATATCAATAATTTAAGTTCTAACTCCAGATACAATTACAATATCCTCCACAACCCTTCTTAGATTCCTTGGGCCAGAATTATAGTCCCCATCTTCTTCCAATGTTCTGAGTTTATACCTCTATTCTAGCACTTACCATAGGTACTTTAGTCTACTTAGAAGAAACATTTAAATCCAAGGCAATAAACAGTAAGATCATGGCCTAGAAGGACATGAATTACCCATGGTCCCTTAGGTATCACCTTGTTCACAGTAGGTATTCTATGCAATGAAATATACTGAGCTAAGAGTCAGGATCTATGGTTTCAGTTCTAGTGATCCTATCTCTATATAGTGGTGGCTGAAATTTTTTTCAGCAATAATAAGAGAACACATTCCAGTTTACAAATATTTCTTAGTAATAAACATGTGCACTGTAGGATCTAATTGTGGGATCTAATTATGAATCCTATCTTTACTACTTACTAGTTGTGTGACTTTGGACAAGTCTCTTAATTTCTTTGCACCTGAGATCCTTCCCTTGAAAATAGGAATAATGTCATTAGTTGTAATGATTTTTTAAAAAGATGTGTAAGGCAAGCTAGAACTCAGCAAAACCTTGATAAGTGTTAAATCCTTCCTTCACGCTCCATTTCCAACCTGGAAAAGGTCATATTTTCCCAGTTATGCTTTCATGCCTGTTCTCCATCTCCTCTGGGGAATCTATCCCTCTGTAACATCATTGGTTACTTACATGCCTGTATTTTCTTCTCTATCCCTTTGGCTCTCTGTTGAAGTGCCTGCATTAATCCTTCTCCCTGCTATAATGTCTCTCCATCTTTATGAGATACTGTAAAAACCTGAAGCTAAGAAACTTCCTAAGTCCACTAGTATACTACATGGAAAAGCTAGAGTTTCTTCACATACTACTGAAACTTCAGGTGGAAAGAGCATGTTTCTAGAACACACAGTTGACACATGGAATGAACTTTCCCACAGAAGCACAGCTTCACATGATCATTAGCATCTATAGAATTGTTAATACAGCATGATCCTTCAAATTATGGGTTACATACGTTTTTATGGGCTGGCCTAGTAACCTAAACCACGGATATCATTGTTTTCTATGGGAAAAATGCATACCACATTCCAAGCAGCTAACTCAGAAGCATAATTTGGAACACAAGCTATCCATGAGTTGAAAATCCTGTTAATTTTTTTTTCTTTTCTCTCTCTCTCTCTCTCTCTCTCTCTCTCTCTTTTAATTGTCCTTTATTTATTTATTTATTTGTTTGTTTGTTTATTTAAACAAGGGTCTCACTAAGTGGCAGAGGGTGGCTTCAAATGTGTGATCCTTCTACCTTAGTTTCCCAAGTTGCTGGGATTGCATGTGTGCACTACCAGGCCTAGCTTCTGTCGTATTTTCTTATTCAACATCAATCCCAGAGCTAGGCATCCCCAAGTGCTGACTATTTTTAGAAACCAAATATATAAAATAATCACTTACAGATCACTATATACAGATTTTAATTTCTTACAGAATATCTTGTGCTGTACCCTCTACCTGCACCCTTACTTACCTATACCCTCCCTCACCTCACCTAGTTTTTACCTTCTTAGCCTTCCAAGTTTACCTCAGGCATTACCTCCTTTTAAAACTCTATCCAACTTTCTTCATTCACATGGGGCATGTGGCTACTCATCTTCTCTGTCCTCAAACATCCCATATTCACATCACTCCTAAAAAATCTACCAAATTGTATTGCCACTGTGTACTTACTTCTTTTCTTGTTTCTCTCTTCCACTTGAGGACAGGGGCTTCTATAGACCCCATGTGGAAGACAATACCTGACTCTCAGTAAGCAGAGAGTTTAACAAATGAATAATTTTTAAAAAAGAGCTGCTGAGCACAGTGGTGCACATCTGTAATCCCGGCTTCTTGGGAGGCTGAGGCAGATTGCTCGCACGTTCAAAGCCAGCCTCAGCAAATTAGCAAGGCCCTAAGCAACTTAGCAAGATCCTGACTCAAAGTAAGAAATATAAAAAAGGACTGTGGATATGGCTCAGTGGGTTTAGTCCCTGGTAAAGGAAGGAAGGGAGGGAGGGAGGGAAGGAGGAAGGAAGAAAGTGGGGGATGAAGGAAGAAAGAAAGAAGAGCTATAGATACAATGGAAAACTCACATGTAGTCATTTTAACAAAGGTGGGGGCTGAAGGAAAGATGCTTGAAAATCAAGAACTCAAGATAGCAGCAAAGTTCTGTATACATGACCATGGCTTAAATTCCAGATGCTCCAAATAACCACTGAGTGTTCAGTATTAGTGGACTAAATTAAAGAATCTGATAAGTATATGATGTCAGAACTACTAGGGAGTTAAAAGATAAATTTGCATTATTTTCACATTTTTCAAAAGTAGAAATTGAATTCTAAACAGTAGTTAGAATTTGCCATCTACCCAAAACAAATAGCCTAGATATTGCCCTCATTCAACAGCTCCCATCTTGACCTATCAGCCAGTAAAAGTAAAAATTATCATTGTGTTCAAGGGGAACATAGATATCAGGGGATAGCTCAGGCTAAAGAACATAAGGAAAATAAAATCTATCAGACATAGAAATATCTCCCAAAACCATGCAGCTCAAAGTGTTACCATGAAACAATGAATATCTACTACAACAATACTCCCAATAGATGTCAACCACTCTTAGACAAAAATAATCACATTCATGCCACATTAGATTTTCAATGATTTCTGGCAAATGTATTCTATGTTTCTATCAATAATATTCCATAAATACCCCCATATCTTTGCTGATAATATTGAACATGCTTTTTTTTTTCTTTTTGCAGTACTAAGGATTGTACCTAGGGGCATTTTATCACTGAGCTACATCCCCAGTCTCTTTTATTTTTTATTTATTTTTATTTTGAGACAGGGTCTTGCTGAATTACTGAGGCTGGCCTCCCTTGAACTTGCAATCCTCCTGCCTCAGCCTCCCAAATCACTGGGATTATAGGTATACACCACTTTAACGTGCATATTTAAAAGCACAAGTACGGTTACAAATAGACTATAGAGCTGACTATTTGAATAATACAAATGGCCAGAAAACAACTGACATACTGAGACACTGGTGGGAATTTATAACAACAACAACAAAAAATTATCTCTTCCATTGCTCATTTTTTCTACCACAGAGTGATTGAAAATTTAAAACTTATTTTTTATCAGAACTGTCAATGAGTGCCTTTCAGAGGTCATTCAATGGGGGTTTCAGTTAGCTTTTCCATCCCTCTCTTTGTACATGTTTTACTAACATTAAGTGATGGAATAAAAATGGTACTGAACTAGGAGTCAGGAGAAATAGTTTATAGTCTTGGATCTTCCACTGACCAGCCATACTATCCTGACAAATTACTCCTCTTCTAGGAGCATCAGTTTCCCCATCTCTAAGTGAGCAGATGAAAATAGATCAGCATTTCCTTGCAGCTCTGCTTTAATATTTTATGTGTCCTGGGTATGACTTCATTTGTCAAAAAAGTTCAAGTACTTTAAAAATGTTAATGGATTATTGAACAGGAACTCTTCCTGCTTAACAATCCATGATTCTTCATTGACTATTAGTGTGCAAGGATCTAAGGATACCACAGGTTCAGTATGGGGAGTATTTCCCAAAACTGGCTATCAAACTAGAAAGTGTTACCTTTTAATATTAAAATGAAGCAATAAATTAAAACAAACAATAAAGCAGGCCACCTACTAAAACTTTTCACCCTAAGAGATGATTTGTAAATGTACTGCTTATGAGTTTCCAATGTCAACTCAATTTCCATCCAGACCAAACTATGATTAATGTAAGCTAGAGTACGAGAAGTAATGCCATAACGAGTCAGGCTGGGAGAGTGTTTACATGGAATCTAGGGAAAGCCAAAGTCTGAGGATGTGTCAATGTGCTCTGTCTGGGAGAATCAGTGTTCTGATTCTAAAAGCAAACACTGATTCTTTAGAGAAAATTATTTCTGTAGTGGAGAACAATCTTTCATCTCACCATAGCTTGATGGAAATGTCCCCTGAGAATGTCAGATTCCCTTTGTTCTAATTATGTTCACAAAGCAATATTCTGATGTACTACTTCAACTCCTGAGTAAACTTCCAACCAGGAGGGTATGCTCTATGCAAAAGACCAACACCAGCTATTTTGCTGGATACAATTCTTATAAATCAAAAAAAGGGACTTTGGAAGATCAGAATTGTTAGATTTTTATTAGCAAAAGCAAACTGATAAAATTGATTCTCCATTCTGAAAAACTAAGAACCAAATTCAGGGCCTGGAAAGGCCTCACCCATAACAGTATTCACCCATGCTACCTGGCCTGAAATGGTTACCACCGTACTCACACTATCGATCCTTTAACAAAACTGCAGTACAGCAGATTGTCTGTTTCTTGGGACCCAGCACTAATGACATAAAGGACATTTTCCAATTTAGACTCATTAACTCAGTTATCCTTACTCAATTTCAGGGCCATCATTTAGCAAACTGTCCTGCCAAGAAATTCAAAGTCAATGAAGACATAATACATAACTTTTATGTAAAAGGCAATAGCTATAGGGAAAAGTAGATAAGAAAAAAGTACCTGTATCACTACAAACCTACAATTGAATACTGCTGGAAATGAAAAAAAAAAAAAGCCTTCCCACTCCTAAGTATGGATCTGTAACTTTATTTCAAACTTCCAAGAATAGCACATATGATACTGCATTATGTAACTGACCTGTCTACCTCTCTGATCTAATTTTCAGTAATACCCTCAATACATATACTCTACAGGCATATGACATATCTGCAGCTCTCTGTGTGAAGAATGTTCTTTTACAAGTTCATGCTCTCACATATATAGTTTCTTCTGCTTAGAATGTCCTCCTCACTCTGAACTTTCTAATTCAGTTTGTTTGTTTCTTTGTTTTTTCCCCTTCCTTCCTTCCTTCCTTTCTTCTTTATTTTTGGAACTAGGGATTTAACCAAGCTGAACTTTACTACTAGACATATCCCCAGCTCTTTTTTTTTTTTTTTGAGATAGGTCTCAATAAATTAATAAATTGCATTAGGTCTCACTAAGGTGCTGAGACTGGCCTCAAATTTGCAGTCCTCTGCTTCAGCTTCCCAATTCACTGGGATTACAGGCATACACCACCACACCCAGCTAAAGTATTATCTTATTTCTTAAATTTCCACTAAGAATGAGTTAACTGTTATCCAATGTATCCTCATAGAGCCTTGTTGTGTTTTTGATGTGAGCTCATGAGAGACAATGCAAAAATATCCAGGGTGAAATAATTGGGTTATGAGAGCTTTACCCAACCAGTCAATTAATCCCCTGATACAGATTGAATGAGTGGTAATTGAAGGCAGGTAGGGTATGCCTGGAAGAGGAAGGTCCCTGAGGCTGTGCCTTTGGGATATATATTTTGTCCTTATTGAGCAGAGATATCTATCTCTCCCTATCTCTCTCTCTCTCTCTCTCTCTCTCTCTCTCTCTCTCTCTCTCTCTCTCTCCTTCCTGGTGCCATGTTCCCTGCTTTCCTCCTCCACACCATTCCACTATGATGTCCTGCCTCACGTAGATCCCAGAGGAACAGAGTCTGCCATCTGTGAACTAAGATTTGAGACCTCTGAAACTGTGAGTCCCCAAATAAACTTTTCCTCCTCTAACTGTTCTTGTTAGGTCTTTTGGTCACAGTGGTGAAAAAGCTGGCTAAAACTAACCCTGTATAAATGCCATTACCACTCTTATGATACTGTATTGTAATTTATGGTTTTCTTCTCTATATTCTCTTACAACACCAGCTTCTTTCTTTTTATGAGATTCACTGTGATATATTCATATATGTATATAGGAAAGTTAAATCAGACTCAGCTTCTTGTGGGAGGATTATGACATCTTTCTTTCTGTATCTTCAGTTACCTACTAAAGAGTAGGGACTAATGAATACATGCCTGCTGAATCAATAACCAAATACCTGCATAGGAAACAATACTATATAACATCAGTATCCAATCATTGGGAGCCATAAATTCGGGTTATAATCACTTTGCTTCATGTAGTCATACTGAACTCTCTACTGTGGGTCCTCTGTATCTCAAGCTTCCTCCCTAGCAGTTCTGTCATAGTAAGCCATCTAACATTAGAGATTTTGTTATTGATTATGGGTTTCTTTCTTAATGAGACTCAAAATAAATCATTTCACTGAGAGCAGAATAAGCTCAATAACCAGAGACTGAGTTAAAAGAAAGAAGAGAAAATCAACACCAAGATGGTCTAAAAAATGTCCTTTCCATTCTTCTAAGAGTTCTTTGAGAACTGGATCCTATATTCATCTTTCCTTCTGAGCATTTGAAATAATGTTAGACTAAGTAATAAATATCAGATGAACTGAAAAAATACCTGGTTAAGAAGACAGCATTTCTTACACAGCCTAAGAAAGGCTATTCAAAACTTCCCACATTAATGTGGCTTTGCAACATTTATAGACCTGAGGCGGTGTCACACTTTCTGGAGAGTACAGAGAACACTTCTTTTCTTGTTATTTTTTCAGCTTTTCAACAAATATCCCTCCTCATTTCTTTTTTTTATTGGTTGTTCAAAACATTACATAGTTCTTGACATATCATATTTCATACATTAGATTCAAGTGGGTTATGAACTCCCAATTTTACCCCAAATACAGATTGCAGAATCACATCAGTTACAGATCCACATTTTTACATAATGCCATATTAGTAACTGTTGTATTCTGCTACCTTTCCTATTCTTGTACTTCATTTTGTCTTCTTACAAAAGGAGGAAGAAAGAATGAAAGAAGATAGAAAAAAAATCTGTCAATAATAGCCACAATGTTATTGCTTCAGATGGTCATTTTTTAAACTCATTTCTGTCATCTGGCCTATGACAAAGTTGAAAAGTTTCTGTCTCTTTTTTTGAGCATGGTTTGTTTCTCCTTCAACTCACATTTCTTTTGTCTCTTTCTCTCCCTCCCTCATCTCCCTCTCTGTCTTAGTTGCCTCTGCAGTTGTTATTTTCCAATGTCCTTACATACTCTGTAATTTGGCTCCTGTTAGAATTATTGAATTGACTTTTGGTACCATTTTTAATTTTTGACATATATTGATTTCAGTTTTAGGTGCTTAATTCCATGCTATTATAGATAAATTCTGGTTTTACACTTCATAGTCAAAGATGTATGATTTGGATATGGTGTAGATTATCCATTATTTGCTTGATATTTCATTTTTATTACCTCCAAGCACAACTTTGTATTGAGAGTAAACTAAAATGATTGATGGATGAATTCCTTCGGTCCTCTCATAGCCCTAGTGGGAATTTTCTATACAAAGCAGTAAGAGCTTCTAATGTTTGAAAGTCTTTCTGAATTATAGAGCAGTGCAATGCAGACTCTTGGATTAGGTACTAAAGGGGTACCAGGAGACCAAAGCTAACGCAATTCATTTAATGCAGTCCAAAGCCAAATCAGGCCTCATTCAAAATTGTGCCTAGGCCTGGCCAAGTCTGTGTGCCAGAAGCATCCCTGTAAGAAGAATATGTACTTTACTTAGTTATTACAGATTTGAAAGGTAAAAGGACATCAACTCCCTTTACATTTTCATTCATCCAAGCAACCTTGCATCTCTGTTATGATTTCCCAAGTGAGAAGTGAAAACAAGTATTCCAATCCTTTTGGCAGAAACATTTATCATATTAAATTAATGAATTGGCTTTTAAACATTGCTCTGTGCTTTGGAGGTAAAATTTGATTTCCCAGAGCTAACTCAACCTGGTGTGAACACTACCAAGGTCAACACACAAAACTCAATCCAGAAAGAGATAAGGACACCTAAGTCTTCAATATCCCCATTATCTATGTTTTAACATATAAAATCCATAAAATAGCACTCCATATGCTTGATAACCTGGCTTCTATCCTTCTAACTTTAACACTGCATCTCCCTTCTACTCTCCTACACTTTACCTATTGTGATTTCCATGAAAATAACTATTTCCAAAGAAAATAACTATTTCATAAAGCATTTTCCTAAGCCTTTAGGCAAAACTCTTAATTCCTTGGTGTATGATATATCTCTCTAATACAACATGTGGAACATTACATTATAGTTAAGTGTCTCTCTTCCTCACCTGATTGTGAGTGCCTTGAGGACAAAGTACCATGTCTTATTTATCTTAATGCTCAACCCCAGAAACAGAGTTAATCATATCCTCCTTTGGACTCCTATGGCTCTCTGAGTAGACCTCTATTTTTATACATATTGTTCTATCTAGACCATATCTTTACAAGTCTATTTTTTGGACTGTGAGCCCCTTTAGATACAAAGGTGTTTTGTTCATCCTTGTATTCCTAGCAATTAGCACAGGGAGAAAAATATAAGAAGTGCTCAAGGAGTACTTAGCAAAACAAAGTAGAGCACTGAACTTAATATCATGTGTACCATTTTGTACCACTTTTACCACCTAAGCTACCATTAAAAAGGACAGATTAACAATTTAAATAGACTTATAATTTAAAAAGTACTCATAATGTAAATATATTGATTGGTCATTAAAAAGAAAGGTCCATTTACAAACATAAATATAGCCCTATTACTAATCATTAAAACAACATGCAAAATCAAAGTGATTGAACAGATATTTTCAGGAATTTTCCAAGTGCTGGGTAAACAAGAGGTAAAGATAAATCTTTTACACTCGTGGAGCTTACATTTCAGTCTGAAGAAAAAAACAATAATAAGTTATTAAATACACACACACACACACACATATATATATATATATATATATATATATATATATATATATACACACACACACACACACTCACACACTCAGTTTGGAAGCAGTAAATAGTACAAAAATAAGACAGGATAATTAGTTTGGAAAATTTAGATATTTCAAGGAAAAAATGCATTTGTCTTCATTCTGTGGCAGTTTCAAGTCTTATTGTTCTTTTAGGCCTAACTTACGAGACTTTTGATTCTGCATAACCATCGCTGCTAATGCCAGCATCATCAAACCCTAAGTGGCAGGTGGGGGGTGCAATAGGAAAGGAAAAGATGGAAGGAAACAAATGAAAGAAATGGCCTAAACTATTCTAAATTTGTATTTTCCTGAATATATGATTTTGCCTTGAAATCCCCATCAGGGAGCTAACATATAAGCAAATCACCCTTGTAATAAAATCCATTGAGCACTCTAGGACTTAAACCCAAATGGACTTAGTTTATACTGGCATCAGAGATAAATATTTAAGTAAGATTCCAGTTGTATCATTCTTCTTTACTTCCATTTCTTATCACTACAGGTGTCTTCCATTTCCTTCTTATCATAAACCATCTCCTTTCTGGCAGTAGCAATTATGATTCTTTGAATTTCTCACTTCTTAAGAACTAATGCAAATCTGTCTTTAAAGTAGATGCCAAAGTTCTAAAACATTGTTATTCTGTGGTATTTCTGGAAAATAAAACAGTGTAGTTCTATCTTTTAATGGAGAAATGTGGCACTGTTATTATAGGCTTAGCTATAGTCCTCAAATCTTTACAAAGACAGCAGTGAACTAAATCATTCAGCAAACAAAGAATATATGTGTTTTGAGTAGGCCATAGCCAAATTGCTATGCTAATTGTTTCTACATAAATATTCTGATATTAAAACCATATTTTCATATCTTCAGTGAAAAAAAGAGAGGCATTTGCTGCAGAAAAATAAGACAATCTGGTTACCTGAAAATATTCTTTATTTAAAAATCACTGTGATTTTTCAAATACTAGACAAGTAATATTTTTAAATTACCTTAGAATAGGTATATTACCATTTGTGCTAGATATTCCCTCATGTTCTTGTAGCTTTATTTATTCATAATGAAAAACAAGGTCCTATTTCCATGTCAGTCTCTTTAAAATGGAAAGGCTAGGATGACCTCTGCCACCCCTTTTAAAATTCATATCCTAATTTGCACTTCAGTGGCTTGGGGCTGAACCCTTAGGGATGGAATCAGCATGAAATTATTAATAAGTATTTTATAATTATTCATTTGTTCAAGCATTTCTCTACCTTCCTTTATTCATTTTGAAACAAATTTAACACAAGTACTGCACATTCATTTCAGAAAAAGTAAAGGACATTAATCAGCAAAAAAGAAAACTAAAAAAAAAAACATGCATAATTATACTACCTAATAAAAAACACTGTTAGTATTTTGGCATATGACCATTCAATTCTTATAGATACGTGTAAAGTGATACATAGGTATATAAATAAAAATTCAATTGTACTATTTTATAAACTATTTTTCTTCCCTTAACTTTATAGATATCTTTCTATCTTAATAAATACAGTTGTATGCCATTGTTTTTTTTAGTAGCTGCATGATGTATTTTCTTGTGTGGCTATTACAAAGTTCACCTAATACTTTCCTATCAGTTGGCATTTAAGTTGCTTAGATTCTTTACTTATTATGTGCTAAAACATTGTTATTCTGTGATATTTCTGGAAAATAAAACAGTGTAGTTCTGTCTTTTAATGGAGGAAATATGGCACTGCTATTATAGGCTTAACTATAGTACTCAAATCTTTACAAAGACTTTACATAGTCTACCCTGCTATGAACATCGTCACAGCTAAATTATTGTAAATGATCATTTATTTTTCAAAGGAAAGATGCTAGAAGTGAAGGGTTGAAAGGCATGAAAATATTTAAAAATTTTCATACATCTTGTCAAAATGCATTCCAGGAATATTGCCCAATTTGTACTCAGCTAACATTAAAAGTAATAACAGTAATGATAATTAAAAAGTTTTTATAAGTCAGTGAATCAACAAACATGTTTTCAAATAATGACTATGCATAAGCAACTATAAGTTTTGAAAATCACAAAAGTGAATAAGACACATTGCCTCCAATGAGCCTACAGTCTAGTAGACAGGTACACAAATGTTTAGGACCTGAGGCATGCTACTATAAGAGCTTTAACAGAAACATACATAAAGTGTTATGGGAAGGTTGCACTGAGTAAGTGATTTTTCACAGTCCATTTCAGCATCCAACAACATTTTTATTTTCCAAAGTGTAATGGATCCCACGTTATAAAGTCAGGTCTTTAAATGAAAGAGAACTAAAAAGTGCACAAATTTGAGAGGAGAGCAAATAAACTCTACCAAATTCAATATGCTAGCAAAGAAGGATTTAAAAAGGCTGGATAGGGGCTGGGATTGTGGCTCAGTGGTAGAGCGCCAGCACGGGTGAGACCCGGGTTCGATCCTCAGCACCACATAAAAATAAAGGCATGGTGTTGTGTCCATCTACACCTAAAAAATAAATATTAAAAAAAAGGCTGGATAGCCCAGGAAATACACCTGCCTGCCTTACAGAGAAAATCAAATGAACTTCCAAGCTGCAAACTCCAATACTAAGGAGAGACTAAGTGACGGTTTTTCTAGTGGAAAACTTCATTGTTCAACACTGATATATACCTAATCATATTTGTACCATTTATGCACAAAGTGGAAGGAAGATATTTAGTATCCAACATAACAGTGTTTCTAAAGTTTACTATTTTTTCTTTCTTCACACCTACATTAGTGATAGTTAAAAGCAGTATCGTTTGCTGAATGTTATGATGTGCCAGGGCTTCCCACATATTTATCATTTAATCCTCTATATTTCCCATAACATCACCCTAAATATACATATTTAGAATATTAAATTCAGAGAGGTTGTATGAACTAGAACTGCCAGGTTTTCTTTGTCCAGGATCAGATCTTATTTGAGTTGCATCTTTTATATTTCTGGAATAATTTTGAATTTCGAACAGCCTAAAGATTATATCTCTAACTTAGAAAATAGATCTTTCAATTGCCTTCATTATTTTGAGTAAATAAAATGCAAGTAAATAATTTTATCTTTTCGTTGGAGATAGAATTTTTGATAGCATATTAATGTGAAATCAGCTGACATTTTATATAAAATATATAAGCATATTTTCCAAATTCACTAACAGTTTCAGAAATGCATTTTGTATAGTTTCTAAGGCTGTTAACACACATGGTGAAATAGGTAACTGCACCTTATTAATATCATTCTAATCAAAACCTTTTTTGCCTCACTGTTTGCATAGTTCTTATGGAACACTTTAGGGCCTAAATAACCAGGCATTTTCACAATTTTTGAAGTGTAGGGAGATACGGATAACTATATATTATTAATTATGCACCTAAAAAGCTATAGGTTAATGTAAAATTAATGGTTCTTACTCTCTATGCCTACATTGAAAATGGTACATATGTTCTTTAATAACAATAATGATGATAATTAAAAAGTGTTTCTAAGTCAGTGAATCAACTTCGTTATACTTTCCAATAAAACTAGGTCAACTTTACAGCACTTTTTTGTCTTTGCTTATAGTAAGATCTTTTTGTTCTGCTTTCTTTTTAAAAAAAAAATTGTCAGTGATTTATTTTATTTACAATGAAATCCTCTTACATAAGTTTTTTTTTTTTCTTTTCCTCTAGCTGAACTGCACTATGAGTGAAAAATCATTAGACCCAGATTTTCCATTTGTTTTTTGAGAAGCACTAAAACACTTCATGACTCTCTCCTTTTCCTTTACTAAAACAGGCATGTTTAGGACAATTATAAGTGTACATGGGTGCTACTTTGTATTTTGCACTTCTAGTAATTAGAAAGCTTTTCATATATCATGTTGCCTTGCAGAGCCTTACATTTGCATTTTAGAAATTCAAATAAAAGTGACCACCCTGTTGGCTTTTATGTGCTGTGAATCAGAGCCAACCTGTGTAAATGGCAAGGTTGTTTGCAAAATGGAAGAATTAATTGACCTGACAATCTGGGCAAATGTTACTGGTTACCCCATCAGCTGGGAGGAAGGACTTGGTTGTATAAACCACTGAGTAAATCCTATACAAAATAAAGTGATATATATAGCATTGTTGCCTTAATATTTTAAAAATGTGGTTGAATGAAAAGAAGCACAGAAAATTAAGCTTTTTGAGCTAAAAACTCCTAGACAATTTTTGCCTTGCATGCCCCCATGAGAATTGCCTATATAAAGACATGTTGAGTGGGTAACATTTAAGTAAAGAAAAAAAAGTCAAGTGAAATGGAGATTTTTTTAAAATGTCTCCCAGAGGAATCCAATGGTTCCTTAATACATTTATTTGTATGTGTGTGCATGATGGGGAGTCCCTAGACACCCATGGTGTATAATAGATAGCACATTTCATAGTTATTCCTGTTGATAAGAACTGATGAAATAACTTGATCCTTTTGATAAAGTAAACATAAAATCCAACAAACAGAAAAAGAGAAATGATCAGAAAAAGAATATGACCCCAAAAGAACTTCCAGACAAATAGTGGCAGAAAAGAAAGAATTTATGGTTTTAAAAGTAGAGGAAATGAAATAGGTTGTAACCAATGGAGGCAGTGAGACTTGGCAGAGGTGAGAGAACACAGGCAGAGTAACTAGAAAGGAGGCCAGAAACACCACTCACCCCTCTGTATAGCCTTGCAGGAACAAGAGAAAAAGAAATCTTACTCTAGAATGGCAGAACAAAGGACATGCAATCCAATCAAGTTGCTTTGTAGGAAATAAAGAAAAACGAAACTGTGCAGAGGAGGAAGTGCTGAACAAGCCAGGAAACCTGCTGTGGCTCCTTGTACAACCAAACCTTTTATTTGTTTGTACTACATGCAAGATATATTGGGAAACAAGATGAGGACGTTAGGATGAATGAAAAACCGAGTCCCTATGGTTCCTTCTGATGGGGATGCTTGTTTCCCTCTCTAAAATTCTTTGTTCTAAAAGTTATTTTGATATTAATATTGCCACTCAGCGATCCACTGATTAGCATGTTATATTGTTTAGCAAAGTGCTCTCTTTTTCTCTTTTATTTATTAGCTAATTTTGCCTTTAGAGATTTTTGAGAAGGGGGGTTACTGAGGATTGAACTCAGGGACACTCAACCACTGAGCCAGATCTCCAGCTATATTTTGTATTTTATTTAGAGACAGGGTCTCACTGAGTTTCTTACCCTATTAGTGCATTAATCCACTTGAATGGATTTTCTGGGTGGTAACTGTAGATAGTTGGGAGTAGCTGGAAGAGGCGGATCACTTGAGGGTTATATTTTGTAGTGGGTGGGTGGAGCTCTCTGTGTTCCTAATTGCTATGTCCTGAACTTCTTTCCTTTGCCATGCCCTCCATCATGATGTTCTCCCTCATCTTGGGTCCAGATCTATGGAGTCATCCATCTATGGACTAAGACCTCTGAAACAGTGAGCTCCAAATAAATTTTTGCTATGTTATATATGTTGTTCTTGTTAGATCTTTTCATCCCAGCAATGAAAAACAAGCTATAATTACTCATTCATCACTTTAAACCTAAGACACTGATTCTACGTACATGAACCACCAAAACAAACTTCTGAATACACAAAACAACAGAAAGCAGGTAGTTATTACTGCTAAATTCCATATAATTTATGAGTGCCAACAAAATTGCCTTGTGTCTGTGCTTCTGTATGTAGGCCATTCATCCATAATATTGTCTATTAATTTGGAAGCCCCTGTTTTTTGAGAAAAAGAGATTTATTGTTTGCTATTAAAGGAGAAACAAACACAGGGAACTGCTGTCCCAGAGGCTGTGATTCTTCCCATCAGCAGATCAGGGGGCTTTAAAGAGGTGACTCAAAGGCTACATTTCATGGAGTTCTCTGTTGGAGTTATAAATCACTTTTTAATTTGGGAGACAGTCATTTCTGAGATCTTCTAGTACTAATCCCTAAAGTCTGGACTATTTTGTTCCTATGGTGGTTGTGTACTCAAGGACAATTAGTATTTCAGCCAGTCTCTGAATACCATGAAGACTGCAACTCATAATCATATTAGTGAAAAACAGATCAAATTTATCAATGTAGGAGGTTAGGAAGATTTGTAGGTCTATTCAGCCAGGCTCAAATTAGCTTTGGACAAACTTGTGAGGCCTTTGTGATCATTATTATTAGGCACTTCCACACAAGAACCCTTCCTCTATAACCTCCAGTTTACTTAGTTTTGGTAGGGCTGACACAAGCATACATCTTAAGTTACACTAAAAAAATAATAAAATAAAACATTGTTTTTCCTTTTAAATGTCCATGTAGGACTGTGTTCAGGCTATACTGTCCTGCCAGGTGTTTAAGACCAAGTTGGTCAAAACTGACCTTGTTCCTATCTACTCTTAAGAGTCAGCTGAGATTCCTCAGAGATCACTCTTGGGGACATGTTTGAAGCCTCTTGGCTCCTTTAGTTTTCCTGTACCAGTGATGATATCTGCCAGGATGGGTCAAGGTCTGGCTGACCATTTGTGATGAAAGACACATTTGTCCAGAGGCTGAGACAGACCTAGTCCAGATGGGGAGTCATTAATGAATAATGGCCATAACACTTAGTATGTGTATATGTTTATACATTTTTAAAGAGCTCTCATAGTCATTACATTTTATTGGACCCTTGGTGTGTCTGTGAGGCATTCAAAGATTAGGTATCTTTATACCCATTCACAAAGAGATCTGATCACATCAGTAGCTAGTGTCAGAACAATGACTTGTCCTCAAACTGCTCAATTCCCAGCCCAGGGATCTGACCCTATATCCTAAGGCTTATTAATGGCCTGGAAAAAATAGACATGGTTTATTTGAGCTAAGTCGGGGAGGGCTCTGCCAATTAAATAGGAAGTTGAACAAAGCAAAGACTAGGAGCCACTGTAGCAGCAATCCCATGGAAGGATAGGGGATACATTCTCTTCTAATATATTTTAATATGATGTAAAATCAGGCCACAGCTGGATATGAAATCATGTTTTCCTCCCTCTTAGCTATCATGCATTATTCATGTGAAGTGACCTCACTTACATGTCACAGGCACATTATGATGACAGAAGCTCCTTTGGTGCTGGCATATAGAAGGCTTGCTTTCCTCTAACTTGGTTGATATTCCTGCTTTATGTGTTGCCACTGGATTGTCAATCCCCTGTGGCAATGAACTAAAATGAGTGTTTAATCACTGTAGTTATCCCACATTTTCAGCAACCCCCCTATGTACTCATACTTGCCTTCTGTCACCACAGGAATCCTATTTAATTCCCAGAACTCAAAGATTCCATTCCTCACTATCCTGCCCTAAGGCTTTGAAAGATGTCCCATTAAGGATCTGGAGCTGGCGATAGTTTGAGTTATTGATTTCTGCATTGATGGGTGACTGCTCCTATCTGACTGATCCAAGTCTCATGTTCCTTGAAATGAACTTAATAGGAAGTCTTACAGGGTTACCTCAGAACCTCCCTTTGCCATTTTTTCATTCTTCCTTCCCTGCTTCTCAATTTCTCTCATTTAAAAGGGAGATTATGCAATAAAGACATAAAATATCTTTATGGTATCCTGAACATGTCCAACTGCCCAAAATCTTCTTTAAAGGACATAGGAAATAAATGACTGACAGAAATAGGTCTCAAAACTGGACATCACTAAAGGAAAAATGTTCTAGAAAATTGTCTTGAGAAGAGTTTAATATTAATAACCACCTAAGGTTACTAGAGTGGTTATTTATCTTAGGCACTTTTAGTCTAAAAGATTTAGACTAAAAGATTTCCAAGAATGGGATTTCACAGAACTTTGGTTAATGTTTTTTTGGAGGAATCATCTTTAAATGATTTTAATGGGCTTCTTAGATTAAGCATATGTACAAATGACTCACTCCTAATTTTTCAAAATACATCTTGACCTAAAAGGTACTATAAAACAGGGCATATAATTTGTTTTATGCAAAGAAAAAGGAAATTATTTTTAATATTTACATATAATCAAAACCTGCTGGAACATTGTTTATTGTTTAATAATCACAGCCAGTAGGCCACTTCTACTCAAGGGATTCTCTTGTATGTTTCTAAAACCTGAACTGTAACAACTAGATTACAATTTCAGGGCTTCACAGCCTACATCCATTTTACTTCAACTTGATTTCTACAGCTATAATGGAATGACTGTTGTTTGGCTCTTTCTTCTCATCTGGGAAGACATTTGGGGAGTGTAATGTTCAAAAGGAGGAAAACATCAAATTCAGCTTTCATAAATAAGACAGTCGGGCCCTGCCTCAGCTCTACACCATCCAAACTTCTGGCAATGAGACTTGGACATCTTTTTAAAGCAAGCAATTAAGATGTATATCTCTGTTAAGAACTTTTGATTAAGAGATATTTGAACAAATTAGGTAATCAAGTTTGCAATAGTTTCCTATTGCTGCTATAACAAATTCCTACAAGCTTAGTGATTTACAATGTAGGTGTGGAATCTAACAGTTCCAGAGGTTAGAATCCAAAAAGGGTCTTGCTAGGCTAAAATGAAGGTGTTAGCCAGACTATATTCTTTTTTTGGAGACTCTGAGGAAGAATTAATTTCCTTGATTTTTCCATTTGCTTGTGACCCCTTTCCATCTTCAAAGATGGTAATGGATAAAGCCTCATGAATCCATCTTTCTTTTTTTGTCAAATATACTTTTTATTGCAAAATATATATAACGATATAAAATTTACCATTTACATAAATTTTAAGTGTACACTACAATGGCACTAAGATACACTCATATTATTGTATCACTATCTCCATCATCCATCTCCAGAACTTCTTCACAAACTAAAACTCTTTAGTATTAATCAATAACTCCTCATTCCTTCTTCTTCTCTCCAAACACTGGCAATCACCATTCTACTTTCTGCCTCCATTAATTTGACTACCTGAAGTGCCTAAGATAAGTAGAATCATGCAATATTTATCCTCTTGTGATTGGCTTGTTTCTCTTAGCCCAGTGTCCTTAAGATTCACCCATGTTGTATCATGTGTCCGAATTTCTTTTTTTAAAGAGTAAATAATATACCCTTGTATGTATATATCACACATCAATTATCCATTCATCTATTGATGAACAGTTTGGGCTGCTTTCACCTGTTAGCTATTGTTAATAGTGCTACTAAGGACATGCATTTATAAATACTTCCTTAAGACTCTGCTTTCAATTCTTTGGGAATATAAGATCCTTCTTTCAATTTTTCCATGTACAAATGGAATTGATGGGTCATGTGGTAAATTTATGTTTAGTTTTTTTTTTTAATTTTCTAATTAGTTATCCATGATAACAGAATGCATTTCAATTCATTGTACACAAATAAGGCACAATTTTTCATTTCTCTGGTTATAGAGTAGCACCACATGTGCAGTTATACATGTACCCAGGGTAATGATGTTCTTCTGATTCCACCATCATTCCTGCCCCCATGCCCCCTGCCCCCATGCCCCCTCCCCACTCCTCCCTCCTCTTTGACCAATCAAAATTCCTCTATTCTCCCAATGCCTCCCCGTATTATGGGTCAGCATCCACTTATCAGAGAGAACATTCAGCCTTTAGTTTTGGGGGATTGATGAAGCCATCTTTCTGATTCTGTGTCTTCTGCTTTCCTTTTCCCATTTAAGGACCTTTTTAATGACTTTGGGTCCACCCAGAAAATCCAGAATAATGTCATCTAATTATCAAGGTGAATTCCACCTGCTCTTTAATCCCTCCTTGCTATGTAACATAATATATTTGCAGGTTCTGGATATAAGAACATGGCCACCTTTGAGGGATCACTGTTCTGACAACCACACTGTTGATCTAGATCAACTGTTTCATTTTATATGAGGCTAAAAATAAGGTACAAATAAGTAGACTGACCCAGTTGATGGTATTTATATTCTCAAAGTTACCCTTTCCTTTGTCACTCTTGAAATCTAATCACAAAATTCTGTCAATTTGCCACATATTAATTTAAAACCAATTAACACTGTCATTGGTTCACACACAACTTTGCAAACCTCACCTTAAGCCTGCACCTGATGTTCCATAGGTAAAGGCTGATGTGCAAGACTTTTTTATTGCTCTTTCCAACAGCCAGTCAGAGGCAACTATAATGTACCCACCATTGTAAGTCAAGCCACTCCGAGTGAGATTCAAAATGAGTTGTATTTGCTCTATGCTTAGGGATATATCCTATAGGTTTCCTGAGGGTACAGAGTCTGAAACAAAAGTTCTTTCCATTATCCCTATAGCATTGCTTGATCCTGATCCATGCTTTGCTCCGGCAGAGTTCATCAATATCCCAGCAAGAGAATTCCACTCCTATTCCTGTATCCCAATCAAATATTCAGTACAGTTCAAGATGGAAATCGAATGGAATTGGCCCAATTTATACATTTATTAGCTTTGAAATTGCATCTACATCCTTGAGTGCTTTCTTCCTTCAACTTGCCATTTGTCCTCCAGGACAGAACAATCTCGTGCCCAAATAAAAGTTTATTTAATACTTGTTGAATGAACTAATGAATGTATGAGTGAATAAATGAATGAACTATTGAAATAGCCTTAGATATGATTCCTCTGTCTCCAGAATCTCTTCAAACATATCCTTCACATTTATGCCAGAGTGATCCTTTCAAATCAAGGATCTAATTTAGTCTTTGCCCAGCTCCCAGTTGCCTGCCAAATAAGGCATTTGAAGCCATACAAAATTAAACACCTGCCAAACTTTTCAGTTTTATCTCCTACTGCACTAGCTCTCCTCTACTGTTCTCACACCCTCTATCTCCATTCTGTAGCCACAGCTAACATTCTTCAATCCCTGAGCACAATTTGCTCTTTATTCCTTGTTCCTTCACTCATACATTTTGTTCAACCTGAAATACATCATTGTCCCTTCCATTCTCTATGTCCTGAGCCTCAAGCATTCTTCAGGTTTCAGAATTTATGCAATTTCCTTCACAAATTTTGCCCAGAACACACTACAGGCTGCTGCCTACTCTGCAGAGCTTCCACAGAGATTTGTGCTAATATATATTGGCTAATATGTACTCACTCTAAATTTATAATAGAGTTTTTACCCTCTATTATTATTGAATGGTCTTTCTGATTCCTGAGTCATATTGTAAGGAGGAGGTTTTTTTTTCAAAAGTATAAAACTTTCCAGTCAACAACTAGTTAATCAGGAAGCCAATTAACCAGAAGATCCATTCCTTGCTCTCAATTATACACACCAATGGAGGGAAGCAGTGAAGCAGATGATCTAAAAGAGTAGATAATCAAAAATTCTGCCTATTCCCCTCCACACTCACTCCCCCTTTCACTGCCTACTACACTTCACTCCCTGGCTTCTAGCAGACTCATCGTTCTGACTCTGCTTGGCTTAGGTTATGCAAAAATCAGTTTGAATTCTCTGAACACACATTTATTCACCTGAACTGGCCACCTGCTATCTGCCAGTTACTCATGTAGGATTTAGATGAAAGAAGAAAGATAAAGACAAAACATACATGGTCCCTAACTGAAAATAATTCATAATTTTTGAATTAAAAATTCCCCATTTTTTTTCAAACTAGTTCAACACTTTTTTTTCAGTTCCAATACACTTAAGAGATTTGACACATCCTCTTCAATGGTAATGGCATCCAAAACCACAGAGATATGAAACAGCATGATACACTAACAGAACAAAGTCAAGCTGCTCTGTAGTCTGGATAGTGTGCCAAGGGGAAGTTGGAGGTGAAATTCATGTAACAAAGAAGAATGCAGGTCTTAAAAAAACTGAATGGCTGGTTGAAGTCAGATTTGAGAAGACCCTGGTAAGCCAAGCAAAGACTCTTGTACAAGATCCCAGAGGCAATAGAGAATTGGCAAAGAGAATGACATTGCTTGAAAGAAGAGGGGGCTACACAATCATGGGAAAGATCTAGCATCCAGGATTAATCACCTCAACTAAAACCCAAATTCCATGAAGATAAACTTTGAGCATTTAAAGGTATAATTCCATATGAAAGTGAAAAATCAGAAATCCTATCACCTAAGGATTTAGACTTGAAATCTATACTAAACAAACAGCAAGCAAGGGCCTAGCTGAGTGCCTTTCACATGGTAACACTCAGTAAATGACCGCTGCATTTAATAGAGTAAGAGATGAGACTTGATAAGAAAAAAAAAAGCAGCTGAGGACTGAGCTATAAAAAGCCCAGTGAAGGACTTTGTCTCCCTGGTGCTCGCCAGAAGTAAAGTAAAATTCTACACTCAGGAAGCTGAAAGAAAGACTTGTTCAAAACCCCCCTGCTTAAAAACCTCAAGTGGCTCCCTGCTGCAATCAGGATAAGGTCCAAACTCATTAGTTAAGACTAAAAAGCTTTCCATGATTTCTTCCGCACCCTCCTTTGCCAGCCTTCTCTCCAATAATCCCTAAAACAAACCATTTAACAAGACAAATGCCAAACCTGGACTGACCTTAGACTTGCTCTGTAATTGAGATAGTCTTGATTTTTTTCTTCCAGACATGCTGTGTGGTTTCCTATGAAAAGTAATTATTACAGTAGTCTTTAAAACTGCAAACTCTTAGAATCACAGTATCTAGTATAGTCGTGGTTAGCTGTCAGGACTAAGCCAACACTTGGATCCATTCTTATATAAACAACCCAGTTTGCCCAGTCCTAAGGAATGGGTAATGTCTTAATGTGAGAGGCGAAGCCTGCATTACTCTTTAAATACCAAAGGACAGAATTACAAATGGGCAGGGACCTTGGTGCGCCTGCTACAGCATGCAGACATGATCAGCATAAATTTTAATGATTTTGGGTGTATGTGTTTATCCCTTGAAAAACAACCCTACACAAGTATGCTTGTGCTGGAAATAGTCTGGAGTTATTTTAATGATTTGGAATATATTCATTAATTTGAAATATTCCAAGTAATGGTTTTAGGTTATATTTATGGTCTTTCAAAATATCATAAAATAACAAGTCAACCTGTTCAACTATTCACTCTCTAAGTTAAATTTTAAGATAGAAATGAGACTTGCTAATTGAGTGCCTACTGTGTATTAAATGCTTACATATAGGTAATTTCTTTAGCACTTTATTTCACAGTTATGTATTAGCAACTAAAATGTCAATTGTGTACCTATTTTTTCATTAAGTAAATTTTCCTTCCATTTAAGCAGTGGAAATATTTTATCAAATCATAGAACTAAGGTATAAAAGCTCTCAAAACTATTTCTTTCTCTATATATCCATTGATACCACAGTAATAGTCATGAGTCGCCGTCTTATCTCACCTATAATGTTGCATTAATCTTCTTTTTGCTCTCATCTTTTACTCTTTTACCCTCCCATCTATTATACATAGCATAGCAAGAGTTATCGTTTTCAAATGTAAATCAAATCATTTCATCTCTTCTTTAAAACCCTCTAGTATCTTACCACTGCATTTAAAATAAAACTGCACTCCCAAACTCCACACCATGACTCTGAGGCTCTGCATGACTTTCCCAAGCTCTAGGATTTCTGTGCTGAAACCCTAGAGAGCTAGGGTACAGTTGACTATAGAACAGTCTGGGACCTGGAGCCCAGATAACTAGATCAAGGTGAAGTTTGTCTTCTGATAAAGTCTCAATGAGAGGTATTGGAAGGAGCAGACATGAGCAAATGCTCACAGTGATAAGAAGTATCTTATTTTAGTGGTTCAGAAATGAAAATAACCCAGTTGAGATAAGAGATTTCCTATTATTTTGCCTTGATTGCAACTTCAAAAAGACTTGCTGTAGGTGAATCCCTACTTGTGCTCTGGATTACATTTCATTTTACCTACTCATGAATTTCAATTCTATAGTTATGTGGTCTTCTGCAGCCTTAGTTTCTCCCTTTCTCCTAGATTATTTTATTTATTATATATATATATATATATATATATATATATATATATATATATATATATATATATATCTTAGTATCTCTTTATCCTTGATCTTAGGGTTGAACCTTTTTATCCTACATGAGAAGCTACAAAGAGGGGGGAAATGGGAAAAAAAAAAACAATGTGGGGAGTCTCATAAAAATAGAAGGGACAGCAATAGATTAGAGGAAGGGGATCAAGAGGAAGGGAGGAGGGGAGTTTATGGGAAAAATATTAAGGAACAAAATCCAAATTATGCTATGTTCATGTATGAATATGGCACAATGAATTCCACTTATAATGGCAATCATAATGCACTAATTAAAAAATAATAATAGAAGGAAGTTCAGTCAAGTAGAGCAAGCAGATCAGGGGGAGGGAAGAAGGTAATAAAATGAAGGGTACTGGGAAATGAGATTGATCAAATTATGTTATGGGAATGTACAAATACAGCATAATGAATCCCACTATTATACTTATAATACACCAGTAAAAAAAAAAAAAAACAGAAAAATTTCCTTCACCTTCCATTCTTTTCTATGTACAGTTGTCCCCTCTCATCCAAAGGGAATACATTCCAAGATTCCCAGCAGATGTCTGAAACTTTGGATTGTAGCAAAACCCTAAGACTGAGTGCTTTTTCCATCTTAGGCATGCATTGTGGTTATAACTTTTGCAGTTTGAAGTGCAACAGTAAAACTAGTATGAATTTCTATTCCTTCTTCAAATTTTCACTCTTACCATACATCTTAGTAACCTCAATATGTAATTTTTTTTCCTTATTAAGTTGAGAAATTTCTACATCTTTTCTTAAATGAAATACACTATCACAGCTTTTCTTTGGCATATCCAAATCATCAGTATCACTACTCTTGTGTGTTAGGCAATCTTATTTTCCTATTAAGTAAAATAAGAAATATTTGAACACAAGCATTGCAATGCAGTAACAATTGAACTGATAACTGAAGTAGATAGTAAGTGACTAACAAGCAGGTAGCCATACAGCATGGATATGCTGGACAAAAGGATGAGTGCCATCCAGTGATTTCATCACACTTCTCAAAATGGCATGCACTCTAAAACTTGTACTTGTCTCTAGAACTTTCCATTTGATATTTCCAGAACTCCATGGACCACAAGTAACTAAAACTATGGAAAGTAAAAGCATAGGTAAGAGGAGACCATTTGTTTGCTTGATTTCTCTGATTCCTTTCCCAAAAATATTTTTTTAGAGTTGTGTATCTTTTTGTCTCTGCTCCTTCACATCTCATATTCTCTTCAATACACTCCACTCAGGCTTCTGAATGAATAAGGGATCTCATAAAAGATTTTCTAGATTTTCTTCAAAAGAATGGTGGGAGAAGTAATTGGAAATATGGCTTTTAAAAAGCAGTGGCAAGTAAAAGAAGGAGGCATAAATAAATGTACCACATCAACAAGCTTGTTAGGAATTACTGAGAAGCACTATAAGAAACTTATTCCCTTTATTAATTTCCCTCTTTGTTTACCCATGACTAAAAGTAAAAGCCTCCAATAACTGGGCAATTAAGGATTTTTCTGAGCTCAAGAGGTAAGACTATCTCATTTCCTTGCCAGTCTTGAGAGGCAGATGAATCACAAGAGATAACTCTAAGTTACTAAGAGGAAAAGAAAATAGGTAACATGCCTTTGTACTAGGACATATAAAAAAAGATGGTAACGTATATTTAAGAGATGGTATTGGGAGGAATTCTGTCAAAGGCAGATGAATGGGTCCTATGGTTTAAATAAGCAATATAAGAATCATCCAAGGGTAGGAAGACAATGATTCATCTAGCAGATAAATAGAAAGCAGCATTAAATAGATATCCAGGAATCACTTGTCTGGTAGCTATTAACATAGAATAACCCAATGGGTTAAACTCAGAGATAAAACCCTAATTTCTGAGAGAGTCAGAGAAAGAAAAAGATGGGAACTCAAGACTGAAAGGACTCCAAGCAGGATGTCTAACAGAAACCAATGACAAGGTCTGAGATCCAAAAATACATCTTTGTCACAAGAATAAAAGAGAATATGAATTGTCTGTTTGGCAGACAAGGTCAAATCATTATCAAATATATTGCCTAGGATGTTAAAATACTTACTAGAGGACCTCAAATTCATTCTACCTCAGACAAGACTGACTGCAAAATCTACTACTAGACTGAACTTTGCAGGTGATTGAAAAATATCCTTACTTGTGAGGACTGGAAAGTTCTGGGGACAGAGATAGAGAAAGGGACCCTAGCAGGTTATTGCTGAATATGATGCAAGACACATCTTTGTGGCCAAGGCTTTCTTGGATGATTTAAATATCCCAACATGAATGTGAGATTCATTAGTGGTTGAAGGCACCTAATTATGTTGGTGAGAGGCCACTAGGAATCAGACCTTAATTACTCCCAACCACCTGCTCTCCCATAAGTCCAGCCAAATCTGAAGACTCTCCTTGGATTCTCTCAATTGTCCTACTGCTTCTGGGAACTCAACAGCCAATTTCCAACTTCAACAGATGAACTGCCTCCAGAGTAGGTAGAGTGTTAATCTCCAAAGGTTTGTATGTGTGAAGTAAGGCCTCCTGCCCCTATAACTGTACTCCCAAATGTTGCTTTCTTAGCAAGACTTATAAGTATGCATTTGCTATAAATTGAACAGTCTCTCCACACATTAGCATACACAGTGTATTGAAATGTGTACAGTCAAGTAATCAGTTAGGAATGTAATAGAGTTTCATGTTCTTTTAACTTCAAAGTGACATGTCAAAGCTTGCTAAGCCAATTTAATTTCCCTTACCTTGTATAGTCAATAATTGCATTCATTCTTAATCTAAGGAGTGATTATGATTATTTAGCATTAGAGATGTTTGATAAGGGTAATGAAGTTTAGGTATACAATAGGAACCTTAGATGCTGAATACATTGTGGTCAATCTGCCACTTTGTTTTTATAAGTGTACTTTGTATGCTTCAAACAGCTATTATGTTAAACTAGCACCTATTCCAAGGGGCCTTGTTCTGCCAAGAAGCTCCAGGTTTCTCAGATCCTGGAAATGCAAAAGCTCTTACTGGCACTCTTGCTTTCCTACATTGAAAGCACTAAGAGATCTAAGAGGTACCCAAACATTCCCAAAAGTAAACAGAATCCTCCCACTATATTGGAGTTGGTATGTTAATTATATGTGGTTTGGTCTAAAATCATGTAAATTGGGATACAGTGCCTCAAATAAACTACACATGACTTATATGCTTCCTTCAAAAGTTAGCTCTAGCCAGGTGTGGTGGCACATGCCTGTAATCCCAGCATTTTGTGAGGCTGAGGTAGGAAGATCAAGAGTTCAAAGCCTCAGCAATTTAGCGAGGCCCTAAGCAACTCAGTGAAACTCTGTCTCTAAATTAAATATTAAAAAGGGCTGGGGATGTTGCTCAGTGCTTAAGTACCACTGGGTTCAATCCCTGATATATATATATATATATATATATATATATATATATATATATATATATATATATAAATATATAATATATAATAAAATATATAATATATCCAGCCTGACTTCCTCTGTGAATGCTTCTTGCCTTCACTCAGCTTGAGGATAACTTTCCTGTTCTGTCATGGGACCTCCACTACATTACTCCTTTATAGAAATTATCACACAGGACTGTATTCCTTTGCTAACCTGTAGGTAGTCCAGCCAGATCCTTAGATTCATGAGGACAAGGGATCACTTTTATTTATCTTCCAATCACCAAAATCTAGCACAGTGCCTGGCACATAGAGGTGACCCATGAATGTTGGTTCAATGTTGCATCAAATAAAATCCTGCAAAAACACTTGTATGACTAACTTGTTTGACTAAAGCATGTCCCACATATTTGTTCACAAATTACACTGAAACAATGCTGCTGTAAATTAGTAAAGTTCTTAATTGATCTCCTAATCTGTACTTACAGTGTGGAGAATAAAAGACATGGACTCAGCCCTTCTAGGGCTTACAGTCCAATTGGAGAGAAAATATCAGCAGTCCTGACATAGATTATAAGCATTTGCTCACAAATTGGGTTCAAGGATGGATGAGAGAGTGGAGGGTCAGAGTAGCATTGAGGAGGTAGGACTATAGATAAACCTTGAAAAATCAGTTTGGCAAAAATTAACAAATAATAACAGGCTCAGGGTATAGCACAAGCAAAGGAAGGCCAGATAATAAATGTAGCATGCAATGTCAGACAATGAGGAGTTAATTTTGATAGGCAACAGAAGGTCATTGAATTCCTGAGTAGAGCCTGGTAATGAATAAAGGACACCAAAGAATGATAGCAAAATGTGGGAGGAAAGACTGAGAGCAGGGCTCTTAGAGGAATGTAGTCTGCATCTCTATGTATTATGATAGATACAACAAGAGGATGACTTTTCTTTCTTTCTGCAGAACTCCACATAAAAAGTGTTCATCAATGGCCTTTCATCAGGTAGGCTCTTTTCAAGGTCTAACAATAAAATCTTTGCTTGGGTAGAGAATGATTGAAAGGTTTTTATTTTCTAGTGGAGCAGAAGGAAGAATCTCACCATTATAACCCTTTGCAAATCTCATTGCTGTGAGAAAGCTAGACTGAAATCATGATAGTAGGAACTGTATCTATCTTGTTCAGTATTCTATCAATAACATGTAGCATAGTGAATGACAAACTAGGCTCTCACTAAATGTACTGGGTCACTGACTGAAAGATGTAATATTGTAGAACAGCATAGTCAGTCATGTAAAATATACATTAGACATTTCTATTTAACCAATATATGATATGCAATACATTGATTCAATACACAGACAACTGAACATGGGTGCTAGGTATAGGAGATAAAGGCAGAATGAGATATGATCTTTGACCTAAAGGGGCATAATATACAGGGATGGATGGGGCACATTTCCACATATACCTATACAAAAATGGAGAAGTCTCTCTTTCCATATTTGCCTCATACAGTATCTATAACATGATTATCTGAAAGTGTAACAGCATGCTCTATTTCTTACCAATAGTCTACTGCAAAAGAGAAGTCAAAGACATCATCCATATTTTATAGACTAGGACAAAGAACTATTAAAAATAATTAGAATTGTAGAGTCATGTGGATCTTCTATTGCCTTATATGCAGGGAAATGACAATAAGGCTGTCAAAGATGCTCACAAAGAGATTGGGTACAGGCAATGAAGTAAATTTGTCTATGAAAATATGTGAAGAAATTATAACCTCAGGATGGTGGCACCTTCAAAAGTATGCTCAAATGGCTGTGGAAGTTCTCTCTCAAACAACAGATACAGAGAAACATTAGCTCTGGTCCAAGCTTCAGATTGCTATTGCATTGGGACTACTATGATAATCAGATTCGGGCTCTAAGGCTACACACACTCACACAAAAAAAAAAAGAGAGGTAAAGAAGCCTTTTGGGCAGAAAGGAAAAAGTTCTTGTTTCAATGAAAGCAGTCAGACATGTTCATTTAACAAATAATTATTAAGCACATATTATAAGTCAGATTCGTCTAGGTCTAAGGATATACACAAACCATAAAGACTATTTGTTATAGGCCAGACTCTGGTGAGGATTAATAATATACAAACACAGTGCTTTCCTTTGAGAGATTTTCTAACTAGTGAGACAAACAAGCAAATGGATAATGTCCACTATGGGAACTAATCATTAGTGCTATTGGAATACTATGTGTTGATGTCTTCCATAGAGAAACATTTGTCCATGCTTACAATATGACATTTGTACAAGGATAATCCCTGTAGCAATGCTTATAAAATCAAAAACCATGACGCAACCTAAATATCATTCGATTTAGGAATGTTTATATAAACCTACAGTATGGCCATGCCATGTAATAGTGTGCAGCAAATAAAAAAGAACAAGGTAAATCTTTTGTTCTGATGTTTATAGAATTTCAAGACAAAGAGCCGAATAAAAAAGCAAGTTACAGAACAATACATACATTGGGGAACGTGTAATCAGGGAACTTTAGCCTTACTTATGAGGATACAAAATTTAAAATATTTTTCAACAGGAAGTTAATATATGAATGTAATCATTGAGAAATTAAAAATAACTTTAAACTATGCATTTAGCTCAAATTGTTTTAAATTTCTATATCTTATTTCTCATTCCTAATACTGTCTTTTTCTTGTCTTAAATTGATAAGAACAGGAATATAGAAGAAAGAATGTTCTCATAAAGGAGAGCAACATATGCTATGTCATTAAATACTGAGAAGATACAGAATAATGCTACATTATAAGGCATGTTGGGGGATGGAAGCAGCAGTGAGTGGTGCGGAAGGTGCACAGTAAGTTAAAAATAAAATGATGAGGCCAGATCATAAAGGCACTATATGTCAAGCTAAGGAGCTTGGGTTTTATTCTAAAGATGCTGGGAAACCATGTAAAGACTCTAAGACCATTTTTGGTTTTGATGGACACTTATGGCTGAAGTGTGGATAAATGATTGAGAGAACAGGGAGACACCAAGGACAGGAAGATGAAAAGAAGGTCCTTGTACTTATAAGAATTTTAAGAGAAAAATGTTGAGGTCAAGAACTGAAACAATAGCAGGAGAAATGAAACAGAAAAGACTCCAAAGAGAAAGTAACATATACAATTGTTGATTCAAGGTGGTTGGTGCAAGCCAGGGAGAGAATATTACTAAGAGGATTGTATTACTTTATAATTACAGACAATTAGGTGGACAATGACTGAAAAAAAGAATTCAGGAGCAGTAACTGATTTGGAATGATAGGGGATGATATTGATGAGGTCCCCTTTGAACATAGTGAATTTAAAGTACCTATCTAAATTGTGCAGCATTGATGTGGCTGCATTGCTGATTTTAAACCCTTTGGTTACGTGCTGAGGAGTGGGTTAGCTAGGTCAAATGGTGGTACCATTCCAAGTTTTCTAAGGGATCTCCATAGTGCTTTCCATGGCGGTTGCACCAATTTGCAGTCCTACCAATTTGCAGTCCCACCAGCAATGTATGAGTGTACCCTTTCCCCCCACATCCTTGCCAACACTTATTGTTACTTGTATTCTTAATAATTGCCACTCTGGGGCTAGGGTTGTGGCTCAGAGGTAGAGCACTCACCTAGCATGCATGAGGACTGGGTTCGATCCTCAGCACCACATAAAAATAAAGATATTGTGTCACCTATAACTACTCCAAATGGGGTGACGTGTCTGTCGTACCGGCAGGCCACTGGGCCTGTCCCGCTGGTCGGTCGCAGATCTGCCCACCTTTCGGGCACGGGTGGCGGCTCTGCTCTGCCCCTACTCCAATTGGGGTGTCGTGACTACCACGCCGGCAAGTCACTGGGCCTGTTCGTGGCACAGGCGGCGACTCTGCTCTGCCCCTACTCCAATTGGGGTGACGTGTGTACCACGCCGGCAGGCTCCTGGGCCTGATCCGCCGGTCTGTCGAAGGTCTGACTACCTTGCAGGCGCGGGTGGTGGCTCTGCTCTGCCCCTCCTACCACGCCTGCGGACCGCTGGGCCTGATCTGCAGGTCGGTCGCAGGTCTGCTCACCCTGCGGGCACGGGTGGCGGTTCCGCTCCACCCCCACTCCAATTGGGGTCACGTGACCACCACACCGGCAGGGCCTGATCCGGGCGTGGGCGAAGGCTCTGCTCTGCCCCTACTCCAGTTGGGGTGACGTGTGTACCACGCTGGCAGGCTGCTGGGCCTGACCCGCCAGTCTGTCACAGGTCTGCTTACCTTGCAGGCGCGGGCGGCGGCTCTGCCCTGCCCCTCCTACCACGCCCGTGTACCACTGGGTCGCGGGTCTGCCCACCTTGCGGGCGCGGGTGGTGGCTCCGCTCCACCCCCTCTCCAATTGGGGTCACGCGACCACCACGCCGGCGAGCCGCTTGGCCTGCTCCGGGCGCGGGCGGCGGCCCGGCTCTGGCTCCTCCCCTCTGGCTCGACGACAAAGCGAGAGAGACTCAGGTGTCTGTGCCTCACCCTCCCTACCAGGAGACCAACTGTTTCTGTCGCCGCTGGTATTGATGAAGTTCTCTCCTCTGCCGCTTTCTGATGACATCAGATCTCTGCCATGTTGGTATCCTATGCAAATGGCAGCATTTCGTTCCCTTTGCCGGGTAACCAAAGCAACGGGTGAGTCCTGACCAGCCCTCAGCAGGACCCGGACCGAGAAGCAGTTTCCGCGGGCTCCTTAGCCCTGGGCCAGAGCAGTTCCGGGAGCCGGAACTCGGTCGCTCCGTGCTCGGTGTATGCTCTGATAAGAGCAGGCTCCAAGAAGCACTCAGGCACTGAGCCTGAGTAATCTGTCTGCAAGCCGCAGGCGAATGGCAGCCTGAAATTACCTGTTCTATGGCTGAATGAGCTGTGGTCAGTCGAAAACAGGGATGGTGACGTCAGCTCTCCAAGATGGTGGCCGCTGGCCTCCTCTGTGGTCTGACCGGTGTGGAGAACCGAAATGGACCGCTTCCTTCCCCCATCTCGAACCCAGAATTTAGCACTGAGTACGGTGCTTGCACGGCTGGCAGAAACTGCAGCGCTGTATCCCTGCACCACTATCTCCTCCTCGTTTCCTAGCGCGCGCTGCAGACTCTAGCCGCGGGGCGATTTGCTGAATAAGCAGTGTTACCCTCCGTGCGACAAATCTCTCGCATTTGAGTCCCCGTAGCCGATCCTCGTGCGATGGAAATCCTTCCTCCAGGTTCCGGAGCACCCCAATATTGCTGGAAATTCCTAACAAGATAACCTTTAGCCGTCCTGACTTGTCATACTCCCACACAGTGACGCGGCACACGGGGGCAATGCACTCCCCTCGCCGCCATCTTCTCAAGTCTGAACAATTACTTTTCTAGTAAATAATATTTACCTATAAATCAAAAGTTCTTTCAGTTTTTTTAAATTTTCTGTCAAATTACTAAACCATTAAAGACAATTTAACTTATTGTTAAAGACAGAATGTATAAGTGGATACAAGGGCTCCAGAAAGAAAATAGCAGAATTATTATTTATATTTAATTTTATCTATAATTAAGGGAATAAAGCCTTACTAAATTTATTTTTAATGGAAATTAAACATTAAGGAAGAGCTCAGAAGTTTGAGGGAAGAGCTTTGTGATAGATTTTAGGAGACAGATGCAAAGGAATATTTAAATGTTGATGGAAAGGAGGGAAGTCAGGAGACACAGAAAAAAGAAGACAACAATGGAGAGAATGTTTGGGGGAAGTCAGCAGGTAGAGGGTAAAGGCAAGAACAGCTAGCAATATCAAGTTACAGAGTTTCCAAAGGCAAAAAGAAAGTGGGTGAGGGAGGGGGACTTATAGATCTAGGGTTCTGATGGCAAGATCATAATATTATCATTAAATGCATCCCATGATGAACCTTTCTTGGACAGTTAAGAGGTTTTAAAAAGCCTGGGAAAAGCAATTGGGGCCCAGAGAACATGATGTGACTCACTCCCAATCACATATGGATTTCCTAGAGTTTCCATTTCCTCAGCTCTGACTTATTAAATATGATAATGCATATAAGGTGAAGTGTCTAGTGAATGAAAAATGTTCAATGCAATGTAGAAGTTATAATTATAGACTGAAGTATGATACCTCTCATAGCCTACATAGCTAAAGTTTAGAAGCACAGAATATCTACTCAGACAAACCTATATGTCAGTCTCAGTTTTGCACCTTCTAGGTATGTGCCTTTCGGCATAGTGATTAATACATACTAGATGGGTGTTTGTGCTTCAGATGCGGTATCCTTTAAATTATTCCACAATACCTACCTTTAGATAATTATGCAAATGCCCATTCCAGGACTTAGACTAGAACAATGTGTTGCCTAAGCCCTAATACTTTTGGAAGCTTTAGTTTTCAGGCATGACTATAGGACCTATAGTTTTTGTATTTTAAAATGTTCAAAATAAATAAATAAATAAATACCATGACTATTTGCCTATAACCACAATTCTGTGAACAAGATGAAAAGAGCATGAGAGTCAACAGCTCAGTTTTAATTATCAAATGACTCATAAAATCCAACAGAAAAATCCAAAAAGCTTCTTTTACCTTAATGACTATGTAAATATTCATGATAACATTTGATGATGGTACTGTATTTGAATAAAAAAAAACACTAGATATTTTAATCAAGTCAACCATCATGTGCAATAGAAGTAATCTTTCCTTTCAGAGGATCCTGAGTGGATGATGGGATGTTGTCTGATGTATCAGTGATTGTCTATTTACTTGTATAGTTAAAATTCATCTCTTCCTTTCATCATTTTGAAGGGACATTGATTTCAATAAAAACCTCTAAATGAGAAGAACAAGAAATTTAAATCCACAAAATGAAAATGAATGGAGGAAGGCACATAAAGTTCAAGGGAAAGTCAAGAGAGGAAATGGAAAAAAAAAAATTAGCTTTAATGGTTGCCTGCAGACTCAGTGTGAGTCAGGGAGAAGTTGCTTAATTCTAAGAGCCTGTCCAAGTACACCATTGAAGGGTAAGAACAGGTCAGGGTGAAGTGTCATTACTCAAGCAGGTTCAATAATAGCAGCAGAGCCATACAAGGTCATCTCTCCAATGTTCTTCCAAGCACCACTACTCCCCAATACACATTCTGCTACAGGACGTACCAGAGTGAGAATGGGCTTTTTTGAAGTATTATCATAGGGACCAGGATGAGCTGAACTCACCATCTGTGCAGAACCCTTCAACCCTTGCTTAATATTTTTTCTTACCTGTTATGTGGGAATGGCAGAAAACTGCCTGAGAATATGTAATCCCTTTAGACTCCATTTTACCCTCTGGTGTCAGTTTTGTTCAGACATGTAGTCAACTCAGTAGCTTTGTACTTCTTTTTAAGAAATAAAATGGATGAGTAGAGTTTTGTGTCCCATTCTATAGAGAATTTAAGAAAATGAAACAGCCATACTTTCTTGTCAGAATTTCAAGACTCTATTTTCCCAAAGACATCTACCTAATGTTATTTGTGACTTGCAATCACAGTTTGTCTGATTTCTTTTTAGCCTGAGAAATCATCAGCATCATTCTCAGGATTACTTTGCAAAGTAATATGCACCAATTATAAATTATTGTAAAGACCCTACTTATAGGGAGATCCCATGTTTTACTAAAATTAATATCAGCATATGCCTGAAAACCTTCTTGAAGGCTTTGGAGGTATCTATCATAGTCAATGAAATCTGTACAAACACGAAAAAATACATTTTGTAAATTTCAACTGAGATGATCAAATTCTAAATAATTATATGTGGTCCTAATAGTCATCCTTCCTCAATACTACTGCCTTGAATTAATACACAACATTTTCCCCCAAAAGGTCCAAAGAACTTCGCAGAAGAACACATTCATTCTTCTGCTATCCCTGTGGGCAAGGAAGGCACAAGAATAATTATCCCCATTTTACAGTCTGAGAAAATGAGGAATTAAGATATAAATGATGTGCTACATGGAAGGATGGAGGCAGAGATGTAAGACTTACTGAAAGTAGATTGAACAAAAAGCTCAGGAAACTAATGACCTCTGACAGATCCTTGACTCTGGAGTTAATTTGAGAACACTATTAATCAAAACCTGTCTTGAACCCTGTATGTACTATCCAGTCTATTGTCATAAAATGCTATAATATCAAAACTGGATATTTGTATAGACCCAAGCACTAAATGAAAGACATCCAACTGATATTGGAGCTGAAATAGAGGCAATTGCTTTAGAAACCCAGCTTCCTAGGGTTAAGTACTCCTATGGACCTAAGGAATATGGCAGCAGGTTAATTGGACAGAGTGCTTATGTGCAACAAGAACAATAAAGATTCTGTCTGTAATAGAAAAGTAATAGAACCTGAAAAGACACATCACTGAGTAATGATTTTCCTCATGCTTGCAATTAGCCAAGGATACAGAGTTAAAAAGCAATGGTCCAATGATGAAGAATTAATTACATTAAGAAATCATGCTGCAGTTAGGTATAATCAACTGAAGTTAAATATTATTATTTCTACGATTTCTTTTTAATGAGAACACATAGGAAAGATAGCTGTTGGTGGCCAAGTATAATACTTGGAAGAGGACAGGTTCCCAGAAAATGCCTGTCAAGTTGACCAACAAAGTCAACTGAATGACTTCTACCAGGCGGGAATCAAAAGAAAAGGTGGGAAAGAGAGTCAGAAGTATTAGCTAAGTTAGCCACTTTGCCATGCTTACGATGCTCCTTTATGTTTATGAAGACCTCTATTTCATATGTGTATAGATGACACTATGGGGGTGATGTAAGCCTATATAGTTCTAATCAAATGGAGGCAGTGTAGGTACTTTGAATCCTGTCTTTGCAACTTAGCTGATTGACCTTGGGAAAATTACTAAAGTTTTCTGAGCCTCGCTTTTCTGACATTTAAAAGTGAGTATATTTATAGTACCTACACATAGGGCTGTTCTAAGGATAAAATGAGATTTTTAGGGTTTTGATCTCGTGTCCCCCCCAAAAAGCTTACAGGTGAGACAATGAAAGAAGGTTTGGAGGAGAAATGATTGGGTTATATCCTTAACCTAATCAGTAAATTGATCCCTGATGGGATTAACTTGGTGGTAACTGGAGGCAGGTGGGGTGTGGCTGGAGGAAGTGGTTCATCAGGGATGGGGTTATGGGGTATATATTTTATATCTTTTTTTTTTGTTTTTGTTTTTGTTTTTTTAATTTTTTATTGTTGGTTGTTCCAAACATTACAAATTTCTTGATATATCATATTTCACACTTTGATTCAAGTGGGTTATGAACTCCCATTTTTACCCCATATACAAATTGCAGAATTACATCAGTTACACATCCATTGATTTACATATTGCCATACTAGTGTCTGTTGTGTTCTGCTGCCTTTCCTATTTCTACTATCCCCCCTCCCCTCCCCTCCCCTCCCCTCTTCTCTCTCTACCCCCTCTACTGTCAT
Source organism: Marmota flaviventris (assembly GCF_047511675.1). NCBI lineage: Eukaryota > Metazoa > Chordata > Mammalia > Rodentia > Sciuridae > Marmota > Marmota flaviventris. The sequence goes on from NC_092518.1 coordinate 101,026,772, forward strand.
TCATTTCTCCCCCTTGTACTATTTTTCCCTTTCCCCTCACTTCCTCTTGTATGTACTTTTGTATAACCCTGAGGGTCTCCTTCCATTTCCATGCAATTTCCCTTCTCTCTCCCTTTCCCTCCCACCTCTCATCCCTGTTTAATGTTAATCTTCTTCGCATGCTCTTCGTCCCTACTCTGTTCTTAGTTATTCTCCTTATATCAAAGAAGACATTTGGCATTTGTTTTTTAGGGATTGGCTAGCTTCACTTAGCATAATCTGCTCTAATGCCATCCATTTCCCTGCAAATTCTATGATTTTGTCATTTTTTAATGCAGAGTAATACTCCATTGTGTATAAATGCCACATTTTTTTTATCCATTCGTCTATTGAAGGGCATCTAGGTTGGTTCCACAGTCTTGCTATTGTGAATTGTGCTGCTATGAACATCGATGTAGCAGTGTCCCTGTAGCATGCTCTTTTTAGGTCTTTAGGGAATAGACCGAGAAGGGGAATAGCTGGGTCAAATGGTGGCTCCATTCCCAGCTTTCCAAGAAATCTCCATACTGCTTTCCAAATTGGCTGCACCAATTTGCAGTCCCACCAGCAATGTACAAGTGTACCCTTTTCCCCACATCCTCGCCAGCACTTGTTGTTGTTTGACTTCATAATGGCTGCCAATCTTACTGGAGTGAGATGGTATCTTAGGGTGGTTTTGATTTGCATTTCTCTGACAGCTAGAGATGGTGAGCATTTTTTCATGTACTTGTTGATTGACTGTATGTCCTCCTCTGAGAAGTGTCTGTTCAGGTCCTTGGCCCATTTGTTGATTGGGTTGTTTGTTCTCTTATTGTCTAATTTTTTGAGTTCTTTGTATACTCTGGATATTAGGGCTCTATCTGAAGTGTGAGGAGTAAAGATTTGTTCCCAGGATGTAGGCTCCCTATTTACCTCTCTTATTGTTTCTTTTGCTGAGAAAAAACTTTTTAGTTTGAGTAAGTCCCATTTGTTGATTCTAGTTATTAACTTTTGTGCTATGGGTGTCCTATTGAGGAATTTGGAGCCCGACCCCACAGTATGTAGATCATAGCCAACTTTTTCTTCTATCAGACGGTGTGTCTCTGATTTGATATCAAGCTCCTTGATCCATTTTGAATTAACTTTTGTGCATGGCGAGAGAAAGGGATTCAGTTTCATTTTGTTGCATATGGATTTCCAGTTTTCCCAGCACCATTTGTTAAAGATGCTATCCTTCCTCCATTGTATGCTTTTAGCCCCTTTATCAAATATAAGATAGTTGTAGTTTTGTGGATTGGTTTCTGTGTCCTCTATTCTGTACCATTGGTCCACCCGCCTGTTTTGGTACCAGTACCATACTGTTTTTGTTACTATTGCTCTGTAGTATAGTTTGAAGTCTGGTATCGCTATACCACCTGATTCACACTTCCTGCTTAGAATTGCTTTTGCTATTCTGGGTCTTTTATTTTTCCATATGAATTCCATGGTTGCTTTCTCTATTTCTACAAGAAATGTCGTTGGAATTTTGATTGGCATTGCATTAAACCTATAGAGAACTTTTGGTAAGACTCTCTCTGCTTCCTGGTCACCACGTCAGCGTCAGCTGCTTCCCTCTTCCACACTCTTCTGCCATGATGTTCTGCCTCACCTGGAGCCTCACCCCAAGGAATGGAGACGGCCTTCTATGGACTAAGACCTCTGAAAATATGAGCCCTCAAATAAACTTTTCCTCCTCTATGGTTGTTCTGGTTGAGTCCTTTAGTCATAGTAGCAAAAAAAGCTGACTAAAACAGAGATAAAGCATGCCAATACTTATTAAATATTTGCTGTGGTTATCTTAATTGTCATTATTAATGTGAGGCTTATCATTCGAACACAATTTTTACAGGTCTTGGGATTGCTTCTGGATCTAACCTCTCCCAGACCTGCACTAGCCAGATGAAAATGGATTTTAAGCAATTCCCCTGATAATACACATGGATCAGGGACCACCTCTACTCAATTGGAAGGTCGAATCTCAGTCTGAGGTACAAATAAACCCAGATGGTAAACAATCTCTAACTTAGGATAGGACTTACCTCTGTGCTTCTATATGGGTATGTGATCTTAAACTACTTAAATTTCTGGATTTGTGAATGCCTTGGCCTCAGAGATCCAATTCATTCTTTTCTTCATGCATATATACCTATATTTCAGACATTTAACTTACTACTGACCATGTGTAATTCTAGACTCCTTCTCCTTGGCATGATTTCTTGGTTTACATGTCTTGGCTCATGTTAAACTTTTGGTGATCACTAATATAGGAAACCTTATGACTGCCAGTCTAGAATCATATTCCTATTATAGGTTGCCAATCCAATTATTCCTATTATAATTCTGTGTCTAGGTAGCCTTTTTTCAATTGTTCATGATACTTAAAGGCAACAGAATAAGGTTTACCCTAAAGAAGCTAATGGGTAGTAGCAATTGGAATAACCACTTTCAGTTTCTGATTGTGCCAACCCAGTGAAGTAATGGTACCAAATACATGAGCAGAGAACACATGTGGCTGCACTATGCTCACCAGCTATGTATGACTACATCCATATTCAACAACCCATTTGATACCTATAAGAAAGAAAGCCTATAAATAATTCCATTACAAAACATATTTTAAGCTACCTATCAGGCTAGAAGGTTTTCTTTTTTTTTTCTGTTTTAAATACATTTTATTTTTTTTATTCGTTGTTCAAAACATTATAAAGCTCTTGACATATCATATTTCATACATTAGATTCAAGTTGGTTATGAACTCCCAATTTTACCCCAAATACAGATTGCAGAATCACATCGGTTACACATCCACATTTTTACATAATGCCCTATTAGTAACTGTTGTATTCTGCTACCTTTCCTATCCTCTACCATCCCCCCTCCCTCCCCTCCCATCTTCTCTCTCTACCCCATCCACTGTAATTCATATCTCTCCTTGTTTATTTTCCCATTCCCCTTCTTGGACTTTTCCCTGAAGACCTCAAAAGAGCGTACTACAGGGATACTGCTACATCGATGTTCATAGCAGCACAATTCACAATTGCTAGACTGTGGAACCAACCCAGATGCCCTTCAATAGATGAATGGATAAAAAAAAATGTGGCATTTATACACCATGGAGTATTACGCAGCACTAAAAAATGACAAAATCATAGAATTTGCAGGGAAATGGATGGCACTAGAGCAGATTATGCTTAGTGAAGCTAGCCAATCCCTAAAAAACAAATACCAAATGTCTTCTTTGATATAATGAGAGCAGCTAAGAACAGAGCAGGGAGGAAGAGCAGGAAGAAAAGATTAACATTAAACAGATACATGAGGTGGGATGGAAAGGGAGAGAAAAGGGAAATTGCATGGTAATGGAGGGAGACCCTCATTGTTATACAAAATTACATATAAGAGGCTAGAAGATTTTCAAAGGTAGAAATTATAGTCTCAGATAAGCAAAACAATCCTAAATCTAAGTACAGGCCAAACCTGTTTGTTCCAATAAGGGGTTTGTTTATTATATAACTGAATAAATTGTGGGGGGAGTAAGTACCAGGAAATATCATGACCCTGTGACAGTTTATGAGGAGAAGAAAATTGGAGGTCAGAATTTACAACCTGAAAAAAAATTAATCTTTCAAAAGTCTGCACCTGACATTTTTTCACAAGATTACTGGGAAATGGAACTCAAAATGACCTCCTCAGACATACAACTTCCTGAGCTTCTTGGGTTGCTGCCAAATTGGTGTCTGGAAAATATGAGTTTACCAAGCACAGTTACATAAATGAGCAAAGATGATAGTGTATAATAGACCCTCAGTGAAGGAGGCAGGAAGAGCCTTCTGGTACAAAGCCTCCATGGCTTGTGTGAATTTAAATAGCTTGAACAAAAAAATGACAGGATAGACAGCCTGGGGTGGGGCATTCCCTGTAGAGGAATTGTAAAGACGAGGATTCATGCATAAAGGAAGTTGGTTTGAGCCATGTTTGGTTTTTGTCTTTGATGTCTCTCTCTGAATGGAAATTTTCAAAAGAATCTATGATGAATTTCTACATTAAATATAACTTGATATTACAGAATATGATCCATATTTTACATATATTATTTCTTTCCCAACTTCATAATATCCCAAACACTAACTAAGTGAAGGCTTAAGTGAGAAAATCCAAACAGAATAAAGCACACTGCAGTGTGCTGGCAAGTATGTCCCCAAACTGGTATCCTGATAGGGTGCTGATCCACAGACTGCTTAATTCTGAAGAATTTTTAAGGGGTATCAGAAAAGAAACTGCTACAACCTCACAAAATTATCTCTGCTTTTTTGTACCTAAATATCCCAGAATTCAAGATTTATTATCTCTATTGTCCTTGCTATAATAGCCATCATAATTATAATTTTTGTTCATTGTATGTCTTCCCTACTAGACCATATATGCCATGAATATGAAGACCACATCTGCCATGCCAAAACACAATGATTTGTGAGCAGTATTGCCATATTAAAAATAAAATTCTCATCCCAGAATTTGCCATTTACACATTTAGAGGACTAATTCAACCTAAATATCTGTCAGTTAGTCTCACCAAAATGCAGACACATTTCTACTGAAGACAAGTTATGATTGAGGGGCAGGGGCTGTGTGGGGTAAGATGTAGTATAATAATACCAGGCAGGTGAGGTAAAAAACTCATGCCACAAGGGGGAGGCAGAAGAACTGGAAGAAAATCACCATTCTGTTGAGTTAACTCTGACTCCTACAGAAGTTAATTCAGGTACCATAAATCTTGCCTCCCTGACATTCTGTATTACCTCAGTGAATATCTCAGTCTTTCCCTAAAGAGTGTGCTATTTCCACTCCATTATCAGTTATTGCACTCACCATCTTATTTGCTACACTCTCTAGAAGCTTTATAACAGCAGCCAGTTCAAAATTCACATCTGCATGAAAGTAATTAGTCATCTAATATTCCCTTCTATCTCCATTGAGGATTTGTTCCATGCTTTTTCCCTTAACTCTCTCCCCATGGGTTAACTTCCTCCCAATGAGTTGATTTATATTTATCAGAAATGCATTAAAAATCAAAGCATCACAGAGAAGAAAACTGGAGTGTAATGATGATGCCTCCTATTAATCTGTAACTAGGGGCTGTTTTAGTCAAGGCCTATATACACTCTCTGTGTGAATGTGAATTCATTTGCCAATTGTTTGTAGATATGTGTGTGTGTGTGTGTGTGTGTGTGTGTGTGTTCTCTCTCACCAATGCTGAAAACACACCAGTGATTTTTAAATGTGTGTGTTTGTAGGAGGAGTGGTACATAGCAGAGTTCCCTGGGGGCTTTTTCAAACTATACATTTTCCCCGGGAAATTCTATAACTTTGCTCAATTTGATCCCCCCTCCAAGTTTAAAAATCACTTCAGGGTAATGAGTGATGTTACTGATGGGTGTTAATTTCACAGTGTGGAGGCAGAAAACAAGTTTAGAACCACTATATTAAGCTCAAGATTAATAACTGAATGCTTCCCACTCCTATCCCACTAATTTTAACATATCCATTCCATTAGGAATCCCAGTGGAAACTGCATTATCAGACCCATTAAAAAATGCCTCAGGAAAAACAATTAGTCAAAATTCACATCTTCTATAAATTATGAATGCTTTCAATTTTTCCTGAATCTTTCCCAAATTGACTCCAATCTCTTCCCCTGCCCAAACACAGACCCTCATTATTTTTAACTGATCTCACTGATAACAGTGACTCATCATCTAAGGGGTTTATCTTATCAAACTATAAGCTAATCAGGTTCTTTCTGTTTCAGATCTTTCAATGGTTTAAGGCTCAAAGATGCTTGGCAGGGTGTACAAAGACCTCCATAACCTAGCTATTGTATGCCACTTTAGTACCATCTCCTGTTATGTCCCATTGTAGTTTAAATTTGCTATTAATACTCTCAAGTCTCTGTAAATACACCATGGTGTTCCAGACTTCCATTCTTTTCTAACGTTGTTCACACTTTTTGAAATATTCATTATCTCTCCTTCACTTAGCAAATGAAAGTACATCTTTTAAAACTTGCCCTGCCATGTACTATCCTCTGTGATACTCTACCTAACCTCATAGACAATTTCCCCTCTCTCCTTTTTACTACCTTTTCATCTTGTGCATACTTCTATTTATGCACTTGGCAGAGCACATTATAATATTTGGCATATATGTCTATCTGCCTTTCCCACTATACTGTGAATTCCTTGAGGTTGGAGTCCATGTGTATCTTTAGATCTCCAGCTCCAAACATGGGGGCTGGAATACAGCAGCTTATAATAAATGTTCAGAATTGAACTATGTAAAAAACAAAATGTACTTGCATTTCAAATCAACAGACAATCCCATTTTATTAAATGGAATTAGAGCCATACAAGTTTAGAATAATCAATAACTCTACTGGGGCTGGGGTTGTGGCTCAGTGATAGAACACTTGCCTAGCACGTGCGAGGCACTGGGTTCAATCCTCAGTATCACATAAAAATAAATAAATAAAATAAACTTAAAAAAAAAAAAAAACTCTACTGTCACCGAGGTAAGTTACACATTCTCTCAAAGATTCCTTTGGAATATCTCTTTAAACATTTCTGAGCCAGGCACACACCTGTAATCTCAGCAAGTAGGGAGGTTAAAGGAGGAGGATAGAGAGTACAAAGCCATTCTCAGCAATTTAAGGAGGCCCTAAGCAACTTAGCAAGACCCTGTCTCAAAATAAAACATAAAAAAGGGCTGGGGATGTTGCTCAGTGGTTAAGCGCCCATGGGTTAAAACCCTTGTACCACAATAAAAAAAAAATTAAAAACTGGGTTTTCCAAACCCACTGCAATGCTCCTAGTGACACTTTTGTCCTCTCATACTTGACTATTAATGCAACAGCTTCCTAATTCATCTTCCTGGTTCTACTCTTTCTTCTCTTCTAGTAGCTATCCTCCATATCATCAAACCCATCTTCTTGAAAACCCTATAATTCCCCTTCTCCCATAAATGCTCTTTATTATCAGTATAAAGAAATCAACTCTGTAGTCAGGAATTCAAATTCCACCCTACAGATCCCAACTCCTATCTTCTTGATATGAACCATTCATTTCAAAGCCCTGCCCAAAAGGAAGAAAAAGTCATTAAAGAAGAAAGTTCAAAGAATGACTATAAACAACTTTAATGTTTATGGCAAAAAAGTCAGTGAGGCAAAAGACAAAAAATATTGGGAAACATTATATTTTGACAGATATGACAGAAGTTCTTTGATGTACAGACAGCTTATAAAAACCAATGCCTCAACAGAAATATTATAACCAGAAAGCAAAGTTTGCTGAAAAATAAAATGGCCTCTAAATATAGACATTATATTCATATATCAGACTGTCAAGGAGCAATGCTTGGTGAAAATGTAGATTTATAAATATTTGCAGGTAAATTTGGTAGGACCTAAGAAAATCAGAATCATGCAACTTTTGGACTTGAAAATTACACTTCAAAGAGTTTCTTCTATAAAAAAAAAAAAATCCCCACTGTTGTACAGAATTAACCATACAACCCTGTTTGAGCAGCACTGTTTGTAATGGTAATAAACTCTCCAAAAATCTACATATCCACCAATGAAAGGTTAGATCAATAAATAAATACTGTATATAGCCATACTGTAAAATTCCATACAACTGTGAAAAAGGAACATGTATGTGCATATATATCTACATGAAATGTATGCAAAATATATAAAATGAAGTTGTGATATATTATGCATAGCATAAATCAGCCTCCATAAAAGTTGTTTGTGTGCATATATATGTGTATGAATATACATATATTTACTTATATAATATATATATATGATATTTATGTTAAGGATTTACTGTGCTATTCATCAACCTATATTACTATTTTGACTAAAAAAATTAACCCTATTCATTTATTAAATGCCACCTTTTTGAAAAGAAGCCCCCTTCACAATGCTTTCATAATCAACTGCAAATAATATCATCCTCCCCTTGAACTCTAATGGCATATATGTCTACATCACTTACATAATTCTTTAAAGCCTTCTCTAATGTGGTGATTTGATGGATATATCCAACCTCTTCAATGAGATCATAAGCATAACATCATGGAACAATGTAGCAGACCTTTGTATATGTCCTATAGCATCTATCCTAGCACCTTCTGTACAGAATATGCTTAATAGATTTATTGGATGAACCCAAATATTGAATATTTTTAAACAACCCTTAGCTTTAAGTTATATTTTAATGTTATACTTTCACAGAGCAAAAGTTATTATCTCCCCTTTTCACTCTCTCTTACCAATCCAAATATTAGGAGGTAATAATCAAGTTAATATGTGTATCTCTCTAGGGAAAGTGTCTTTAGCTTTCAGAAGATTTCTGTAGAATCTAGGACCCATAAACAATTGATAAATACAAGTTATAAACTCCAACCTGAGAAATTTCCTACCCCCTCCTTTGTTTTGAGCACACAGTTCAGTTTCATTCTTTCTTGTGTGAGCCCCTACAATCATCTTCAACTCTTCTTGCCTTTACTTTTCTCTAGTTGACTAATTACACTAGCCAATTCCTCTGAAATATTTTGTCTTAAATTCTTAAAGTATCATTTTCTCTTGTTTCCATAGCTCACAACATTTAAATGCCCTGTTCCTTTCACTTACATTTTGGTCTGCAAACTTCTCCTATCTTTGTTTTCCAACTTCTCATTCTAATAGTGGTCTGCATTTCTGAATCACAATCTTTAATTAGATAAATCCCCATAAAAATAACATTGTTACATTTATAATTCAATAATAATAACAATGATAGTAAGAACCAACCTTTATTGTTTTCTATGTGTAGTAAGTCCTATGTAAGGTATTATACCTATATAATCACATTTACTTCTCCAAACAACTTTCTGTATTTTATAGCTGAGGACATTGATGCAAAGACATTTTTAATAGCTTGTCCAAGGACACATGGCTATTAAGTGGCAGACTCAAGATTTATATCCAAGTCTGTGGTTCCAAAACCCGTATTCATTCTTTCTTTATTTTTATGTGTGCTGATGATCGAACCCAGTGCATCACACAGGTGAGACAAGTGCTCTACCACTGAGCTACAGCCCCAGCCCCCAAACCATATTCTTTCTTTCTTCTACTTCTTTTTTTTGAGGGGGGGGATACTAGGGATTGAGCTCAGAGGCACTCAACCACTGAGCCACATCCCTAGCCCAATTTTGTATTTTATTTAGAGACAGGGTCTCACTGAGATGCTTCACAATTGTTGAGGCTGGCTTTGAACTCGCAATCCTCCTGTCTCAGCCTCTCCAAGCTGCTGGGATTACAGGCATGTGCCACCTCGCCCAGCTACAAAGCCCATATTCTTAACCTCTATTATGTATTTCCTTTTACCATTAAATTTCCCAGATTTTCACTTAAAACTAGAAGTGATCATTTTTATTTGCTCTTCTGTTATAAATGACAATAGAATTAATTTTGATATATTTATCTTTTAATCACCTAAATATTTTAAAGACACTGGGTATGACATAGGAATTCTATTCGTAGGCTAAGTAAATAATAAAAATAAAAAATATGTGTATATACATATATATGAATGTGTGTATTCAAGAAAAATGAGCATATGTCCATGAAAAGATTTTTACATGAATGTTCTTAGACGATTTATTCACAGTAGCCAAAAAACACAGATATCTTAATTGTCCATCAACACATGAATGGATAAACTTTTACAATAGATCATTTCTCAGTAATAAAAAGAATGTTCTACTGATATATGCAGCAACATGAATGAATCTCAAAAACATGCTGAATGAAAGAAGCCAGATACAAACGGCTATATAGTATATGATTTTAGTTATAGGAAATTCTAGAAAAGTAAAAACTAATCTATCATGACATAAGACAGATTAGTGGTTATCTCTGCAAAGAGACACAAAGGAATTAAATGAGAATACAGCAATGTTATCTATCTTGATCTTGATGACAGTTACATGAGAGTACACATTTGTCAAAACTCACTAAACTAGATAATTAAAATTATGTCTCAGTGTTATGGTTTGGATGTGAGTGCCCCCCAATAGCTCATGTGTGAGACAATGCAAGAAGGTTCAGAGGAGAAATGATTGGGTTGTCTTTAACCCAATCAGTGAATTAATCCCCTGATAGGGATTAACTGAGTGGTAACTGAGTGGTAGGGTAAGGCTGGAGGAGGTGGGCATTGAGGACCTGGTTTGGGGGTATACATTTGTATCTGGCAAGTGGAGCCCTCTATCGTACTTCCTGATCATAATGTGAGCTGCTTCCCGCACACTTGGACATGATGTTCAGCCTCACCTTGATCCCTGAAGAATGGAACCAGCCTTCTACGTACTAAGATCTCTGAAACCATGAGCCTTCAAATAAACTTCTTCCCTAAAATTGTGCTGATTGGGTCTTTAAGTCACAGCAGCAACAATGCTGACTAAAACACTCGGTGAAATATTGAATGAGATCAACAAGGTAAACAGAGTGTAAGTATTCAACATTATACATCTAAGTATAGGGAAACAACCAAGTTGAACAACAAAAGGCCCAAAATATATCTTAAAAAATCTTATATATATATATATATATATATATATATATATATATATATATTTTTTTTTTTTTTTTTTTTTTTTTCTCAGTATCCCTAACATGGCCAAAACAGAGTGACTCCTTAGGATAAAGAAATAGTTCTCAACTGGAGGATATTTGGACCCCTGGGTGACATGTAGCTATGTGTCAGAACTTTTTAGTCATCACAACTGAGTACTTGTTACTGAAAAGGGACAGACAGGTGTGCATGGTGGGAACAAAAATTTTTAAAAAATAAATCTATATTAGAGGTTTAAAAAAGATGGATGATTAGCAGAAAGTGGTGGTTCTCACAGCTCCATGACTCAAGACTCAGTGAGGAAACTACTTCTCTGGGAGGTCAATGATAGGAAAAAAAATACTCCACTGATACTCAATATTGGATAGAATTCCTTGAACACTGAAAAAGTTGAGTTACATCAGACAAGGCTAAGAGCAAAGAATTGGAGCTGGGCCTCAGGTGGGAGGAGTTGGGGGATGGGAAAAAATTAAAAGGTCTGAAAACATCTATAAGTGCTGGGATATCTTGGTGTGGGGAACCCCAGGATGAGAGTGACAGCCCTCCCTGGGTGGATCCAGAGGTTATTAGGCCCAAGAAACTGGTACATGAAAGTCACGGTCTGCTAGAGGATCACAGACAGCATAGACTTAAATACCTCCATGAAAAAGTGGCATGAACTCAGACTAGGAACTTAGATCCATGAATTCCAGGCTGAAACCAGCACATGAATTCAAGAGATGCCAACTGCAAAATCTAAACTGAGCCTAGCACATCAGGAGAATCTCTGGCATGGAGATTTTCTGGCTTGGAGGCCATTTTGCCAGGGGTATGGGTAATACAGATCAGAGAGTCTAGGGAAAGCCTGCATCCTCCTTCCACACTAAAGTGAATCAGCAGCAAACAGGACCAGCAGCAGAGAGAGACCAAGAGGGGTAGAGAGACAAACAGAGCTCAGTGCTTGGAAACAGCTTTGCCTGAGGGTAATACAGATCACAGAGGCCAGAGAAAGTATGTGGGCCCTCCCAAATTGAACCTGCCAAAAGCACACAGAACCAGTAGCAGGGAGAAACTGAAGGGGCCAGAATGACTGAGTTCAGTGCTCAAAACCACCTCCCCACCTTGAGAAGCAAAAAAACAAAAACAAAAACCTCAATATCCCTAAAAAGCAGAACCAGTGAAGGATCAACTCCCTCTTCCCAAGAGCAGTGCCCTACAGAGAGTAATGGGATACGTCCTAGAAGTAAGATGATTCATTAATACCCCCAAACCCTCCTCATAAAAAACACCTGGGGAAATAACAGACCAAATCCCCACTTTGGGAAGCTTCACTTGCAGCAACTTATTGCACAGAGCCCAAAGACAATACTCGAGGAGCCAAGCTGACAGCATCTTCTACAGCTTTTGACACCATCCCACTGAGACTAGACACTGAGAAACAGAAAGGCAGTTTGGCACAGACAGTGGGCATGTTGTTTCTGCTTTTGTTGTTTTGTTTTTGATTGTGTTGATTGATATATATGGATATTTATGCATTTATACACATACATATTTTTTCATTTTTTAGCTTTTAGCATTTTATTATGGTAGCTTTTTTTTACTCTCTGTGTTTTTAACATTTTTTAAATTATTTTTTGGAAGATTAGGTCTTTGATTAGTATATGTTGGATTGACTTCCTATTGACTCCTTCACAACTCTGTTTTCCTTTGTTTATACTTCTCCCTTTTTTCTTGACAACAGCCAAACTGTACTGCTCTCTCTCACACACTTTACCTTTAACTCTTTTACTTCTATTTTCTTTAATTATTGTTTTTGTTGTTGTTGTTGTTACCACCTCTTAAAAACACATCCTAGGTCACCTCTGCATATACCCTAATCACCTCTTGAATCTATAAACCCTTTTTCTATTGCTCCATCTCTTCTTCTTTTCTTCTGAAAGTATCTTTAACTGGAAACTTATACATATTCATATATTCTTATTTTTCATTTTTACCATTTTATTTGAAGACAGTTATTTTTCATGGATCAATATTTCAAAGACTAATATGTTTGATTAGTATATATCAATTCTGTTCTTGCAAACTTCTACATCTTTTCTGTATATTTTTTCTTTCATCTTTTAATTTTTTAAATTTTTAATATTTTTTCTCTCACTTATTGGTTTTTTTCAACTCTCTTTCTCTCTTTTCCTCCACTATGAACAAACATCTACTGTTCTCTCTTTCATTCTCTTTAATTTGCTTTACCTCTATTTTTGCTTCTCTTCCCTCATAATCATTACATCCTACATAACTTCTATTATATCCCTGGTCAACATGTGAAATTGTAAACACTTATGTAAACTTACTGTTTCCACCATGGATATAACTGATCATATCGATTGAGTATTGTAACAATTAACACCGTATATTTCATTTCATGAGCTATTTAACATAATGCTGTAAATTGTTTGCATTGGTTGTTGTTACTCTCTCTCTCCCCCTAAATGGTAAGGTACTTTCAGGGACACTATAATTCCACATGGTAGAAACCCCACTGCCTCAAAATAAACTGTTAGATGGGTAGACATAAAAACAACATGAAAAAGCAACGGACCAAATTACCTCAAACAAACCAAAATATGTCAAAAAGAGAATCCATCAAAATCAGAATAGAAGGAATGTCAGAGAAGGAATTTAGAATGCTCATAGTTAAACTATCTTCAAGGTAAATGATGTAAGGGAGCAAATACAGGTAACAAAATATCACTTCAATAAAGAGAGATTCTGAAATTAAAAAAAAAAAACAGAAATCTTCAAATGAAGGAATCAATAAATCAAATTTAAAAATTCATTGTAAAGTATCACCAACATACTAGACCACCTGGAAGACAGAGTCTCAGGCAATGAAGAAAAAAATATATAATCCTGAAAATAAAGTTGATCATGGAGAAAAAAATGTTAAGATATCATGAATGCAACTTCCAAGAAATATGGGAGAAAATGAGAAGATCAAACTTACGATTTATTGGGATAGATGAAAGTTCAGAAATACAAACCAAAGGAATGCATAAACTTTTCAATGAAATAGTGTCTGAAAAATCCCCAAACCTCAAGAATGAAACAGAACATTAAATACAGGAAGCCTACAAGATCCCAAATGTACAAAATTACAACAGATTCACACCAAGGCACATTATTATGATGATACCTAATATACACAATAAGGATAGAATATTAAAGGGTGGAAGAGAAAAAAACTCAACTAACATTTAGAGGAAACAAATTCAGATCTCAGCTGATTTTTCAACCCAGACACTTAAATGTAGAAAGACTTGGAATAATATTATACCAAGCTCTGAAAGAAAATGGAAGCCAGCCAAGAACACTATACCCTGTAAAACTAAGTTTCAGATTTGACAATGAAATAAAAACCTTCCATAATAAATATAAGAATTCACAATGAAAAAGCCTGTACTTCAAAGCATTCGCAACAAAATATTTCATGAAGAAAAAATGAAAAATAAAAATGAAATCCAGCAAAGGGAGGAACTACACTAGAAAGTTAGTCAATTAAAACAGAAGCTATTTCAAATTAAAAATCAGAAATAATTCAAAGTTACAGAGAATAAGAATCAGTTCTCAATAATAACATTGAATGCACATGGCCTATATTCATCAATCAAAACACATAGACTGGCAGATTGGATAAAAAACAATACTCATCAATATGCTGTCTCCATGAAACTCACCTCACAAGCAAAGACATCCAGAGACTAAAGGTAAAAGGATGCAAAAACCTTACTATTCACACAAGGATCTCACAAACAAGCAGGGGGTTCTATATTCATATCTCATAAAGGGGATTTCAAGTCAAAATTAAACATAAGAAACAAAGAAGTACATTTCATACTGCTTACGGAAACTATAAGAGATAACAAACTCAAATATTTATGCCCCAAACAATGGAGAATCTATATACATTTTAAAAACCCTTCAAAATCTCAATAATCAAAGATCACAACACAATAATACTGAGTGACTTCAATACACCTCTCTCACCAACTGATAGATCTTCAAAGCAAAAACTAAAGGAAGAAGCCATACAGACTAAAAAACATAATTAATAATTTAGACTTAATAAACATATATAGAATATTGCATCCATCAACGAATGAATACACCGTCTTTTCATCAGTACATGGAACATTCTCCAAAATAGACCACATCTTAGTCCACAAAGCAACTCTTAGCAAATACAAAAAAAAAGGAGAGATAATACCTGCATTCTATCAGATCATAATGGAATGAAATTAGAAATTAATGATAAAATAAAAAACAGAAGCTATTCCAACACCTGGAGACTAAATAATACACTATTGAATGACCAATAGATAGCTGAACAAATCAGGGTTGAAATAAAAAAAAAATACTTAGAGGTAAATGAGAATAGCAAAACAACATTTCAAAATCTCTGGGACACTATGAAGGCAGTTCTAAGAGGAAAGTTTATTGCATTGAGCTCATTCCTTAAAAGAACAGAAAATCACCAAACAAGTACCCTAACTTAACAATTCAAAGTCCTAGCCAGGCATGGTAGCACACCTGTAATCCCAGCATCTCAGGAGGCTGAGACAGGAGGATCATGATTTCAAAGCCAGCCTCAGCAACAGTGAGGTGCTAAGCTCTAGAAAAAAAAAAAAAATCTCAAAGCTCTAGAAAAGAACAAACCAGCACCAAAAGCAGTAGAAGACAGGAAATAATAAAAATCAGAACTGAAATTAATGAAATAGAAACCAAAAAAAAAGTTTAAAAAATGATAAAATAAAAAGTTGGTTCTTTGAAAAAATAAACAAAATTGATAAACCCTTAGCCAAGCTAACAAAGAGAAAAAATCCAAATTACTAAAATTCATAATGAAAAAGGAAATATCACAACAGACACTACTGAAATACAAAAGACAAACTATTTTGAAAATTTGTACTCCAATAAAATAGAAATCTGGAAGACATCAACAAATTTCTAGAGACATATATCCTACCCAAAGTGAATCATGAGTACATACACAATTTAAGTAGATTTAAGCAATGAAATAGAAAAAGCCATTAAAATCCTACCAATTACTAAAAACCCAGAACCAGATAGATTCTCAGCTGAGTTCTCCAAGTCCTTCAAAGAATAACTATCATCAATACTCCTCAAATTATTTCATGAAATAAAAAAGGAGGGAACCCTTCCAAATTCATTCTATGAAGCTACTATCACTCTGATACCAAAATCAGACAAAGACACATCAAACAAAACTTCAGACCAACATTCCTGGTGAACATTGATGCAAAAATACTCAATAAAATACTGGCAAAATGCATACAAAAACATATCAAAAAGTTAGTGCACCATGATCAAGTGGGGTTCATTCAGGAATGTAAGGTTGGTTCAACATATGTAATTTATTACATCAATAGACTCTAGAGAATAATATGATTATGATTATCTCAATAGATGCAGAAAAAGCATTTGACAAAATATAGCATACATTCATGTTCAAAACATTAGAAAAACTAGGGATAATAGGAACATATCTCAACATCTTAAAAGTCATATATATGCTAAACCCAAGGCCAACATCATTCTAAAGGGAAAAAAGAAATTGAAAGCCTTCCCTCTAAAATCTGGGAAAATACAAGGATGCCCTCTTTCACCACTCCTATTCAATATAGTCATTGGCACCCTTGCCAGAGCAATTAGACAAAAGAAAAAAATTAAAGGGATACAAATAGGAAAAGAAGAGCTCCAATTAACTCTATTTGCTGATTACCTTACTCTATATTTAGAAGACCTAGAAAACTACTAGAAAACTTCTAGGACACATAAACAAATTCAGCAAAGTAGCTGAAATCAGCACCTATAAATCATTTGCATTTCTATATACCAATGATATATCATCTAAAAGAGAAATCAGGAAGACTATCCCTTTATAATAGCCTCAAAAATAAATATTGGGGAATCAACCTAACAAAAGAGGTGAAAGACCTCTATAATGAAAAACTACAGAACACCAAAAAAGAAATTGAAGAAGACCTCAGAAAATGGAAAGCTCTCCCAGGAAGATAGGCAGAATTAATATTATCAAATGGCCATACTACCAAAAGCACTATACAGATTTAATACAATTCCTATTAATATCCCAATGACATTCTTCATAGAAATAGAAAAAGCAATCATGAAATTTATTTGGGAAAATAAGAGGCCCAGAATAGCCAAAATTATTAATTATAAAAGTGATTCAGGAGGCCTCACAATAACAGACTTTATAGTACACAGCTACAGTAACAAAAACAACATGGTATTGCCTCCAAAACAGACAGGAAGACCAATGGAACAGAATAGAAGATACAGAGACATGACCCACATAAATACAGTTACCTCATGCTATAAAAAGGTGCCATAAACATACATTTGATAAAAGATAGCCTCTTCAACAAATGATTCTGAGAAAACTGGAGATTCACATGTAATATAATTAAATTGAAACCATATCTCTCACCCTGCACAAAACTCAACTCTATGTGGATCAAGAACCTAGGCATTATATCATAGAACTTGCACTTACTAATAGAAAAGGTAGTCCCAACTCTCCATCATGTCAGCTTAGGAACTAACTTCTTCAATAAGACTCCTAAAGTTCAAGAAGTAAAATCAAGAATCAATAAATGGGATAGTATCAAACTGAAAAGCTTCTTCACAGCAAAGGTAACAATGAAGATCATGAACAGAGATCCTACAGAATGGGAGAAAGTCTTTACCACCTGTACCTCAGATGAGGCTTTAATTTACAGGATATACAAAGAACTAAAAAAAAAAAATTAATGCCAGAAAAATAAATAACCATATCAAAAAAATGGGCAAGGGACCTGAAAAAACACTTCATAGAAGAAGAAATATGAATGGTCAAAAACATATGAAAAAATATTCAATATCTCTAGAAATTAGAGAAATGAAAATTAAAACTACACTGACATTCCATCTCACTCTAGTCAGAATGGCAATTATAAAGAAGACAAGCAACAATAAATGTTGGTGAGGATGTAGGGAGAAAGTTACTCTCATGAATTTTTGTTGGGACTACAAATTGGTGCAACTGCTACGGAAAGCAGTATGGAGATTCCTCAGAAAACTTGGAATAGAACCATCATTTGATACAGCTATCCCACTCCTCAGCATATACCCAAAGGACTTAAAAATAGTATCCTATATTGATACAGCCACATCAAAGTTTATAGCAGCTCAACTCACAATAGCCAAGCTATGAAAACAACCTAGGTGTTCTTCAGTGGATGAATGGATAAAGAAAATGTGATATATATATATATATATATATATATATATATATATATTATATATAATATATTATATATATTATATATATTATATATAATATATATATTATATATATATTATATATATATATATATATATATATATATATAATGGAATAACTGAGCCATAAATAAAAATGAAATTATGGTATTTGCTGGTAAATGGATGGAACTGGAGAATATCATGCTAAGTAAAATAAGCCAATCCCAAGAAACCAAAGGTAAATGTTCTCTCTGATTTGTGGATGCTAACCCAAAACAAAGGAGGTTGGGGAGGGGAATAATAAAAATCAATTTGATTAGACAAAGGGCAATAAATGGAAGGGAGAGGGGAAGGGAGTAGGAAAGACAGAGTTATTCAGACATAAATTTCCTAGCCTTTTGTTTGAATACAAGACCAAGGTAACTCCACATCATGTACAACCACAAGAGTGGGATCCTAAATAGAATACCTTATACTCTATGTATGTATAATTTGCCAAAATATATTCTACTGTAATGTATAACTAAAAAGAACAACAAAATAAATCTATAAAAATGGCCCACTGTGCTGACCACCAAATGTTTTTTTTTTTTTTTTTTCCAAGAAGTAATTCACCTACACCCGTGCCTGGCTTAAGTCTACTGGAGATGTCACATTCCTCAGCATGCTACTTTTTACCTGCAGGAGAAAGGCTAGCCTTAAATAATGTTGACAAGAGGAACCCAAGTTACTCTGAAGGAGGAGACTTGTGACTGGATCCTAAAACTCTGGGAGATAAAGATAGTTCCTCTAACCATAAAATCTGTAAGAATGTATATTTAAGATATCATGTGCAACTAATAAAAATATCTAGTTAGTACTGGTCAGCATAGGCCAAAGTGACTTAGAGTTGCTATATCAGTGGGGACTTGAAAGTCACCCTGCTGTCAGTCAAAACTCAAGAGGTAGACCTGTGCTGAACTCTCTGGAAACATCTCTGGAATCCCTAATAAAACTGGAGTGCAGTATAGGCACATTGTCCCTCTCCTCTCTGAGAGGACCTACTCTTTCCCTTGATAGTGTCCCCTTCCCCTTTGTCTATCCCTTCAATGAACTTATGCCTATTACTCTAAGCTACATATCTGAAATCTTTCTGACTTGATCAGAAGAATTAGGGCTTGAAGGAAGGGGTTCTCTTTATATTGCCTTGGTTTTGCAGAAGGCCCCAGCCCTGTAACATTATTAACATCTAGTGCTAGAGGCAGAGATTCTGCAAAATATCTTATGACACCATGGATAACTCCCACACCAAAGGATTAATTATCTGATCTAAAGTATCAAGAATGTTAAGGTTGAAAACTGAGGGATAAAGTATTGCCATTGCAAAATAAATTTATGTGATTCATCTAAGGGGTAAGTAAGTAAACAAATCAATATCTATTAAAACCAACCATTCAGGGGCTGGGGCTGTAGCTCAGTGATAAAGAGCTTGCCCAGAATGTGTGAGGCACTGGGTTTGATCCTTAACACTACATAAAAATAAATAAATAAAATAAAGGCAGGCTGTCCATCTACATACAAAAACATTTTTTAAAAAACCCAACCATTAAGCTACCTGTCCCTTGTAAAATAGTGAACAGTGTCTGAAATAGGAGAAAAGGATAACAAAATTGTGATTGAAGTGGGAAATGGAAGTTGTACTTAGGTGAATTGTTATGGGAGAGCTTGTACAATAACATAAATGGCATCCCAGAGGCAGCTTCCAGGCACTGAGAGGTGAGGCTGAAACACCAAAGAGGACAAAAGCTTCAAAAGTCAAAGTTGGACCACCTTACCATTTTGCCTTAGGCTCTCCCTGAAAAGAAACACAATATCTCTCCTAAATCTGAGTCTTATTCAAGAAAAGTGAGTTAGAGTGAGAGGGCTTATTCTTTTGCCATAAGCCTGGAATTTTGTTTCTTGTAAAAAAAATAAATATCTACTTTCAAGAAGTCAAGCTGCAGGGAGGGAAGTCACATTAAATAGAGACAAAAGAAGACGTTGCCCTAGCAACCAAAAGTACTTACAAGATTTCATCAAACTCATTGTACGCTATTTCATTTTTTATTCCATCACTTTTTTAACATGGAAAGGCTTGAAATAGACTGATAAATAATTGCCCAAGTAGGCCTAACAGTTCCTAATATACCATCATGAAATTTCTTTCAGCACCATCAAGGACATAATTCTGAATTGTAAATGCAAAACAGCATAATAGCCTCCTTTCCCCCTTCCTTCCATTAAAAAAAGGTCTACAGTGTAAAGCAACAAAGGAGCTCTCATACAGTACAAAAGAGGTTTCTCTCACATACCAGAGTTGCACACTCTACTAAGCATGTAAAAAGCATTTCCCAAATCATTCCTTTTGAAAAGTAGCAAGACTATCTTAAGAACCAAGCATGTTACTAGCTAATCCCCTCAGCTGTTACAGATGGGGTACACCCAAGTGGGGGTGGGAAAATATCAGAGTTTTTCTTAAAAGAAACTGACATTTTATTTAATTGTAATAGTTCCTCTATTGTTAAAATATTTTAGAGTAGAAAAACAAAAATAGGAAAAGCAGCATAGTTCATGAAAATGACACTGGTCAGAAAGGCAGCAGAATAGTCCTAGTTTGGCCATTAACTAGCTACACATCTCAAGCAAGCCTCTGTCCTCTCTAGTTTTCATGTGGAAAGTGAAAGAGTAGACCAAATAATTTCTAGGTTTCCTCTCAAATCTATCACTCAAGTTTGAATATAAATAACACAATAGAAAAAGAACTCTACTTTCTAATTTCATGCTTTTCTTAGCTTTGTTTGAATAAGACTCATGTAGAGTGCTTGATCTGTGGCTGTGGCCTTATCTAAACTAATTTTCTAACTAGTATTCTTAATACACAGTAATAGTGAGCAGTCCTTGACTTTCAAAGAAGTGCTATTCATAACAAGGGTTATCCAATAATCCTCCCTATATAATGTCAACACAGTATTTCCTACCTATGGGTGAATCATTCTAGAAAGGTTAGCATATAAAGAATTCAATAAAGACAGACTGTGAGCCTTTAGAAGCTGCAGGAGCACCCGTGCTCACCAGAGACCACTGTGAATTTAACTGTAGAAGCTTCTTCTGCGTATATACAAAGAAGGAATTAATCCACAGGAAGGAAAGCATTCTAAATTAAAAACGTCTTTGGGAATTAGAACAAGAGAAAGCCCATCATTCTTTCCTAGATTATGAATAATTGAATTAGCTATATAACCCAATATTTGAAATTTAATTTAATTTTTATGTAATAAAACTACATTTTATAATAAAAAGATGTTTAAATGAGTCTTTAAAGTGTAACAGAAGTCACATCTACATGTTTATTATAAGAGGACCTTATTCAGACTATATAAGCCTTTTGTATAAGTAAAATAAACAAGCCACATATCTTATATTTGGGGTTATGACACTTTTTACCAACTGCATTAAGAAAAACATAGTATCCCAAATAACCACAGCCAATATTCTGCTATGATGGTGGTAAAGTTTCCTGTGAACTTCCCACATACAGCCTTTGGTTTAGTTCATGGTCTCCATCAATGTTATACTGTACACTTGAAAGCAAAGATTTACTTCTAGAGTGCACAGAGACAATTGAAATCCATCTCTTCTATATATTATTTTCAGTAATAGCTTTAGATATGAAACAAAGGCAAAGACAAAATTAGAATGATAAAGGAAATTTGAAAAATCTAATTAATGAAGCAAATATAATAGTAGGCATAAAAAGCATAAGCAACAAAGCAAAGGAGAAAAATAACAAATTTCTATTGATTCCACAGAATTCAACTTCCATGAAAAACTATTCAACATCTGTATTTCTCCATACAACTTTAATTACTAGATAATAGGGTAATTATCTAGCTAAAAGTTTTAATTATAAATAAAGACCAAATTATATGACAGATATATACCAAAGGACTTTTAAGTTATTATATCTCACAAACATATGGTTTATTTTAGGTATAAAAATAAGGATGAATACAATATTGTATAAAAGCTTAAATTCATACGGTTGAAGATCACAGTAGTGTTAGCTCTTTATGACAACCAGATCACAAACTAAAATCAGTCTTGAAGATTTAGTTCATCTGATTAATAATAGTCTTAAACAAGCTTTCCTGTATCCATTCATCTAGAAAAAACCGCAATTATTCAAACATATATTGATACCTATTATGTGCTAACACCCCATACAAGTCAGTAGAAAGTAAAACAAGAAAAAATGGATAAGACTTAGCCTTTTTCCTTGGAATGCTCCTACTCATAAATTAAATGTGATTTCATGAAGTATAAGGATTTTCACTGAAAGAAAATATACCCTTGTCTGAGGCAAAGGAATGGATGTAACACAGAAGTGTTCTCAAGGTGTGAACTGTGCCTTAAACAATGAGTAGAAGACAAGGAAAACAATGGGTGCAGGAAACAAATAAGATGTGTATAGGCCATGAATGCATGGCATAAACAAGGAACTAAAGAATTACTAATTTGACATAGGGAATCAGTTAAAAATAAAACTAGAGAGATGGACAAAAGTCATCTCCAGATAGCCCTCATAGAAAATAAGGTGTCAAAACTTTGTCTGGAAAACTATGAGAACACATTAAGTGATTTTAAACATAGAGTGACATGATCAAAATTTCATTTTAGAAAAATCACTCTAGTGGTAGTGAGAGAAATGGGCTAGAGGACATTAAGTTTGGTGTTGGAAAACTACTGCAATAATTCAGATAGAAAGTAAAGCACTGAAGACATCACTTACATGAATTCACACTTCTCTCAGCAGTCTATGATTAAGAATAAAGGTTATCCATTCATCTATTGAGGGGCATCTAGGTTGGTTCCACAGTTTAGCTATTGTGAATTGCGCTACTGTAAACATTGATGTGGCTGTATCCCTGTAGTATGCTGTTTTTAAGTCCTTTGGGTATAGTCTGAGGAAAGGGATAGCTGGGTCAAATAATGGTTCTATTCCCAGATTTCCAAGAAATCTATCTCCATACTGCTTTCCATATTGGCTGCACCAATATGCAGTACCACCAGCAATGTATGAGTGTATCTTTTTCCCCACATCCTCAGCAACACTTATTGTTGTTTGTCTTCATAATAGCTGTCATTCTGACTGGAGTGAGATGGTATCTTAAAGTAGTTTTGATTTGCATTTCTATAATTACTGGAGATGCTGACCTTTTTTTTCATGTATTTGTTGATTGATTGTATATCCTCTTCTGAGAAGTCTCTCTTCAGGTCCTTGGCCCATTTATTGATTGTGTTATTCATATTTTTTGGTTACTCAACAATAAAAGAGAATAAAATCATGGCATTTGCAGGTAAAAGGATGGAGTTAGAGAAGGTAATGATAAGTTAGCCAATCCCAAGAAACCATATGTTGAATGTTTTCTGATTCACTGTGGGATAGGGAGCAGAAGCATGGGAGGAATAGAGGAACTCTAGATAAGGCAGAGGGGTTGGAGGGGAAGGGAGGGGGCAGGGGGTAATTAATGATGGTGGAATCTGATGATTATTATTATCCAAAGTACATGTATGAAGACACGAATTGGTGTGAATATACTATGTATACAACTAGAGATATGAAAAATTGTGCTCTATACATGTAATAAGAATTGTAATGCATTCTGCTTTCATATATAAATAAAAAAATTACATAATTAAAAAACAATAAAGATAAGTGAGTGTGATGAGCCAGTAGAAGAACAATGGAGTAGCAAAATTAAAGAAAATGGAAAAACATGGTTGAGGTGATGAGCCATGTGGTCCAGGTAGGTTATGAAATGAAGTTAGGCAATATGAGGAATAGGAAACAGTGATAGGAAACGATTTGGGTTTTCTAACCTGCACCACGCTCCAGGACCCCATGTTACTTCCATAATCACATTACTTTGCAAGGCAAAGAGAGGCTATCTGGGTAAGAGTAACCTAATTATATGAGCCCTTTCAAAGAAGAGAGTTTTGTCACTCTGGTAGCAGACTAGTGGCGAGTCACTGATATTGGACATCCAGGAGGATTTGTTGCTGGCTTTCAAGATAGAGGAGAATACATGCTAAAGAATTATGGACAGTTTAGGAGTGGACAGAACGTCCAGCTGATAGTCAACAAGGAAATTAGATCTTAGTCTGATAGCTGCGAAGGAATTGAATTCGCCAACAATCTGAAATGAGTTTGAAAGCAAATTCTTTCCCAGAATTTCCATATAAAGACCCAACACATTGTTTTCAATGCTGTAATTCCCAGAGCACAGAACCCAGTCAAGTGTTCTGATCTCTACAACTGTGAGCTAATATAAATTGTGTTGCTTTAAACTGCTAAATTTGTGCCAATTTGCTACATAGCAAAAGAAAATTAATTAAAGAGATTGGAAAAGCCAGGCACAGTTTTACACACCTGTAGTCTCAGAGATTTGGGAGCCTGAGACAGAAGTATCACAAGTTTGAAGCTAGCCTCGGCAATTTAGCAAGAACTTCATCAACTTAGTAAGACTCTGTCTCAAAATAAAAATAAAAAGTGCTGGGGGTATAACTCAGTGGTAAAGTGCCCCTGTTCAATGCCCAGTATAGTAAAAGAAAGAAGGGGGGTAAATAATGATCAGGAGAGCACTGATATCAAGAATTGTGTTGGGACAGTATAAAAAGGATAAGGATAGGGCTATTACTAAAATATTAAAATTTAATACTTTGAAGGAAGAGTAGTTCTGGTTTTCTGAACTGAATCAGGAAAAACATTGTTGAAATGGTAGACTTCCATGCACAGTTTTGCATGCTGGGTACTATACAACCACACAGGGCACCGCTAGCATAACAGACATCATATGTTCATGCATTTATTATAATACTTTCTAGTCAATGGAAGCAAACTCCTCGAGGAAAGAATATGTTCTCTAATTCACACACACAAAAGCACTATGTAAGCTACCTAATATTATGAAGTAAAAACAACAGGTAGAAAGGAGTATAGTCAGATAGTAAGAATCCCACTTGCAAAAATAAGGAGAGCAGAGTAATAAGGACAGCAGCTAGTTCTAAAACTAGCATTATAGAGCAGGAAGAAAACCAGAAATAGGTTTTATAAAAATAGTAGAATAGTATGATAAAGTAGCAATAGTTTAGTTATGATTTCTGTTCCCAAAAAATCATATTTCCTTTAAATCAAATGACTCCCATACACAATGAACATAAAGTCAGCCAAAGGCAAATGAATCAATACTAACATAATTATTATTTATTGAGTAATTCCAAACAACATGTATATGCAAATTTTCTTATTCTTACAACCTTCAATTATATAACATTACAAGGTAGTTATTAATCACCTATATTTTATATATGAGAAAACAGGCTCAAAGTTAAACAACTCACTTAAGCTCATAAATTCAGTTAATGGTAAGACTAGAATTTATAGTTGGGGCATTCTGTCTCTTCCTATTGTACTACAGTTCGTTTGAAATACAGAAAATGTGCCATAGGTGCTTCCTCCTTCCTAACCCACGCTGTGTTGTAAATATCACTCTGGATGCTTAGCCACCCTTGTGCTGCCCCAAAGTGGCCAGTTAGTTTCCATGTTCCTGTCCTCCTCCCTCATCTGTGCAAAACCCTTGGAGTCCCTGTCTTCAAAAAGTCAGTGTCTCAATATTCTACTCACTCCCCCAAGAAAACAGAAGACGACTCCATTCAAGTGCATGTCTCCTCAGGAGCTACACCAAATTGGGGAGATGTCTAGTAAGCAGTTGGAGACATTCTCTAATTTTCATAACACAGATGGATATGTGTCTGCTTATTATACTGGCTTTGGATACCTTGGCTCTGATACATCTGCGGAAAGCAACTTGGGGGCTGTTCAAAATGGCACCCCACTTAACAGCCTTGTGCTATAATAAGAATAGGGAATGATGGTCCTAAAAGTATCTTCAATCTTGGGAGCAGACATGTCTGCAAACACTCAGATTTTCTCCCACACACCACATGTGCACATGCACATGTCTGGGCACAGCAACAGCCTTTCCAAAGTGCCAAACATGAAGTGGCCAGCTTCTCACAGGAAAGTCTGAATTCAGGAAATGACCAACAGGCAGAGGTTCTAGACTCCACATACATACCTCGATTATACTAATTACAGCATATATGAAAATGAATACTGATGATAAGCTCGTTATTCTGTATTATCTCATTTCTTTGATCTTCTTTTTAAGATATGGAATTTCTTCATTTAGAGTGCATTTTATTACATTCAGGCAGAAATAGTTTAACTGAATTCAGTAAAATGCAATAAACTTATATTCTTATTACTAACATCTAGACTGAAAAACATCTTTACTACATGTGAGTGAATGTAAAACCATGTTTTAGATCTTTGTTCTGTTTTTCCTAATGATTAATTTTCTCCAGTCATTTAAAAAAGCCTGTATATTATTGCTGTTAACAAAGTGCCCACACAATACATGTGATTGTACATTAATAATAACTAAATATTCATATGGAATACCAAAAGAAGAAACACACTTTGGGTGATATTGCCACAGATTATTACCCAGATAGTTTGAAACCACAAAACCACAACCTATCAATGTTTAGAGGTGCTAAATAAATCAGTATATGTGGTGGCAAAACTTTAGATAATTGCCACAACCCCATCACTTCACTTTTAATCCAAAGAAGACATTTTTTCAATCTCTTTTACTCAAACAGCAATTCAAAGATGAGTTTATTGACCAGATTATTACATGTATGGATTAGAGAGGTTATTTAGTTTTATCAACAAAATCACTATTTAGTATAGGAGTGTATGTCTTAGTCTGTTTCAGTTCCACCACTCCCCAAAGAAACTTTCAGAACAAGGTGGATGGTCTTTATATTTATCTGGTAAATTCAATAGCAATAAAAGTTGGATTTTCCAGATTCTGTTTATTAGTCTTTGGTGAACCCAAATTATAAAATATTTGCCTTTATTCAAAATAATTCCTGGGTCCCTTCATGATTTGTAAAAGAAAATGTCTATAAACAAAACAAGAATTTGGAGTAAACTGCATGTGTGTTCAGTGTTCAGGGTAAATTAGACCTCGCCTCACCTGCTCAGTGCCTAAACAACAAATGTAGCTGCTTCACCTATACAAAATAAAAGGTGTGAGTAGAACAGGGCAATTATAAAGGGGCCATATTTCTGCCAACTATTCACATAAACTCTGTATATATTTATTTTATATCCTTTTTTTTTTTTTTTGCACCTGGTGAAGTGCTTCTCCTTAGCCAATGTGCACCAGCAGCAAAGTCTTATGAGGATAGACCATCAACCATTTTGGTATATACTACTGATGATTCTGATTACATTTAAGCCTCAATCATTTCTTTGTTCAGAGCTGAAGGAAAAGAGTATTTATACATAAGCTGTTCTTGGTCCTAAAAAACCTGATTTCCATACTAATGAATGACCCAATTTAAAGTTCAATAAAAATGACTTCTCCTTGGCAAAAGGAATATATGTCACCCAACAAAGAGGCTGATTCAAAAATGCCCCACTCCCCAGCATAACCTGGCTTAGAAGGCAAATGAGGAATAACTCCTTGATTGGAAGAAAGAAGAAAGATGCTTAAGATCCCTTCTGCTTCTCTCTCTCTTTCTCACTCTCGCTCTCACTCTTTTTCACCTTCTCTCTCATCTATCATAAACAAACCTCACACACACACTTGCTCACATGCAAATATCAGACTCTCACACTCTAATTTTCACACATTCACATTTGCTCAGACTCACACACACACACACACACACACACACAGATATAAATTCTCCCACCTACTCACACAAAACCATATACTCACACTTACATTCACTCACACCCACTCACACACAAACACCACTAAAGCACAATTTGCATGCAATTCATGGAGTCTTTTTCATATTTTCTACCAAACTCAGCATGATTTTTTATAACTGCTTTTTCCTCTCTAATTTGATTTTCTCACTGAACCTCTAGAATCTTCTTTGGTCCCTTGTACTTACACACACACACACACACACACACACACACACATATATATGTATGTATGTATGTATGTATATATGTATGTATGTGTATATATATATATATATATATATATATATATATACACACACACATTACTACTGATTACCCACAGACAGTGATCCCTGTGTGTGGAGCCAAATTCATAAAAAATAGGCTATTTTCCAGGGCTTCCAGGGGTATGAAAGATGAAAATGGAAGGAAAGCTTCTCACTTTCTTATTCCCCTTTCCCATATAAAAATTCATGCCAAGACTAGGAGCAATGGATTGTAGTCACTTACTCATAACTTTTGAATTAAGTCAATTTTTCAAATACATCTTGGCTATCAAGCACATGCTTTTACCAGTTCACAGGGAAAAATGAAAAACTGACAACCTTAAAAGAATATCTTATGCTTGATGATTCTGTAAAGTGCTTCCATAGTTTTTATTGGTGCATTGTAATTATATATAGTAGTGAGATTCATTGTGCTGTATTTCTACATGCACCTAACATAATTTGATCAATCTCATTCTCCAGTACCTTTCCTATTCCTCCCCTCCTCCATCCCCCTGATCTGCTTGCTCCACTCTACTCCACACTTTTTAACTTCAATCTTAATCATCTAAGAAGAATAGTTCAGACACTATAAATAGCTATACATGCAATATCTTCTTTTATGCTCACACTAATTATTTGATATAGTTGCTATATGTCTCCTTATCTTAGAGATGAAGGAAGAAACTGAAGTTTGAGTAATACAGGGGAGGAAGGCTTTGCTTTCTCTCCTAATTTGCTCAGAGCTTTTGTTGCTTCTCAACTTCTCAAATGAGTTGCTAGTTTGGTTGGTGTTCATGACACTGTACAAACAAAATTTCTCATAGGTGGGGAAACTGTACTGAAAGGTCACCCATATGCTTATTATGAAACACCACGGAAATACCACTAGTCAAGGTCCCCCTCAAAACCTGACTACACAATCTCTTCTTTCTCATACACCATCATCTCATGACCATTAGCCATGGCTTATCAGAGGCTATCAGATCTCCAAGCTCTTACTATAGTGATGGCAGAGTAAACCCAACAGCATGGCAGTTTATCCTTATGTCAGACCATTCAACAGTAATCACAGTTTCTCTAGCTGTTTGCCCTTGAACAAACAGTAATCTGACACCTTAAGAGTTTAGGCCTTCACAGGCTCACAGACATCTTTTTCATTTTCTTTTCTTTAAAGGAGCAAACATGAGAGATAAAAGAAAGAACCACTCTTCTGACACTTGATGACAACAACTCTTCTTATACTTCAAAATTATTCCCAATTGAAGCTTCAAGTCCAACTCTAAAAAAGAAAATTTCAGAAATACTCATTTCCTAGTCATTGCTCCTGACTAGAAAACAATCTCATCCTGCTGTGACATTAAAGAAATATCAAACTGATACACAGAAGCAACTTTCAGGACAACTAATAAATAATATATTTCTAAATATAAATATTAAGGAATTAAAGCACAAATCAAAGCCATATGATTCCACTTATACTTTCAAAAACATCTATTTAAGTATTGTATTCTAAAATAAAGTACACAATCACTGAATATCAAGTCTACCTAAGAGTCATCCAGGTTTAACATGGATTATTGCATTTAATCCTCCTAACCATCCCAACACAAATACACATTATCAAACTTATTTGAGAAGTTAGGAGACAGAAGCTTGGAAATGTTAAATAACTTACAAAGTTCTGCATCTAATAAAAAGCAGAGCTAGGATTGGAATACAGTTGTTCTGATTTCAAAGTCTTGCATTCTTTCCATTTTACCAAACTGTTTCCATAAGAATGCATGCGGTTATCTCCCTATTTCTAGTCCCTACATATCAATTCATTGAACATAAGACATTTCTGTAAAAGAACCCACTCTTTCCTTAAATCAGCTAAAGTTTTCATTGTTTGTTTCACCTTATCAATTCTAAAATTGGACTTTTGAGGAGTTATCCTAGGATGGTGTAACTGCAACATCAACATCACAAATTCATGTGATCCACACCAGACCTACTGCTTTAGAACTGCGGGGAGTAAGCCCAACAATTTCTGTTTTAACAGAACTCCAGGTGATTCTGATAACTATTCAAGTTTGAGAACCACGTTCACCAATTTCATTGGACTAGCCACAATTTAAAAACCTGGCCTTAAACTAATCATCCTCCAGAGAATGATAGCTTAGGAGCTGACTCAATTGTTTCCCTTGATTAAAATCCAATCATAGAACAAAATTAGAGATTTATTTCCTCAAAAATAAGATCAGCCTTCAGAAGTGTCTCCATTCAAGTAGTAGCAATTTGTCTCACAAAATCTCACAAAATGATCTGGCCCTACTCCACCCTCCAAATACAATTTGGCATGTATCAGTTTTCTTTGCATTTAAAATGTGTAGGATAACTTAATGTTTCATGTAGTTTAATTTACTAAGTAAAGACTTCTAATTTTCTTTTTTTTTAATTTTTTATTGTTGGCTGTTCAAAACATTACATAGTTCTTGATATATCATATTTCACACTTTGATTCAAGTGGGTTATGAGCTCCCATTTTTACCCCATATACAGATTGCAGAATCACATCAGTTACACATCCATTGATTTACATATTGCCATACTAGTGTCTGTTGTGTTCTGCTACCTTTCCTATCCTCTACTATCCCCCCTCCCCTCCCCTCCCCTCCCCACTTCTCTCTCTGCCCCCTCTACTGGCGTTCATTTGTCCCCCTTGTATTATTTTTCCCTTTCCCCTCACTTCCTCTTGTATGTACTTTTGTATAACTCTGAGGGTCTCCTTCCATTTCCAATTTTCTTTACAGTGCTCTAGCCCAGTTATTATATCAGAGAACATAAGCTTCACTGTAGATTCTAGCATCAAATTTCATCTGTGTGGTTTGGTTCTCAAGGACACACAGTTCTATTTTCTCACCTTTTATTGTTGTCCCATAACCTTGATTTTCCATTAAAACCACAATTCCTTTAAGCCTTATGCCTAACCAGTAGAATCAGTCATTCCCATCTCTTGCTTATTGTGCTTTCACTTTTGGGAATTCCATTTTTGGTCCCTCTTCTTATTGAAGCTGTACCTATCTTTCAAGGTTAATTTCAAACACTGTTGCTCCCACTTCAGAAAAATAGCTTCCTGTAGTTAAAAATATAGATGTATACACATACACACACACACATACACACATTTTATATATATATATATATATATATATATATATATATATATATATACACACACACACACACACACATATGAGAACTACTGGGTGTTCTAATATTGGGGTTCTATCATACATATGTACACATATTCATATGTATGTACACACACACACACACACACACACACACACACACACACTGACTTTGAAGTCAGAGAGATTTGACCCCAGGCTTGATAGAATATTTACTATCTTACCACAGGCAAGTTTGGTGACCTTGATGATCCTCAGTTTCCTCTTCTATAAAGTGGATATAATGAAAGCCTACTTTGAAATTTTGCTGTGTGGTTTCAATAAGAAAGCATACCTGATTCTTTAATGAACCTTTCAAGAACCCTTGGTGAGACATCAATGTGATCTGAAAGTTTTTGAAAGGCTCATAATGAACATTAATCTCACTTTACTGAAACTGGAGAGCAGCTGTAGTCTGTATCACACAATTGGCCAGCCCAGAGAACTGTCTTATTCATGTTGAGCATCCCTATTCTGAAAATCGAAATCTGAAATCCTCTGAGATTCAAATTGTTTTGAGAATTGATGTGACACCACAGTAGAAAAATTCCACATCTGACCTCGTATGACAAATCTCAGTCAAAACACAGGTGCATGAAAAACATTATATAAAGTTACCTTCAGGCTAAGTGTAGCAGGGGTATAAGAAACATAAATGAGTTTTCTGTTTAGATTTGAGTCCTGTCCCCAAGATATCTCATTATATATATTCAAATATTCCAAAATCTGAAAATATCCAAATTCCAAAACACTTCGGGTCCCAAGCATTCCTGATAAGAGATATTAAAACTGTATTGTCACATACAGGTTATGAAACCTAAATCATGTAACAACTAAAAAACCTTCTTCCCCAAAGAAAAGGCAAAGGGATATCATGATTACATTTGAATATGAAGTCTAGAAGACTGAAGACTGAAGAAATCTGACACAAAAACTTGAGAATTAAGATCTCTAACAACTGGAATTTCAGAATATTAGAGCAACAAAGTACTGTATGTGACAGGTGCATTATCACTACATAAAATATGTTATTAATATAGAATTATAAAATGTGGATAGCTTTATTTTTAATAGAAATTAAAGAAGATTCAAGGTTGTCTATATAGTCACAAGAATTTCATTCACTTCCATTCAAATGTGCATTTTTGAATAGGAATCAAAGGGTGAAGTTACAGCATGTTCCTAACTCTGGTTACACACATGATTACCATCTGTCAAAATGTGAGAACCATTGGCATGAAGGGCATGAAGTGATGACCTCCTGCAAAGGAGAATGCTTTAGATAAGAGGTCAGCTTGAGATGTCATAACTCCCTTTCTACTTGCCCAGTACCCCTTCTCTCATTAACTTAGTTGGCACAGAATTAAGAAACAGAAGATATGGCCATTAGCAAGCTGTTGAGCTGGTTCTTCCTGAAGACTCCCTTAAGGGAGGACTTGGCCTGTGCTTTAGCATAAAAGCTATATACTCTAGAGGAAAGAGGTCACAAAATAGCAAGGACAATGCTAACGTTCATTTGAATTGATACTCTGAGCAAGCTACTATAAAAAAAAAGGCTTTGTTTCTGTGACAAAGGCAGAGATAGACTGAAGTTCCATTAGGAACAGTCCAATAAGTTCCTCCAGTGAAAGGTAAGATAGGCCCTCTGGGACACTGATGCGGATTTTAGCAACCACTCTTAGAATGGTGGAATGGTGCAGAGGTCTAGGTATTTCCAAAACATGGACTTAGAGTTGAGACCAGAGAAGTGTCCTCAAAAATTGGCAGAATGGTTAAGAGTATAAACTTTCTATAACTAGTTTTGTAATCTTGCTCCATTTATGTGATCTGAACTCTCCCACTTTCATCCATGAGATTCTATATTTGATTCCTGATGCATGTGGTTGCAAAAAAGGATAATTGTTTGCTCTTCATTTAACTGAAGGTATAAGAAGTAATTAGTAATAAGGCATAAGAAGAACATCAGATACTAGTTTGAAACCTTGGCCTTATTCTAGATTCCTTTCCATCTCTGACTCCTTTTTTCCATTATCACCTGATACTATCAAATCTCCCTAAATATCTTCCAGACCATTCCCCCTCATTAATATTCTATGACCATTGACAATGCCTGAATTTTGGCCCTCTGATTTCTCATCTGAACTTTTGTCAGGGCCTCACAAATGCTTATCATCATACCATGAGTCTCAGTAGTAAAGACAAAGATAAAATCACCCTGGAATAGTTTTAAATCACAAAACACCTATTACACAGTGTCTTGATTTTTATTTTCAAGTTTTCTTAAGAAAAATCTTCAAGTTATCTCAGGAATGGAAAGCCTATTTCAAAACCTTCAAAATGCTGTACAAAATATATTGTTTTTTTGAAAGGTTACAGGCTAAGCTGTGTCAGGTGGGTACTGTTAGAGCCATCATTTAACCCATAAATAAACTGCTTTCAGTCAAATTTATTTCAGATCAATCCATTAGCTTTATACATGAACTCCTGAGTACTATACATTTTACTTAAAACACAAACAGAACTAACACATCATTGCTTGCCAAGCTCAAATCATGGTTTTATGATATCAAGACTCTCCGTCAGTGACTTAAATCTTAACTTTTTAAGGTTAATCAATTAAGAAAGATAATATCTCCTTCCTTCTCTAGTCCAGACTGTTCTGTGTCCTGCTGATGATTCCCTATTTCTACCATATGATTATATTACAAAAATTTGTTGCAGTTTATTATTATTAAGTACTTAAATGGCAGTTAAATAATATTAAATAGTAGTAGTACCATTTTATAGCTAGTTTACTAATCATAGTTTGCATACATCATCTCATTTCGCACTCCCATTTAACATTGGTGAGGACCAAAAGAGATAACTTAGTAACAGAGAAACCACTGGATTCAGAGCAGTGGTCAAGTCCTTGTTCTATTATTCATATTATCACCTTGAATATAAAGCAAGACATCTGTTTCCTCATCTCTAAAATGGGAGAGTGGAACAAATAATATTTAAATAGCTTCTGATTCTTAAATTTTATGATTTCATGGATAAAAACAACGGGTTACAAAATGAAAACCACATATCCGCACTTGAAGTAAACACATTTATTATCTTTAACCTTCCCAAAATAAAAATTAGGTCTCCCTTCCAATAATTGAGGCATAGAAAAAGCTTGATTCATTATGTAAGAACAGCAGTTTTGCCCTGCTGCACTTTCTAATCACACTGTAATCAGTTACTTTACCTTTACATTGAGAAAAATTGTGAAGATAATTAACAGGCTACCCATTACAATCCTGAACATTTTATATTACTATAAACTTCACTCTCAGGTTGAGTTGAAACCTGCTGCCTTGTAACATCTGTTACTCTCGTCTCATAGAAAAATACAGGGCAAGTGCTTCCCCCATGTGATTACCCTTTGATTAGTGGAGCACAGCTACATCTCCCAATTAGTCTTCCTTTCTCCAGAATGAACATTCACAATCCCTCTAGCCATTCTATACACTGCAGGGTTTTCAGATCTTTAAACACCCAGGACACTTTCTCTGGAAACACTTCAATTTGACCATTGCTCTTTCAAAATGGGGTCACTGAGAACTGAACACAGCTCTACTAGACATGCAGCAACAATTTTTAGTGTCTTCTAAGTCATGTACTTTTTAAAGAATCTGATGAAAGCTAAGAACATTTTTCAGAGAAAGATATAGATATGGATAAAC
The DNA here is from genome assembly GCF_047511675.1 of Marmota flaviventris. Classification (NCBI taxonomy): domain Eukaryota; kingdom Metazoa; phylum Chordata; class Mammalia; order Rodentia; family Sciuridae; genus Marmota; species Marmota flaviventris. Next base: position 101,061,842 of record NC_092518.1, read on the forward strand.
AGTTTCACATTTTTTTATATTATCAGTAGTTTCACCAATCACCTCTACTTATGGACTCCATACTGAGAATCCCTACTATAGATGTATCTAGAACATAGGAAGGCTACTATTTCTGATGATCCTTTTACATATTCCTCTTAAATACATAGTGCCATTTTCATCCTCCTAAAGAAAGCAAAGGTATTAAAATAATCAGCTTATGGGGGAAATACTGATATAATTACTACACATATTTTTATATTTGTGGGAATTCAACTATGAAATAATCTAACCTGCCCCCCTCTCAATTTAGTTTCAAAGACATGTTAGCAAACATTCTGCCAGTTCACACTAATGGACCCACCAGTAATAACTCAGATGATACATGTTAAAGAGCAAGATAACAATTCATCCTTAGCATGAGGAGCAATCAAACAGAAAAGATACTCATACAACCTGACATACTTCCATGCATCAAAGAGGTTTCCAGAATTCAGACTTCCACTGAATAGAGCACATTAATCCTCAGTTGAATATTAGACATACTCACAGGCTGAATAGCAATCTATTTAATGTCACTGATTTCCTTAGGTACAATGATATTTTTGCTAAGGTTGTTTATTAGGCACAAAAAAATGTGGCTACAGATGCTTCATTCTTGACATTGTTACTGACCTACCAGAACACTTGTCAAAAATTAGAATAATTCATTTTTGGAACCTGTCCTACATCTTAGTGTGATGTTATTGGTGAAAATAGAAACAAAGAGCTAAATATTGTCCCACAGAAGGGATTATATTTACCTGACTTAACTTTTGCTGACCTGTTTTCAATGATTTCTAAGTGTGTTAGATTACATTATTAACCCTAATTATCATTCCTTTCTATTATAGCTTCTCTCACTAAAGGCAAAATGTATTTCCCCTCTCCTTTATTTTGGACTTGACCATGTGACTTGCGTTGTCCAGTGGAAAAGCAGAAGAGACAGAGTGCCAGCTTTAAGCTGGAGCTATAAGAGGGAATATAAGTTTCTGGTTGCCTTTTTTCACCTATAATGTCACCATGATAAGGTCATAATTTATCTGCCCAAGAAACATTAAGAAGACTCAGACCCAACCTGCAGCTAAAGCCATCCAGCTGAGCACAGCATAGATCACCTGACATTTAACCAACCTACAGATATGAGGGCAAAATTAATGCTTACAGTTGTATGAAAATCATATTTTGTTGCTTGACACACAGTATTAGCTGAATCTGTAGTGACTTTTAAGAAGGTACAATATACTAAAATCTTTGATTTTATAACAAACATTCCCTTTTTGTCTAGCAAAATGAGCACACATGAATGCATGCATGCATGCATACACTCACACACACACATGCACACACACATGATGCACTCAACAAAACTTCTGAGTACCCACTTTTTGTCTGGCATTGCATTAGACACAAATGGTATCAGAGTATGTCATATAATGAGCTATCCTTATGGTTACTGTCTATTGGTTTGGACTTCATAATACTTCTTATACCCCTTGACATAACTGGAACTATAGTAGTGTTGCCACAAAATCAGAGCTAGAATTATTTGACTTCATTTAGCTATAAACAACTGATAAGCTATATCATCTATAGGAACAATTTATAATTGTATGCCAATGCTTTATTTTCCTTATTCAAATCAAATGGGTCACACTGGTAACATTTTCCAGGTAACTGAAGTTTGTATCTCAAGCTGAGGAATTTGAGCACATTGGAAATAAATGGTATTAGCCACTTCCCTTTCATCTCAAATGTCATGGAACATAATTTAATCTTTTCTCAGTGACTCAAGGCCATCATTATGAACCACAATTATTGCACTATGCTATAATATGGCTCTCTGTCTCTCTTCATTTTTCTTTCTTACTCTCAGGGTGTCAAGTATCTACTCTTCTGCTGTCACTCAAACTGCCTCTAATAGTCCTCTTCCTCTATTTAGTTTCCTGCATATCAACCAGTTAACCAAGTCTCATTAAAGTGTGTAGTTAAAAGAAACAAAAAGATTCAGATTATGACACCCTGACTATCTCATGTCAAAGGCACAGTTTTTATGCATGGGCTTTATATTAATATGCCTTGGCCTTGGGCTGGGGATGTGGCTCAAGCGGTAGCGTGCTCGCCTGGCATGCATGCGGCCGGGGTTTGATCCTCAGCACCACATACAAACAAAGATGTTGTGTCCACCGAAAACTAAAAAATAAATAAATATTAAAATTCTCTCTCTCTTTCTTTCTCTCTCTCTCTCTCTCTCTCTCTAAAAAAAATGCCTTGGCCTTTACAAGTTTTTTCTTGCCAATGGAGGGGTTCAAGGCTAAGTATAAAAAACTGAAGTGATTGTATAAAAGTGTGATGTTGCAGGTGGCTTAATGTACTTCATATTTTATTGTGCTTTAGCAATATTTGAAGTGGTTTTCTTTGTAGGTAATCTAACTTAACAATCACAGTGCTGTTCAAATAGCCATATGAAAAGAATTTTAGGACTAAATGGATCCCCACTGCAGTGTGCAAGCAGAGAATTTTCACATCTTTCCAAATACTTAGTAAGATTACATAAAGTCAACAGTCGGAGACCTAAAACCTTAGTCACCATGCAGCTATAAGCATTTTTTTCTAAAAAACATAAGCACCTGAAACAAGGTATAGGTATTTAGCCATGGCACTTCAGAAGTGAATTTAGTGGGCAAATAATATTCTCAAGTAGAAAGAGCAGCGTAATGGAAACTCTTCCTGTATTGGGTTTCGAATTTTTGCATTAGTTTTAGAGAATTTTATTTTACTAAGTAAATCAGACCAAATTATCTTATACATTGGTTAACTTTTAAAGAGCAATATTTGTCTTAATTTCTACTTCTCAGAATCAAATTATTCTTTATTTGGGAAACACAATTAATGTGAAAGGTTTATATTGCCATCTTTTTGGCCCTATTTGGGATTACTTCATTTTTTAGTGTGTACCAGACACTATTATGTCTGATGTTCCCATTATATTTTCATGTCACATCTGACAGAGTACCTGGGACATAACAAACACTCAATAAATGCCTGATGAATCAATGAATGTGTAAACTCATCAGCTTTATAAATCAGTTGCTTTATTTCTTCTAGTTACGGCTATTATAGAACCAAAAAATAGAACCAGATTTAATAAACCACTAGCCTATCATTTACCAAGCTATTTGCATTAACCATGACTTCCATTATTAATTGCTTTTTGTGTAAGAAATGTCCAACTATGGCTTGGAGAAAAGAAAGCAGACACAAGGAGAGAAAACAAGTGGGAAAAGCAGCAATTACTATGAAGTAGAACTAATTGTTCCAAATCCATTGCCTTTGGCTTCAATTCACATAATAACTGTTTCTGTGCTCTCTTTGACTATACATTGCATGTCAGTTCCACTGCCAGAAAGCTACAAAATCCAAATTCCTTTTGCTTCCTGCCATGTACAGTCTGTGCACATAGCCAGTAAATGGTTCAAGTGCTCTCACAAAAGCCTGTTCCAGCTGTGGGTTCTATTTGCCATATGTGGGGCTATGTAGAAACAGTTCCTGAGAGTAGGTCTTAGCTAAGGGATATGGGGTACTCATCTGTTCCCATAATTTTCTCTGTCAATGTTTATAGATTTATGACATTAAAGCATGAAGTACTTTGGATATTTTTGTTGATATTTCACTCTTGAATCTACATAGCTCTCTGAGCAATTTAGGTAGACATTTGCATATAAGGAACATATACAAATTTAATAATCCTATGTTCAGAGTCCTCCAACATGTGCCTAAATATCATTCATTATAAATTTAGTTACTTAATAAAATCTCAAACTATTTTCCATTTGCTTTAGCTAATGTAATGCACAGAAATCACGTGATGAGTTCTTTTAAAATATTTTTTCTTCATTTGTTTTTCATTATTAGGAAAAAAAGGTATAGCAGAGTAAAAAGATGGTTTGCAATTTTTCTCACCCATCTCCCAAACTTATCCCCATCAAAAAATGCATCACTATTAAACTAAATAAACTAAAAGATACATATATATATATATATATATATATATATATATAAAGATATATCTTTTAGTTTATATATTTTATTAACTATATTTTAAATATATTGTTTATTAAGCATATTTTTAAATATAATTATATATATATATATCTTTTAGTTTAATAGTGATACACTTTATATTTAGTTTAATAATGACATACACACACACACACATATATGATCTCAAAGGAAATAATCAGAGTGAAGCAATAACCCACAGCATGGGAGAAAAATATTTGCAAACCATACATCTATAAGGAATTAATCTTCAAAATATATAAGAAGCTCAAACAACTGAATAGCTAGAAAACATAACTAAGTAGTAAATGGGCAAAGGACCTGTATAGACATTTCTCAAAAGAAGACATACAAATGGGTGAACTTCCATGTTTATTGTAGCCTTATTCACAATAATCAAGATACAGAATCAACTGAAGTGTCTATCAACGGATGAATGGAAAAAGAAAATCAGAAGATACACACACACACACACACACACACACACACTGAAAAACTATTCAGCCATAGAAATGAGCGAATCCTAGCTGGGCACAGTGGTGCATGCCTGCAATCTCAGTGGCTTGGGAGGCTGAGACAAGAGGATTGCAAGTTCAAAGCCAGCCTCAGCAATTTAGTGAGGTGCTAAGCAACTCAGTGAGACCCTGTCTCTAAATAAAATACAAAATAAGGCTGCAGATGTGGCTCAGTGGCTGAGTACCCCTGAGTTCAATCTGCAGTACCAAAAAAAGGGGTGGGGGGGGGGGAATCCTGTCGTTTGCAAAAAGCACAGATGAATGATGAACCTGGAGGACATTAGTGAAAAAAAACAAACAAGGCACAGAAAGATAAATAATGAATGATCCCATTTATACGTGGAATCCAATAAAGTAAAACTTATAAAAGCAGAGAGTAAAATGGTAGTTAGCAGAATCTAGGAGTAGAGAACTGGGGAAGTTAGGAGATTTGGGTAAAAGGATACAATTTTTCAGTTAGACAGGAGGAATAAGTTCAAGAAATATATTGCATAATGTGCAACTATAGCTAATAACTATATATTGTATACTTGAAAGTATATTTTGTTTTGTCACTATAAATAAATGATAAGAATGTGAAGTAACATGTACTTTAATTAGCTCCATTTAGCCATTCCACAATGTATACATATTTCAAAATATCATGTTGTACACAAAAAATCCACAATTTTTATTTGCAAATTTAAATTAAATCATAAAAATAAAATACTACTATACTCAGACCATCTAAATCATACAATTAATACTCTAAACATGTAAATGAGTCCTAAATCATTTTACAGATTTACTTTTGTTGTAACACAAACAGTAGCAGAAATTGTTTCACAACTCTATAAATGAATTCTAAAATTATTTAAAAGACTGAATAAGTAAAAATGTTAAGACTTTTTAAAGTAGAGCACTGAGAATGGAGTTGTCCTACCAAACTTTAAATGTATTATAAAACAAAAACAATAACACATTCTTCAGCATAGTACTATAAGAACTGACAATCAAATTAATGAATCAATTAAGATGGAACAGAAATCTAGCCTATTTTGTAGCATAAATAAAATTTTGGTACATGAAAACATGGCTATGTATTTTGGGTAGAGGATCAAATAGTATTAAATAGTTTTCATTGGGAAATAGAAAGGCAGATCCTTATCTCAACAATCTCTCTCAGAAAGACATAGGTTAAAATATTAATCATGATTAAATAGGTAACATTGTTAACAGTTGAGCCTGTATCTGTGTTATTTAGCTTTTCATCACTGTGACCAAAGTACCTGACAAGAACAACTTAAAGAAGGAAAAGCTTATTTTGGTTCATGGTTTCAAAGGTTTTTGTCCTTGATTGACTGGATCCAAGGCAGAAACATCATGGTGGGAGGGTGTATTAGTGGAAAGCTGCTCAACTCATGGCAGCAAGGAAACACATTGATGGGGAAAGGGTGAATATTATAATCCCCAAAGGTATGCCCCAGGAACCTATATCCTCCATTCATGCCCCACCTGCCTACAGTTACCACCCAATAGTTCATTAAAATTACAATTCATAATCCACTAAGTGAATTAATCTTCTGATGAGTAGATCCATGATCCACTCTCTTCACCTGTGAACATGGCTACCTTGCCTAACACATGCCCCTTTCTGAGGGGGAAGGACATTCCAGATCCAAACCATCACAGTATCCTTCCAGTCATTTTCCATGAACATACAAATACACCCCTCACACATGTATGTGCACACATACATTCACCCTAAACAATCTTAGTCTATTTTCATGTACAAAAATTTTATTTATGCTACAAAATAGATTAGATTCTGTTCTGTCTTAACTGTTTCATTAATTTGACTGTCAGTTCTTATAGTACTATGCTGAAGAATGTGTTATTGTTTTTGTTTTATAATACATTTAAAGTTTGGTAGGACAACTCCATTCTCAGTGCTCTACTTTAAAAAGTCTTAACATTTTTACTTATTCTATTTTCTAACTTTCTATAATGTTTGCCCATTGTGGTCTTGTAATATCATTTTCCATTCAGTTTCTTGTGGCATTTAAAAAATAAGTCCTCAGCTGGATCCTGGAACAGAAATATGAATGGTGACACATGCATGTAATCATAGCAGCTAGGGAGGCTGAGGAAGGAGGATCATGAATTCAAAGCAAGCCTCAGCAATTTAATGAGGCACTAAGCAACTCAGCAAGATCCTCTCTAAACAAAATATTGAAAGTGGTTCAGTGGTTAAGAGCCCCTGGGTTCAATCCCCTGTACCAAAAAATAAAAATAAAAAATCCTCATACAGGTATAAATGATAGTGATCAATACAGTGATCAGTATCTACCTGTTAGGGATTCAGTGTTGGATATGAATGTGTGGGTGGGTGTGTAATCTAACAGATCCAAGAAAGAGAAGTGAGTTAGTTAGTTACATCTATCTAGATAGTTCTTGTTTATAAAAATTGAGAGGACTCCTAACTTGGGAAATCATTTAATTAAAAAATAATAAAACTGCATCAACACAGAAATGAATCAAAATATCAATGGTGGCTTAAACTATTAAATAAGGAACACTGATTTATTCAGTCAACAAATATTTACGTGCCTACCATGTGCTCTTCCAGAAATTGTTGCTACAAGAACAAAACATGGAGGGCTGGGGTTGTAGCTCAGCGGTAGAGTACTTGCCTAGCATGCATGTGGCACTGGGTTCGATCCCCAGCAGCACATAAAATACATAAGTAAATAAAATGAAGGTATTGTGTCCATCTACAACTAAAAAATTTTAAACAAAAGAACAAAGCATAGTCTAATTATTAGGACTAATTATAAAATGTATTATGAGTGCAGTTTTTAGTTTAATCACCAGTCTCATTTCACCAAGAGAAGGGTGATGTCTTCTATCCATGGCTTTCTAAAGGTATACCAGACTAATATTCTTCTAAAATATCAAGGTCATAAAATCAAAGTCTAATAATGATCATATATCAAGCAGAGTAAAGAAACAGGATGACCCAATGCAATATGGTATCCTAGACTGGATCCTGGAACAGAAATATGAAATTAATGGAAAAGCTAGGGAAATCAAAATAAAATCTAGAGTTTAGTTAAAATTAATGTACCATATTAATATCTTAATTTAGAGAAGTATAAATTTGGAGAAGCTTAGTAAAGAATATTTTATTGATCAGCTTTTCATCATCATAATGAAATACTTGAGATAAGTTACTTATAAAGAAAAAAGCTTATTTAGCTCACAGGTCTGGAGTTGCAAGGACATGGCACCTGCATTAGCTGAGTCCTGGTGAGGGCCTTCTTGGCTGCACCATATCATGGTAGATGGCAATGGTGGGAGGATATGCAGGTGCATGTGATCATATCAATATACAGGAAGCCAGAGAGAGACTGGGAAGGACCATGCTCAGGCTTTTATAACCATCCTTTTATGGGAACTGAGAACTAACCAGAATCCCAAGAGAAATACATTAATCCCTTTGGAAGGAACTCTCACAATGGACCTAAGGACCTCCTATTAGGTCACACCTCTCAAAGGTCAAAATAATTTTCCAATACTGCTACCCTAGGTACAAAGTCTGCCAACATATAAAACTTTGAAAGGATACACTTAAACCATATCTAAACCATAATATGGACAAGCAAACCATCTGTACCATATTTTCAACTCTTCAGTTATTCCAAAATAAAAAGTTTGTTTAAAAAATAACAAGATCAATAGGAGTAAAAACAAAGAAGAAGTAAACGTTTCAAGCATTTTTAGTGTTTTCTGTGTGCCAGATATTCTGAATATCTTGCACCCATAAACCTAATTAAATCCCCCAAATAGTTCGAAAGATATATACAATTATCATCTCTATTTTACCGATAAGAAAACTGAAACCCAGTGAGGCAAAATAACTTACCCAAGTGTTTGTAATCAGGAACTAGAGAAAAATTTGGAAGATTTATATTAATACAGAATCAAAATCTAGAATCCTAACCACTATAGGATACTGCTCCCACTAATGAATTTTGCTTTTATTCATGAGTTACCAGACTGCTTGACTCAGAAGTGGCAACATGTCTAATAGATGCTATCATGAGGGAAGCTTTTACATTTCCTAGATCTAATTTCTAATGTTTAAGGGTTACTACATTAAGTGTGGTTGTTTTTATTTTGTACAACTATTTCTCTCAGCTTTCAGCTACCTCTGTCATTTCTCTTTGTATATTTAAATGTATCTCTTATCCCACTGAGTGAAAACCTATCTTATAGTATCACCAGAATAATCAAGTCTGTTGCCATCTTTATTAGTTGGGGTTCTCTAGAGAAACAGAATCAACAGGATATGATGTATGTTTATAAAAAGGAATTTATTATATTAGCTTATACAATCAATAGCCATCCATAAAATCAATGGTCATCCAGAGAACTGAAGGAAACAGTAAGTGCTCAATCTATGAAGCTAAAGCCTCAGAACAAGAGGAATCAATGATAAAGTCTCAGGCCAATACCGAAGGCCTGGAAACTTCCTTGAGAATTGCTGGCAAGTGTCCACATTGAAAGATAAAGGATCTGGAGTCTCATGTCCCTGCACAATGGCAAAGATAAATGCTATAGATATACTAGCTCAAGAAGAAATGAGCTTGCATCTCCTTAAAATGTTCTAAGGTTTCTCTATTCTGCATCTCCAAAATTTTCCAAATTCCTCCCACAAACCAGTTCCAAAATTTTATGAACCACATGGTCAGGTGTAGTCACAGAATAACCCTCCCCCAGTTTCTTGGTACCAATTTTCTTTTGGTTAGCTTTTTATCACTGTGACCAAAATGCTTGATGATCATCTTAAAGAAAGAAAGGTTTATTTTGGCTCATTATTTTGGTTTCAGAGGTTTTAGTCTATGGTCAGTGACTCCATTGCTTTGGCCTGAGGTGAGGCAAAAACATTATGGCAGAGGGTGTAGTGGAGGAAATCTGCTCAGCTCATGGCAGCCAGGAAGGAGAAGGGTGGAGAAAAGAGCCAGGAACAAAATACAGTATCCAATGGCATGCTCAGGAGAACCTATTCCTTCAAGCATGCCCTACATATCTACAATTTCCACCTCCTCCCAGTAATCCATTCAACTAAAAATGGATCAATCTACTGATGAGATCAGAGACCTCATACTCAAAGAACATCCCAAAGCCCCAGCTCCAGATATTGCTGCATTGGGGATCAAGCATTTAACATATGAGCTTTTGTGGGACATTGCAGATATAAACCGTAATACCCTCTGTCCTTAAAAGACTGCATAGTGTGTACAAGGAACTTGTTACTATGCTGTTATGGTCTGAATATGAGGTGTCCCCCAAAAGTTCCTGTTAATGCACAAACAAATGTTCAGTTTGTTATTGGACTGAGATGTAACCTAATCAGTCCATTCTGGCTTGAATGAACTGACTGGGCAGTAACTGTAGGCAGGTAGGCCATGATTCCTTCTTTCCTACCAAGAGGGGGCACAGCTTCTCTCCACCACATCCTTCCGCCATGATGTGCTCCCTCATCTAGAGCCCAGAGCATTGGAGTTAGCCATCTATGGACTGAGATATCTGAAAGCCTGAGCCCATAATAAACTTTTACCCCTCTGAGTTGTTCTTGTCTGCTCTCATAGTCATAGCAATGAAAAATGGACTAAAACTGTGTTGGGTTATACAAAACCAACACTGCTTCTCATATTTATCTATGCCCACATGTCTCAATGACTTTGTTTTTATTGGTTTTCTCTTTTTCTAATATTAGTCCTGTAGAATTCCTAGTTCTTTTAAGTCTTACCTGTGGTAACTGGGTCAATAACTTCATTGGTGCTATCATCCTAGCATATCTCACGACCTTAGCCATATTGAGAAGTCCTAACACATTTTCTCAATGTTCTTTCTTGAAACTCCAGTGTCAAGGTTTTCCTGGTCTTTGCTATCAATATGAGTCACTCTGATGCTTTGAAGAAGAAAGGAAGATATTCTTTCTGGGCCAAAGGTCTTTAGGAAATCCTATCTTTGGAAACAGATCCCTCTACCCAACCTCCAAAGTTTTTTACTCCTTTACTTTTGAAGCTGTTTGTTTTCTCTAGCGGTAGGTTAAAGAACAAAATGGCCACCTACTATATATAAATTACAACTCAAAATCTAGCCACTGGTTCTTCAAAATAAAAGTATTTTTTTCAGCATTTTAAAGCTTTTAAGTGACTGTTTTCTTAATAAATAAAATACTGGTAAATGATACTGCCCAAATTATATTGTTATTTTGTGTGCATGTACAAATATATAACAAATCTCATCATTATGTACAACTATAATGCCCCAATTAAAAATATTGGAAAAAAGCAAGAAACAGAGTCATTAATCTATGAGTGATTGAGAGAAAAATGCTAGCTCAGTCAACAAATAATACCTACCTTATGCCTCAGAAGTATGCAGAGGGTCAGAGGAGTAGCTCTTATGCAAAAAAAGGAAAGAAGTACCTTTCCAAACTCAAGAGACTTTTCTGAGAATGTAAGTACAGGAAAGTACTCAGCTAGCTGATACCATGCCTTTTTCAAATATTTGACAGGTTAATTACACCACTAAGGTCCAGTGCTATATTTATATTAAAATGCCTGACTCGCTCTAATGAGTTGGAATGAGCTATTTCTCTCTGGACTCTGGTTTCCAAATCTGTAAAATGAGGTAGTTGGACAAAAGATCTCTAAGGGCTCTGACAGCTCTGACTATAATAGTTCACCAGTGGAGAAGATAGAGTCAAAATTCAGCTCAAAAGATGGTTAACTTCTGGACAGTGGACTCAATTTTGTATAGCTAGTCTGGGCATGCCCTAAACCTTAACTAGTATGCAAAAAAAGTAAGAAGCAAAATAATTTGCCCCACCAATCTTTTTTTTCTTCTCTGATACTTTCCATTAGCCAGAATAATCTATTTTCTGTCCTTTGAATTCTTTAACTCATTCCCACTTTCATATTTTCGTCCATGGTGGTACCCTGGGTAGTGTTCCCCCTACCTATCAAAATTCTACCCCTCCATCAAAGCAAAGCCAATATGTGCTGAACTAATATTTTACTGATTTATCCCAATGAGTGATATTTCCTTCCTTTGAACTCTAACAGTTCTTTGTGAGAAACTCCTGATTCTTTAGTTTAATTGTCTATTCACAATGTGTTTTTAAGCTTTGGTCATATATTTTTAAAAGGTCTTTCTGGTTGTAACCCAAGGCATATCTGAAGTAAAACATGGATTCTAATTAACTATAAAATCCCTTCATATTTATTAGGAAGAAAGAATCAAAAGGTTTGTCTTGTTCTATTTCTAGAAGAAAATGTTAAATGTGAATTTAACTTCAACAAACTCATAGCTCTGACTATGGAAAAATCTAATACATGACTTGGAAGTGCTCTGAATTTTTCAGGCATGTTTTTTACCATCATTATTAATAGCAATAATATTGATATTAGCATTATCAGAAACTGCTATTCGTGATGGGGGTGAACAACAAAAACAAAGAAAAGCTAAATTTCCTGATTCAGAAGTGACACTTTCAGCATAAAGACTTTCAGATAAAAATATAAACAGCATTTTACTGGAGAGGATATTGTGTTTTAGATATGAGGTGTCCCCCAAGTTCATGTGTGAGACAATGCAAAAAAGTTCAGAGGTGAAATGGTTTATTAAAGGTGTAACCTATTGAGTACAATAAGCCAACTGGTAGTAACTATAGGCATGTAGGGTATGGCTGGAGGAAGTAGGTCACTGGGGGCATATCTTTGGGGTCGATTATTTTGTCCCTGGTAAGCAGAGCTGGCATGCACTTGCTCGCTCTCTCTCCTTCCTGGTTGCCATCTCCTGAGATGCTTTCCTCCACTACACATTTCCTTCATGATGTTCTGCCTCATCTCAGGCCCAGAGCTATGAAGTTGGCCAACCATGGACTGAATCTCTGAATCTATGAACCAAAATAAACTCTTCCTCCTCTACATTATTCTAATCAGGTATATTGGTCACAGTGATGTGAAAGCTGACTGAAACAGAGGAGAAGCTACAAATTTAAGTCAATGTGTTTTTCTGTTCAACTCAGAAATAAATTAAGAGATTATGCTTGAGTAAGATAAACTAAAACAAAGGACCCAGTGTGATCCACTATGAGGGTTTAAATCTTTCCTAAATAATACTTAGCCTAGTATATTAGTTTTCTTGACTCTATTGACTACTCTTGAATATGTGATCAAAAGCTCACATCAAACATTTAACCAACATTTATTGAGCAATATTATATACAAGACATTCCGATAATGTTATAGGAAATATAAAGGAAAAAACACCCAGGAATGAGTTTAACATAAGCAGCTTTTGTTGAGTCAAAGGAAAGAAGGGAAGGAGAGAAGGATAGAAAAAGAAAGGGACTACCATTTATAGGACAAAAAACTTATTGAATTTTCTCTCATCTGTCATTATTTTGATTGCATCTGTCCTGTCTTCCTACCTTTCTTCATGGAAACATTTTTCTGCCCCCTCCAAGTCGTCCTATATAAAACAGTCAAAATGATCTTTTACTACCCATCCTATATTGCAACCACATCAATTTATTTGTGCCAGAATCACATGTCCCTTGACTTTCTCAGGCTGTTCACTCAGTCTATTACTCTTTACGACTCAGCCAAAATTCACCTCCTAAGTGAAATTTTTCCTGATATTTGTGAGCAAAATTATTTCTTCTTCTGCAATCCCATAACACCTAGTAGATAACTGGATTAACAGTTGTATGTGTATGGGAATCGTTTATATTCCATCTCCTTCTTCAGACAGCTGTGAAAGCTGGCCAGAGAATACTTGTATGTTTTACAAATGCATATGTATACATTAAAAATACATATGGAAAAGAGGAACAACAAAATCAAAATGGTAGTTACTCCTGGGGAGAGAGGAAACAAATGGAACACAAAGAAGAACTGAACAGTTGATTTTAACTGTATATTCAATATTTGATTCATGTTTTTAAAAATTTATTTATTTATTTTAATTAGGTTTATTTATTTATTTTTTTACCTTTTTATTTTTTTTCTTTAATTTTTATTGTTGGTTGTCTTAGTTACTCTCCTTATATCAAAGAAGACATTTGGCATTTGTTTTTTAGGGATTGGCTAGCTTCACTTAGCATAATCTGCTCTAATGCCATCCATTTCCCTGCAAATTCTAAGATTTTGTCATTTTTTAATGCAGAGTAATACTCCATTGTGTATAACTGCCACATTTTTTTATCCATTCGTCTATTGAAAGGCATCTAGGTTGATTCCACAGTCTTGCTATTGTGAATTGTGCTGCTATGAACATAGATGTAGCAGTGTCCCTGTAGCATGCTCTTTTTAGGTCTTTAGGGAATAGACTGAGAAGGGGAATAGCTGGGTCAAATGGTGGTTCCATTCCCAGCTTTCCAAGAAATCTCCATACTGCTTTCCAAATTGGCTGCACCAATTTGCAGTCCCACCAGCAATGTACAAGTGTACCCTTTTCCCCACATCCTCGCCAGCACTTGTTGTTTGACTTCATAATGGCTGCCAATCTTACTGGAGTGAGATGGTATCTTAGGGTGGTTTTGATTTGCATTTCTCTGACTGCTAGAGATGGTGAGCATTTTTTCATGTACTTGTTGATTGATTGTATGTCCTCCTTTGAGAAGTGTCTGTTCAGGTCCTTGGCCCATTTGTTGATTGGGTTGTTTGTTCTCTTATTGTCTAATTTTTTGAGTTCTTTGTATACTCTGGATATTAGGGCTCTATCTGAAGTATGAGGAGTAAAGATTTGTTCCCAGGATGTAGGCTCCCTATTTACCTCTCTTATTGTTTCTTTTGCTGAGAAAAAACTTTTTAGTTTGAGTAAGTCCCATTTGTTGATTCTAGTTATTAACTCTTGTGCTATGGGTGTCCTATTGAGGAATTTGGAGCCTGACCCCACAGTATGTAGATCGTAGCCAACTTTTTCTTGTATCAGACGCCGTGTCTCTGATTTGATATCAAGCTCCTTGATCCATTTTGAGTTAACTTTGGTGCATGCCGAGAAAAAGGGATTCAGTTTCATTTTGTTGCATATGGATTTCCAGTTTTCCCAGCACCATTTGTTGAAGATGCTATCCTTCCTCCATTTCATGCTTTTAGCCCCTTTATCAAATATAAGATAGTTGTAGTTTTGTGGATTGGTTTCTGTGTCCTCTATTCTGTACCATTGGTCTACCCGCCTGTTTTGGTACCCAGATTGAGTACCCAGATTGATCTGCCCAGATTGAGTCAGGAGGATATAGACAACCTAAACAGACCAATATCAATTGAGGAAATAGAAGAAACCATCAAAAGACTACCAACTAAGAAAATCCCAGGACCGGATGGGTATACAGCAGAGTTTTACAAAACCTTTAAAGAGGAACTAATACCAATACTTTTAAAGCTATTTCAGGAAATAGAAAAAGAGGGAGAACTTCCAAATTCATTCTACGAGGCCAACATCACCCTGATTCCTAAACCAGACAAAGACACTTCAAAGAAAGAAAACTACAGACCAATATCTCTAATGAACCTAGATGCAAAAATCCTCAATAAAATTATGGCGAATCAAATACAAAAACATATAAAAAAATTGTGCATCATGACCAAGTAGGATTCATCCCTGGGATGCAAGGCTGGTTCAATATACGGAAATCAATAAATGTTATTCACCACATCAATAGACTTAAAAATAAGAACCAAATGATCATCTCCATAGATGCGGAAAAAGCATTCGACAAAGTACAGCATCCCTTTATGTTCAAAACTCTAGAAAAACTAGGGATAACAGGAACATACCTCAATATTGTAAAAGCAATCTATGCTAAGCCTCAGGCTAGCATCATTCTGAATGGAGAAAAATTGAAGGAATTCCCTCTAAAATCTGGAACAAGACAGGGATGCCCTCTCTCACCACTTCTGTTCAACAAAGTTCTCGAAACACTGGCCAGAGCAATTAGACAGACGAAAGAAATTAAAGGCATAAAAATAGGAAAAGAAGAACTTAAATTATCACTATTTGCAGGTGACATGATTCTATACCTAGCAGACCCAAAAGGGTCTACAAAGAAACTATTAGAGCTAATAAATGAATTCAGCAAAGTGGCAGGATATAAAATCAACACGCATAAATCAAAGGCATTCCTGTATATCAGCGACAAATCCTCTGAAATGGAAATTAGGACAACCACTCCATTCACAATATCACAATATCCTCAAAAAAAATAAAATACTTGGGAATCAACCTAACAAAAGAGGTGAAAGACTTATACAATGAAAACTACAGAACCCTAAAGAGAGAAATTAATTAGGTTTATATGACAGCAGAATGCATTCTGATTCATTGTACACAATTGCAGCACAACTTTACATTTCTATGGTTGAATACAATGTAGTGTCACACACTATGTGCAGTCATACATGTACCTAGGGTAATAATGTTTATCTCATTCCACCATCTTTCCTGCCTCCATGCACCCTCCCTACCCTTCCTCCCCTTTGCCCAATCAGAGTTCCCCCATTTTCCCATGCCTCTCCACTTCCCATTATGGATCAGCATCCACTTATCAGAGAGAATATTCAGCCTTTGGTTTTGGGGGATTGGCTTACTTCACTTAGAATGATATTATCCAATTCTACCCATTTCCCTGTAAATGCTATAATTTTATTCTCTTTTAATGCTGCATTATATTCCATTGTGTATAAATACCACAGTTTCTTTATCCGTTCATATATTGAGGAGCATCTAGGTTGTTTCCACAGTTTTAGCTACTGTGAATTGAACTGCTATGAACATCGATGTGGCTGCATTACTACAGTATCCTGATTTTAAGTGATTTGGGTATAAACCAAGGAGTAGGATAGCTGGGTAAAATGGTGGTTCCATTCCAAGATTTCTAAGGAATCTCCATAGTGTTTTTCAGATTGGTTCTACCAATGTGTAGTCTCACCAGCAATGTATGAGTGTGCCTTTTCCCCCACATCCTCGCCAACATTTATTGTTATCTGTATTCTTGATAGCTGCCATTCTGACTGGCGTGAGGTGAAATCTTGCAGTAGTTTTGATTTGAATTTTTCTAATTACTAGAGATGTTGAACATTTTTTTCATATATTTGTTGATTGAGTATATATCATCTTCTTAGAACTGTTCAGCTCCTTGCCAATTTATTGATTGAGTTGTTTTTTTGGTTTTGTTGTTGTTGTTATTGTTGTTGTTGTTTGTTTAGTGTTAAGGGTTTTTTTTTAGTTCTTTATATATTGTGGAGATTAGTGGTCTATCTGACATGCCTGTGGCAAAAATTTGCTCCCAAAATGTAGGCTGTCTGTTCACCTCATTGTTTCTGTTGCTGAGAAGAAGCTTTTTAGTTTGAATCCATCCTATTTATTAATTCTTGATTTTATTTCTTGTGCTTTAGGAGTCTTGTTAAGGAAGTTGTGGCCTAATCTGACACGATGAAGATTTGGGCTTATTTTTCCCTATATTAGGCACAGGGTCTCTGGACTAATTCCTAGGTCCTTGATCTACTTTGAGTTGGTTTATTTTAATTTGGGTACATATGAATTTCTAGTTCTCCCAGGGCAATGTAAAATAATCTAAATTATTTGACAAAGTTATGGATGAAAGTATTTCTTTTATTATTCTCTGTGCTTTACTGCATGCCTAAAATATTTTATAATAAGAGTTGGTTACAAAACAGAATGAACAGGATTACTTTAAGTTATTTTTGTACTAATATGAATACTATATTTATAAGTTAAAATGTTAGTTGTCACCTACTACAGTACAAAACCCTAGAACTTATTCCTCCCATCTAACTGTTTTTTTCTACCTATTATCTCTCTCCAACTCTCCTCTTCCCTTCACTTCTCAGTCTGTAGTGACCATTATTCTCTTCTGTACTTCTATGAAAAGAACTTCTTTAACTTCCACATGAATAATAAATTTCAGTATTTGTCTTTCTGTGCCTGACTTATTTCACTCAGCATTGTGTTCTTTAGTCCCATTCATGTTGCCACAAATAACAGGATTTAATTCTTTTCATGGCTGAATAATATTCTATCATGTATACAGATTCTCTCTGCATTCATTTATCAGTGAACACCTCAGTTGATTCCAAATCTTGGATATTGTGAGTAGTGCTGCAATAAACATGAGACTGTAGGTGTCTCTTTGACATACTGATTTTAATCCTTTAGATATATTCCAGTGTAATTGCTGAATCAAATAGTAATTCTATTTTTAAATTTTAAAGGAACATCCATACTGTTTTTCATAATGGCTGTAATAACTTACATTTCCACCAACAATGTAGGAGTTCCTTTTTCTCCACATCCTCACCAGCTTTTCTTACTTTTTAATAACCGTTCTAACTGGCATGAGATGATGTCTCATTATAGCTTTAATTTGGGTTTCCCTGATGATTTGTGATGATGAAAGGTTTTATGTATACTAATTGGCCATTTGTATATATTCTTCTAAGAAACATCTATTCAGATCATTTGCCCACTTTTTTATCAGAATATTAAACCAAAGATGAAAAGGGAGATATTGCAACTGACAACCACACAGAAATACAAAAGATCATTAGGAACTATTGTGAAAAACTATATGCCAACATATTGGAAAATGTAGAAGAAATGACAAATTCTTAGATACATACACCTTACCAAGACTGAGTCATGAAGCAATACAAAACCCGAACTGACTGAAAATGTGTAACAAAAATGAATCAGTAATACAAAGTCTCCCAACCAAGAAAGACCAGTACTGGGTGGCTTCACTACTGAATTCTAGCAAGCATTTATGAAAGAACACCAATTCTAAAATTATTCAAAAATATTGAAAGTGAGGGAATTCTTCCAAACTCAATCTATAATGCTAGCATTACCCTGACACCAAATCCATAAGAAAATACACAACAAAAAAGAAAACTACAGATCCATATACTGATGAAATTTTAAAAATTCTCAACAAAATACTAGCAAAATGAATTCAATGGCACATCAACTGGATATCATAGTTTTAAAAGATAGAGAATATATACCAAAATACTAATAATAGTGGTTTTTTGACACTGGGAGTATGTTTCCCAATTCCTAACAAATACCATGTATTTATATTATTTTTAAATCATATATTTACTAAGGCATCTTTGGAAAGCACATAAAAATATAAAAAAAGAAAAATGCTTACCCATAATCCTATTGATACTGGAGACAGAGAAATTTTTACTCAGTAATGGTAGAAATGAAATTGAATCAAGGGCAAATACATAGGCGAGGCTTTAATTGGGGCTTCAGCCAAAGTGGGAAATGGCATTCAATTGAAGGGAGACAGCACTGATTGAGGGACCAGGCTTCTTCCCAAATAAAGAGAGGTGCAAGCCTTTATTATTTGGGAGGGGTGGGCTAAAGTCCAGTAATTATCATTTGGCCAGGAGCACAACACCAAAAGATGTTTCTTCTTGCATGAGACTTGGATCACCAAGTGGTCATAGTCAACTTGTCCTGGGAACTACTTCATTAGTCTTGTAGCTGGTGATATCATCTTGGGCAAACATTCTGACCTTGTGGCTCAATTTGTACCTTATGATGGGGAGGAAGAACTTTGGGTGCTTAGGCTGCTATTGCTGTTGAAAAAGCACAAGGGTGGGGTAGAAGAAAACACATAATGGCTCCAACAGGCAATCAACATGTCTACATGCAGAGCTACATAGAATCTGACCCAAGAGTTAAAAGAGTAAATGGGACAGAAATAGTATGAAGATTGATCCCATTCCAGTCACCCATTAGAAATTTCCAGGCCCAAGAATCTATTCTTCATCAAAAGCAGCCTTCAAGTCCTTGAAAAGTGACATAGGTAAATGTTATTAACACACATGTGAGAGGAGTTATCGGCAACAAAGATAATGGTAAACTAATAATGCATTGCCCAGCTCTGTGACCTCTGAAATTAGTGATTTTTAAGTTGACTAACAATTTGCGAACTTACAGGGTTTACTTGAGTTTTCCCTCAGTTACAACTTTATCTTGTGAAAACATTGTACTTCTGTGGTTTTATCATATTCTCCTGATGGATCTTATTGAAAAAGAGTACAAGGCTTGAAAAGCAACATGCCATGCTATAAAGAGTAAGATTTTATTATGTCCAGGAGTTCAATCCATTGCCCCAGCTTTTGTCAGACCACAGTGGTTCCTGACTATCTCACCATCAACTTCCTAAAAGAAATCTCCATAATGTTTTTGACAAAATTTCTTCCACTATCTTTTTCATCTCTTGTCTATCTTTTCGTATTTTAGATTATACTGAATATACACTACTACTGTCTGTTTTATTAGTTTATTCAAAACATTCCCCTGGGGCTGAGGTTGTAGCATAATGGTAGAGCATTTGCCTAGCATATGTGAGGCACTGGGTATGATTCTCAGTGCTGCATATAAATAAATAAAAATAAAGGTCCGTTGAAAACTAAAAAAAAAAAAAATCTAAAAAACATTCCCCTGTGATATTTTTAAAATTTTTATAAGCATCAATCATATAGCTGTGTACCATTTGTGTAAATTTATAGATCTGCAACTTTAAATGTCTTTTCTATAAATTCTGGACTGTATTTACCTACCAAATTTATACTGTAAACCTCACATTTCAGAGCTTCTATACATTGACTGACAGTCAATGGAATATCTGTCAGTTCTGGGGGTTTTGTCAGTTCTATTTTGCCAGCATTCCACAGTTGTTAAAAATATCCACTTGAATAAATATAAAAATTAAGTGACTTTATTACTCTGTCTTTTCAACAATATATTAGCAAAACTACTTTGGGCTTTCATGATCTTCTGGTAAAATAGCCTGTTGCTTAAGAGACTTTGTGCTCTTAATTCAACAGGGTTCAATTGTCATTGTGTGGACCTGGCATATACCATGAGTGGGTGGCCTCTGTCTGGGACACTAAATATGCTTTGCAAACCTCCCTAATACATGAAAAGACATGTAACATTTTGAAGGATGGTTTTATGGTGTAATCACCCAGAAACTCATCAGTGCCCATGGGCACCTTCATCATTTGGATCCAAATTCAGTAGCTCTGTCATTGGCTAAGTGTTATTTTAAAAAGGGTTATTGATGTCTTTCTGTGAAATAATAAGGTGATAAATGTAAACAAGATGCCTTCAAACTGCTACTTCATTAATTCAGTTATTGTTTTTCATAATACACATCCTTGGGTCATTTAAATCACTTCACTTTCTTAAGCAAGATATAAACAAGCTTTGCATTTTTAAACTGAGAAAGTACCAGAAAAAAATCAAGACAGTTGGAGATTTTTTTTCAAAGAGATCTATCTCCAACTTTAGTGGATTGTTAAATAGGTGCCAGGTCATCACTTGTCCTTTCTTATAACCACCTCTCCACTAGCCCTCCCCTACCTTTAAAGAGTTTTTGACATACTACTTTTCTAGAATACAGATATGTTTTCTTGTTGGCATAAGAAAAAAGCTCAGGCACATCCTGGATTTTAGCCACTCCAAACATTGACCCTAACAATTTGTCTGGTAAATATATCAGCTCCATAAGATAAATTACTGTGCCTTATTCAGCCTTGTAATCCCAATTAGTGCCTATGGCCCATAGTAGGAAACATTAAAACCTTGTTAAATTGAATTACAAATATCCAGGGACAAATGTCTCAAGTAAATTTTGTGAGTTACAGATCACAATGAGCATTGCGCTAAGGAGCATAATTTTGTGTGTGTGAGGAGAAGCTGGGTTAGATCACATCAATTAATGTTTAAAATAATATCCTACCACATAAAATATGTGCTTTGCTAGTGAAATGTGAAACACACTGGGTTATTTATAGAAGATTTCCATTTAAAAGATTATGAAGTATTTCTTAAGAAAATATACCTTACTCCTACATCACCAACAGTAAAACTGTACATATTCTGAAATACATACAAGCTTGCCATAGTACTGATATTGACAACTTCAAAATAGAATGGGGCTCACCTGTACATATAAACTGTTTCAAGAACTCTTACCTTCCTTAATCATCACTGCCTGGAATTTATCTTGTTAGTATGGAAAGCACTATAGGCAAAAAAGCATTTGGTGGACTGAAGAATTTTTCAGAGTTTTGTCAACCTCTATATCCATAATGATTATTACTTACTGATTTACAGTAGGAAAATGTGGAAATCCTTACTCCTCCTCCTGATTCTTGACCCAAGGAGTGAGAATCTGAGTAGGGGTAACTGATAGAACTTGAAATTCCTTTGAGGCCATAATTTGACCTCAGGTCTAAGGTTTCAGACAGCAGCAGTAAAAAACACACCACACTGCAAAGTTCAATAGCTGTGTACTGGCCAAAAGAACAGGAGCTTGTGACCATATTGCCCAAGGAATCAGAAAAATAGCAGATAGAAGTGCTAGACAACAACAGTATAACAGATTTCTCAGTTGATTATTAAATTTATCATCCTATCAGTTGAAAAATTATACCATTGCAAATGTTTTGATGCCTTCACAAATGTGATAAATGATGAGGGCAATAGTAAACTAAACACACGTTATACCTACACCACATATATGCTAGCTACAATTTCTTAATTACAGCTCAAAGCAAGTAGATTTTGTATTTAGGCAGACCATATGCTTTTATTAAAGTAGCTCATTTAAAGGGAAATTGATACACTTTTAAATATCTTAAATACATTTCTAGCTCTGTGCCCACATGATTTGTATAGGGTCCTTGTCCTTGGAATGTTAATAGCACCAATTAGGTTTACAAATAAGTGTGAGTCTAATAACTGAGCTTTAACAAAGTGTTTGCATTGTTTCTCATGGCAAAGATGGATTGCTTTTAGGAGGCTGCTTTCCAACCAATCTAGTTTAAATCAAAGGTATTATGAATGTTAGTTTGGGAAGGTTGATACCCTAAAACTGAAGAAACTCATTGGATAATTTGGCTTTTCCAATATTTCACCCTTAGGGCTTCACTTCTATTATCTCAGTGGTGCTATTTGTATGAACTCCCAAACTTGCCCAGTCTTCAGGCTCTAGGCTATGCTGCCAGACACTGTTAGAGGTGATGCCTTATGTTAAGTACATTGTGCTTAACAGATTTTCAAAGCTCACCCATGTGTATTATATCTTTTCTTTTTTTGAAGTTGTAGATGGACACAATACTTTTATTTTGTTTATTTATTTTTATTGGTAGCTGAGGATTGGATCTCGTATCTCACATGTGCTAGACAAGTATTCCACCACTGAGCCCCTTCATTTGACTCTTTTTTAAAAAAATGTTTATTTTTTAGTTGTAGTTGGACACAATACCTTTATTTTATTTATTTACATGTGGTGCTGAGGATTGAACCCAACGCCTTGCATGTGATAGATGAGTGCACTGCTGAGCCACAACCCCAGCGGTTCATTTGACTCTGAATACTCTGGGAGAAAGCCAGGGTAAATATTTTCTTCTTTTCAAAGAGGCTTCAATGTACAACATCAGAGGGGCAGTAAAATAATTGAAGCTGGTAGAAGGCCTTTAAGAGGCTGTAGCAGGATATAAATACCAAGTGACCAAATTTAAACTACAGTTTGGTCAAAATTAGACTAGATATGCTATGGGTAGGTATAACTATATTACAATGAAGCCTACTATTATGTATAATTATAGTTTGCCATTAAAATATTTTAAAGGAGAAAATAGGAAAGATTTTGAATCCTTATGAAAACAATACATGAATATTAAAGCATCTGAACAATTTGTAAGTATAAAAATTAGAAAGCAAAAGTACACTCTATCCTCCCAAATTCTTTTTCCTGTGAATAATCATTTTGTATAGTTTTCTGTGCAGTCTTTTTATCCTACATATGTGATATATATATGGGTTGTGTATCTGGATGTACAAGCATATTATACATGCTATATATGCTGGCCAGAAATTGATATATTTTTATCTTAACAATATACCACAGACATATTTTTACATCATCCCCTATAGAACTGCCTCATCCTTTCTAACAGATGTATCATAAAATGGATGTACTGTTAATTTATCTGTTGCCTTATAGGTAGTTTCCTGTTTTATTTGCTATTCTAAATAATGCTGCAAAGATTATCCTTGATCACATATGTTGGCAGATTTGAATATTCTCAAAGGACATTTTCATAGAATTGGAATTAGTAAGTCAACATATGTATGCATTTTGGATTTTAGTATATAGTATCTAAGTGCCATCCAAATAGGTGATACAAATTTACAGTACATAAAAGTGCCTGAGGGGTTATTTTGAAGAAATAACTGACAAGATGTGAGGACTGGTTGGATTAGGAGGGGAAAGCAGAGTCAAAGATAACTTCAAACTCTAAGGTCTGAGTGATTTAAAGAATAGTGTCACCTTTGACAGACACAGGAAGTTTGAGGGGATCATACTTTAAGGGAAAAAGAAAAAGAGTAAAGATAAAAGAAAAAAAAGGCCAAAGACTGAGTCTCTAGGCTCCCCATGGTAAGAAAGCATAAAGAAAAGCCATCAAAGGGAACAGAGGATGGATAATCAGAAATGTAAGGGGGATAAAACTACATGGAAAGCGTTCTAAGGAGAGGATAATCCTTGTGACATGACATAGAGGTAAGGAATAAAAGATAGCTTTGGATCTAGTGATCAGAAAATCACTGGTAACCTTTGAGACTGCAATTTCAGATTGGGGACCTGGAAGAGATAGAAAGAAATGTTTTCATAAATGCAAGGGGGATGGGGACAAAAAGATCAGTCATTCCAGAAAGTCAGCCATGAAAGAAAAATGAAACAGTGAATGCTGAATAATATATCCTCCCACCCATTTGAAAGACATCATATTTGGGTCTTGGCTATTTTTCAGGTGCTAAGAGGTCTCTGATAACATGCAGACAGTCCTAAGGGAGTGAGCTGTTAAGATTTCCTTAGCTTAGAGGGATCTAGGCACAGCAAAAATGAAAGAAAGCATCAAAAGGGGAGATGGAAACAAATACAAGAAAACCGTAAGATGGTAAATACATATTTTGCCTATTTCAAATTTTTGCCTTGTTCAAATTGCCAATCTAATTAAATAAATGCTGTAGATAGATACAATACACCACTATACAACCATTAAAATGATTGTAAACTTTGTACATGTTGACATGGAATGATCTCCTCAATATTTTAGGTAATAAAAACAGGCTATCAAATGGCATATTTATGTAACCTCATGAATGTAAAATTGCATTTATCTTTGTAGTCAATATAAGACTCAAGAATCTTCACCTCACTGGGTGCAGTGGCAGTGAATACCTTTAATCCCAGCAGTTCAGGAGGCTGAGGCAGGAGGATCACTAGTTCAAAGCCAGTCTTAGTAAGTTAGTGAGGCCCTAAGCAATTCAGAGATTTTGTCTCTATATAAAACATAAAAAGGCTGGGGGTGTTGCTCAATGGTTAAGTACCCATGGGTTCAATCCCTAGTACCAAAAATTTAAAAAAGAATCTTCACCCAATTATTCACAAGGATTGTCCCTTTATAGAATTAGAGTCACTTGTTAATTTCTTGTTTGTATTCTTCTATATCACTTGAAATGTCAGTGTGAGTTTATCCTTTCCCCTAATCAATAACAATATTTTAGCTGCTTTCATGGCTTTTGGCTTTGGAAAAGGTCACTTGTCACTGGAATGGATAAGCCAGATGGTAGACTAGAAGAGACACTGGTAAGGCCCAAGCCATATTTTTCCTTAAAGATTACCAGGACAGATAAGCTACAACTAGAAGCAGAGATAACCCAAAAACACTATGACAAGGACAATTGATGAGGTAGGAACCAGAGACAGGATGAAGAATAAGGTGAAACACAGGAATGGAAAAGAATAAAATGGGATGAGCTTTAAAGTTAGGACAGAGATAAACTGAGGTTATCTCTGCCACACTGAGTTTTTTTTAAAAAAAAAAAAAGATTAAAATGTAATAGATAATTCTTATGTCCAATTGTCATGTTCCTAATCAAAGAGATTCAATCCATGCCCTAAAATCAAGTTTCTTGGATTTCTTCTGCTAATTCCACTGTCATATTTTCAGAAAGTCAAAAAACTGAAACCCATGGACTGGGGATATGGCTCAGTGGCAGAGCACCCACCTCACACATGTGAGGCACTGGTTTAATCGTCAGCACCACATAAAAACAAGTAAACAAACAAAATAAAGATTATTGTGTGTGTGTGTGTATGTATGTGTGTGTGTGTGTATATATGTATGTGTGTGTGTGTATATATGTATGTGTGTGTGTATATATGTGTATATATGTATATATATATATATATATATATATATATATATATATATATATATATATATAAATACTGAAACCCAGGTACAAATCACAATGATATTAGACACTACTGCAATTCCTGCTGTGTACAAATCTCTCAAGGTGGTATTCATTTCTCATGTTTGTGATAAAATGATCTGTACCTTAAAAAGATGGACTCATAAGTCCAAGGAGCAGCTCTTTGCAGGTAGGGAATGCTGCCAAGTACACAGACTATGTGTATTGAGACAAAAGCAAAGTCACCTTTGTCAGCTACGCAGTCTGCCTCTATGCAAGTAAGTCCTTTAAACGGCCTGCTTCTCACTCATACAGCACCACCAGCACCACCACTACATCTCCCCCCCCCCACACACACACACACATTTCACATATAACTTGTTGCAAATTATAAAAAAGATCTTGGCAGAGATTTCTGGCCACATTTGGAAAAGGGACATGGAAGTAAACTAGCTACTTTGTAATTTGTTGAAGATGTGAGTGGTTTAAGTAGATTATTTCATTGCATAAAAATTGTTCCACTTAAATATAATTATTTTCTTAAGATTCCTATTCAAAAATAATTTTAATCTTATTTCTTTGCTACTGAAAAGTTAACAGTCCCAGAGACAGAATCTCTGCCAGCAATCATATCTGATACCTATAGTAGATGTGCAGGTATGTTAAAAACCGTTAATCATGTGAACCTTTGATTAATCCACTTTAATTATCTCCATGGTCTACATGGCAAGCCCAAGTGCATTTTCATTATGGAGGAAGAATCATTATATAATTGCCAGAGATGCAAAATTAATGAAGATAACTCAAGTCTTATGACCGACTCACATAGGAATCAAAAGCTGTAACAGGTGTTTAGTCAAAGTAATTTCCAAACTTCAGGACTGATCTTCCTTTTGCTTTTAATAAAAAAAGAACTACAGCCCTGGAAATAAAAGGAAAAATATCATCCACAAAAGGGAATTCAGATCTCATAATTGCCCATGAAGTATATGTATCTATGCTGAAAGGAGGTATACAAATCCCTCCTAGCAAAATGATAATGTTGTTTTTAAGTGTTTCTTTTAGAAATTTTTACTTATTCAACCAAAGAGGTGGGGGAACAAGTAATGAGCAATTGAGATTCCTTCTTGGGCCTAATTAATGCTAGAAAACATCAAAAGTTCACCCATATTTCTTATCACATATGCATATTTTGGAGCGCTTCCCCCTCATGCACACCTTCTTTAACTCAGCTTCCTCAGAGCTACAGAACAAAGGAAATTGCAGCCAAATATATATTCTTTTAATCCAAGCAGTAATCACTTGTCTTGGTTATTCATTGCATAATTCTAAAAGTGAAAAATCATACTTGACACTTCTTTCTCTCCCATTCCCAATATTTAATTCATTTCTAAGTTGCATTGATGTCACCTTCTAAATATCATTTGATATTTAGATTTTCTTCAGTTCCACTAGCAACATACTAGGCAGAGCTAATAAATTTGTCATCCAAACCTATATAACCAATTTCCCACATAGCTTAGCTCTTTCAACTTTGACATTTCTAAAACTGAATTGATGGTAACAGTCCCCACACACACTTCACGCACATACAAACATACCTGTTCCACTTCCAGTGCTCCCAAGAGCAAGCAGAACCACTAACCTGTCAGTTACACAAGACAGAAATCTAGGCGACAACCTTGAAGTTCGCCACACCTCCCACATATAAGTAAAATCAAATTTGCCTCCTAAAAGTGCTTAAATTCTTCCACTTTCCCCAACTCTACTACCACTACTATTATACTCCTTAAGTACTAATATCTGAAATATTCTAGAAGGCTCTAATTCATCTACCCACATCTTCTCCCCAGCCCCAAATTATCTTTCTATGCAGCAGAGAAAATGTTTGGTCTTGCTCTCTTGCTTAAGTCTTCACTGGCTTCCCACTTTTTTTTTAGAATGAAAATGTCAACATATTTTAAACACAACCAGAGATATGAAAAATTGTGCTGTATATATGAATAAGAATTGTAATGCATTCCACTGTTGTTTATTTTCTTAAAAAAATCAATAAAAAAAGAAAAAGAAAAACAAAATTCCCTCCCCAAAATCTCTAAGACCATGATGATCTGGCTTCACCTACCTATTTGTCCAGGTTTATCATGCATGTTCCTTTTGTTTGCTTTTATTTGTTGTTTTTAGATATACATGACAGTATTTGCATGTATTTGGACATATTATACATACATGGTGTATAACTTATTGTAACTTGGATCCCATTCTTGTGATGCAGAGTTTCCCTAGTTGTGTATTCACATATGTACACAGGAAAGTTATGTCTGATTTATTCTACTATCTTTTCTATTCCCATCCCCCTTCCCTTCCCCTTTGTCTAATCCAATGAGCTTCTATACTTTCCCTCCCCACCCTCCCTTGTTATGGGTTAGAATCTACATATCAGAGAAAACATTTGGCCTATGGATTTTGGGGACTGGCTTATTTTACTTAGGATGATATTCTCCAGTTCCATCCATTTACTGGCAAATGCCATAATTTCATTCATATTTATGGTGAGTAATATTCCATCATGTATATATACCACAGTTTCTTTATCCATTCTTCTCTTGAAGGGCACCTAGGTTGGTTCCATAGTTTAGCTTTTGTAAATTGAGCTGCTATAAATATTGATGTGGCTGCATCACTGAAGTACATTGATTTTAAGTCCTTTGACTATAAACCTAGGAGTGGGAAAACTGAGTCAAATGGTGATTCCATTCCAAGTTTTCTGAGGAAACCCCATACTGCATTCCATAATGGTTGCACCAATTTGCAGTCCCACCATCAGTGTATGAGTGAACCTTTTTCCCCACATCCTCACCAACATTTTTTTTAATTGTATTCTTCATAATTGCTATCTGACTGGAATGAGATGGAATCTCGGCATAGTTTTTTTTTTTTTAATTTTAGTTTGTTATATATGACAACAGAATGCATTGCAATTCATATTAAAGAATATAGAGCACAATTTTTCCTATTTCCGGTTGTTCACAAAGTAGAGTCCCCAGCACCACAAAAAAAGTGTTATTTTTGCCGGGGTTGTGGCCCAATGGTCAAGTGTCCCTGAGTTCAATCTCTGGTACAAAAAAATAAAAATGAAAACTATCTCAGTATAGTTTTAATTTGCATTTCTCTATTTGCTAGAAATGTTGGACATTTTAAAATACATTTTTGACCATTTATTGCAAATGTTCTTGGTCTTTCTCTTTAGACACAGGCCTCATTAGCCTTTTTTCAAGCCACTGAATTTGCCATTCTTCCTTTATTCTGCAACAGGAACTTAGTACATGTTTTTCCTAAAAAGAAACTCCAATGATATTAAGTTAAACCACTCCTATTTTTTCTTTTTTGTACTGGAGATTGAACCCAGGGCTTCACACATTAGGCAGCATACCACTGAGCTACACCACCATCCCCTTTTATTTAGTTTTTTAATTTTTCAGATTGGTTCTCACTAAGTTATTGAGGCTGACCTTAAATTTTCTCACCCCCTTAAGTAGCTGGGAATACAGAAATGCACTACCACTCCTACTTATCTTTCTGATCTTACTTTAATCATCAATTTTCTAGTGCCATCACATTGCACAATTCCTAAGGATGCTAATGTTGTAGCCTATGGCATTGAAAAGTACACAGCTTGATTTGTTGTCTTCCTCTCTTTGTCAGGGAAAGTTTCTTTGACCTCCATAATGTTATATACAGAACCATGTAGCTTTCCTACTTACCAGCTATATTTTTGAGATTTCTGTGATTACTTGATTAAATATTTCTCTTCCCCTGACTATAAGACCTATAATGCTGAGAGCCTCATCTACTTTATTCATTGCTCTATGCCCAGTATCTAGCCCAGTACTTGATATATAGAAAAATGCATAAAATATTTGTGGTGATGAAAGATTAAAAAAACAGAAGGGCAGGAAAAACTAGGATGTGTTATTCTCTCCTTAGGGCAGAATATTGTTTTACCTATGCACAATCTCTAGTTTTCACAGATTTATCTTTCACCATGGCCTCTTCTATTAAACATATTTACATGATCCCTTACTCCTTCCCTTAAGACTTTGCTTCACTTGGTATCCTTGAAGCTTACCAGGTTTGCTTTCTGTGAAAGAAGAAGTAAATCAGGCAGGATAAAGAATCAACATTAATATACTATAAATAAAGTACCATATAGTAAGCGCGTAACAAATACAGTAATTATTATTATCATTATCATCCATCCTCATACATTTTCATTATGTTAATCCAATAGGTTTATAATCAATCAGTATGACTGTGTGCGGTGGTGCATGCCTGTAATGCCCAACAGCTTGAGAGGCTGAGGCAGGAGGATCACAAGTTCAAATCCAGCCTCAGTGACAGCAAGATCCTAAGCAATTTATCAAGATCCTGTCTCTAAATTAAAAAAAAAAATACAAAGGACTGGGGATGTTGCTTAGTGGTTAAGCTCCCTCAGGTTCAATCAATCCCTGGTACCAAAAAAAAAAATAATCATTATAACTTACCATATCAAAAAATAATTTTGGGGGGCTGGGATTGTGGCTCAGCGGTAGAGCACTCGCCTAGCATGGGCGGAACCTGGGTTCGATCCTCAGCACCACATAAAAATAAAGGCATTTTGGATTTTTTAAAATTACTTTTGAAAATATTGTTGAGGGGAGGTGTCTAAAGGAAAATAAAGCGTTACAAAATCTTTAAAAAAATAAAA
The DNA here is from genome assembly GCF_047511675.1 of Marmota flaviventris. NCBI lineage: Eukaryota > Metazoa > Chordata > Mammalia > Rodentia > Sciuridae > Marmota > Marmota flaviventris. The sequence goes on from NC_092518.1 coordinate 101,092,556, forward strand.
TAAAGGCATTGTATTGTGTCCATCTACACCTAATAAATAAATAAATATTTTTTAAAATAATAATTTTTATCAAAATTCAAATATTGCTTATGATAAAAAGAAGCTAGAAATAAAAGGGAATTTTCTTGATATGATAAATAGTGTCCACAAAATTTTCCTACAGAGAATTTCAATTAGAATCATGAAAAACTAAATATTTTCCTTTGAAGGAACAAAGTAAGAATGTCCATTCTTACCATTCCAGTTCAACATTATGCTCGAGGTCTTGAATAGTGCAACATGGCAATAAAAAGAAATAAAACATACGAGATAGGAAGAAGGAACTAAAACTTGTCCTATTCACTGTTGTTAGTATTTTCTACTTAGAAAATCCTTAGCTATCCACAAAAACAGTTCCTAGAACTAATAAATGAGTTTAGCAATGTCATGAGATACAAGGTAAAAATCAATAATATTTCCATTTACAAGAAAATAGTAAATGGAAAAATAAAATTTAAAGTACCATTTATAATGATATCAGAAAAAGCACATCTTACAGTTAAACATAAAACCAACAAAATACATGTGATATTTATAGGCTGAAAACTACAAAACATTGAGATAAATCAAGGATACCCTAGTAAATGAAAAGATACAACAAGCCAAAAGATTCAACATTGTTAAGGTCTCAATTCTCCCCAGATACAACTCTAATCCAAACATCAGCAAGTTTTTTAAAATAGAAATCAATAAGCTGATTCTAAAATTGATATAAAAATAAAAAGGACCTAGAATAACCAAAACAATTTTGAAGATGAAGTTAAAGGACTTGCAGTGCCTAATGTGATGACTTAGTATAAATTTATATCAATTACTATAGCGTGATACATTAGTAAAAGGATACACCTAGACCAATGGAACAGAATGGAATGCAGGAAGAAACCCATTCATATATGCTCACTTGACTTTCCACAAAGGTATCCAAATCATTCAATGGACAAAGGATAGCCTTTTCAATCAATAGTGTTGTGACAACTGAACATTCACATATAAAAAGAAAAAAATGGACCCATAACCTCATTCCTTCCTTATATCATATAAAAGTTTACTTATATGTTAAACCTCAAACTATAAAAGTTCTACAAGAAAACATGAGAAAAACTGTATCTTCTGATTGAACAAATGTTTTCTAATAGGATTCAAAAAGATGAATCATAGAAGGTAAATACTGATAAATCCAATTTCATAAAACATGTAAAAGTTCTCCTCAAAAGACTTTGTCAAGAAAATGAAAAGGCAAGCTATAGACTCACAGAAAATATTTAGAAACTATGTGTTTGATAAAGTTACTGGTATGGAGAAGACTCCAAGAATTCTAGCAACTCAATAAAAAATATCCACCCAATATTTTCAAAGTGGGAGGAAGATTTGAGTAATTTTTATGTTTTGCAAAAAATGGCACAATAATCACATAAAAAATAGTTCAACTTAATTAGATACCAAAAATGTAAATTTAAAGCATAATGACATACTACTATGTAACATTAGATTTATTAAATATTCAAAAGTTGATAACACGAAAAGCTGATGAGGATGTAATTTTAAAGCAACTAGGATACTCATGCATTTTTATGAGAATACACATGAAAATATACACATGAATCTTAATATCAGCTTTATTCATAGTCACCCAAACCATAAAAAAATCAAATATCCATCACCTGATGTATGAATAAATAATCTGTGTTATATCCATGCCATGGAATCCTACTCAGCAATGAAAATGGACAAACTACTGATAAATACAGAACATGGATTGATTTTGAGTACATAGTGCTGAATCAAAGAAACTAAACATGAAAGGATACATATTGTATGAGTTCCTTTATATGACATTGTACAAAAGATGCAACAATAGGTTTAGAAACAGAGTACTTGCTAGAGGCTAGATTTCAGGAGGACTGATTATAAAGACACTTAAGGAAATTTGGGGTAGGGGCAATCACACTATTCTATATCTTGTTGTGGTGGTTTCCTGATTCTGTATTTGTCAAAACTCTTAGATCTGAATATATTAGCAAAAGTAAATTGCTTTGTATATAAATTATGCCTTAACAAACCTGAGTTTTAACAAAAAGCCACTCCTAAGGTAATCCAGGTTATGTTATCGTGTTACTCTTGAAATTGCTATTAAGAAAGTATTATCCAATTTTTCGTGGACCAATGGTTACCAATTTTTCCTTTTGGGACCAATTAGAATTAGGCGATCAGTTGAGACACATATTCATCAGTTGTGATGATTTTCTTTACTATCACCCCAAGAAGACTCTGGTTTGATTCAGGCATCATTTCAACTAGTGTAGTTCAAGGCCAATGCTAGTCAGTAGTTTCAATTCTTTTTCAATACAGTAGTCTCACTTTTTTTACATTTTTTCAAAAGAAATCTTACATAAAACTTTATTAAGTGAGTAAATTGTACTTGTGAGGATGGCCTTAGGCTTGAGCCTAAGCAACTCCATTTTAAAAACTCCAGTTTGAAACCTGCATCTCACCAGGCACACCCACAGAGCCCTCCAGTATGGCCTCTGACAAATGATTTCCCCTCACCTTGATAAACAGAGTGAAGCCCCTGGCAGGCTGTCCTCGCCTGATAAGAAGGGAAAGGTGAGAAGATCAGGGTGGAGACCACCAGACCAGATGTTTCTGATTCCAGGGTAAATGATGTCATGGAGAAATCTGTGGTAGCTGATAAGGATTGAAAGTTGGGGTCAAAAGCCCCAAAACAGGGCTGGGGTTGTGGCTCAATGGTGGAGTGCTCACCTTGCATGTGCGGGGCCTTGGGTTCGATCCTCAGGACACATAAAAATAGATGGGTGAAATGGGGGTATTGTGTCCAACTACAACTAAGAAATAAATATATTTTTTAAAAGCCCCAAAACACAGTATAAATAAGAGAGCTAATGAAGAGGGATTCAGCCAGCCAAAACAAGGATGCACTCCAGCTGGAGAGTTTGATGGGGACCTAGACTGACAACCCATTACTTGTCATCATCTTCCTGATCCTCTGCGTGATCCTCACCACCCTCAAACTCTACCACCTCATCTGGACCCTGGTGAGAGCTGCAACTTCTCCATAGGATCCTCTCCTCAACCGGTCTTCCACTCCGCACCAGGAGAAGCCTGCCTTGGTTCCAGACCTGATCACCTCGGTCTGAGTGATGTGCATCTGCTGGACTTAAAGCCTAAGACTTGAGACTTTCGAACTTAACATACAGAGGGAATATCTGGCATTAGCCTGTCATGATTAAGTGTGTTTGCAGTACTTAGAATTTATCTTGAATTTTTTGCTGTGAATTGATTATGTCTATTGCAGTGCCAAGCATTGAGGACTGTTGTTTTCTTAAGAACCTATAGAGTGAAATTGTATTGAGTTATTTGAGTGAATAAAGTATTGAAAAGGACAGAAACATGTGGACATTCTTTATTTCTCCCCTTGACTGAATACATCACAGTTTTGCCCCCTCGTGGCAGTACTGCATTCCATATCATAAGGTAAGTGATTGTGACTCTGTGTGGAAATGAAGCATAGTATTTAAAAACATAGACCATGGAGTCACACAGTCCGAAGTCTGAATCCAGATTCTTGTTTTTATTTAGCTGTGGGTGACTTTGGGTGTATCATTAAATATTTTGTAGTGTGCAGTTCCACTTTTATGAACTGATGATAACACATGCCTCAAAACAAGGTTATTGTGAGAATAGAAGTGATTTATGCAAGGTGCCAGAACAATATAAAGTACATTGAGGTTGTTATTATCTTTGCCCTACAACACACTCCCCACTTTCTTACTGTGTTTATTCATCTTGGTTAGAGCCTAGGATTCTTCTTCAATAAATGAAAATAATTTCCCAGTGGAACGCTTTCTTGTCATGAGGGTCTATGCTCTCTGACAGGTCTATCACCTTCAAAGTTAAGGTTATCCCAACATTGATTCCAACCTGAAGACAATCTACTAATCCTCCAAATGAATCCATATGGATTCATTTTTCTAGGAGGCCAATAGTGTATCTACTGATTTCATAGTATCAATCTCCAATTCATAAAATGAACACACATTAAAAATACACACAGGGGCTGGAGTTATGGCTCAGTGATAGAGCACTCACCTAGCATGGGTGAGGCACAGGGTTCAATCCTCAGTACCACATAAAGATAAATAAATAAAGGTATTATGTCTATCTACGACTAAAAATATTTTTTTAAAAAACACACACACATCAACAAAAACCCTATGATCAAAGATTAAAGAATTAAAGGCAGAAATTTCTATCCAACAAAAACCCCAGCCTCATAAAGGCTGGCAAAGAGTACCAAGACTACAAGAAGATGACAAAGCAAACCTTGCCACTATTCTATAGACACCCAAACTAGATAGTACAACTCAGAACAGAATAAGATAGTTTTACTCACAGTACAGAAAACAAAAGGAGCATCAGCCTTGTAGTGGGGCTTCTCTTGCTTCCATATCCTTCAACATGAGGGAATCAGCCACATACAAGTAACATATGTAGAAGTACCACACCTAAGGAAGTCAGGGTCAAGAGCTCATCACCTTTAGAACAAGCAATAAACAAATCAGTTCCTCCTCTTCCATCCAGATAGCAAACAATTATCACACGTTGAGGTGGTTTTGATCAACTTAATTACCTACACGATTAACCACAGAAACTATTCAGAAGAGTTAAAGTTTGTAACTTGACAGCAATCATGATCACAAACATTTGGAGCCCATAGCAAAGAGGCTCCCCTAAAAATCATAATAGCTACAATTTAGGCATCAGTCCATTTTATTCCAGATATTTTCATAAGGGAAATTAATTCACATAGAAAATGGTGCATACCTCTACCTTTTGTTTTACAGATAAATAAATAAGTGCTCAGATGGCCTAAAAGTGTCATAGCTCTGATATCTGGCCACAAAAAAGCTCTGGAAACTGGTGTACACAGTTTTTGAAAGCTACATGAGGACCACAGACCCACAAATGTCTAAGACAAGGGATTATGGGCAAAGAGGGATACAATAAACAGGTAAAACCATGAGGGGGGAAAAAGCACTAGGAAAGACACTTAGAGAAATGAAGACATGAAAATAAGTTGTTCTTATGTAAAATCAACAAAAGCACACACATACTGGCCCATGAAAGACACGTTTTCAGAAAAAAACTAACAAGACATTAAGCCTTGACACTAGCTGATCCCACGCTCAGAACATACCTTTCTAATTAGTGAAGATCTTTCCCTGCAAAGAACCAGTCTCTAAAGACTGGGAGATATCACTGTTTTTACAAATTTATTTTCAATAAGAGATCACACACCATACAAAGAAATATGAAAACATGTTTCAAAGAAACAAAATTAATCTTCAGAAAGTATCCCTAAAAGAGAAAGGTGTTTAAAACATTATCTTAAATATACCTAAAGAACTAAAGGAAAACAAAGAAGTTAAGAAAGCAGATGCAAATCAACAAAGATACATATTATTATGAGGAAACAAATTATAGAGCTAAAATATACAAACCTAATTGAAATTCACTAGAGGAGTTCAACAGCGAGCTTTGAATAGGCAGAAAAAATTAATTATAAGTGCACCTCAAAACAGGTCATATGAAATTAACAAGTATGAGGAGAAAAAAAGAATAAAAAAAAGAGACTATGGGACATCATGAAGTAGACCAAAACGTGCATTATAGAAATATAAGAAGAAGAAGAGAGATAATGGGACAGAGTTTATGTGGAGAAATAATGACCTCAAAATTCCCTAAATGAGAAAATGCATGGTTATACAAATACAAGGAGCTAAATAAACTCCAAGTAGAAAAACCCCAAAGGACCCACAACAAGACATATTATAATTAAATTATTCAAAGTCAAAAACAAATATTTTTTGGTACTGGGAATTGAACCCAGGAGCACTTTACCACTGAGCTATATATCCCTAGTCCTTTTTATTTTTTATTTTGAAAACAGGTTCTCACTGAATTTGCTTAGCGCCTCATATTTCTGAGGCTGGCCTCAAACTTGGATCCTCCCGCCTCAGTCTCACAAGTCTCTGGGAATATAGACATGCATTACCATACCCTGCCAAAATATGAGTCTTGAAAGCAATAAGAAAAATGTAACACATTACTTATAAGGGATCATCGATAAAATTTTCAACAGATTTTGTAGCAGAATCCTTGCAGGTCAGACACAGTGGGATGAAAAAAAAAAATATATATATATATATGAAAAAAACTATCAGATGAAAGTTTTTTTCTTTTATTTTTTTTAATTTTTATTTATTTATTTCTTTATTTATTTAGTCATACATGACAGTAGAATGCATTTTGACATATAATACATACATGGAATGTACATACATCAATCATATTGTCTATTCTATTCTGCTGCCCTTCCTATCCCCCCTACTCCTCCCCTCCTCTCCCATGCTTTCTCTCTATCCAATCTAATGTGACACACTTTTTTAAAATTTTTCTTATTACAACATCATATATGTATTCTGTATAACAATGAGGTTCTCCTTCCATCTTCTGTGTAACTCCCTTTCTCCCTCTTTTTCCCTCCCACCTCTCTTCCCTATTTAGTGGTAGTCTTCTTCTCATGCTCTTCCTCCCTATCCCATTTTAAGTCACCCCCCTTATATCAGAGAAGACATTCGGCATTTGATTTTTAGGGATTGGCTAACTTCACTTAGCATAATCTGCTCTAATGCCATCCATTTGCCTGCAAATGCCATGATTTTATTATTTTTTAGTGCTGAGTAATAGTCCATTGTGTATAAATGCCACATTTTTTAATCCATTCATCTATTGAAGGGCATCTAGGTTGGTTCCACATTCTAGCTATTGTGAATTGTGCTGCTATAAACATTGATGTGGCTGTGTCCCTGTAGTATGCTCTTTTTAGGTCTTTTGGGTATAGTCAGAGAAGGGGAATATCTGGGTCAAATGGTGGCTCCATTCCCAGCTTTCCAAGGAATCTCCATACTGCTTTCCAAATTGGCTGCACCAATTTGCAGTCCCACCAGCAATGTATGAGTGTACCTTTTTCCCCCGCATCCTCGCCAGCACTTATTGTTGTTTGACTTCATAATGGCTGCCAATCTTACTGGAGTGAGATGATATCTTAGTTTTAATTTGCATTTCTCTGATTGTTAGAGATGGTGAGCATTTTTCATGTATTTGTTGACTGATTGTATATCCTCTTCTAAGAAGTTTCTGTTCAATTCCTTGGCCCATTTGTTGATTGGGTTATTTGCTTTTTTGTTGTTTAACTTTTTGAGTTCTTTGTATACTCTAGAGATTAGAGCTCTATCTGATGTTTGAGGGGTAAAAATTTGTTCCCAGGATGTAGGCTCCCTATTCACCTTGCATATTATTTCTCTTGCTGAGAAAAAACTTTTTAGTTTGAATTTGTCCCATTTGTTGATTCTTGGTTTTAACTCTTGTGCTATAGGTGTCTTATTAAGAAATTTGGGGCCTGCCCCCACGTGATGAAGATTAGGACCAACTTTATCTTCTATTAAACGCAGAGTCTCTGGTCTGATTCCTAGCTCTTGATCCATTTTGAGTTGACTTTTGTGCATGGTGAGAGAAAGGGATTCAATTTCATTTTGGTGCATATGGATTTCCAGTTCTCCCAGCACCATTTCTTGAAGATGATATCCTTTCTCCATTGCATGGTTTTAGCACCTTTGTCTAATATAAAGTAGTTGTAATTTTGTGGATTTGTCTCTGTGTCCTCTATTTTGTACCATTGGTCTACCAGCCTGTTTTGGTGTCAGTACTATGCTGTTTTTGTTTCTATTGCTCTATAGTATAGTTTAAAATCTGGAATCGCGATACCACCAATTTCACTCTTCCTGCTTAGAAATACTTTAGCTATTCTGGGTCTCTTGTTTATCCAGATGAATTTCATGATTCCTTTTTCTATTTCTGCAAGGAATGTCATTGGGATTTTGATGGGAATTGCATTGAATCTGTAAAGTGCTTTTGGTAGTATGGCCATCTTAATAATATTAATTCTACCAATCCATGAGCAAGGTAAATCCTTCCATCTTCTAAGGTCTTCTTCTATTTCTTTCTTCAGGGTTCTGTAGTTTTCATTGTATAGCTCTTTCACCTCTTTTGTTAAGTTGATTCCCATGTATTTTTTTTGAGGATATTGTGAATGGAGTAGTGGTCCTCATTTCAATTTCAGAGAATTTGTCACTGATATACAGGAATGCCTTTGATTTATTGGTATTGATTTTATATCCTGCCACTTTGCTGAATTCATTTACTAGTTCTAGAAGTTTCTTGGTTGAATTTTTTGGGTCTGCTAGGTATAGGATCATGTCAGCAGCAAATAGTGCTAATTTAAGTTCTTCTTTTCCTATATTTATGCCTTTAATTTCTTTCATCTGTCTAATTGATCTGGCTAGTGTTTCAAGAACTATGTTGAATAGAAGTGGTGAGAGAGGGCATCCCTGTCTTGTTCCAGATTTTGAAGGGAATGCCTTCAATTTTTCTCCATTTAGAATGATGCTGGCCTAAGGCTTAGCATATATAGCTTTTAGCATTTTGAGGTAATTTCCTGTTATCCCTAATTTTTCTAGAGTTTTGAACATAAAGGGATGCTGTATTTTGTCAAATGCTTTTTCAGCATCTATCAAGATGATCATATGGTTCTTTTCTTTAAGTCTATTGATGTGGTGAATTACATTTATTGATTTCCGTATATTAAACCAGCCTTGCATCCTAAGGATGAATCCCACTTGGTCATGGTGCACGATCTTTTTGATATGTTTTTGTATCCGATTTGCCAGAATTGTATTGAGGATTTTTGCATCTAAATTCATTAGGGATATTGGTCTGTAGTTTTCTTTCTTTGAAGTGTCTTTCTCTGGTTTGGGAATCAGGGTGATATTGGCCTCATAGAAAAAGAGGGAGAACTTCCAAATTCATTCTATCTCCTGAAATAGATTGTAGAGTATTGGTATTAGTTCTTTTTTAATGTTCTTGTAAAACTCTGCTGTATATAGTCCGGTCCTGGGCTTTTCTTGGTTGGTAGTCTTTTGATGGCTTCTTCTATTTCCTCACTTGATATTGGTCTGTTTAGGTTGTTTATATCATCCTGAATCAATCTGGGTAGCTCATATCTTAAGGAATTTATCGATGCCTTCACTATCTTCTATTTTATTAGAGTATAGGGTTTCAAAATAATTTCTAATTATCTTCTGTATTTCTGAATTTGTCCACAGAAACATTTTCCTTCAAAAATGAGAGAGCTATTAAGACATTCCTACGTGAACAAAAATTGAAGAAGTTCAGTATCATTAGTCCTGTCCTACAAGAAAGGATAAAGGTAGTCTTTCAAGTTAAAATAAAAGTACTCTGGAGGATAACTCAAAGCTATATGAAAATATAAAGTTTTCTACTAAAAGGATATATGTGGACAAATATTTTTAAAAAACATTTAAAATAATTCTTTTTTTATTGGTTGTTCAAAACATTACAAAGCTCATGACATATCATCTTTCATACATTTGATTCAAGTGGGTTATGAACTCCTATTTTTACCCCAAATACAAATTGCAGAATCACATCGGTTACACATCCACATTTTTACATAATGCCATATTAGTGACTGTTGTATTTTGCTACCTTTCCTATCCCCCTACTATCCCCCCTCCCCTCCCCTCCCATCTTCCCTCTCTACCCCATCTGCTGTTGTTCAATTCTCTCCCTTGTTTCCCCCCTTTCCCCTCACAACCTCTTATATGTAATTTTGTGTAACATTGAGGGTCTCCTTCCATTTCCATATAATTTCCCTTCTCTCTCCTTTTCCCTCCCACCACTCGTCTCTGTTTAATGTTAAACTTTTCCTCATGCTCTTCCTCCCTGCTCTGTTCTTAGTTGCTCTCCTTATATCAAAGAAGACATTTGGCATTTGTTTTTTAAGGATTGGCTAGCTTCACTTAGCATAATCTGCTCTAATGCCATCCATTTCCCTGCAAATTCCATGATTTTGTCATTTTTTAGTGCTGATTAATACTCCATTGTGTATAAGTGCCACATTTTTTTTTATCCATTCATCTATTGAAAGGCATTTAGGTTGGTTCCACAGTCTAGCTATTGTGAATTTTGCTGCTATGATCATTGATGTGGCAGTATCCCTATAGTACGCTCTTTTAAGATCCTCAGGGAATAATCCGAGAAGGGCAATAGCTGGGTCAAATGGTGGTTCCATTCCCAGCTTTCCCAGGAATCTCCATACTGCTTTCCAAATTGGCCGCACCAATTTGCAGTCCCACCAGCAATGTACAAGTGTACCCTTTTCCCCACATCCTCACCAGCACTTGTTGTTGTTTGACTTCATAATGGCTGCCAATCTTACTGGAGTGAGATGGTATCTTAGGGTGGTTTTGATTTGCATTTCTCTGACTGCTAGAGATGGTGAGCATTTTTTCATGTACTTGTTGATTGACTGTATGTCCTCCTCTGAGAAGTGTCTGTTCAGGTCCTTGGCCCATTTGTTTATTGGGTTATTTGTTATCTTATTGTTTAATTATTTGAGTTCTTTGTATATTCTGGATATTAGGGCTCTATCTGAAGTGTGAGGAGTAAAAATTTGTTCCCAGGATGTAGGCTCCCTATTTACCTCTCTTATTGTTTCTCCTGCTGAGAAAAAACTTTTTAGTTTAAGTAAGTCCCATTTGTTTACTCTTGTTATTAACTCTTGGGCTATGGGTGTGCTATTAAGGAATTTGGAGCCCGACCCCACAAGAAGTAATTCTGATGTTTCTCAAACTTTTCTCAAAATATGAAGAGGAGGCAAACACTTTCTAGCTTAGTTTATGAAGTCAGCATTACCTCAATTCCAAGACACTATATAAAAAAAAGACAACTACATACCAATGTCCATAATTAACAATGATATAAAAATCCTCAATAAAATATTAGTAAATCAAACTCAGCAGCATGTTAAAAAGACTATACACCATGAACAATTGGGCTTTATTCCTGGAATGTAAAAGGAATGAACATATAAAAATCAATTAGTGTAATAAAACACATAATTAGAATGAAGGACAAGAAGCACATGATCATTTGAGAAAATTCAACACATTTTCATGATAAACATTGAACAACTAAGAAATAGAAGGGAAATACCTTCATATAATAAAGACTATATATGAAAATCCCTCAGCTAAGTCATAATCAATGGTCAAGACTGAAACATTATAACATCAAGAAGCACACAAGCATGCCTGCTTTCACTAAATCAATTCAATATAGTACTGGAAGTGCTAGCAGGAGTAATTAGGCAAGAAAAATAGAAAGGCATCCAATTAGAAAAGAAAAAGTAAAATTATTTTACATAAGCATCTCTGTACATATAAATATGTAGAAAATTCTAATGATTCCAACAAAAGCCCACTACAACCGGTAAATGAATTTTAAAAGTTGTAAGACATAGAAACAATACCCCAAATCAGTTATGTGTCTACACACTAACAATGACTAACCAAAAAAGAAACTAACAAATGTACTCCATTTATAAGATAGCATCAAAAATAAAATACTTATACCCTGAAATCTATAAAACATTACTAAATGAAATTAGACACAAACAAATAGAACTATATTTCATGTTCATGGATTGGAAGACTCAATAATATAAAGTCTTCAATAATATTCAAAGGACTCTACAGACTCAATGCAATCCCCATCACAATCCCAATGACTTTTTGTTACAGAAGTAGAAAATTTCATCTTAAAATTCATATGGGGGCTGTGGTTGCAGCTCAGTTGGTAGAGCATTTTCCTAGGGGCATTTTCCTAGCATGTATGAGGCACTGGGTTCCAGCCTCAGCACCAAATAAAAATAAATTTTAAAAATGTATGTGTTCATCTACAACTAAAAAATTATTTTTAAAGAATCATATGAGATCCCAAAGAATCCTGAATAACAAGAAATGTTTTTAAAAAGAAGAAAAAGTTGGAAGATTCACTTCCTGATTTGAAAAGTCAGTACAAAGACACAGTGATCAAATGAGTGGCAGCATGAGCACAGAAATATGAAACAATATGAAATACAACAGAGAACCAAGAAATAAACCCTCCCATTTATAGTCATCTGATTTTTAATAAAAGTTCTAAGACCATTCAAAGTCATTCATTGGGGAAAGGAGTCTTTTCAACAAATTATGTTGCAAAACCTGGATATTCATATACAAAAGCATTAAGTTAAGCTCTTATCTTATACCAAACATGAAAATCAATTCAAAATGGATCAAAAACCTAAAAGGAAGAGCTAAAATTAAAAAAAAAATCAAAAGTTTCATAAGACAACAGGGAGAAGTCTTCACGATATTGAATTTGGCAATATTTTTTTTGAACACAACACCAAAAAAAAAAAAAAAAAAAAAAAGACAACAACAACAACAAAAAAAAAAACAGATCGTGCTCACTTTGGCAGCACATATACTAAAATTGGAACAATACAGAGAAGATTAGCATGGCCCCTGCACAAGGATGACATGCAAATTCGTGAATCATTCCATATTTTTCCTTGGTTTATACTCAAAGGACTTAAAATCAGCATACTATAGTGACACAGCCACATCAATGTTTATAGCAGCTCAGTTCACAATAGCTAGACTATGGAACCAACCTAGGTGTCCCTCAATAGATGAATGGATAAAGAAAATGTGGTATATATGCTCAATGGAATATTACTCAGCTTTAAAGAAGAGTGAAATTGTGGCATTTGCCAGTAAATGGATGGAGTTGGAGAATATCATGCTAAGAAAAATAAGCCAATCCCACTAAAACCAAAGGCTGAATGTTTTCTCTAATATGCGGATGCTAATTCACAATAAGGTGAGGTGCACTAGGGAAGAATAGCAGTACCTTAGATTAGGTAGAAGGAAGTGATGGGAAGGGAGGGAAGGGGATGTGGGGATAGGAAAGATAGTAGAATGAAACAGACACTATTACTGTATGTATACATGTGACTGCATTATGATTGTGCAACATGTACACTCAGAAAAATGAGAAATTATATCCCATCTATGTATGAAATATCAAAGTGCATAAATGCATTCTACTGCCATGTATAATTAATTAAAACAAATTTAAAAATTAAAAAATCAGATAAATTGAAGTTCATCTAAATTAAAACCTTTTGTGCTCTACTTTGTGTACAATCAGATATAAAAATTATGCTCTATATGTATAATATGAATTACAATTCATTCTGTTGTCATATATAACAAATTAAAATTAAAAAAAAAACTTTTGTGCATCTAAAGACACAACTATCCAAGTGAACAACAACCCCAGAATGAGATACAATATTTGCAAATCATATTTCATATGTTTAACATTTGCTCAATGTTTTATCATGAAAATGTGTTGAATTATCTCAAAAGCTCTTTTCTTAATCAATTGAGATGATCATGTGCTTCTTGTCCTTCATTCTACTTATGTGTTTTATTACACTAATTGATAGATCAATATTCAGAATATATAAAGAACGTCTATAAACCAATAATAAAACATAATATTTAAATTGGCAAATGACTTAGACATTTCTTCATGACATTCAACATCTCTAATCATCACAGAAATGGCAATCAAAATCACAATGTGGTGCCACTTCACGTCCATTAGGATGGCTATTTATACATTCAAAAATTCTGCATCCCCCCCTCCCAATTTCTGTTATGAAATTCTAACTCCCAAAGTGAAAAGACAGTAAAAGCACCATCTATGAACTAGGAAAAAGACTTTCACCAGACACAAAATCTGTTGGCATCTTAATCTTGGAATTTGAAGCCTAGCCAGTCTATGGTATTTTGTTATAAGAGCCCAAAGTAAGACATCCAATAACAAAATGTACATTGTAGAGAAATTGCAATTATTGTACATTATGGTAGGAATATGAAATGTTGCAGTCACTATAGAAAACAGTATGGAAGGACCCCTAAAATGAAAAAAAAAACAACTATAATATGATCCATTCTACTTTGGTTTATATACCCAAGATAATAGAAATCAGGGATTCTGATATCTATCTCCATATTCATAGCAGCATTATACACAATAGTCATGAGAGGAAAGCAATCCAAGTGTTCATCCATGGATGAGTAGATAAACAAAATGTGGCATTTACATATGATGGAATATTATTCTGCCTTAAATAGCAAAAAATCTCTGACAGGTGGTATAGAATGGATGATCCTTGAAAACATTACAATAAGTGAAATAAGCCAATCACAAAATAATAAATGTTTTATGATTCTTCTTTGTGAGGTACCTACAGTAGAATAATTAAATATAGAGGGTCAGAAAGTAGAATGGTAGTTGCTAAGGGCTGGAGGAAGGGAGTAACAGGAAGTTATTGTTTAATGCATATGAGATTCCCATTTGAGAAAAAAATAAAACATGGGAGACAGATGGTGACAATGGTTGCACAATAGAATGGATACACTTAAAGCCTGAACTGTGCACTTAAAAATGGTAAATTTTATGTTGTATATACTTTGTAAAAATTTAAAAAGCAAACTGAAAACATGTATAGAGTCATTTTGATGAAAACTTTCTGAGCAAGACAGACAAATAAATGGAAAAAAATATTTTTTATAAAGTTTCTTAAGTTTCTGACTTTTCTAGTATTTGATTTCCTGGTGAGTCTACTACCTATAATCTTCAAGTTCACTTGAAGAATTATTTCATCTATAAATGTATTTTTTGCTCTTAGATTTTTATTCTAAAATTATCTATTACATTCTCGGTTTGCTACCTTTCCTGGAAGAAAGCAATTGGAAATGGTCAAGTTTTCAAGAATGACACCTATATTCCCCTACATCCTTGTCCAATTACTCTATTTTAAGTCACTTTAAGAAAAAATGTATTGAATTTCTGCTGTATGCTGGATGGTAAGGGTACAAATATGAATAGAATATGGTTCCTGTCTTCAGGATTCTCAAAATCTAGAGATATATAAAGACAACATTTAAATGGATGATGATGGAATATAGAGGCACCAGTAAGCTGGGTGCTCTAATGTGAGGGTACACAGAATTCCATGGAATTTTGAGGAGTTCAAATGAATCATTTAGGATAAGAAAGCCCACTAAGGAGCTGAGGATATAGTTTTGTGTTATAGAATTTGCCTAGAATATGTAAGACCCTGGGCTCAGTCCCCCAAACCACAAGAATAAAAGAAAAAAGAAATCCTATTACAGCAACTAGACAAGAGGCTCTAAGTTTGCTCAGAAATAAAAAGTGGGGGGAACCCTGGTTTATACTATAAGACATCACATGTGTATAGCAAGCAATGATAAGAGCAAGCCAAACAATATCAATGCTTTTCCATCTTATTGCTAGAATTCCAAAACAAGAATCAGATAAAGCAGAACAGCTAGCTGATAACAAACAATGCCCTAAATTTTGAGTTGAAAACATACGAAGGACATATTAACTATTAGGAGGGGTTAAGACAGGACAGGGCCCTTGTAAAAAGAAACCAGAGCTTTTCATGTATAGAAATGCCATATACTCACAAAATTAGCATAGAAGGTCATAAGAAATATTGATCTTTTAACATCATCTAAGTCAGAAAACTGAAAAAATTAAGAACTTTTCAGAATGTTCTTACCACAAACAAATGGCAAGTATGTGAGGTGATAGATTTGTTACACAGCCTGATTTGATCACCTAAAAAAATATATATGTATTGAGTCTCATAAGTATACCCTACAGATATATTCAATTATTATTAGTCAATTAAAATGAAGTGTTTCACAAAGGAAAACAAGAAAATTAAGAATTAATGAGCTAGAGAAAAATAAATTCCTAGAAAACTCTTGGTGGAAGGTTCTATTTTTGTTAATTAAATAGGGTTTAGGTGCTAATTCTCAGTCTTACTGAATAAATTATCAATCTTCTAACTCTTTGTATCCAAATTTTCCTAGCTTCAGTTTTGACCTAAAAATAAGAGTGATGGGGAATAAATATTAGGAATTTCTTGACTATTAAATAACTGTTAAATGAAAGTTAAAGGACTTTAAAATATATAGGTATTTTATTTACTATCATTATTATAATTTTAATTGTACATATTTATGGATAGGAATGGTATACCATGTGATAATTCAATATATGTTTATGATATGCACTAATCAAATCAAGGAAATTAGCATTTCCATCTCCTCATCATTACTTTATGGTTGGAGATTTCAAGTGCCTCTCTTCTAATTATTCATTATATATATATATACATATATATATATATATATATATATATATATATATTACGTTAATGTGAACTGTAGTTACTCCATTGTTCTGTAGAACATTAGATCTTATTAATTCTGTATCTGGGCACCCATTACATAACCTCCTGATAACCTCCCTTCTCTTCTCCATCCCTTTCCAGCCTCTAGTATTTACTATTCTATGTTCAGATCATTTTTTTAGCTTCTGCATATGAGAAAGGACATATGGCATTTGTCTGCCTATATCTGACTTATTTCACTTAACAAAATTGTTCTCCATTTTCAGCCATTTTACCAAAAATAGTGGAACTTCATTATTTTATGGATAAGTGATATTTCATTATGTATATATACCACATTCCTTTATCCATTCCTCCTTTGATGGACACTGAGGTTGAGTCCCTATCTGAGATATTGTGAATAGTGTCACAATAAACATGGGAGTGCATGTATCTCTTTGGTATGCTGATTTCATTTCCTTTGGACCTGTATCCAGAAGTGGGCTATCTGCATCCTGTGGTAGTTCTATTTGTAGTGTTTTTGAGGAACCGCCATACTGTTCCAAAATGACTTTACTAATTTACATTACCACTAACAGTGTATAAGAGTTCCCTTTTCTCCACATTCTCACCAGCGTTATTTTTGTCTTTTTTATAATATCCATTCTAACTGGGGATAATATATCATTGTTGTTTTAATTTGCATTTTCTGATAGCAATCAATGCTGAACATTTTTCTATCTGTTGGCCATTTGAACCAAAACAAGAATGCAAAAATGCCTTATCAAAATGAAATACCGAGTTTTTTCAATAGGACAAATACCCTCTTGTAGTTCACACAGCACTAAAAACAATAGAAAATATAAACTGTATTGAAATTGGTTTTTAACACAAAGGTGACTATGAATGGGCTCCTATGTAATAAAGATAACAGGGCAATTTACTTTGACATTTTGGTGGAAAACAGGAAACCCAGTAAATCAATCACAAATTATTAACCTCAAAAAAAGGAGTTAAGGCAAAATATGGATATAAGGGAGAAAAAAGTCAATAATTGAGAAACATGGAAAAACTTTAAAGAAATTTAAAATTTAAGATGTTAAAATCTGAGAAATTTAAAAATCTATGTTAAGAATACAAAATAATAATAATCTTTCCCTTCTCCCACACAAATTGTCTGGCCCTAATTCCCATACCTCTCTAGTATTGCAAACATAGAATTCCTTAGGCTTGTGAACTCACATAGAGTCCCAGAGCTCAAACACCATCTTATTCTCGTTTTTCCATATTTTTTTTGGTGCATTATAGTTGTAGCTACTTATGGAGTTTGTCGTTACATATATTGTGTATTTTGTGCATGTACAATAACAATATAATTTGGTAAATGTCACTCCCTAGCATTTCCCTGCTTCCTCCCTACCTCCCAACCTTCCATCCTTTTACTCTATTGATCTCCCTTTCATTTGCATGAGGTCTGTCCCCAATTTTCTTTTCCTTTTTTCCTGTCTAACTTCCATATATAAGAGAAAACATATGACCCTTATCCTTCTGAGTTTCACTTATTTCACTTAACATGATGGTCTCTAGTCCCATCCATTTTCTGCAAATGTCATAATTTTCTTTTTTTTAATGGCTGAATACAACTTCATTGTGTATATATACTACATTTTCTTTATCCATTCATCCGTTGATGGATACCTAGACTAGTTCCATAATTCAGCTCTTGTAAATTGTGCTGCTATAAACATGTGTATGCAGGTATCACTGTAGTAAGATGACTTTAATTCTTTAGAATAAATACCAAGGAGTGATATATCTGGGTCATATGGTGGTTCCATGCCTAGTATATTGAGGAACCTTCACACTGATTTCCACAGTGGTTGTACTAATTTTCAGTCCCACCAACAGTGTAAAAGTATTCCTTTTTTTCCACGTTCTCTCCAGAATTAATTGTTTGTATTCTTGATGGCTGCCATTCTAACTCAAGTATGAATAAATTTCAGTGTAGTTTTTATTTGCACTGCCCTAATTGCTAAAGATATTGAATATGATTTCCTTTTTTTTTTGGCCATTTGTATGTCTTATTTTGAGAAGTATCTATTTAATTCATTTTCCCATTTATTATTTGGGTTCTTCAAATTTTTTTGATGTAAAGTTTTTAGTTTTTCATATATTCTAGATATTAATCCTATAAGGAGAATAGCTAACAAAGATTTTCTCCAAATCTATAGGTTCTCTCTTCATATTCCTAATTGTCTCTTTTGCTGTTGAAGGTTTTTAATTTGATGCCATCCCATTTATTAATTTTTGACATTTTTTCCTGAACTTTAAGAGTCCTATTGAGAAAGTTGTTGCCTGTGCTTATATGCTAGAGAAATACCATCTTTTTCTAATTAGGGGAAATTTTTAATACTTTTTTACAATTAGGTTGGCAGCTTCACACTGAAGAAAACTTACTACTGCCTCAACTATATTGCCCAGTTCTCATGCCCACACCTTTCCCACCTTTTTCCCCCAGCCCAGGCCTAGTATCTCTCTGATCATGACCTGTTTATTCTAACTTTTTACTAGAAGACCTACAACCAGATTCTACCAGTTAATATGATTCTTTTGTAGGCTGAGTACTCACCACACACTTATGTGTACCCTAACTTCCAGCTATCCACCACATTTTTTTCTGATAGTCTTTCAAAACTATCTGTCTTCTCATGACCTTCTAGAATTGCTTACTATGCCTTGGCAAAACTGTCTCATTTCTCAAGTCTAACCCTTAAGTTTGACCCTCTATGATTTAGCTGGTCTAGATCTAGGTAGATACTACTAACCAATCCCAGACCTTAACACTAAATGAGAATAATCCAAATGGCTTTGGAAGGAAGAGAGGCTTATTTAACAAACATATCCTAGTAAGGAAATACAGGAAAGTATATAAAATATAGCATATTAGATATAAACAAATATAAGGCTCAATAAAACTTTGAGGAAGGTTTGCCATGAATAGTAAAAACAAGAAAAAAATTAAATACAAAAGGGGAAAACAAAGGTAGAATTTCAAAATTTTTTTAATGATTATGGACAGAGAAGATGTTTTAGAGAAATGGGCAGAAAACTGGAAACATTCCTTCAATAAGTACATAGAGAGATGGTCATCTAAATAATTTCTAAATGTAAAAGCTGGTAAAACTGAATCAAATACTGGTCAATAATAAAGATATCTTAATCCAAATTAGCAATACACAATAGATAAATTACCAGAACTTAATGGTCTCTAACAAAAGAAATTGGAAATAAATTATGAATAAGATTAGTAAACTTGGGCTGGGGATATAGCTGAGTTGGTAGAATGCTTGCCTAGCATATATGAAGCTCTAGGCCCTGACAGAAAAAGATTAGTATACTCTTATCCAAAATGCATTATATCCTACTGTAAAATATGATAAAAAATAATCAGGTCTAGCAGACTGCAAATGTGACTTTTGTTTGTAAGGAATCAATAGTGGACATTGAGAATTTCAGACTTGAAAGATTCACATTGAGATCAGAAAAGGTGAGTCAGAAACTAAAGAGAGACTCCAGGGTATGTGTGTCGATCAGCTTTTTGTCACTGTGACCAAAATAGTTAACAAGAACATCTTAGTGGATGAAAACTTTATTTTGGCTCATAGTTTCAGAGGTTCAGATTATGATCTGCCAACTCCATTGCTCTGGGTCTGAATGAGGCAGAACATCATGGAAGGAAGGTGTGCCAGAGAAAAGCTGCTCAGCTATGGCAGCTAGAAAGCAGAGTGAGAGAGAAGGAAGAACCAGGAATAAGATATAGTCCCCAAATGCATGCCCCTCAGGGACCTACTTCTTCCAGTCATACCTGCCTGCCTACAATTACCACCCAGTAATCCATTCAAATTATTATTCCATCAATTCACCAATGATCTTACAGCTCTCATAATCTGATTATTTCAGTTCTGAGTATTCCTGCATTGCCTACCACCTGAGCTTTTCAGGGGACATTAAAGATCTAAATTACAACAATATGAAACATGGAAATATTCTTGACTTCATTTAATGTAAAGCTAAATTCTGTCTCAGTGGAAAACTAATGGATAATATTAAAGGAGATTATATGACCTTCAAGATCTCAAGGAGACTGGATAGTACATGGAAAATGATACCCAGAGGTGTCTCTCATAGGGATATTTTGCTTTGTAACACTCAAAGCATATTCTCAAACAAGCCTAAATGCCAACCCTAGGAGCTGGCCATTAACTATCAGTCACTTTATTTCTTCTAAAACAGTCATTGGATCCCATGGATCACAGTTTAGGTTAAACCCCAAGGCTAAGTTCCTTGGAAGTGATTTATTCACTATTCTCTACCTTTTGTTAATTTGTTTGCTTCCAGAACTCCCACCATCTGTAGTATTTTATCTGAACCCTGAGAGCACATTTAACATTCTGGCATGTCTTTCTCTGCAACACCCTCACCACACCTCCATTACCACAAACATACCACCACATCAGCTTTGCCCAGGTTTCATTATTGGAACTTAATAAGCATGGATTCTTGATCCAGATAAATTTGAAAGCCAATAGAAAACTACCACCAGTGTAGATACTTTAATCCTGAGGAAGAAGACTGAAGTGAATAAGATAAAGCTCTTCATTTACTTAGGAAAGACATAGGAGTCCATATTCCAAAGCCCCTTAATAAAGAGACTTTGTTTTAAGAAAGCCATCAATTAACATGTATTATTGTATATATGAATTAGGTTCTGTGTGAGATTTCAACATGTACATACAGCCCACACTGATTAAATTCAGTCTACCTTCATCTACCTTCTCCCTACTCACTCTCACATTTGCTCCCTCCACCCCCTCCATAAAATAATTTACTCATTTTCTAAATGTTTATCTAACCAATGATGTCATTTTCAGAGAAGCTGTGACAATTGAACAAAGTGATTTCTTTTAATTTTTAAAAAATATTTAGTAGTTTTCAATGTTCTTGGTCCCCTTGCAGCCAAGGAAACATAAGACTAATGGTAAATACTTATACCATCAAGAGGTTCACTAATGAACTGATGCTATTTCTATCAAACCATCAGCTTTTATTTCTTGGCACAACATCTAAAAAAGACCAAAAAGATTACAGACTCAGAAAGGAAATTATACAGCTTTAAATTTTTTCAAGTGAATTATATATGGGTTTTTCCCATGCTCTTTAGATTCTTCTCCAAGATAAAAGATCTCATTATTTATAGTCATGTTTTGTGAGTCATGTCAATATCATTGACTCTTGTTTCTTTCATCCCCTCATATATCCCATAAGAGACACTGAACAGCAGATGTTCCTATGAAGGGCTGTCCCCAAACAAAATTATGAGTAGGGAGAATTTGTCTTCTCTTTTTATTCTCTCCCATAAGATCTATGTTTCTTTTTTTTTCTTTCTTTCTTTTTTGTTCTTTGTTAGATATACATGACAGTAGAGTATATTTTGACATATTATACATACATGGAGTATAACATCCTAATTTTAGGATCCCATTCATGTGGTTGAACATGATGTGGAGATTTCACTGTATGAGCATAGGAAAGTGATGTCAGATTCATTCTACTATCTTATTCCCATCATCCCTCCCTTCTATTCATTCCCCCTTTGTCTAATCCAATGAACTTCGATTCTTCCCTTGCTTCCACTTATTGTTGTGTTAGCATCCACATATCAGAGAGAACATTCAAACTTAGAGAATGATGAGATATTGATTGAATTTCAGCTCCCTAGGCATACCATGAAAAAATGCAAATCCTAGCATGCTCTTCTTCTCTGTCTTCTTCTAAGAAAATTCTAGTCTCATAGACATCTTCAGAAAAAAAAACATTCTAGGGGCAAAATACACAGATTGTGATGGTTGTAGATGTGTACAACATTGCAGGGAATGAAATGTTGGAATGCCTGCCTCCCTGAATAGAGACTATGAAGGAAAACAACATCTGTGAATTGATTCCACTAGCCTGGCCAGTACCAGCCAAGCTACCACTAAATTTCAAGGGCCTCACAAGGCTACGAAATTTTGATAAAGTAAAACACAAAATTATCTTGTAAACAAGGTGTTAAAGTGAAAATGATGGTAATGAAAACATGAAGTAGCACAACCTAGAGGTTAAGAGCACAAGATCTAGAGCCAGACAGAAGGTAAGTTATCTCAACTCCCATATTTACATTTTCTCACCTATTAAATACAAGTAATACCTGTTTACTTCATAGGACTATTATGAAAATTGAGAAAGTAGATACATAGCAAGTATTTGCTATTAGATAAATGGGAATCACACCACTTCCTAGTGACATAATCTAGGCTCCATCAATAAAACTCTGTTTCTTTACCTGTAAACTGTAATAAATAATAATTACTCTGTCTCACATGATTTTCATAAATCACAAATGAAGAAATCAATGGGAAAGGGCCTTGTAAAGCCAAATATAATAAACAAACTAAAGGATCAATATCAATAACATAAATTGATAATCTAAAAATGGTATAACCTGTCACTAAATCTAATCACAAAATCTGTCCTAATAAGTCTCTTCGCTGGTCCCACACAGACTCTAATTGTGAGTACAATATTATGATTGCAGTTAACCCCATTTGGTATTGGCTTCTACACAATCACCTTATGAACTTCAGAACTTTTATATCTCCTGATTTTGACATGGGCATCTGGATTTTTCACACTGTTCCCCTAATCTAAGTTAATTAAATTTATGGCATCTAACTCTTTCTGTCCACATTTCCAAACTGTTTTCACCTTCCTACCATTCCTCTAATTGTTTCTGATTTCCTCAAATGCTAATCCATTAGTTTCTACTAGGAAAACTGAGGTGCCTATTTGAACTCAATGTGTGATGGCTGCCATGTGATCAGGCAATCCTTTAGAATAAAGTTACACTTATTAATAGCTATGAAAACATTCATATGAGCAATATATTCCTATTGAAAATTATATATGACATATATCATCTAGGATATGTGTTGCAAGATTTCAGGTTCACTGAATTCTAATTAGGTAAGGAGCATTTGGGATCTTAGCCAAAGATACATATGTAAGACCTTTTTTATGGAAAGCATACTTCTTTGAACTATTGCCAGGGCTGGCAGTAAATGGAAAAGGTCAGGCAGTGTATCTTACAGTGACTAAAAAATAAACTATTTACCCTTAAACTTCTTGTTTATTTCAGGCAGTAGAAAATTTGAGCTGGATGCAATTAACATAGTCCCAGGTACACAATGGACAATCAATACATATTTGATAAATAAATTAATTATCTACTCGGTTTTTAAGGTCATATCTGCACAAGAATTTTAAAAGGGCAATTTATTTGTATGTCTTATGAATCACATTATTCTTCTGAATTGTTTAAATAACAAATACCTTGGGAAATTATTGATGTAGCACAAAAGAGATTGGGATGTTCTGGCAATCTCAGACTTTATTAACAGATCAAAACAGGATTCAGTATTTTTAAAAGAACCATTATGGTGATTGAAATGCTGATGAATGAGTTTGGGGCAAGATGAACAGCCCTATGTCCCTAGTGAGCTGCAAGTCACAAGAAGCCCTACCTTCTCCTCAGTTACCCATGATATTATTTTGTAAACCATGTGAGAGAACACATGTATGTGTAAAAGAATAAAAGACCTCAAAAGTTTTCATATAAAGTATCAAATTTTCTTTACATTAAAAATTCTAGTAAAAAAGAAAAAAGACATCCAATTGATGTTATATTAAACCCCAAGCCCATTTGTGTCCTTAGGCAGAGTGAAAACATAATGCTATTGTTTAGGGTAGCATCTGGACAGTGGCAGGGGATGTAAGCCAAGGGCAGGCTTCTCACCAGAGACCAGAAATTGTCTTTTAGCTCCTTCAATATTTATTTCTAAACTGGGTCTGTTATTGTTAACCAATTACCTATCATTCATTCATTTTTTCCTTGCTTTTTATCTACTTCTTCCATTGAACACTGAGAGGATGTGGTTTAAAAGATAGATTGAGCTATGAACTTCTCTGAGTGGACCCAATAAAAATCAAAACTATTAATAGTGTCTATTTCAACCATGGTTGCATTAATTTTTTTCCTTATCCTTTCATTACTTCCTTTTTCAAAAAATGTCCCTGGATTTTGTGCCATAAATTTGGGCTTATAAAGACATTGCTAGTGAGATGATTTTAAAATAAAAAAAGCATGTCTCTAGGAAAATGAGTTTTAACAAAAAACAGGGCAACACACATAAAATGATTTGGAAACAGAAAAATAAATTTAAAAAATGAAAAGTATAACCAGTTTGCAATTAACAAATTAGTTTTAAAACTGAATTTAACCAAAATCTTCACATCTGTGTACAGACAGTTAAGTTATAATACATAATTATCTGCTAGTGTTCCTGAGAATCACAGCATTTTAAAGCTGTAATCCTAAGAATGCTGCCCTCTGACCCTCTGGTGTTTCAAATAAGAAAACTGAGACCCAGGAACACTTATCCACATGATACAGCTGGACAGTGACTGAGCAAGGTTTAAGTATAATTCTAATAGTAACTCCACTTATCATTGATTGGATCATTTAACTTGTAGGTTCACAAATATATCATCATGGAAAGAAACAAAAAGTTTTAACTCTAAATTTGAACTATCCCTTTCTTTCAACATATCTTAAAGGATTCAGAAATGGTATATCAATTAAGAATTTTTGTTATGGTAAACTAATCATGGCAATACATTTTCATGAATATACTTGTCTAAAACTCTGCAGATGGTACAATGAGAGCATGAGAGATTCTAAATAGAAAGATTTTATATTCTTATACCAGACTGCTACTTGGATCTTGAGAAAATGCACTTCAGCTAGATTGTTTCAATGATATAAATTATCACTGGGGTTCCAATAGGATATCTTTGTGGATTACAAGTGTCCATACGGGGGAAGGAGCTGTCCATACAGAGTATCCCACAGAAGAGGGAAGACTATTGAGAAATCTTTTCCACCATAGAAGGCAAAATTAGAGCACTGTTTCCATAACCAAGTCAAATTTCCATGTTGAAAATTTGTTTTCACTTTTCAACTCTAAGAAAAGCCCGGTAGGTAGTACAGGCCTAAAGCACTATTACTAAATTCTAAAATTTTCCTTTTATGGTACCTTCTTCAAAGGGAAGAATTGGGTCTCATATTTCACTACTATCCCTACATAAAGCTGTTCATGATACTTCAATTAGGAGACAAATAAATTATCAATTCACCAGCAAAGAACAAAATAAGTTTGTTTTGTCAACCAACTATGGAAACTTTAAATTATATGTTTTAATGTCCAATATAGTAGAATTTCTTCAGAATAAAATTGAGCTACACATCATAAAAACAGCTCTCAAATACTTCCTGAAAATAGCTTAACAACTTCGTGATTAAGCCAACATATAATTGAGTAAATAACAAACACAGATCTAGAAAATATGCAAATGCACATCTTAGTTTCACTAAGAATAATGTTCCCTACTAATGAGTTAGTACTATGAAGCAATTCTGAACAATGTAGATGGCCAGGGCAATGCCCAAGTACAGATTAGAAATGCACCATATGCCTTCTAACTAGCATATATATTTTCTTCCTTTTTGAACAAGCAATACCTAGTCCAATGTTGATTAATTTAGACCTAGTGGAAAGACTCTAGTAAAATTCATAAAATGGAGGTTTTCTAAAACTGTCAAAGTAATATTTTCTGTAATGCATCAGTTTTTCTATGCACAAAAGGTATAGTACCATGCATGAATATCACAATGAATACCACTATTATGTATAATTTAAAGCATGAAATATTTTTTTAAAAATGTACAGCAGTCCAAAAGTATTTGCAAAGTAAAAGCATATGCCTAAGAATAGTACATGTGTGTATGTATAGTTTACATACACATACACACATACATACACATGCATATATATATGCATACATATACATGCATATATATATATATGTATATAAATAATTTCTCAAACATGAAAATATTCTGACAAGTAATCAGATCCTTTCCCCTATAACCTCTCATAATGGGAAGAAGGTGGATAATACTTTTGAAAATCTCTAGTCTTATTAGTTGTTTTGGATCAGTGGTTATACCTCATGAGAGGATGGACTTGCCCTAGTTCTAAAGTCCCTGAGCTCCTATTAGCCCACAATTAATTGTGCAGTACTCCATAATTGCAAAAGACTTGTATAATGTGAAGGATCACATGGATCTGATGAGCAGTTAATTACTCTACCACAGACCCTTAATAGTTTTTTAACCATGGCCAAGTCATTTGACCTCTCTGTGCTTCAGTTTCCCTGTATATAAGATGAAGCATAAAATAGTACTATCTCAGGAAGCTTATGTGAGGGTTTGATTTTGAAAAAAGAAAGAAAAGAAAAATATGTTGTCCAAAGTCCAGCACATATCTCTCAATTCCCTATTTGCTAGCATGTTGAATTAGTGATGGTCCAAATAAATGACACTCTGAAAATAGTCTTCACTGGCAAGAGGGTTTCCTGCTTACTCCCAAGAACTGGCTGAATTTTCATAAGTTGAAATAAGTAAGACCATATTAATGAGGCAATACAACCAGACAAAGGATCCTAGACTTTTTCTTTTTTTTATTTAATTGATTTTATTTTTTAAAATACACAACAGCAGAATGCATTACAATTCTTATTACACATATATACCAACATTTTTCATATCTCTGTTTGTATATAAAGTAGGTTGACACCTAATTTGTGTCTTCATATATGTACTTTGGATAATGATGTCATCACATTCCACCATCCTTGCTAATCCCCTGCCTCCTCCCTTTCCCTCCCACCCCTCTTACCTATCTAGAATTCATCTATTCCTCCCTTAATCCCCTCCCTACCCCACTATGAGTCAGCCTCCTTATATCAGAGAAAACATTCGACATTTGTTTTTTGGGGATTGGCTAACTTCACTTAGCATTATCTTCTCCAAAGCCATCCATTTACCTGCAAATGCCATGATTTTATTCTCTTTTATTGCTGGGTAAATTGCATAATTGCAAAAGACTTGTATAATGTGAAGGATCACATTGTGATCACATTGTGTATATATGCCACATTTTTTTATTCATTCATCCATTGAATGGCTCCACAGTTTAGCTATTATGAATTGTGCTGCTATAAACATTAATGTCCCTATAGTATGCTGTTTTTAAGTCCTTTGGATATAGTCTGAGGTGAGGGATAGCTGAGTCAAGTGGTGGTTCCATTCCCAGATTTCCAAGGAATCTCCATACTGCTTTCCATATTGGCTGCACCAATTTGCTGTCCCACTGCTGAGAGCCATTGCCAAGTAGGAATGACGCATCACAATTTCTTTGTCAGCCTACTCCATGTTGCTTAGAGGGAGGATTCTCCATTGTGGAAATGGGCTTGCCTTGGACCCAGGACATTTGCAGTGACTTTGCGTGAAAGGTGACCTTGCTCAAGGACCAGGGCAGATCTGGGTTTAGGGTGGATCGGGATTTAGAGCATTTGGGCTTAGGGCGGTTCCAGGTTTAAGGTGATTCCTGCTAGGAATAGGGCATATCCTGCTGCCTCAGGCGCCTTGAGTTCCCGTTGAGTTCTCGCGGGATTCAGAGAGTATTTGGGATTCAGAGCCCGGTGGAGAGTGTGGATTTCCCCCAGAATGTGCGTGTAGAGGGCCGGTGTGAGTTCGGGAATAAAGAATTGCTGTTTGAATCTACAAGGCTGTGAGTGGCTCGTTATTTTGTGCCCAGCCAGACTGCAGCATCCCACCAGCAATATCCTAGACTTATATGGGTAGAAGGTTATTATTTCTCTAGGATAGGCATAGAAAGAGCCTAAATGTTAAGCACAGAACTGTATTCATGATGAAGTTGAAATTTTTGAGTTAGATGAAGAAAAGATTAAAGAAATACAAATTTGGAAATGTGAGAAAATTCCAGCACAAATTGCTGAACATGAGGCTCCTCTTCTTTTACCTAGAGAAATAATAACTAGCCACAAAATTCATTCAGAATAAAAAAATGTAAATAACATAGTAGTATTATCAGCTGATAATAGAAATAAATTGTCATTCCCTCATCCTCAAAGATTGTTTAAACTGGTTTCTAGAAACATGATTCTATGAATATTCATTATTTGCTCTAACCAACTGATGCAAAATGCTGGGGACCTACAGGATAGCAAAGCATTTCAGTCTTAACAATGCAAATACCAGGGGCAGAAAACAGCACTGTGAGACTCTCCAACACCTTCTTGGTATTTCCTTTGTTTCCTAATTTAAAAAAAAAAAAAAAAAAACTTGTACATTCTCGATATTTTTTTCTCTGCCTGACTCTCACCTATTTCTCCTATTTTTTTTACACATCTCCTTTAGTGAAGCAGTTTCCCCATGATGATAAAGATAAATCATTCTCTAAGATAGTAAAGTGTGGTTTCCAAAATTCACAGAGGGAAAAGTTTCAATTAGAAAGAAAAATAGAATTTAATTCCAAATAATCCTGCCAATCTCCTAAAGAATTATCAATGTAGGGTAGTAGTTTTCCATATGAGTAGAGGGAATTAAAGAGATCATCATTTGGGTAAGTAGACTCCTACTCAGCCTCACCTTCATATAAGAATTTCCAATTACACATATTGGAAGAACTTCCATTTCATCTACATATTAGGATTTTAGAAATATAAGTACCCACAAGGATCTGCCAACCCAACTCTCTCTTAAAGATAAGAAAATCAAAAAAAGATACTTGGAAAGATGCCTTTCAGTGTTCTATCCTTCACACTTTCCACTCTACCACACTGCCTCTCTCCTCCACATTTTACTCTGAAATATAATAGATTACTTTTAGAATTTCAATAGGTTTGTGATCTGGGTAAAAAACTTTACTATGACTTTGGCTATTTCTTTAATTTCACAATGGTTAAAGTTGAAATTTGTTACAAGCTAGCTACAGCAGCCAGGTAGAACAATAATTCTTTTCAAGGTCTTTTTGAATTTCTATGGCTCTTGCTGGAAATATACTAAACATTTAAGGAGGAAAAATCAAATATAATGTCTCAATTTAATAAGAAACTGGATTCAGACCAAAAGTTATTTCTTAAAAAGTAACATTTCCCTGTGGGCTCATTTTTTTTCCTGTAGTTAATGAATATACTGATGTCCACGAAATACATCTGTGGATGTATGGATATGGATAAGCCTGCTAGTAGCAAAGTGTATATGTGTATGTGTGTGGGGGGGTGTGTTTGTATGAATGTGTGGTGTTTGATTATAAGAGTTTACGATTGATTTGAGAGAAAAGGCATATTTTGTTTTTCCAATTAAATATGTGTCAACATAATCATTTTTACCTTGCCACAGATGATCTAAATGCCTAAATGAATCACCTTCATAAAGTTAATCCCATGCTTGGCAATAACACAGGAATAAAAGACCTGAATAGTATACAAGACTGATATGGTTACAAATTGAAATGTGTTCCTCTTTAAAGCAGTAAACTGATGCCAAAAATTCCCAAATACCAGGAGTAACTTCTAAAACTATTTACATTTATATTACATTATTTAATGTAAATTATATTTACATCATATAATTTACATAATGATTCCATATCAAAACACTAAAGAGAAGTGAAATAGACTTTTTCAAATTGACAAGTTTGCAGCTAGACTGATAGAATGAGCACAGCATTTTATATGTATGCCTAAATGAGATAAAATAATAACTACCTGGCAGGGTAGTCATGAAGACTGAGAATAATAAATATAGAATACATAGTAGGGTCATCATCTAATAATAGAAAAAAATGGTCATTCCATTGTCTCAAATCAATTCTTAACTTTGACATTTCAAAGAATGAGCTTCAAAACAAAAAGCTCAGCAATTTAGCATATGAATTCAATACAAGGCAAATTTGTACCTTCGGTAAGATTTTAGCTAATAACTCAGGAATTCACATTAAGTATGTGAGGGCATAATCATTTTCACCTTGCCTTAAGAGGGTCTAAATGCCTAGGTGAATCACCTTCCTAAAGTTAATTTCATGCTTGGGAATAACAAAGGAATAAAAGACCCAAATGGTGTGCAAAACTGCTCTGGTTGTGACCTGACTGTATACTTTCCAACATGATGGATGGAAACATGGCTGCCCCCCTCATCTCCCCTAACAATGCCCCATTTTTGTACCCAGGTACCAATTCTGTTCCCTTTTCCACTGACCCTTATTCTCAGCTGACTATCACTTCCCCCAAGATATTTACTGTTAATAAATTCTGTTACTTCTCTCCTGGAGGTATTTCATTTCTTACAAGACTTTGGAAGGCATAAAAGTCATTTGAGAGCCAAATATATTTGTTTTTAAGAGCAGAGGCAATATAAGCTGCAGGATTTTTTTTTTTTTTTTGGTAATTCCATCCATTTTCTCCCTAGTATCAGGAGTAGAAGTAGAATCATAAATGAGTTGTAGAATCCTTTAGTCCCCCTAAATGGGACTGAAAATTCCATATGATTTACTCTGAAATTATTTGTGTGTGTTACTTTTCCCTACCAAAAGGGTTGATTTTGCCTTTGTATTTGATAGGGCCTGATGTCACAATGAATCTACCACCTTTTCAAACCCAGCCAGAAAAACTGACTTGGCAAGTTAATCTGTATAATTGTATAGGTATAAACTAAACCACAATCCTTCCAAACAGGATCAACTGCATATTCTATTAAGAGTGGCTAAAGATTCCTAGTTCCTACATGAAGTTTATTGGGGGAAAGAAGGAAATATCGCATATGAATGACAACCAATGAGCATTCTTCTAATAATCCTTTAAATATTAAGAATAAAAGGGTTTGTAGCTGACCTGTTCCACTATACTATCAATCATCTCTCAGATCCCACCCACCTGCTTGCCAAGAGAGGCTATATATAAAAAGTATAATGTTTGATATTATTTCTTTAGCAGACATTCATTGATAGGGACCAATAATTCTATCTTGAACTGGGATTAGTAGTAATGTAACTTGAAGAAAGCCACAATTCTTTGATTTTTATTATTTACAACATCATGTGAGTGGCATGGCCAGGTCTGAGAACCTTATATTTTAAGAATCTGTAGCATCTCTTCTTCCTCTTCCTGATTATATCTTGCTTGGTTTTAAAATAATATTGCATGTTTCTTGACAACAGCTTTAACACCCTTTCCATCCTGTTCCAGTAACATAATTTAATCTTTGCCCAAATTATCAAATCTTATAAACAGCAACATGGTTTAAGTAAGCAATGGTTTTCAATGTTAATTCTTCAGAGGTTTAGGGTTATATAAGGGTATCTCAGAAGTCATCATTGCTCAGGTATCTCACATTTACTTTCATTAAATCTGTTTCACTTACATTTACTCTATAAATTGAGGTTTGGAGGAAAATGTTGCTGCCATAACTGTTTCACAGTTGAAAACCATTTCTTGGGGGGAAAAAAAGCAGTTCCCCCAGAGGTACTATTTTAATGTTTTTTTTTTCCATTTTGATTATATCTTTACCATATATAAATTATAACATGACACAATTAAACTCAACTAGGCATCTCTTCTCCGTCTCATCAAGTTGTCTTTACCAAGACACTGATTAACTTCAATAGGGACCACCAACCACAAAGATAAATAGTACACACAGTAAAAGAATCTTCCAAGTTTTAAAATTGATTCCTTGAAGCTCAGATCATTGTAGGCTTCAGAATTGTGTAATACTTGTCATAAGTAGGTAGATGAATAACTATTTTTGTTACATTTAGTTTCATGTGAGTATAGAGACATGGCCAATTCATGACCTGTGTTTGTTTGCTTGTATCAACCAAGTCTATATTAGGCTGTGAAGTCTAATAGCTCCAAAAGAAAGTTTTTCTCAGCTAGACTGCTATCAATATCTAGTATCCTGGGTACAATAAATATTTTTCAAATTGAATGGAATGCTGAAAACACCACCTTAAACAGGTGATCACAAGTGTTCTTTGATGTGTGATGTGAATTGGAGAATGTATTAGCCTTTTCAGGCTGCTGTAACAAAATATCATAATCTGAGTGATTTAAACAATAGACATTTATTTTGTCACATTTCTGGAGGCCGGAAGTTCACTATCAAGATACTGGTAAATTTGACTTCTGGTGAGGGCTCTCTTGTTGGCTTGTAGATAGGATGCCTTTGAACTGTCTTCTCACATGGCATCTCTTCTCTGTGGGGTTGTGACAGAAGAGAGAGAGAAAAAAAGAGAAAGAAGGTGCTCTTATGCTTCCTTCTTATCAGATTCAGGCTCCAGTTTATGGCCTTACTTGGACCTTATTACCTCCCTTCTCCAAACAGCATCACACTGAAGGTTAGGGCTTTAACACATGAAATGCTGGAGGCCATATTTCAGTCCATAATAGAGAGTACTGACATGTAAGTGTGTATTCTGACCTCAAATTTTGCATCTTTCTATAGTCTTCTTTTAATTATTTGACTTGAAATATGGCATTTATTGGAATTAAACAAAAGAAACATTTGTTGCCAGTGCCACCCCAGCCTCAAATTTATCACCTCACTAACTTCCTTGGATGTTCAGTCTAGGGAGAAAACTCAAAACAAAAGAATAATTGGCCCAGCCTTGTAGGTTCATGAGAGATGCACCCCAGAGTCCCTACTACTCTCAAAGAACTAAAATCACAGGTCTGTTATGATGCTGATCATTTCCCCCCATGTTTGCCCTAAATTTCCAATATCAGAGTTATCTCTTGATTCAGTAAGAGAAGAAGGAAAAGAAATAAAAATAACAAATAAATAAACTTTCTCCAGCAAGTTACTGAGTTGAGTGAATATATAACATCAAGTAATGGAAAAGTGAATCTCCATTCTTATAATTCAGTACTCTAGTATTAAGAGATGGCCACATGATTTCTCAAATTAGCCAACTACCACATTAAGAACATACAAATTTTGTACTCAACAATATGAGTGCTAAAGTTTTATGTTTTGAGGGGATCAGGAAACAATGTTATAACAAATTCTTATGCAGCTAAATGAGAAATCACCCCAAGCCAGGCACCTTGAAAATATGGGAATCCAAGAAGGGAAGGCCCAGATAGGTGGAATGCGCAACAGAAAGGTGGAATGAGGATCCACTGGGAGGAGAGACACAATAACAAATTATCTACAATCACCATTGGGCCTACGGCACATTCTGGATTCTTGATAGAAAACAAAGACTTCACAATTTCAAACAAAAATGACCACTGGGGACTAATCAAGCAGCTCAAAGACAACATCTACAAAAGTGAATACCTAGTATGTGCCCAATACATGTTTGCTAAACATGTGTTTAGCAATCTCAGGCCCACCCTACCTGCATTCTTGATTTAGATATTTCAAGACAATAGCTTTTACCTTCTGTTGGCCAGTTATCTGTTATAATCTAACAGTGTATCTGTTAATTAGCTTGATTACATGCCTTGCATATCTCAAAAGTAAGGACACATACTGATATAAAACATATGCCCATATTCAGCAGCAATATTTTAATGCCTGTCTTTATTTTGTCTCTCGGGGGTGATGAATAAAATCTTCTCTTCTGGTAACACCTCTACATTACTCAGGGTTTTCTATCACTTCTCACAGATTACTTGTTATAAACACAATTTCAAAACCCAAAGGAGTAACAACAAAGGGACCCTTATTTCACCACTACCCTTATCTGAGAAAGGTAGCTGTATAGGAAAAAAAGAATCTACTTTTCACAGCTTCAAGCAATTGGAATACCTTTGGGACTCGAGGTGACCCAGAACAAAAGTAACCCACCAAAGACTTTCTTTATGATCTCTCTTATTCCTCTACTTAAGCCAACAGACAAAGCCCTGCATACCAATTCCCTAGCTGCTCATAGTGCCAAAGTAATTTCAACACCAAAAGCCCACTCAGCCCTGGAGAATAAGAAACAGCATATGCACTCATGGCTGTTTGATTAAAGCTCAAGTGCTGCATCTTAGAAAGTGTCTGCCCTTTAGAAAGCGCAAAGTCCTTAGGCCACATATGCCTTTGATTAGCTCCCCTCCAAAAAAGCCTGAGATTGCCTCTTCTGCTTCATCAAAGGCTAGAAAAAAGGGTGGGGAATTTCAACCCCAGTTGTATTACCACACCACCTCAAACACTTCAGGAGAAATTGAGAAATGACTTTTGCATACTCAGAATCTTTTAGTAAAATGCACATACAGCATGTTGTTGAGATATTTATATACACATTTAAAAATATATAATAAGGCTCAACCTTATATAATTGAGGTATCATTTGCCCTGTGAATAACAAAAGCAAAACTTCAAAATGGCAGAGTTGTCTGATGTTTCGGCAACAGTTTTTTTTTTTTAATTAATAGACTTTGTTTCCTGAGTCTTAGATATGCAAAAAATTGGAAATACCAAGAGTTTCTTTATACCTTCTCAACACCTCCCCCAAACACATGCATAAACATCTTGCATTAGTATGGTACATTTGTTACAATTTATGAGTTGATATTGATAGACATTTTTCACTGAATTTTAGAGTTTACATTATAATGCACTCTTTGTGCTGTACATTCCCTAACCACTCCCTTTCCCCATCCTCTGGAAACCTATTCTCTATGAGTTCAACTTTTATATATTCCATATGTATAAGATCACCCTGTATTTGTCTTTCTGTGCTTGGCTTATTTCACTTAGCATAATGTCCTCAAGGTTCACCCATGCAGTAATAAATGACAGAATTTTCTTCTATATAAGGCTGAATAGTATTCCACTTTGTATGTATATTACATTTTATTAATCAATTCTTGTGGTGATATGTATTTAAATCACTAATCACCAGAGAAATGTAAACTAAATCATAATGAGATATCACCTCACACCCATTAGGATCGCTATAATCAACAGTAAAGGTAACAAGTGTTGGCAAGGATGTGGAGAAAAGGGAACCCTCGTACACTGTTGTTAGTAATGTAAATTAGTACAGTGATTATGGAAAACAGTATACAGATTCCTTAAAAGCTAAAAATAGAATTACCATAGGATCCAGCATTCCCATTTCTGGATGGAGATTATATATATATTATACACAACTGAATAAAAATCAGCATGTCCAAGAGATATCTGCATTCCCATGTTCATTATAGCAACACAATAGCCAAGAAATGGAATTAAGTATCCATCAAACTGATATGTTGATAAAGAAAATGTGACACATATACACTGTGGAATACTATTCAGCCATAAAAGAGAATGAAATCCTGTCATATACACAAACATAGATGAAACATAAGATCAATAAGTGAAAAGAGACAGACACAGAAAGACAAGTACTATATGATCTCACTCATAAGTTCAATACAAAAAAGTTGATCTCACAAAAAATGAGATTAGAATGGTGGCCACCAGAGGCTGAGGGAGGAAGGGATGAGGAAAGTTTGATCAATGTGTACTGAGGTAGGAGCAAGATGTTCTAGTGTTCTATTGAACAGCAGAGTGACTATAGGTAATGACAATATACTAAATACATTTTTAAACTTGAAAAAAAGATCTTGAATGATTTCACCATAAAGAAATGATAAATGTTTGAGGAGATGGATGTTTACCCTGATTTGAACATTATACAATGTGTACATGTATCAAAACATCACATGACACCTCATAGATATGTACATTTTTATATACCAGTTAATTTTTAATGAAAATCTTAAAACTCCCTAATTCATTGCTCGTATATGGGAAAACAATTGATTTTTGTATGTTAATTTGGAATCCTGCAAACTTGCTATAATCACTATTTCCAAGGATATTTGGGGGATTTTCTACATAGATAATTATGTCATCTTTAAGCAAAGATAGGTTTATTTCTTCCTTCCCAATCTTATACCTTTCTTATTTCCTTATCTTGCTGATGTTGAAATACAATAATGAGAGGGGGCATACTTGACTTGTTTCTGCTCTTCATGGAAAAGTTTCTAATTTCTCCCCATTAAATATGATGTTAACTGGAGGTTTTTGTACATGTTCTTTATCAAGGTGAGAAAGTTCACCTCAGTTTCTAGTTTGCTGAGTTTTTATCATGAATGGATGATGTGTTTTGTCAAGTACTATTTATGTATCCATTAATATGGTCACATGATTTTTATTCATGTTGATATGATAGATTACAAGAATTGTTAGCAATAATCATGGAACCTAATGTCCCATAATAGCATAATCCTGATGAAATTATAGTGTATCAGGAAGCCACTAATCAAGTTTTCTAAAATACTTAATAACATGGGAAGATGATAATTTATAATAAAAATGAAAAGAGCAATATACAATACCATTTTGTATATAATACACATACATACAATGCTGTGTGTAGACATACACACAAATGTATATATTCAATTCTCATTATTTACAGCAGTTATGCTCTATAAGGGCACCACAAATACTGAATTAGCAAATACTAAGCACAGCTCCTAGGAAAAGTAAAGAGTTAGATTTATGTGAGCTTCTGGTCAAAACATTTCCACCAGTCAATTAATACATAACATATAACTTTGCTTAAATTATGCTTCTTTTTGAAGATACCTTTTCTAATACATGTTATTGATTCACTAATACTGAACCTGTGGCCAACAAAACTATATATATAACTCATACCTAAATGAAGTTTATCTACCACACATATTTTCTCCTCAAAGTACATCACAACATTTTTGTACTTAGAAAACCTAGACAGCACTTTAGCAAGCCATTTTAAATATTGAAATCACCAAGAGAAAAAACACAACAATTTGAAATACATGGCACTTAATATACTGCATAAAGGATACTTTGCTAACAGTATAAGGCTGAAACAAGAAGGCAGATCATTGCTTTGTTCAACTTATGTTGGAATATGTGCGTCAATTGACTTAATATTTTTTGTCACTCTAAGCAGGAATGTTAAAGCACTGCAAGTACTGATATTTTAGGGGTTACAAATAAATTTTAGTGAGTAGAGGAATTTGAAAATATGGAATCCATGAATGATAAGAATCAACTGTGTGTATGTGTGTATACATATATACATGCCATTGTATCTATTATGATTAAAAGTTACATAAAATAGGAAAGGAAATATATGTTTATACATGTATGAATATACATATATATGATACTAAAAG
The DNA here is from genome assembly GCF_047511675.1 of Marmota flaviventris. Lineage (NCBI taxonomy): Eukaryota > Metazoa > Chordata > Mammalia > Rodentia > Sciuridae > Marmota > Marmota flaviventris. Next base: position 101,130,096 of record NC_092518.1, read on the forward strand.
GAAATTCATTAGATTTACTTTCACATGTACTACAAATAATTTTCATTTGTATTTTTCTATAATTTTTAACTGTTTAAATCTGTAAATAAGTTCATTGCAAAGTCAACCACAAAGATCAATTTGCTAAACCAAAATATTCATTGAAGAATACTTCTTTTTAATTCTTCTATAACCTAAAATACTATGCAGGCCTTAACTATTATATTTATGAATAATTTTAATAATATAGAAACTTCTTACAATTAATTGAAAAAGTAATATATCAAACTATAGATTTTTTTTCTCAGCTCTATCAAGAAATGACTATTGGGGATGAGCCAAACATTGGCAATGTTTCTATCTGGGAGTTGGGATTATGAGTTATTATTACCCTTTGCCCTAAACATTTCTAAATTTTCTAAACCCTTCAAGGTGAGGATCACACTGACCTCTTAAAAACAGAAAACAAAATAATGAATGTGCCTAGTATCTTATCAAAATCTCAGAGATCTAGGCCATATTTCCAGAACAAAGAATGGCCCCATAAATGTCAAATTCCTTTACAGGGAGGACATAGAGCTTCAAGTACATTTCAGGTTTAATATTCTTAACAATCTTTCTGTAATGAACATGAAATGTTTTTATAATAAATATAAAACAATAAAAAAGAAAAAGAAAATTGCACTGGGAAATGTTACTAAGATATTATCAATATGCAGACATGAATTTGAAACTGAATCAATCCATGCAACCATTTCAAGGTGACAAAAGTTAGAGGAAGAGATTATCTGTATCCATGGAAGATAAGCAGAGTAAAGAATAGAAAAACATAAGTCACGCTCGAAGAGTAGGACAAGCTGATGATAAACATTTGCTTATTTATGCTATGTGTTGCAGCATGTTAACATCATGAGTTTACTTACAAATAAATATTGGTTTTGAAAGTGTGTATACATTTTATTTAAACATACTGTGTATTTGAATCTGCTGAAAAGCCTGTTTGTAAGGCTATTAAATTACACACCAAAACAAAGACAACACAGCTTCTAAACAGATGTGCAAGCTTTTGTCAAGGCACAACTGATTTTGGAGCACACTAACTTTTAGAAGGATTTTGCTCAACAAAATGATTTGCTCATTAAGATTTAGTTATGGAATAAAACCTTTATTCAGAATCCCCACATAGACTCAAAGAACAAAAAAATAAAGATTTTAGCAGCCCAAGACACAGAGCCTCTTGGGCTTCTAGAATCTAAGAGCAAAGAACAAATAGTATGCTCTGTCTAGCATACCTTCTAGAGAAAGGGGGTCATATGCCATAAAAATACTTAAAAACAATTATTAAGATGTAAAAAGGTGAAAATCAAATTTTATTAAATGAAATAACATCAACATGTTACTCAGGCTTGAATTCTTGGCATCTGTTACATATTCTAGCAATATACCTTTAGAGTAACTGTCAAGTATTCTCTAAGTTTCAGTTTCATCTCTTGTTTATAAGAAGTATTATTATAAAGCAATGTGACTATCTTAATCTAGCATGCTATATATCATTTTTCTCTTAATGAGTAACTTACCATCCAAATGAATTACTTTAAGATGTTATATACTTATTTCACTGCTCAACACCTGCTCGTGTCTCCTCTTTAGAAACTCTTTTGACATGAAAAAGGTCACCTGAACATTTCATAGTCTCCATTTTCTGACTCTGCTTTGATAGCAAGACACTGGTTCAAAACTTTTTTCTGTTTCTTAGCCAAATTTACCACTCCCCACATGATAATGATTCACCACTGTTAAAAATATATAAAGGTTTCAAACATAAAATTTATTTAATATATTAGGATTCATGGATATAGAAGAATCTACTTAACATATCATTAAGTTAAAACTCATTTACTGAATGACATATATAGTTTAATATTTATAGATTTTTTCAAAAATTTTTATTCAAGAGGTATTTACTGAGTAATCTACTATGTGTAGGTACTGTTTATTGTTTAAACAATAAACAAATCAAAGTACCTGACATTATGAAGTTCATGATCTAGTGGAGGAGATAGACAATAAACAAATAAAATACATATATAGTATGATGTCAGGTAAGGATAAGGATAGAAAGAAAAATAAAGCAAGAAAGGGAGCAGGCAGTATCAGGATGGGTACCATTTTAGATACAAGAGAGATTGGTATATAGAGAATACTTGGCAGCTCCTCTAAAGGTATATTGCTAGAATATGTAACAGATGCCAATCTGTTTCCATAAGGTCAAAGAGAGAGTCAAGTGAATATATACTGTAGATCATTCCTAACAGACAATACAACAAGATGAAGTCCCTGAAGCAGAATCATGCTTGAGTTGTTTGAGGAACAGCAAAGAGGACACTGTGGTTAAAATAGAAATTTAGCAGTTACCATCAATAATCCATTCAAATTATTAATCCATATTCAGGAAAAGTGTGATAATTAATGAGACAATAGAGGAAATGAGTACCCAAGTGAACTCCTTTGGCTTTTGATTGATAAGACCTGATATTGTGGTTTGAATATGAGGTATCTGCCAATATATTCACATGGTAAAAAATGCAGGAGTGTTCAGAGGTGAAATGATTAGATTATGGGAACTGTAACCTGAGCAGTGGAATAATCCATTTGATGAAGTAATAATTTGAATGGAGTACTGGTGGTAACTGCAGGCATATGGGGAGTACCTGAAAGAAGTAGGTTGGGCACTGGTGGCTTGGCCTTGGGGATTATATATCTTGTCCCTGGATCCTCTTTTTTCTCTCCCCCCTCCCTCTACTTTCTGGCTGCCATGAACTCAGCAGCTTTCCTCCACCATGTCCTTCTACCATGGTCTTATCTCAAGCCCAGAACAATAGAGTCAGCAGATCATGGACTGAATCTCTGAAACCATAAGTCTCAAATAACTTTTCCTCCTCTAAGATGTTTGAGTTAAGTATTTTGATAACAGCAATAGAAAGCTGACTAACACATCTGATGAATATTTTTAAAAGATCACTCTGGATTTTGGATAAAGAATAGACTATAGACCAGTGGGAAGGTTATTTTTCTGGTACAGGCAAGAGAACATAGTGATTTGGATAGAGGTGTCAATACTGAACAGTAAGGACTTATATAATTTTTGAAGACAGAACTAACAGGATTGTGTATATGCATGTTAATATATGCTAATATAAAATGTTAACAGTAAATATCTATGAATTTTGGAGTTGTAAGTAATCTTCAGTTTCTTCTATATATCTTTCTATAATATTTGATTTGTTTTTGTGGTACCTGGCATTGAACCCGTGCATGCTCTACCCCTGATCCACATCCCCAGCCCTTTTTATTTTCATTCTGAGGCAGGGTCTAAGTTGTCCAGGTTGGCCTCAAACTTGTAATCCTCCCGCCTCGGCTTCCCTAGGAGTTAGGATTATAGGTATATGCCACTGCACCTGGCTGATTTTTTTTGCACTGGTAAATAAAATTTATTTCATTTCATTCATTTGGCATGCATAATCAAAACCCAGTAACTAAAGCCAATTGACCAAAACACAGTGCCCAAGATTTGCAACTGTTTGGTAGTTGAGGTAGTTGCTGCAAGAATCACAATGGGGAAATCCCTTGCTGAGAAGGGTTGGATGTTGGACAATGAGACAGACCAATCTGAAGAAAGCTCAGATCTTGAGATATGCAGACTTCTTGGTATATGGTAGACTATTGGGGACCAACTCTGGTAAGAGGGTAAATTGTTCCAGGAACTTGTCAACATACAACAAGCAGAAGTTAAGGCCTATGTCATGGGGAATATCCAGTGGTAGACAAGATTTCCTAATAAAATGATATTCCTTAGCTTTAGTGGAACATTACAATGGGCAGAAGCCCAAACTGGCAGGTTGTGGCAGACCAAAAAATGACAGAAACACAAGGGATCAGTTTTCATCAAACTTGTGGGAAGTCTGATAACCCTCTGTCTCCAGTCAAACTACAAATTCATTGAAAACACTATGTTCCTGGAAAGAAGAAGATATACTTTTATTGACAATTACAACCTACCCTAATAGTTCTATGATTCTTTAGCCTTTGTAGAAACAAAGAGGTCTGCCTAACTTGATAGGTTAACTAACGTAGATATGAGCTTCCAAGTGGGGTAAAGTATGGCATCATTTCAGATCTCCATGTAGACAGCATTCTTACCCACTGAAAATCTTCCCTCAAAACATCATAAAACACAAACTCAAGCCTATGCTTTCTATTCAATCCTATCATGAAATCTTGATTCTAACTTACTTGATAATGAGGGCCTTATCTTATTAATTTTAATAGATTTAATGTTCAATTCATCATAGGTATCCCCTAGTATGAGAATAAACAATGTATATTAGTGAACTTTCTATTTCTGTGACAAAATGCCTGTCATAAACAATTTATGAGGAGGTAAAGTTTACTTTGGCACATCATTTAGAAATCTGGGTCCATGGTCACTTGGCATTGTTATTCTGGGCCTGTAGTGAGGCAGAACCTCATGGGAAGGAACACATGGTAGAGTAAAACTGTTTGCTTCATGGTAGTCAGAAAATGGAAGGGGAAGAGTGGGACTGGGGTCCCAATATCCCCTTCAAGGGCATGCTCCTCAGTGACCTAACTTATTTCCACTAGGTTCACCTCCTGATGATTCCAGACATCCTAATAGCCCTATCACCTGGGGACCAAGCCTTGGACATGGGAAGCTTGGGGGGGCTTTAAGATCCAAATCATAACATAATGGATAAACCTGATATCACCAGAAATTATGCTTTGTGACATTATGAAGACATTGTGTTTATATTATACACTTTCATACAATTTTTATATTCATCTCTATAATATCACCTGCACAAACTTGTTTATATTTAGATTAGGAAAATAACCTATTAAAATGCCAGCTAATCCAAACAAATTGTTTTCTAAGTTCTGCTCACAATTTTATACATGTTTATAATAATCAGCTTGAGCCAACCCTGTAACCAGCAGTTGTTAGGACTGACCTGATACACCAGTGTCCTACTAGAGACATAGGATTGGCTTTTTCTTTCCTGTGTGAAAGAAGTGACTAAAACCAAAGAAGTTTAATGGAAACCAATGGAGCATTACTTGAATTCTAGCATTTTCGAAAGGTACACAGACTAGACAGAAAATCCAGAGACTTAGGTTCCAGTCCCAGCTCTGTCACTAAATAGTACTCTAGCCTCAGACAAGTCACATACTTGTCTATGTCACTATTTATCAACCTGTAAAATATATTGGTAGAGTCAAGCCCCAAATTGTGATTTTCAGCTTTAAGTTTGCCCAAAGTCCATGAGCATAGAGACCCAGAGTGTGGCAACTTGTGGACATTCCGAAAACACTTTGAAGAAACAAAAGACTTCTAAAAACAATCAAAACTACAGACAGTGTGTCTTCCCACAGAATAGAAAGGATCTTAGTGAAAGAACACAAAGAAAGGGTCTCAACATGTTGAAAATTGAAATGGAAGTCCCTGTACTTGAAAAGGAATATCTATGGAGACACTCAAATTCTGTCTATCAAAGTTCAGTGGCACATTTATTACACATGAAAAGTAGCTCCCTGACCAAAAGGTAGAATGAATTAAGGAGAAGAATCTTCCCTAAAGCATAGAGGGTGAGGTGCTGCTACGTGATTAGGATGAATGTATCTTGTATAAAATTAGGTACTTCTTTGATATATTTAGTTAACACTTTCAGACTTGAGGGTACCATATAGTTCAGAAGAATAATACTTTATTTAATTCTATTAAATTTCCACTCAGATGACTCTAAATTATTCCTGTACAATTTTCTGATCAATTTTCAGTAAGAAAAATTTTGTATAATTAAACAATTTATTTGAACTTCCATTTCTTCCCCCAACTTACAGTCAACACCCATAACAACAATAAATATTTTTATTAATAATAATCACAAGTACTATTGTAGTTACAATACATAGAATATTTACCATGTGCCATATATAATGATTCAGGGCATTTTAGATATAACATTTGATTTAATGCTTCCAATGACCCTATGAATTAGTTATCATTTTCAGCAGTTTACAGATGAGCAAATAAATTTCACAAAGGTTAAATAACTTGCCCAAGGAATTCACAGTTCATGAGCTACAGGTCTGGGATATAAAGTAAAGCCTTGCAAAATCCAAGTTCCTAAACATTATATTATACTATTCACTAACACATTTACATCGGACTACTATTCTTTTGACAAGTGTTCATTGAATGTGAAAGCCTGGGTTCTTTGCTGCATGTAGGAATAAAATAATGAGCAAGACAGAATCTCCTTCATAGTGCTTATATGCCAGCAGAGAATACAATGAAACTAGTAATAGCAGTGTGATAACTGCTATGATGGTGAATGAAGAGGTTGTGGGTGACCACAGAGCAAACACTTTTAAATGGAAACTTAACACCAAAACTCATCCCTTTGTTGGATAAATATGTAACAATTTTATGCATGCATCAGTTTATGTAAGGAATGAATTAATGAATTAAACTGTTCACACATGGGTAGATTTTCTTACAGTACAATCTTCATTAGATAATGGACATTTGCCTGCTACTCATGATAGCACTAGACACTATCCTCATGCTAGACAGTTCCTGAAAGATACAATTAATGAAATGGACACTATAGTAACTATTTCCTTTCTTAGAAAAATCTAGAAACCTGACATAAGACTAGTGAAATATGCATGTGAACCTTAGTGTATATATTCTCTAATATTTTCAAAATGTATTTTATAAATGTTAGCAAAATCATGGAACTTTTCAAAAACATAAGGGTGATATAGATAGATGATTCTCTTTGGTAATATTTGAAGAATCTATTTAATAATAAAAGTCCCTTTCTAATTTCATTCACACTAAAATGCCCATTTCCATTGATACATATGTAATTATTTGTCCCATGAACCTGAGGAGACAGAATCTATCTTGGAGTCATAATAATTTTTTATAATGATGGCTATAGTAATGGCTATAATCCTTGAAGGCAATGTGCATCAGGCCTTGTGCAATGTGTTTAAGTGTTATCCAATTCTATCCTCACAATTAAATATTATCATTCCCATTTTTCAGACGAGAAAACCGAAACTCACAAAGATGAGGTGCCTTACCCGGAAGTCTGGATCTGAACCCAGGGAGTCAGAATATGGAGCCCAGAGTCCTAACCACTGAAGGCACTGGCAAGCAGTGAGAAAGTGCTTAGCACATGGTCTGCTCTTGGCAACTGGTTGAGCATCACACACATCAGAGGAGTTGATTTTTATACACAACACAAAGCACATCATTGAAAAACAGCTTTCGGTCAGCTGAAAAGGCAAACTTCAACTGTCACACACAGACACATACATATATTCATATTCATATTCATATTCATTCATTCATTCATTCATTCTCATTCCCTCCCTCCCTCCCTCCCCCTCTCCATCCCTCCCTCTCCCCCCCACTCTCTCTCCTTTTCTATCTTTTGACTGTTTCCTCACCATGCCCTACTTAGCCTGAACTCTTCCCCACTATTCAGGTGGGTATGATGATCCAGCACCCACCACAATTCATTAAAAATTGGCAACATTATTTAAACAAAATGCAAAATTACTCTCAAGAAAGAAAAATCAATGACAAAATGTTGGGAAATAGCTATATAACAATTTCTTGCCCACAATATCTTTCTTAGAGAATGCAGTTTTTGCCCTAAAGATGCTAGGAATGGTTTATGAGGAATTAAATGCAACTATGCCATAAAAAGGAAAGCATCTTTTATTGAAATTAATATTTAAATCTTTTCTAGAAATCTATAGAATTTTTGTCATAAATGCAGCACCCCCCCTATATTTTTTCTTCTTTACTGTCAACCAACTCCTAAATCACTTCCTCACCCTGCAGCCCCCAGACAGCCCTTTTCCTGACTCTTGTGCTGATATTTCCCAGGAACAAGGTCTGTCTGTGGTAATCAAAGGGATGGAGAAAAGTGACTGAATTCACAATTCTCCAGCCCCACGTGGCATGCCAGCTGCAGTCTGTGCAGACCTATTACAGTAAAAGCTGTGTTATCTGGCACTTCCCCAACAGGAAAGAACTGGAAACCAGCATTTCTAAATGCCCTAATACAAATCTCCAATCTAGTAACTGAAATTGATGCCATTGAAATTCAACAGCAGTGACACAACACTTTGAAAGAGGGCTGATCAAAATGCAAAGCTAAAAGTTGTCTCTGATAACTTGAGCTAAGCAGCATAAAGCCAGTAGGCAGAATAAAATCTACCCACCAACCTTTTCATAGATTGATGCAAAACAAAAGCAAAACCCATGAAAATGTAGAGATTTCAAAATACTAATTGAAAGTAGGAACTAAAGAACTAAAAGGTAGTTGCATAACCTTGGAAAGTACTTCTTAGTCTTAAAAATGATTATAATTATTGTATAGAAATGTGGAAAACTGTAACACAATATGAAGTGAAAGGCAGGACATATAATTATGATTATAACTGTAGAAGTGTGTATTCATGTAGAAAATGAATGTTAAATGATATATGAGACTAAATAATTCTTAATTTTAAGGTACTGGGACTCAACAATTTTTTTCCTTTTAAAATTTATATGATGTCATTAGCATAGTGTGTTCACTACTTAAAGAAGGAAAGATCCCACTTTAAAAAAAGTACTAAAAGTCATTAAACTCACAGAAGCAATTGACAGCAAACTTAAACTCAGAGAAGCAATTGATTACCCTGAAGATGTTTCTAAATCATTAAGCTGACTGTATTTAGAAAGTACATCTATTGTCTTCCTATTAAAACTATAGCACTCAAAATATTCAAAGCAGACAAGTAAAAAGGTTTTCGGATTGCCAAGTTCTTAGGAAAATTAATTTAATTAAAAATATTTATGGAACTTGAGCTTAGCTCTGTGGAATAACAAAGAAATAGATTTAAATGTTGAATATGTGCCCACTCACCTCCCCAGCCCCCTTCCCCTAAGTATTGCCCAAGCTAATGCCTGCCTCCAGACTCCTCTTCAGGGTAGTATTGCTTCTTGAAATCTGTTTATACTCAATATCAACTTTCTATTTGCCATATGGCAATCCTTTTATAAATTCAAGTAGCAATCAATGGGATATTTTTAAAAATTCTCCAACCACTGTTTCCCTATGTATTAACCTTCCATCTCAGTGCTGGGAACAGTGAAAATAAAATTGTCACATGACAGGCTTAGGGCATTAAGCTTCACAACCTAGGCCCTTTTTTATTTCCTTGTAAAATCTATGTATGGGGTTCAGGCCATCATGACCTGGGGGTTAATATTTGTCTGGGTTTATTCATAGGCATAACAAATGAACATGACTACAATTTACTCATTTTTTACATAAGACATGTCACTAATTTTATATTTTGTTATTGCAACAAACTCTAGTTACTGAATATAGAAAATGATAAATTTAGAATAATATTTCAAAAATTATTTAATGTTTAAACTAGCCCTTGATGAATATTACCCTGATATTAATATAATAATTATTCCTCAACTTTAGTCATTTTAAATTCATTTTGTATCTTAGTCTTGGTTACTTCAATGAAAAAGGCATAAAGTTGTAACTTGCCCCTACAAAAATACATGGAACCAAAGGATCTGAGGTACTTTCCAACTCTAAAGTATGGATTAGTATGATTAAGACAGAGCACAACTAGGTTTTGAAATAATTTTCAGTGGTTTCTCCAAATAGGTGCTTAATATTTATTAACCCAATATTATCATGATGAGAGAAACCACAAAGGTAATTAAGAGTATCACTTACTTGCAGATGACTTTTATAATGAAGCTACATCTAGGTAGGAAGTATCTGATATTTACTCCTCCAGACTTAATCCTGGTAATTTGTTACTTACATATACTATCTTTCTATACCCTCAAAGAACCAGGTTAAATTTTTTTCAAGGGTAGTTGATAATACAAATGATTTCCATAGAAAATACCCAACACCAGGGAAAACCTTATGCCTACACTTGCAGGTACCCACTATAAAGTTAAAGTATAATCTAGTGAAGTAGAATTCCAGAAGAGACCATGTGTGAAGACTTGAAGAAAAATCTACTAAATTGATTCCAAGACAAACCACATTTCTGTTATTGCCTTAAATAAGAACAGGCACCACAACACTATCTTGGCTGCTATTTAGCTATTATAACCTTTTATCTAGCAAATCCATGTCAATAAAGATATCTGACCTTCTTCTCTTGCTCTAATATTAATGATTCCTCTTTTGATAAAGAGTAGCAGTAATATACCTATAGTGACCATTACCAACAGATCAAAGACAGGTACATATACAGTGAGATTAAGTTACTCTATCTGTAGTGGATAAATCAACCACATTTTGAATAAATGATTTTTCATGATGCATGTAATGTGTTTTAACATAATATGTATCAATAAAAATTATAAGTAATATCTTATTTCTAGTTCCTACCACTATATAGAAAGTAGTAGATATTCAATAAACTCACTTCTTAGAACATGGAGTTTAATTTCTGTGTGTTCACAACACTTTAGTTTATGTGTGCTCAAAGCCACATTTCATTCTGCTCACCAGTTTCTCAATGCCAAATAAATCTTAATTCAGGATTCCAAGGGGTAGCCCATAGATACCTTTTGCTATGCCTACACCTACATTATGTCTTAAATATTTCACAGTTGCCAATATTTAACATGAGAAAAATTTGTGTTGAAAAATCTGTAACTCTGGCACCACCTTATCATGAGATTACTTGGTCTGGAGCTGCAATGTAACTGCCCTCTTTGGATGGTGCATGTATTATTCCCTTTACCAATCTCTACCTGGCCTACCTAAGTCACTTATATTCCCTGCCAGACCCCCATACACAGGCGACTTCAGTCCTCCTGATCTAAACATAATCTGTCTTTTATAATGAATTATTTCTCTCTCTCCCCCTGTTCTTCTCTTTGAAGTTGACAATACACAATTAAGTGTTTTGCCTAAGTCAAATCACAGGAAACAACCAATCCCTAGAAATATTCTTTGGTGTGACCCACTCCAGAGATGTTTTCATTTTGGAGTAGTCATTTTCTTTTCCCTGATCTTTATTCTCTCTTCCTTAGATGACTAAACTAGTGTTCTACCATTTTATCTGCCATCTATCTTTCAAGATTTCTTCCAAACTGCTGAGTTTATTTTTCTAAAGCAGACCTAATTTTGTCTTTCTACTGTTTTAAACTTCTAATGGCTAACTGAGCCAGCTACACATAATGAGTTCAATGTCCCCCCAAAACACTCATGCTGAAAATTCAGTTGCCACTGTAGTAATGATGAGAGGTAGGACAGATTAAGGTCAGTATTGCAAAAGTGGATTAAGTATCTCAAGAGTGTATTAATAATAATTGGAGTGGATTTTAAAAGGGGGGAGTTCAGCACCCTTTTTTTCTGGTGTATATGCACTCTCTCACCATGTGATGCCTTCCAGCATGTTATAATGTAACCAGAAAACTCTCACTTGATAAGTCCCCTCAGTCTTGTACTTCACAGCCTCTAGGACCAAAAGTCATTTATTTATATATGACTCAGTCTTTGGTATTCTGTTATAGCAGCAGATTATGAACTAAGACACTATATTTGGATAGAATAAAATCAAACCCCTCAGCATAACAAAGTATGAATTTTAAGTCTCCATTCTCAAGTCTGTAAAAATGTAAATTTGTTGTTTTATAACACAGCTGAATTGCTATTTTGAGACCACATTCCACCAGAGAGCAGAAAACTAAATTTAGCCAACTTCACAAAAATTCAGTCACTTATGAAATTTCTTAGTCATTTTAGGTTTAAACACAATTCAGGATTTTCAAATTTCTCTGCTTCTCAATTTTATTCTAGGATTGATTTAAGTCCAAGAGGCTTACATATCTTCATGACACAGGAGCCACAGGATGCAAGATCCATCATCTTTCAAATGCTGGACATATAATCCTAATCAAGTTCTTGACTGCTATACCCTCTCTCGACTAGAATCTACTTACTTAGAAGTCTCCCCATCTGGCCTTAAGTCATGTGGTTCATGCCTCTTTCCATCCTGATATCCCCTTGCCATAATTGATAGGCCCATCCAAGTTTGCTGGTTTTCAGGGGCCTGTTGGAAAACTGCCAGCTGCTACCTACTTCAAGTCCTATTTTAAAACATTTACCATGTATTTTGAATCATTTGTTCAGTGTCCAACTTCCTTGCTAGTGAATAATGCTAAGTTTTGAGGATATATTCACCAATGTATTCACTGAGATAGAATAAAACTTAGCATTGTGCCTTGGCTCAAAAAATGGCTGCTAAATGAATAAAAGTTGACCACCATCTAGCTTACCCTGATATTTCTGGATTCATCTACACACACACACACACACACACACACACACACACACACTACAGGGTGCAGTGAATATAATTAATAGGGAACATTAACTTAATCTGAGTTTATCATGACAGGTCTATCTGAGGAAATGATGTTTAAATACTGTGAATATGAAACATTTAGCTCCCACCCCAAATCACTTCCAAACAAGCCCACATGCATGATAATATAGGCAAACACAAGTGCTTTGCAATAGTGATTTCGAAATATCTTTCATGTGCTAGAATTTTTCAGAGATGCCTCATGGGTAAGTATGAGTAATAAAAGGGACTTCAAGAGAGCCATGGTCTAAATTCCTAGAAGGAACAATAATGATCCCCAAAAGTGTCTCCATCCTAATTCTCAGAACCTGTGAAAATATTACCTTGCATGGCAAAAATACTTTGCAGGTGGGATTAAAGGTTAAGGATCTTGAAAGCATTTACCTGGATTATCCTTGTAGGTCCAGATGAATCACATGGGTCCTTGGAAGTGTAGATCCTTTCCCAGCTATGATCAGAAAGAGACATGATAACAGAAGAAAGATCAGAGAAATGTGAAGTTGATGGCTTTAAAGATGAAGGAAGGAAGCCATGAGCTGAGGAAGGTGGGTAGCCTCTAGAATCTGAAAACGGCAAGAAAACAGATTCTCCCTTAGAGCCTACAAAATAGAACAGTCATTCTCGCACTTGATTTTAGTCCAGTGACCTCCAAAGCCATAAGATGATAAAATTGTATTATGTTAAGCCACTGTAAGTGTATTATCCTTTTGCTATAGCAATTATAGAATACTACCATAGTTACCCTGTTATCAAACCTTTCTGGTGCTTCAAACAGAGCATTTAAACATTTAGATATTTTTCCATACTGGGGTGCAGAAAAGTCTGCTAAGGTTAAGATTCTAAGATGGCCTGCCTTGTTCACTCAAATGTGCTTCTATACATTTTCTCTTGCTGTTGTCTCTATTTAGACTCCCTTTTCCCTAGATACTCAAGTTCACCCAGCATTCTTGTAGTAATCCTTCAAGAACCACCTCAGATGGACCATTATCTCTAGCTTTCCCTACCCTCCTCTCCCCCATGCAGAATTAATTGTTCCTTCCCAATTTTATTATATTTCATACATGCTTTTCTTATTGAATTTATCATATATTGGCAGATCCTAAGGACAAGGACCATATCTTATCTCCATATTTTTAGCCAGGCATCTAGTACAATGTTTACACATAACAGATACTTTTTCTCTGACCACCATGTCTATTTAAACTTCTGCTTGCTGTATTTTCAGTGACAGTCCCTGTCTCTTTCATAGCACTTACAGTAACTTATAATTCTGTATTTATTTCTGTATTTACTGCCCATCTTCCCCACCAGACAAAATTTGAGGAGGACATGTCAAATCTGTATCTATAACATGTACCACAATGTCTACTATGGTGTGAGCTATTCATAAGTATTTAGGGAATTAATATATTGTTGTTGAATGTGTTTTGTTTAATTAGTATCCAGAAGAATGTGATCTATTTGCAAAGATAGCCTTGAGCATAAATGTTGGCAATTGCAGAAAGAAGACTGTGGCAAAGGGCCTCAGAGATCATGTCTAGCCACCTCTCCCAACTCACAGTAGCCAACACCATTGTTGCTAATAAGAATAGCCAGGCCTCATCTCACTGAAGCAGCTGCTCACTCCCAAGAGAGTGAATAAATGGAGTCCTGGCACACAGCTCTGAAAAGTTGCCAACTTCTAATAAAACTTGTCACTGTGTATTGGAGGCATTTACTTGAAAATAATTAGTAGCCCTTCTGTGCATCAAAAATGACCAAATCCAGAACATCCCTATTGAGATCAATGATTTTATTTTCTAAACACATCAGAAGAGATGCTTTACAATTCCAGTGGTAAAAATTAATAAACTTAAAAAACAGCCACATTGCATATTGGGTGACTTTTATTAGGTATATTGGTTTAGTAACTAATAGGTTGCCACAGATAAAAAGTTCACATCTCTTCATTAGGAAATCCTAGTCCAAAATGGGCTCCCTTTGAAACTGTTTTATAACACTAACACATCTAGAGTATGAAAGTATTTTAAACAGATAATCCTTCTAAGCTGTTAGTTTTTCTTAGCCATGACCATCCTTACCAAGAGGCAAGATACACAGCAACCTATATAGTGAATTTAAGAAACATCATAAAGATATGACCTCAAAAATCTCTCTCCAAGTACTGGCACCAAGTGCAAACAAGTTCACCATTTGATATCCATTCCCCCATCTTACAGCCATGCACAACTCATCCAGTTAAAAACCAAATATCTTGTGGCTAGGGGTATAGTTCTATGGTAGAGCACATATTTGGCATGCATGGGACCTTAGGTTCCAACCCTGGCACTGCATAAAATACATAAAATTTATCAAAAATTTCTGAAAAGAGAAGCTCTGGTCTTTGTGAATAAGGTAATATGATTTTTTGTTTGGAACAACTTTTTATGGAAGAAAGGAAATAGTTGAGAATATATGAGTGTTTCTGTTTGTTTATAGAGGGAGAAGAGTTTGAGTTGTACACAACATGTAAAGAGAAGTAACTGGGGAGGGGGCAAGGAACCCTGTGGTAGAGGCAAGATATCACTATAGATGAACTTTCCTAGTCTCACATTTCCCTAACAACATTAGGCTTAAAAATGTCCTCTCATGCATATGTCTGAAACCAGAGCAATGCTTCTTAAAGAAAAATGAAAAATCCCTTTGTGAAATTGGTCTCCCATGTTTGACAGTGCTTAGGCCAAGGCCATCTCTCAGAAAGTTTTAAAGCTGATAACAACTTGTTTTTCTAAGAGCCCTTTTCTGGGATCTCTTTTCCAGGCAGTTCTATTTTTCCTTTCCTTACTTGAACTCTTATAAAAATATTTAAAGCCTTGAAAAGCAGTCATCTACTTGGTTTTATATCTGATAGTGAAATAAAGGAACTTGATGCCTATTAAAAAGATGTGAGACATCATGGAATTGGCAGGGGAATTTGGGGTAGGAATAAAGATTTAGATTGATGAAAATTTCCCCCAAATTCCTGAAATTAGGCAGCCATCACCTCAATCAAGTGGTCAATCCAGTATCATTAATGGTGGGCAATTTTCTGACATGATGTAGTACTGAGTACATAAAGTTATTGATAGTATAATCTTATAAAAGTATTTGACTTGATGTCTTTACATCCAGTTTTCAGTTTACCAAAAATAAAGGGGATAGAGAATAGCTAAGTAGCACTCAAAGTTCAAGGAAGCCTACAAAACTAGTAGCTTAGTCTCTTCAAAAAATTCTTTTTTTTTTTTTTTTTTTTTTTTTTTTGTGGTGCTGGGGATGAAACCCAGGGCTTTGTGCATGCTAAACACATACTCTACCACGGAGCTACACCCCCAATCCAGAAAGTTTTGTAATAGAGAAAAGGAAGAAAAGAAGTTTTCTAGATTAAAAGATAGTTATTATAAAAATTGGATCCAACATATGCTATTGGATTGAATTCTGGTTTGAACAAACAGATGATAAAGAATATTTGGGGTACCACTGAAATTTGAATATGCATATATATTAAATAATATTAAGTAATTACTAATTGTGTTATTAATTACAAGTATATTGGTATTATTTTGACATGGAATGAAAATATTGTTAGAGAAGCATACCAAAAGTTTGTGGTTAAAATACTATGTTATCTATAATGTAATTCATCTGACAATAAAGTCCTGAAATTATGCCATACTGATTATTGCCTATTCTACTTGTGATAAAGGCAATAAAAATGTTCACAAATTTGATTAGATTTTTTTCAAAATAGACAAGGAATCATGACTGAGCTTTTCTATAGCATATTCCTAAAGAACACCAAATGAAGTAAGGGCAGAATATAATTTTGAATTAGCTTTCAAGAGACATTCTACCATTTTTATTTCTGTGCAGATATACTACAGAGTGAAAAATTTGACATTCTGTTTATTTAATAGTTTAAATAGCCCAGTGGTATGTTCAGCTATGCTAACACAAAATAAAATTTAAAAGACAGAATATTAAAATTCTAAGTCCGTGAATAACTAAAGAAGTATGCAACTAAAAACAAGAAGACAAAACAAAATTAAAGGTCAGTGCTACTAAAGTACAGAGGCCAATCAGATGAGAGCTTATAAGCTTCACTACAGACTGAATGGTATAAAGATTATAGTCTCCAGAATTTGCAGAAATTCTGTGTTTGAATCTCACTGCTACCATTTCTAAGTTGTGTTCTCATGGCAAGTAGTTAATTTTTGGAAACTTAGGTTCCTTGTCTGTAAAATTATAAGTGTATTTTCCCCATAGATTCATTGTGTGATGAATGAGATAAAGCATATCAAATGTTTAACTCAGTGCCTGGGACATACTCAGCACTCAATTAAGGGGGGTCATTTTTTTTCTTGTCTCTAAATCAATGGCTACTAATCACTGGTCCATTGAGGGCTTTGGGGGTCCATGGTCCCTATGAAACTGAATGTAAAATTTTGTGCACTCATTTTTTTGGAGAGAAGGCCTTTAGCTTTTAATCAGATTTTCGGAGGTCTGTAACCACCTCAAACATTTAAGATTAACTGCTCATAAAGCATTTTCTTAATTAATCAATTCTAGATATGTAATATGACTATTAATTATGAAGACTGATTGCCACAAATTCTGTGTGTCTTGTCAAAGTGTTGTATACCTTCCCTAACAACACTTGGTATTGCTAAGTATTGGCAGCCAAGAGAAATTGGGGAGATTGATGGAAGATAGGTCATAGAGAGACCTGTTTTGGGAGCAAACCCAGCAAGAGTGTACAAAAATGGCAGTGATATATATTTTTTTTCTGTCTAATCCTTGTTGGCTCCACAGAGGGTAGCTCTGATTAATGCCTTGTTATAACATTTTAAAGGTCAGCTTATGTAATGAAGGTACCACGGCCTAACTGCATCATTAGATAGACCACCTTTGGCCAAGAAAATGGCATAATACTTGTCTGGAATTCAAGCTTTACCCAGAAGCCTTTGGATTCCTGGAAATGTTAGTAAATTTTTAAAGTCTCTTGGTAATAATTTTTAAGCACTGCAATTTTAATCTGGCCCTATTTCTGCAGCAGTGCTGCTAAAATCTCCTACAGACAAATCCCTGCAGAGTCTGCAAATTTGTCAGAAAGAAGACATGTCTATAATCAACCATTAATCCTATTGACCATGATTAACACTTCCATACTCTAGCCTATCAGTTCTGAATGCTATGTCATGATTCCACATGTTACTACACATCCCTTAGAGGATTATAGTCTCTTTCAAATCTCCTTTCAGAGGAGCTATATGAATCTGACACACAGGTCACATCCATTTTACAGATGTTGCATTTCTTACCTCAGCTAAAGCTTTTCATCTATGATGTGATTCTACTTTATATTTGCAATGGCCTGGTTTCATATATTTCTGTGTGGACACAAGCATAGGAACTTGGTGGTCAGATGGTATGTCCTCAGAGAAATAAAATAAACATTAAAAACAGTCTAATTCTTGTCACATACAGAGACTTTGGACATGTAACTCATACATTTGACAAGTTCCCATCACTATTCTAAGTTCAGGAGACACAAACCAAAGACATTTTTCTACCCTCAGGAGCTTATAGTTGAGAGAAGAAACAGATATGTAGGTAGAGAATGTCAATAAAGTATAATTGGCAATAATTACAATAGGAGTGATTACAGGATACTATGGAAATAGAGAAGACATCATAAAAGAGGGGGCATCTACACTAAAAGTTACCTAGACACATGTGTGTGGTGGAGTGTGGCAGACAAAAGGAATAGCATGTATAAAGACTCAGAGGTAAGAGAGCACTATATATTTTTTAAAGAGAGAGAGAGAGAGAGACAATTTTAATATTTATTTTTTAGTTCTCGGTGGACACAACATCTTTGTTTGTATGTGGTGCTGAGGATCGAACCCGGGCCGCACGCATGCCAGGCGAGCGTGCTACCACTTGAGCCACATCCCCAGCCCTGAGCACTATATATTTATGGAACAGAAAACAGTTCTATGACTGGTCTGAAAAGGTTAAGAAAAGGATTGTGAGATCTGAAGTTAAAAATAGAAGTCAGGGGCTGGGGTTGTGGCTCAGTGGTAGAGCACTCGCCTAGCACATGTGAGGCCCTGGGTTCAATCCTCAGCACCACATAAAAATAAATAAATAAAATAAATGTATTGTGTCACAAAACTACAACTAAAAAATAAATATTAAAAAAATAGAAGTCAGATCATGAAGGTTCTTAGAAATCCTGCAATGTAGGCTAGGAGGCATAGGGAACTATTCAAGAGTTGTAGATCATAGAATCATGATAAGAATTGAGTTTCATAAAGACACCATTGATTGCAATGTAGAAAATAGACTGAAGTATGGTGAAACTTGAGACAGGAGGCTAGTTTAAAGATTATTATAATGACCTAGGCAAAAGATGATGATGCCCAAAACTAAACTCTGATATTGTAATGGTTGCTGTGATATACCACCAATAACCCATCTTCAGTCACTCAGCAGTTGCCTAGAATTTGGGCTTCATATGGCCCATAGCTGAAGGGAGCTGACTTTTACAATGCCATGCTCCGTCTGTGTAGGCAGCTGACATCCAACAACAGGGAATGTGGGCATTCAAAGACTATGCCCAACCCTCACCTCAACTCAAGACAACTCTAAAGGACCACCTCAGCTCATGAGCTCTCTTTGGAACTAGCTAAGACTTCTTTGCAACTGTGTAACAGTTAAGCTGTTTCTTCTACCCAATTCTGCTTCACTCTCTTACAGATTTTTTCCTGAGAGTGCTCCCCAATAAACTTCCTGCATGCAAACCTCTGTCTCGGTTTGGTTCCAAAGGATCAAATCAAAGACAAAACCTCAGTAGTTCTCATCTGTAAAACAAGAGGGTGGATTGGATGCTTACTATAAACATTTCCTGTTTGCTCTACCATTCCATGAACTCTGGGATTCTTTGACAATTCTTGCAGCTGTTTCAAAACAGCAGGAAACTGATATGACAGACGCTTAATTTTAGCAACCCCAGCAGGACTCACCACAGTAATTAGGAATGTTTCACAAACATACCACCCACAAATCTTGGGCCCAGTTGGAGTTGACATTGTCTACTTTTATAGATATAAAATTCTTTATGGCTTCCATGCCAATGCTTGCTTCTTATAAAAAATATTGCTATTCCCTGTGGACCAGCATGAAACAGTGCTGTTATCTTTTGCTGATACCAGAACTAAAAGCAATAAGTCCAGCACTTTTTTAAATGCATCGCAAAGCTAAATGTATGATTAATATATCAAGTTGGATATTGCTGCTATGACCCTCTCCTCCACCTTGAAAAAAAGTTCCTCAGCAAAAAACAATTGAAATGCAGAATTCTTCTGTGAGCTATTGGCTATACCTCACTTTGGTGATACATTCCTAAACTAAATCATGTGATTCTGACCATCTCAGCACAGAAGTTTCATACAGACTTTCCATGATTTATGAAGGGCATTTTCCTTTAAAGAACTTCTTTACTCAGGCATTTCCAAACTGTGTTCCAATCCTAGAATCTGAGAGCTTTAAAGAACTTCCAACATTTACACCTGGAGTCTTCCAAGAAGGGTCTCTGGGACCATGGATCAGCTTCAGGGCACCTGTGAAAACTTAAAGTGTGTATAAATTTTTTTTGGAGAACTGCTGTATCTTTTATTAGAGTCTGTACTCTAACATATAGGAGGTTCATAGCCCCTGAAAGGTTAAGAACCTATTGTCTACACCAGATTGCCTCATGCTCAATGAAACTGAAGTTTCAAGAAATGAGGTTTAGATGACTTATCGAAGGTTAGCTAGTTTGTTAGTAGCTCAACTGGCACTACATCTCTTGTTTTCTTCCTTTCAGTCCAGTGAGCTTTCTGCTACACTGGACTTTGAAGGCATTTCAACCCAAAACATCATTCCTAATACATTACAATTTCCTCCCTCATCACACCAACACTTTGCTACTGCCACGAAAATGTTTCCTCAAAGGAAACCAAAGCCTTCTGCTAGGCTGAGTAACTTTTATAATACCTCCTATATATCTAGCATTTTAGAGTTTTCAAAGTACTTTTGCACACATGATTACATTTGATTTGAGCCCCAAAACCATTTCAAGGCAAGAAGGTAGGAGTTAAAAGAATATACTCTGGAACTGGTTTCCTGGCATGAAATCCTACTTTTGCTACTATCAGCTGGGTCACCCTGAGGATCTTTATGCCTCAGTTGCATCATCTGTAATATGAGGATGATGATTATACCTATATCATGAGCTTGTTGTAAAAACCAAGTGGGTTAATACATGAAAATCCCACAGAGAGGGGCCTCTCGGAGCACATTTAATAAATATTAGCTATGATCATTATGTTTACTTTACATTTTCCAATGAGGGCATTGAGAAAAACAATATTATGAGACTTTCTCAAATGTTCCCTGTGAAGAATGGAAATAGTGGGTCTATACTGCATTTAGGACTAAAAAACAAGGTATTTTAACCCCAAGCAAAAACATTTTCAATGTACAATATGAAGAATTCTGGGTATAAATATAAGAGCGATGAAACCATCAATCTCTCAATGATTAAAATGGCAATTAATTTATTTATACTCAGGGATTAGCTGGATAACATCATTAGATATCCAAATTAGAAATTTCAAATCTGTCCTGAGAGCAAACTTTTATTTTCTGTTTTTAAATAGGCAAAAAAGAAAATCTAATAAAATAATTGAACATGTAGATCTAAACTTCTTATAAAGCCACATTAGGTCTGTCCCTCCAAAAAGATTTCTTTAATTAAGAAAACATGTTGAGTATGGTCAATTATTTGGGAGAATTTATTTTCAATGGAATTTAATTTCAATGGGATGTAACTTTTAAAACCCTGGCCAAGAGAAAGGCATGGGACATTAGAAATGCTTTTGATAAGCTTGAAAAGTCCAACTCATATCCCCAAATGATCATTAAGGCTATGCTCATGGTGTGTTCAAAATGAGCCAGGCCTCAGACAGCAAGAGCTCTCTAGCTCTTGCCTCCTGGCTAAAAGAACAAACAGGCCTTAGCCACCTCTCTTTAAACTGTGCAGTAGCTACTTGAGCTTCACCAACTTGGAATTCCCAAACGTTCTTAGGCTGAAAGAGCCTTTTAAATGAGTTTCTCAATTACCATAAAACACTTTATAAAATTCTCTATCCAACTGCCTTTATACTTTGCAGGTTGGGTGGACTGTATTGTGTGAAAAGCATCCCATTTTTGCAAGATCATCCCTGAGGGCAGTGGCCATGTTCTTCGGTGATAGATTAGTAAGCAGGTTTTAAAATGCAAGACTAGGAGAAGCTTGTAGCCCTTTTCTTTGAACACTTACCCATTTTATGCTTTACAACTTTCCATCTGTAATTTTTTAAAGGCTGCCCAAACTTGTTCCCAATCAGTAAAGGCCCTGGCTAAACTGACAAAAAGGGTAGCATTATGAATTGAGAAGATTTTTCTTTTTAACGTTAATTTTACTCCCTGTAAAACCATCCTTTTTTTTTCCAGTGTCATGGAAACCTCTGATGTCTATTAGTTGCCTTCAGTAACTCTATGCTTTCCTATAATAGAACATTTCAAATGAAGCTATTTTTGTAAAGTAGTAGTCCGGTCCTCACTCTCCTTTAAGCTAAAAGCAGTATAGCCCAATATGTCTATCATAAATCTGCAGGAGAAGCTACACTTACACTACTGATAACCAGAATAGAACACTGAAGCTGGGGCCAGATTCTGGGCAGAGGATTGCACTAAGACACAATGGTCAGGCTTAATGCCTACAAACAGCCATCTAAACCATCAGCTAGGTTAACCTCCTATACTACCCACACAGTCAGCTGCAACCCATAATCCAAAAGCAGCCCTGCCTCAAGGCAGAAGGGCAGTATATTGGGAAGGAAAAAATCACCAATTAGATTAAACCTCTAGGACCTAAGTACTTTTGTCAGATCTACTGCAATTTAGCTGCATGTCCTCAGGCAAATTACTTCTCTCCAGAACTGTTTTCTCTTCTACAAAAGAAAGGGATTGGAGAAATGATATCTGTGGTTTTAGGGAGGTGCCAATTATCACATGTCAAGATAGAGAGCTCTACTCCAGTATTTAGCATCTAGTCTGCTGTATTCTTGATTGCATTGACTGTGAGATTCCAATATCTTGGTAATTATGTCTGTTACTAGTTTCTATATAAACCTTCTTGCTTAACCTGGAAATCCAATTCTCACAGTGACTTAATATATGGCCTCCTAGTCCACAGTCTCCCTAAGTGCATCCTAAATTTTTACACTAACTACCCTAAATGTTGCTCCTCTAACTTCCTCACACCCAAGTACTGTCTATCCCAACCTGCACTGACTATCTGCCATACACCAGCCTGGGTAGACATTCTAGGACCTGGATTTATCATGTGTGTTTGTTGGTTTGTTGAATGGATGATTTGTTAATTGGTTTGGGGCCAACTGTGCTTGTATACCATGACTCTCCCCATCCATCCTCCACCATAGAAGGATGATGTCCCATATTTAGATCTCTCTAAGACACATGTTCATAACTGTCTACCTAAAAGATTGGTCCCATATCCATTTCCCTTAACTTCATTGTCTGTCTGGATTAATCTTCCCTAGCTTTCCCCATGACAACATTGCCCAAATTCCCATGGTTTTCAGCCTGCTTAGAGGCTTATCTCTTGCTTCTAGGGTAGTTTTCTTGATGTACTAAGATATTCACTCTGAGACTGGGCCCTATGTGGGCAAGAGGGACTGGTCTCACCATCGCCTTACTGGGAGTATCAAAAACAAGGTTAGTGAATACAGTGCTATTTTGGACCCTAAACCAGTGATGTTAGCCAGGCATGGTGGCACATACCTGTAATTCCAGGCTCAGGACGCTGAGGCAGGAGGACTGCAAGTTCAAAGCCAGCCTCAGCAACTTAGTGAGGCAATAAGCAACTTAACAAGACCCTATCTCAAAATGAAAAATACAAAGAGCCAGAGATATGACTCAGTGGTTAAGCACCCCAGTGTTCATTCCCTGGTACAAAAAAAAAAAAAAAAAAAAAACAGTTGTGTTGTACCAGAGTGGAATGCTCCCTACATATGTCATATGTCGATTCTTGAGGACCATGCCATGCAGGTTGCTAAATATTATAAATATCACCTCTCCATAGGGCCTTTCTTTCATCCCCTTGTCATCTCAGATTCTACCCTCCCTTCTGCCCCCACCTCATCAATGTGAAATAGAAAATGGACATGAGTTCCATATTTTTATTCATTTTAATTCTTCATAAATAATTTGAGGGTTCCATAAGCTCTTTGGATTTATTTCCCCACCATGTTCTTTTAAGATTCAATCATGTTTTTAAAGATTCTAGGTATGATAAGCAGAATCCTACAGATATCTCTCTCCTTCCAACCCAAGATTCCTTAACTATTCTATCATATACTAATCTAGGTTATACTGTGAAGGGGCTGTGCATATGTAGTTAAACTTACACACCATCAGATAAAGCATCATCCTGAATTATATAGGCAGGCCAGAATAATAACATGAACTCTTAAAACAGGGAATTTTTCCTAGTCGAAGTCAAAAGACATGTGACGGATGAGGCAAAAAAGGAGGTCAGCTCCTAAGTTCTTGGACAGGAAGAATTAATATTGTCAAAATGGTCATATTACCAAAAGCACTGTTCAGATTCAATGCAATTCCCATAAAAATTCCAATGACATTCTTTGTATGAATAGAAAAAAAGTCAGGAAATTCATCTGGAAAATAAGAGGCCCAGAATAGCTAAAGCAATCCTTAGCAAGAAAGGCAAAGTAGGAGGCAACATAATACCAGACCTTAAATTATACTATAGGGCTATGGTAACAAAATCAGCATGGTATTGGCATCAAAACAGGCAAGAAGACCAATGGAACAGAAGACACAGAGAAAACGCAAAAATACAGTTACCTCATACTACACAAAGGTGCCTTAAACATACATTGGAGAAAAGAAAGCCTCTTCAACAGATGGTGCTGTGAAAACTGGAAATCCATATGTAGTTAGAATGAAATTTAACACCTATCTCTCACACCAAACAAAACTCAAAGTAGATCAAAGACCTAAAAATTAGATCAGAAACCCTGTACATACTAGAACAAAATGTAGGCCCAACACTCCAGCATATCTGCCAGGAACTGACTTCCTTAACAAGGCTCCTAAAGTGCAAGGAATAAAATCAAGAATCAATAAATGGGATGACATCAAACTAAAAAGCTTCTTCATAGCAAAAGAAACAATCAAGAGTGTGAAGAGTGGGAGCAAATCATTGCGTCCTGCATCTCAGATAGATCATTAATCTCCAGGATATATATAAAGAACTCAAAAAACTTAGCAACAAAAAAATAATAACCCAATCAATAAATGGACAAAGGAACTGAACACACACTTCTCAAAAGAAGAATTACAAATGGTCAACAAATATATGAAGAAATGTTCAACATTTCCAGTAATTAGAGAAATGCAAATTAAAACTACACTGAGATTTCATCTGAAAAAACTAGGAATCTGACCCAGCTATCCTACTCCTTGGTATATATCCAAAGGACTTAAAGTCAGCATACTATAGTGACATAGTCACACCCATGTTTATAGCAGCTCAATTCACAATAGCTAAACTGTGGAACCAGCCTAGGTGCCCTTCAACATATGAATGGATAAAGAAATATGACATATATACATAGTGGATTATTACTCAGCCACAAAGACTTTATGACATTTGCCAGTAAATGCATGGATCATGGGACTATTTTGCTAAGTAAAATAAGCCAGTCCCCAAAAAACCAAAAGTCACATGTTTTCTCTGTAGAAGCTAATTCA
Source organism: Marmota flaviventris (assembly GCF_047511675.1). Classification (NCBI taxonomy): domain Eukaryota; kingdom Metazoa; phylum Chordata; class Mammalia; order Rodentia; family Sciuridae; genus Marmota; species Marmota flaviventris. Next base: position 101,155,488 of record NC_092518.1, read on the forward strand.
CAATAAAGGGGGACAGGAAAAGAACAGAAATTCAGCAGATTTGACAAATTTGTACCACTGAGCTACTTCCCCAGGCCCAGAATATTTATCCTGATAATAATCATTGCAATAAATATCACAAATTTAGTAAGTTGGAATGACACAAATTTATCTCACAGTTCAGTTAAGACAGAAGTGTGATATAGCATGATTATGTGGTTCCACTGCTTAGGGTCTCAATGAAGGGAAGGGTGGGGAGATAGGAAAAGGAAAGACAGTGGAATGAATCTTACATGTTTCCTATGTACCATATGAATACACTATAGTGAATCCCACCACCATCCATACGTTTCAATAGGATCCTAATTAGAATAAGATATATTCCATGCTTGTATAATCATATCAAAATGAATTCTACTGTCTTGTATAACTAAAAGAACTAATAAATATTTTTTAAAAGGGAGGTCAAGGAGATTTAAAGAATGAGAAGGTCTCGACTGGCTATTATTGACTTTGCAGGGGGGCACAAGTCAGGTAATATGGACTACCTTTAGAAACTGAGAACAATACCCATCCCTACAACAAGCAAGGAAACAGGGAGCTCCTTCAGACAACTTTACAGATCTACATTCATTAAACAATTTGAATGAACCTAATAGATGCCCCCTGATAGTCTTCCAAGAGGAATGCAGCCTGGTCCATCACTGTGATTTTAGTTTGTGAGACCCTAAGCAGTGGAACCACATAATCATGCTATATCAAACTTCTGTCTTAATAGAACTGTGAGATAAATTTGTGTCATTCTAACTCACTAAATTTGTGATCATTTATTGCAATGATTATTATCAGGATAAATATTCTAGGACTGGGGAAGTAGCTCAGTGGTACAGCACTCGCCTAGCATGCACAAGGTCCTGGATTCTAGCCCCAGTGCCTAAATAAACAAATAAATATCTGATGCTCAGCATTATTTTCTCTTTGTTATTATTGATCAATAAATGCTTTAAGCTTCTAGTAGACTTATCTGTTAAGATTATGTCTTTATTGCTGTCACTTTTTGGTTTGGGATCCTGCCTCTATACTCAAATCTTTTTAATACCCACCCTTCCATACCACAGTCGGCACCATCCAGGAAAAAATGCATGCCTCTCTTCTCTGCCCACCCAAAGTGCCACTTCAAGGCATGTTCTATAGAAAATTCATGCTGTAAAACTCCTATATATTCTTACTTTCAAGGTTATAATTTATTTGAAGATGACAGAATCTTATGCCAAACTTAGTGCTCCATACTACTCTCCATTTCCAATCTATGTTGCTTTTCCTTTCCCCTCTTCTTCAATGGCTTTGCCATTTTATCTCTTGCTGTATTTTCACTGAATTCCACACTCTGGTACAGGTTATAGAGTTAAAATTCGTCAGAGAAGAGTAGTATTAAAAATGTGGTCAAGCCATGCTCATCATATCTTTTTGTAAAATATTGGAACAGTACATTTATAACCATAGGCAAATCCACTGTCATTCCCATCTCAGTAGAAAGTTAATTTGCCTAAAATTTCCTGTTACTTTTTTAGTGGGCAGTCTTCTTTGCAAGACCCTTGGGAGGAAATTGAGACAAGAAACCTAGGAGCAGCCCATTTTCATGTTGTCACATTTGGGTTCAATTTTCATCTCATTTACGTTCATATTTTCTTGGTATAGAGTATAATTTCATCAAATATGCAAACCTGCCTAGGGAGGGATTGAATTGGTATGAACTCTAGGTTGATTGGACACATGCCGGTTAATTAGCATTTCAAACAAGTATCAAAGAAGTTGAAGAAGATTTCTTCTTCTTTTGCATTTACTAGTGTCAATCATAAGGCTTAGGAGACTATATGAACCTAATTTTTCCTACCAAGTTAAAAAGAAGGGATGAGAAGGAATTTGATTAGATCTTAGAGGTACATTTTTCATTGTAAACTGGAACTTTTCAAGTACCAGGAGCTATGATTTTTCTACACACACAAAAATATCAATATTGGAGATTTCTAAAATGTTTCCATTTCTGTTGTAGACATATATCCATACATCCTTGTCTCATAGACATAAAACATCCTTAGAACGCTCTATATAGACAAAGTGGCCCAGTTACATGACCTCAGATAAGAGGATACTAGCAATGCCAACCTTTTCATTACATTGGGATAAACTATTAAACAGAAGAGAAAGACAGAAAGCTTGGAAGATTTGATGACAGCTTCCTTTTTTCCCCAGCCTTTTAATTAGCCTTCAAAAATTCAGCCTGAGCCTTTCTCAGGTACCTAGCACAGTTGCAGTCTCCACATTAAAAATAATCTTGGCTTTGCTGAGACTCCTTGGACTTTTTAGTGTTCTGGATCTCAAGGTACCTCTCAGCCTCACTAATCCCTATTTCTTCTATTGTCCCTAAACCATGGGACACAACAGATCCTCTAGGACTACAGGATTTGGATGTTCCCTCAAATCAGAGTTTATATCTCTGGTACCTTGTATTCAGGCAACAAAGAAAAAGACTTATACCTGAGTCCCTCAAGGTCATTGTCCACTTGTATATAATTTTATTTATTTGTAGAAGCTATAAATCAAAATGAGTTAATACACCAGTTATGGCTTTATATATTAATAATAAACAATGTGTTTCATATACTTAGACCCTTCACTTATTCACATCTGAATGTAACTAAACCACTGCAGTTATACACTCAAATAGTAACACTGTTCACTGATGGCAGCTCTCTCAAGTTTAAGCCTAGCACCAGAGTGTGGAATTCAGTGAAAATACAGCAAGAGATACAATGGCAAAGCCATTGAAAAGAAGGGAAAGGAAAAGCAACATACATTGGAAAGGGATAGTAGTGCGGAGCATTAATTGGACTCAATTTTGTAAGTATTTCTGGCAACCAAATAGTCCCTATTAATACTTGTAACTCCTAGCCTGTTAAAGTGGCCCTGAAAAAATCAGAGGTATCTACTGTAGGTTTCATATTAGACTTTGCTAGTGTCTCGAGGCCCAAGAAAATAAAGAAAAAAGGAAAAAGAGATACGAATGGAATCTGGGTCCCCTCTAGCTTTTCATTCTAGAATGCTGCTTGAAAATCACAAGTCTAATGTTAATTTGCAAATAAGCACCTCCCGTGTCTTAAAGAATCTGAAAACTTTTCCCATTTGGTTGACTACAAATCCCAGCCTCTGTCCCAGTTATGGAAATGGGAAGGGGAGAGAGAATTCAAAAGCAGATGAGTATGAGGATCAGATCTTTCTCAAAGATGGTGTCAAGACCTGGGACATCAATAGCCCAAAGGCTATAGGAATAGAAATAAGAAAAATTGAATACAAATATGAGTCATGCCATCGACTTGTAATGTGGCCTCTGGTAGGTCAGTGATATTTTCACTATGCCCCAAGTTTCCCAGCTAATATCTGCCACTATTATTGCTGTCTGCTTATTCTAAGGAGCCTCTTGTGCTTAAGCACATTTCTTCCAAAATGTCTTATTTGAGAAGCTTTCACCTTGGTCATTGGTGATGCCTGAAATAATATCACAGCATAATAGCTGCAGACCAAAGTATGTCACTGACTACGTCCTACAACTGGGCCTCACACTGCTCCACGGCTTGGTGGATAGATACTAAAGAAATGACAGTAACTCTGGCAGCCCTGCTTAAGAAACTATTCCCTCACATCTCTTATTAGTCCAAGAAAATAAGGTTTCCCAATATTTCATAAAAACTACAATGGAAAAAGTGCTAAGGATTAAAAACTCACAGAGAAGACAAATGTAAGGAAAGTTTTTGAAGTAAAAAGTAATATTCAAAGATTTGCTCATCAATTTGGCTATTTTCAAGATACCAAACCCACTCAATAATCAGAACAACACCCCAGAAAATGAATTGCTTTGTGCTAGTAAAAAAATATATATATATCAATGCTATCTAATGAAAAGACTGAAGGAGTTCCCCATCTTCCCTCTCCTCCTTGACTCCAGATCAAGTATAGGAATGACTCTAGAGCAAAATTTCAGTTACATTCTTTCAAATCTACCCAGTACCCACTCCAAGTCTCTTCAGTACTCAGATATCTGAACTGTGACTATGCCTGCGTTTTTAAGTTTGTTCCCCCCATCCCTCCTAAAAGATTGTTTTTCTAATCATGTAAGTCACCTAAAACCCTTGTCAAAAATGCAGATGCCCAAGTTTGTCCTCTAGAGATTCTGATTTTGAATATTTAACAATTACCTTTGCAATTCTTTGATCAGACAAGTTGGAAATATTTACCCTAAGAGCTTCTACATCCTTGCTACTCAAGTTACAGTGTAACACTGGCATTCCCTAGGAACTTGTTAGAATGATAGTTTTTTGTTTATTTGTTTGGGTTTTGATAGTATTGTCATCACATCTAGAGCCTTACACATACTAGGAAAATGTGATACCACTGAGCTATAACTTCAGCCCCTAAGAATTTGTTAGAAATAAAGATTCTGAGGCCTTGCCCAGGCTTAAAATCTGTCATTTAACAAGATTCCAAGATGACAATTATGCACAGTAAAGTTTGAGAAGCATTATTTTAAATGATTGTGTCATCTGGCAACCAAATAGTCCCTATTAATACTTTATTGGGTATGAGTTTAATAGAAAATACCTCCAATTCACTTATCCATTCAATTAACACTTGGGGATCTACTAAGTACCTAAGCACTTTCCTAGGTATCAGGATTTATATTTTATAGAGGTCTTAAACCAGAGGAATCCATCTTTAATGACAGAATATCAGACACTAATACAGGCTCATGAGGATATTTTGAGATTAAGGTGGAAGGCAATTGTGAATAAATCACACCATTAATTGACCACCTACTCTATCCATGCATAAGGTTGGTTGGGACTATGTAATCCAATGTCTGATTACAATAAATTCTGCCCCTCCCATCTCAACCTTCTCACTGATCCACTCCTCTAATAGGTTACACGAGGCTGGTTTAGAGCACAAGCAGGTATAAAGAATTGAAAGAGCCTTGCATCTGCTCAAGCATATTCCTTTGGAACAAAAAAATTAACCCTGGGTAATAGACTGCAGTTTTAGCATTCGTTTGTAGAATAAACAAATGAGGCAAGAGGAAGCAGGGAACCCTCCCAGTAGAGTTAGAGTGTTTGCCTTACAGAGATAGGAGCCAGGGTTGTGGCCAGGCAGCAATGGAATCATTGGCTTTGCTCCAGCTGGCTACAATTCAGACCTTGGCTACTAGCTACTTTGAAACCTGTACAACTTGCAATTGCAGAAAAAGTAATTCGTCTTTTTTTTTTTTTTTTTGAACTTCACAGCAGACTTTGGCTACCTCAAAATCCAACTCACTGACTTTTCTCTTGGGTGGAGGGGGAAATGAGAATGAAAATGCACAAGAGCTACTGATGAAATTATCCTCTTCTAAAGACAACGGGCAACAAAGTACTTAATCTGAACACACTGTTGGATAATCACAGTCAAACATCGGACTTCTGCTTTGTGATTTTAGGCTTAACAGGAAAAACAAACACTTGATTTAAACTGAATTTAAATATTTGCAACCAATTTGATATGTTTTAGCTGAGAAAACTAAGTGATTCTCTAAGTGATCCTTTAAGGTTCTATGAATAAATTATGAGAAAGGGGGTCCATTAAATTTATTGTAAAATACTAACATATCTAAACAGTGAAAAATTTCCACCATGAGGACAAAAATTTCAACTTATTTTAAGCTTTTCAGAAACAAATTTAGAAAATCTCCCTATTTATTTTATCCTTTTACATACAGATACAATTTTAGACAATGGTTTTATTAAAAAGTTTTACTTTATCATAGACAAAATCAATTGTTTGAATGTTTAAAGATAGACTTCTTTATCTTTCATTTCACATTCTTGTGAACACATTTGGAATAAAAAACTAAAAACCTAATGGCTGGGCTGGGTTTATGGGTCAGTGTTAGAGTACTTGTCTAGCACATGTGAGGGACTGGGCTCAATCCTCAGTGCACATAATAAATAAATAAAGTTATTGTGTCCATCTACAACTAAAAAAAAAAAACCTAATGTCTACCAAATTGGTCTGTGCTGTTCCACCTTTCATTGCCATTATATCTGCTCTTTAGGAAACTTATTGTACTGCAATGTTTAAGAAATAAACAGTGTTCCTGTGTTGTTTTCCATGACTTTGTAGGTTTGGGTTTATATTTTTAACAGTCTAGAGGCTTTCCTGTTCTTCCAGGATGTGAGGCCTACAAATCAGGTATGGTACCATCAATTGGACAGGCTGTCTAGGTCTTGTGTTTCAAACAGAAAGGATTCTCTCAGGATCTGCTCCAGTTTGAAGAATGGCCAAGGTGGCAAATTGGTACAGTATAGCTGTTTGCCAGCCTCTAGTTCTGGCTTGGCCACTCCTTGGGAAGCCAACTGTTTTTTCTGTGCTACACCTTAGAAGGCATAAAAGGCTAAATGACCCAGATATGTTTGTTCTATATCTCAAAGACTTCTTATTTTTGTGGCAATGTCTCTGACTCTGCTATCCCCATTGCTCCCTTGACATTGACTTTTGTTCCCTCTCTGACTTCTGTATTCTATTTTTTCCTCATTCAAAATCAGAGACTCGGATTAAATCCTGTACTTCATTTATAACCACTTTCTTTGCTTTCCTATTTTTAAGCTGTTCAGTATTGATTATTCACTACCCACAATTCAGAGGGTCAGTTCCAATCATAAGATAGCAACTCAGAGGAATATCACTATATATATATATATATTATGTGTATTATACAGATATTAAAGCTTTTATTTACAAATAAAATTCTATTAAGATGGGTAGATGGGTCTTGGTGTGGTGGTGCACAACTATAATACTAGCAACTAGGGAGGCTGAGGCAGAGGATCTTAAGTTCAAAGCCACTCTTAGCAACTTAGTGAGGCCCTAAGAAACTTACCGAGATCCTGTCTCAAAAAGGGCAGGGGGTAGGAAAGATAGTGGGATGAGATGGACATCATTAACCTAAGTTAAATGAATGGTGTGACTCTATTTTGAACAACCAGAGAAATGAAAGATTGTTCTCTATGAGTGTACTTTTAATTGAAATGCATTCTGCTATCATGCATAACAAATTAGAATAAGTAAATACATTTTTTGAGGAAGTCTGGGGATGTGGCTTATTGGTTAAACACCCCTGAGTTCAATCCCTAATACCAAAAAAGAAAGAAAATTCTATTAAAACATTATAAATGATTTCTATTTGTGACATAAGAAAATGTGATACATAACCTATGATAAGATTTTAACATTAGTAAAATGAGGTATCCCCTCATAATGAAGCAGCAGTCACTAGTCTGAGTAAACAATGACTCTGTAGTCTCTGCAACTTGCCCCAAGTATATTTTGAGAGAGAGAGTCGCCATATATAAACACCTATGGTCCCAGCACTTTAAACTATTGGAACAGCTCTTTCAAATAGCTTTCATTCAATAATTAATATCCCCAATAGCAGGTCAGACCTGTAGTTGCCAATTTACAAATCTTTTTTAAAAGTCCTATTTTCTTTTCCAGGTTTCTAGCCTCTAAATTTTCTTTTCTTGTTAGCAGGAAGAAAGGAGTGGGGGAGAAAATTACAGTCATAACCTGCACGTGTTCACAGCAGGCTCTCTGTGACTTTTAGTTGACAGTAGCAAGCAGTTGGTTTCCTTAGAAACTTCTGTAACAGACTTCAAGTTTCTTTCAAACCTATTTAAATTTTTAAGGGGCCATTTCCTTTGTCCTCTGTACAATTTTAAAAAACTACTTAGAGTGCAATGTGGCTTTTAAATAGTTGGTTAACTATAAGTGGCTTTTCTACAGCTACATTTAGATATGTTTTTAACAAAAAATGTACTTATGTACTTTAAAAGATGTGTTTATATGTATATGTAGGTATACACAAAATATACATATGTGAAAAAAATCATAACCTAAACTTTTATTCCTAATTCATCGGTAGACTCAAGTTGAAAATTATATAATGGGTGAAAAAGAAATAATATAGCATACTTATTCCCATGTGGACATAAATAGGGCTGGGATAAAGCCACTCCTAACAGATATCCATAGTCTTAATCTCTACATGATATCTAAATCTATTAACCAACTTCTCCTTAAACAACCATCTCTTTCTTAAAATTCATCTCCATCTGTGATTTCTGTGATACCATATAATCTTCATTATAATATTTCTAGGACCATAACATTTACATGTACTTTATAGGTTATGCTTTCTCTTTTCACCCCAATTAAGACTGAATTTTAGACCCACTACTTTTTTAGTCTCTGCTTTCTATGTTTTTAGTCTACGCTTTCAGTGTTTCAGTGATAGTACCTAATGCTATAGCTTTAACTACCATGTTATTGCAAATAATTTATATCCTAACTTACACATCTAGAACTGACATTTCTTCAGAGTTTTAATCTTTCATACCCAGGCAAAGAGAGCAACCAGCAAATTCTTCTATCATCTCCAATTCAGTGTAGCCAAAACCAAATTTCTATCTTTTCCCATAAGTGAGTACCTTTCCCAGCCTTCCCACTTGTCTATCAGAAGCACCATCATTCTCCTAGACTTAAAACTTTGGTGTGTTTTTATCTCATTCTCTTTGTCTTCCTTCTCAAGATTTCAATCATAAAATGCCCAGAAAATATTCATTGTTTCAACATTTATTGAGTATCTAATATTTACATAGCATTGATGAAGACATTTGAAAAACAGTTTTGTTTCTGATTTCTTTCCTTATGTAAACAATGTGAAAAATTTTCATTTACAAATAATACAATGGGCTAGGATTCCCTAAAATCTTTCTACTATCCATACATAGAAATAAGATTTTTTTTTTAAAGTCAGACCTTCAAATGCTCAGCTGAACTCTTATGACATAAAGGACATCACCAGAGAACAAAAAGAAAATGATACATGTAAACCAGGGAAGTAAGCATATGAACTGATATAAGAACAGCCTTAGGGAAATCTTGGGGATACCTATTGATCTCCTTTGAATCTTAAAATCTTGAATTTTAATGCTCACACATGTAAAGATGACACAGTCATGGCTCAAACAATGCAAGAAGTTAGAAATGAGGCATTGGGATAAACCTGGGATTAAAAGTACTGCTTCATAAAAATCTAAAATAATTTTTAATATTTTTTAGTTGTAGATGGACACAATACCTTTATTTTATTTGCATGTGGTACTAGGGATTGAACCCAGTGTCTCATACATACTAGGCAAGAGCTTTACTACTGAGCCAAAACCCTGGCTCCAAAATAAATTTTGAACTACATCCCCAGTCTTTTTTTTTTTTTTTTTTTTTTTTTTTTTTTTGAGACAGGGTCTGGCTAACTTGCCAAGGCTGGCCTTGAACTTTAAATCCTCTTTCTTCAGCTTCCTGAGTTGCTGGACAGATGCATGTCATCATTCCGAGCTTAAAATAAATTCTTGTTAAAATACAAACACAAGAGAACTTCTTCATTCTGGTAAACGATGTCTACCAAAAACTGATAGTAAACATAAGCTTTAGTAGAATAACATGGAAAGCATTCATTTTAAAGTTAGAAACAAGACATGGATGTCGTCTATTTATAATCCTGTGAAAATACCATGCAGAACAATCCTACCAATACAATAAGAAATTAAAAAAGCCTAAAATTTGGAAAACCAGGAAAACTATATTTAGATATGAATATATAAAGTACAAAAGAAGTTATAGAAAAACTAAGCAGTAAGCATTCAAAACAAAACGATTATAAATTTTGCATACAAGACTAAATAATTAGAATAGTTATGACAATTTTTAAAATGTAAGAATAACCTTGGAGCCCTCATATATGAGACTTACAGTAATCTATAGCAATAATGACAGCCTGGCACTGAAGAAAGAAAAGACACACCAATTAATGGACAAGAATCACAAGCTCTGTGCTGAGACAACTGAATACTCAATAAAATGATAACTTGGGACCTCTACCTCATACTATACAGAAAAAATAACTCAAAATGGACCTCATGCATAAATATAAGACCTCAAACTATAAAATTCTTATGAGAAAATACAGGAGTAAGTCTTCATGCCTTTAAGTTTGGACAACAATTTATTACATATGAAAGATACTGCACAAACAATAAAATGAGAAGATATATAAATTCAATCACGACAAAATTCATGTTTTTTGTTCTTCAAAGGATATCATCAAGGAAGTGATGTCTTCAACAGACTAAGAAGCATATTTGTAAACTATATATCTAGATAAGTACTTGTGATCAGAATATATAAAGAACCCTTACAACTCAATAAGCAAATAACCCAATTAAAAATTAGGAAAGAAGTTGGATAGAAATTTATCCAAATATAAAAAAAAAAGACTTTTAAAACGTTTACTTGAGAGTCTACAAATGAAAAAAAAAAAATGACAGAGAAGGAATCAATGATTTCCAGAGGCTAAGAAATGTTAGGAAAGCTTCCTATATGAGGCAAGATGAGGGAATATGGGGAAGTGATAGAAATCTTCTACATCCTGGTGGTGGTGATAGTTTTACAACTGTATGCATTTATCTAAACTTACAGAACTCTTGGCATTTGTGAACAAGTAAATATTATCTTTTGTAACTTCTTAAATAGGACTCACCGAGATTTCAAGATATGAGTTACAACATATATACAAAAGTACTAATTGTATTTTTAAACATTAGCAATGAAAATTTAAATATATAAATTTCATTTTTTAAAATTCACTTTTTAATTACATAGACCAAGGTGTATAACAGGATGCTCTGTCATACATATGAATAATAAAATGGTTACTATAGCAAATTAACACATCCATTGCCTTACATAGTTACCCTCCCTTTTTTTGGTGACAAGAGCACCTAAAGGTTAGTCTTTAGTAAATATCCCAAATACAACACAATATTGTTAAATGTACTTCTAATATCATACATTAAATCTCTTTTTAATTTCAAAATCAATGCTTTATTGCACATATTTAAACTTTTTTGTGTAACCAAATGAATGAATTCAGTTATACCTGAACATTTATATTTTCAAGTTGGCCCAAAACTCCTAAAACTCCAATTTTATTTCTTGAGTTTTTCTCTAGCCTTGTTTAGCCTGCATATCTAACACCACACTGTATCCTTTGAGCTACAACTCCCCAACCCACCCCCCATTTCTGGTAACTGCTGTTTTATTGTCTATCTCTAGAACTTAAACTTTCAAGAAGATATTATTTGAAGCAGTAACAAGAAAAAGTAAAAGGTATTTGGAAATGACAAAATATGTGCTATATTTTCTGAAGAAAATTACAAAACTTCATTGACAGAAAAAAAAGACTTGCATAAGTGAGGATCAATCAAAATCCTAAAATAAGCTTTCATGGAACTTAATAAAGTAATCCTAAAAATCATATAAAATAGCAGAGTCACTCCCCCACCCCACCCCACTCCACCCCCAAAAAAGGAAAAAAGACAACTTTAAAGGAAAACAGTGGATGGATTCATTCTAATATCAAAGTTATTTTTTAAAGATTACAACACTCTGACATTGGCACAGGATAAATTATTGGACCAATGAAACAGAGAACTCAGATATATATCCATACTCTGTAGAAAGTTAATGTCTAGGATAGGTACCATTGTAAATGGATGGGAAATAATGAGCTACTCAACAAATGGTTCTGGAATAACCGATTTACTATACGGAAAAAATTGCAGAAAAAAAATAGATCCCCTCTTGACAATAATCATAAAAAGAAAATTTCTGATTTGTAGCTTTTATATGGACTAAAGGTTAAAATGATAATATTGTGGATGTAAGGCTTAAATATATTATTTAAGTAAACATCACCTGTTTCTTATTATTTTCTTTAATGTATTTACTAGAAATTTTAAATTACAAATGTATCTCATATATCTATTGGACAAAATGGATGTGAAACAATGAGAAATACATATGTATGCATTTGTCTAAACTTATTAACTCAAATATGTATAAACCCAAATGGCCAATTAAACATAAAAAGGTACCCAACCTTCCAATGAACAGGAAAATATAAATTCTAACAACAATGGAATATGCCTTAGATTGCCAGAATTTAAAAATCTAACCATACAAAATTTTTGCAAAAATGTGAAACAACTGGAAAACTGATACACAAGTATGTAGGAGGTGGTTATAAAATGGTGCAACCACTTTACAGAATAATTTGATAATATCTCAAAATTTAAAATACACATTATCTACCATCCACAATTTCTCATAAATACATATACTGTAAAGACTCTCACACATAGGCACAAGGAAAACTTGGAAACAACACAAATATCCATCAACAAGAAAACAGGTAAATACACTGTAGTGCATTCAGGAAATATAATACTATCCCATCACTAAAATTAAAAACGAAAAACTAGAGCAGCAGTTCTCAAAGTATGATCCAAGAAACTTGTTAGCAATGCAAATTCCTAGACCCCAACCCAGACTAACTGAATAAAAACTCTGGTGGTGGGGTAAGGCAACTAGTGTATTAGAAGCCCCTTTTGGGGATTCTGATGCATGCTAAAGTTTGAGATCTACTCAACTAGAGTTACATATATTACTGAATTAATCACAAAACAATGATGTTGTAGAAGGATAGGTACAGCATAATGTCATTTTTGTAAAACTTAAAAACTTACAAATAGCACTTAATATTGTTTATGGATGCATACATAGTAACAAAAATACAAAAGCATGCATGGAGATGATTAACAACAAATTTGTTTTCTACTTCTAGAGCAGGGAAGCAGAAAAATGGGATATGGGAGAGAAGTGGTTAAAGCAAAATATTTCAGACACATTTGTGATGTTTTATTTATTGTAAAAGTGTTTAAGATTCTGGGATAAACATCTCTGTACACAAATCTTGACACCTTTGTCTAATTAATTCCTTAGACTAAATTTGGAGAGGTAGAATTGGTGAACCATTTCTTTCAATTACCTCTATTACCACTCTAATTCTCATCTCCTCAGGTGGGGAGTATTGCAATTTCTCATTACTAAGTACTTTAATATATATCCAAGAAACTCAGCATATAACAAAACCTTCAGCTTCAAAAATGTCATGTCACTCTGTGCACATTATCTCCCTATTTAAACAATTGCAATAGAAAAACACAGTCTACACTTCTCTCCTAATATTCCAGTGCATCCTAAATATGGTTTCTACTTACTTCATCAACCATAAAATACTAGTTACATATAACATCCTACATAAAAATATCTCCTTTGGTCAAAGAGGTCTATGTATTGCTCCTTAAACTTACCACACATATTTCCCTTGCTCAGTACTTATAATGCCCTTGTTCCTTGACATCTAAGTCCTGCTGACAATATAAAACCTGACCCATAATCCAATCACCAGCTTCATCACTCTCATTACTCTAGAACAAAGTGGATTGTAAATCACCCTCATTGATCATTTCTTTCTTTGAATTCCTGTAGCATAATCTGTCACTCACTGGTTGCTTAGCCACATCATGATATCATTTATTTTTATGTACCTATGCTTGATCAACCCAGCTCCACTACTTTTTCCAGTATGGTTTTATCCTGCCTCAGGAAGAAATTAAAGTGATTCAACATAGTATAACTATCCCAAGGCCATAGTGCATACTTCTTTAACACCAAGAATAATACCCTGCAAATGACCTAGACCACAAGCTCTATGAGAGCAAAATGAATTTTTATTAATAACTATACATTTAGCACCCAGCAAATTTTGTAGCACACTTAGAAGGTACCCAACAACTTTTGTTGTTGAATAAATGAATTAGGGAATAAATGAATGAGTGAATAGGCTTTATAATTTCATTGCAATAATAACTGCTACTTTCAGGTACTAAATACCATTTGAAATCTGGAGAAAGAATAGAAAAAAGACAAACCTCTCAGATGTTCCACAGCCCACACAATTAGCTCCCCAAAAGTTAATTGGTTGTAAACTATTTTTATAAACCTGATGTACACATCCTATTTCAAAACAAAATTTGTAGCTACCATTGAGTGTCATTGTTTGTATGACTTAATCTCAGGACAATGTAGGGGAGTATAATTAGAATATTATGATTATCCTAAATCACAAATAATGAAATTGAAGTCCAGAGAGGTTATAATCTGTTCTACATGCCAAAATTAGTGAATGGGCAAGCCCAGAACTTGGAAACGTGACATTAAAGCTTATTCTTTTAACTGTATTGTGAACACATGAAAACTTGTTCAAAAGATCATTGTGGTTTCAAAGAGGTCAATTTGAATCAGTTTAATATCTGGCTCTAAGTAATCAATCAAGTTAATGAAATTAGCCCCTTGTTTGAAATCTGATTTGTATTTGTAAGAGGAAAATGAAAATTGACTTGGCTTCTACTATCTATCAGATACTTTCCTATTCCCAATTCAATTTTTTTCTATACTCAACTTCAACTCTGAGAAGCAGATATCATTGTCATGCCTATTTTGAAGATTAGGAAATTGAGAATCAGAGAGGTAAGATACCTTGCTCAATGTCACATAGCTAGCAATGGCAGAGCTTAGTTTTGACTTCAACACCAGATGTTTTACCCTAAAAGTGCTCATTTCAGACACACTGAAAGATGAAAAATACTTCTATATGCCATATGGCTAAAAAGTTCCATTAATGGTTTATTATCTAATATTCTAGAAACCTAAATAAAGGTAAAGAAAATTCTATGCTATTTAATATCAAGAGACTATAACATATCTTTAGGGCATCTAATCTATATTTATTATAGCTCAGTAATTATAATTTTCAGTACTGCAAAATACCATATTTTCCATAATCCTAGTAGAGGTCAATGCTTAAAATAAACATTCAAGATATATTGTCAACTCAAAGACCTTTTCAGACCATCTGAGAAAAACATATTGCACCATGAAAGCCAACCATAATTTTATTTATTACATGAGTTCTACACAAGAATCAAAATGGTAGTTATTAATGGTCTGGGACATCTTAAAGATTTCTTGAAATATTGACCTTTGGTGAAATACTTTGTGGCTCACTGACTTCTCTTAATACACCTATTAAGGTATTTGTAAAACTATAATTATATCCACTATATCTTGTTTATGCAATATTCAATTACTTATGTGGCATGCCATTTATCTCAATAATTATCTCAATAATTATACTGTTAAATCTAAATGAGTGTTTTTAAATCCATCTGTATGCTAAAAGTTTCTCCCCCATTATACCCCCATCTTCATGTCCATCATCTTTTTATGGAAGAAGCATCCTTGGTGGTTGTAGCAAACCAGCATGCAGGAAAACTGAGAGTAACGGAAATGAGAACCAAGACTTCA
This sequence comes from Marmota flaviventris, assembly GCF_047511675.1. Lineage (NCBI taxonomy): Eukaryota > Metazoa > Chordata > Mammalia > Rodentia > Sciuridae > Marmota > Marmota flaviventris. The sequence goes on from NC_092518.1 coordinate 101,170,878, forward strand.
TGAGACTTTGACATTGCTTATGCAAAATAATTGGCAAGATGTTTCACACACCAAAAAGCACTAAATCTATTCATGTACTCAGTCATCCTCACCCCCTGAACTCCCAAGAGATGCTCAAACAGAACACACTTTGTTGTAGCCATGACAGGGAAATGATTAAATTAAAGGAACCCATGCTCCTGGCCACTTGCCAAGGTTGAGGGAGAGTTGGTACTCACCCTAGCCTCCTGATCAGCTTACTCGCTTCATCCTGTCTATTTTCTTCTCCATCTCTTTCTCACCCAGGCATGAAGGACTATTCCCATACCCAAGCATTCTCTGCCTGATGCAATCTAGACTTGCTGTAACACACAAACTCTAATGTATTTTAGCTATTGTAACTTTCTTACCTTGCTCTAATTGTGCTTCAGTCCTAAATCTTATTCTTTATAAAAAATATTTTGTTTTAGTAGTAGTTTGACAAAATACCTTTATTTTATTTTTATGTGGTACCGAAGATCGAACCCAGTGCCCTGTACATGCTAAGCAAGTGCACTACTGCTGAGCCACAACCCCAGCCTCCTCAGGTCTTATTCTTATGGGGAAAGGAAATTGTAATTAGAACTGCACATTTTCTTTCCTCACAATTCATTTTCTGTGGCACACCTACTTCAAGCATTCTGAACTGAAAGAATCAGGAGACAAAGCAATATTATGAATCTAAATTATAAGGTATTTCCCCTCTGAATGCCATATCATGATAACGTGCAGAAACTAAGGTAGTTTACCAAAGGTGGTGAAGAAGTAGACCCTCCCATCTGACCACAACCTCCCACACACTTCCCCTATCATGTGAGAGTGGAAGGAGAAGTTCATATTGGTAGCAATATTATGATTAGAAGTTGTAGTAGTATTCATCATTTTCCCTTTATTTCAGTCCCTAGGGTAATTATTTAGAGTCCTAGCCAGTATGCTATTCCTGCTGACTTCCAAGATTTAGCTAACTTGAAAGTTAATGCTTAAGGGTACTGGGAGACCCATGGGGGTAAATGTACTATTCTTTTTTTATGAGGTCAAAACAGCTGGGACAAGAGGAGGGAGAAGAGTGAGAATGCCTGAAGGAAGGAGGAAGCTACTGCCTGTCAACCCCACCCCAAAAGAACAGGTGCTCGCTATCTGCATATGTGTTCTATATACAAACAAGGTAGCTCTTATGTTATGTGCTTCACAATCATTAAGAAACTGGGGGAGATATATTAAGTACCAGTAATAGTCGTTTCTTTAATGCTGGCGGTAATGGCCAGACCATGAAATTACACAGCCCTTTCAAGTATCATAAAAAGGGTATTAAATTTATAGCCAAGTACAAATTAGAAGAGACTTTAAGGAGCATGGCTCAGAGCCCACCTTAGAAGCTATAATTTTACAGCATCCCCAGAATGGGTATTTTCAACCAAGAATTCATCTCTTCTGCAAAACTCATTTTCTACATCTGGGTAAAGGTATTGTGGGACTAGGCCAGTGTTTCTCAAAGATGTGCTGCATGAAACACATGTATCAAAATCATCTAGGTAGAGTTTTGTTAAAATTAAGACTCATGAGACCCTCACAAGATCCAAGGAATCAAAAACTCTGAGGTTAGAGCCAAGGAATCTGCATTTCAAACACGGCTCTTCTCCTGTCACCCAGAAGATTCTGATACAGATTCAATAAGTTCAAAAGATGCCCCACCTCCTATGAATCTTCATATAAATCACTGTTTCTCAAAGTATGGTTTAGAAACATTTGCTTCAGAAACATCCACGTCATCAAATAAAGAAACCTATTAAATATGGAGTCTCAAGGGGGCAGGACCCAATAAACACCATTTGGGAGTAACAGCAGATGAATCCCTGCTTTAGTTTCAACACTTCATTCTTCTAATTTGCCATCATACTAATTCTTGGGATTTTAAGAGAACTCCAAGGAGTACAAGAAGTAATTCATGAGAAGTCTTGATTAGGAGACAACTGAGGCTCAGGAGAGAATCCCAAATTATCTAATTGGTCAGAGATATTCAGGTAAACTCAGTCCTCGGGGATCCCCAAGTCATGAAAGGATTTATTTTCAGGTCCTTTCCTGCTTACTACAAACTTTTTCAAATGGAGAAGAGTATCTTAGTCAAGGATCTTCTTCTGCCTTTGTTAATTCTTCAGGAACAGCAAACTGCCATTATTTTTCCAGAGACCTTCAATTATTTTCTCAATAATGTCTCATATACAATAAACTTGTCAAGCCCAGGCTGTTCTGTGGACTTCACTGATTTATGCCAGTAGGCTCACCATCTGCATGCGTAGGTTTACAAGCAAACTTTCTAACTCTAGTTCGCTATTAGTTTTAAAGCCATGTGTCCATATCTCCTAAAAATTGTTAATTAGAATTAGAAAGCATTTCAAACCTGTGTATACATGCAAAATGAGATGGATGACACATAAAATTATCTGAGCTATTCAATGCAAAAGTAGATTTGCCTCACAGTCACATATGGGGTTGACTGGTATGAAGCATATTTTTAAATGTCCAATGCAGCTTCTATAGAGAAAGGCCATGCAGTATGATAGTTTCTTAGGATTATTTCTAATTAGAGATATAATGTGCATTAATGATCTGTTGCCATATAATCTGCAGGTAGTTCCATACCCTGTTGAGACACTACCCTCAATCTTAAGAAAAATACCAAAAGTCAGAGGGAAGATTTTTGACATATCTATCCATCCATCCATCCATCCATCCATGTACTCAACAAATATTTCTTCTACTGTCCTGCAAGTCCTGTTTGAGGTGCTTTGATCAGATAAAGTGTCTACCCTCCTGAGGTTTATATTCTTGCCAGAAATTAACAACAATGAAATTGACAGGAAGACAAAAGAAAATAAATTCAGATAACAATAAATTTTGTGAATAAAATAAAACTTTACTGAGTAATAAAACAGAGTGTGACTGGGAGATTAGAAACTGCGCTGGTTGGTTGAACCAATGGGAAGATGTGAGGATGTAGGGAAAAGGAATAGTAAATGCGAATATCCTGAGGCACAAAAGTTCTTGGTCTGGCTGAGACATAACAAGAAGGCCATATGCCTATAGTGGAGAGAGGAGAGGAGAAAGTGGATGGAGTGAGGTCAGTTATATAGACAAAGCGAGATTGTGTATGAGTTTTCAGGTCACAGAGAGGGGCAGAGTATATTCTAAGTGCAATGGAAAAGCAAGCAGTCTCTGTGGACCAGGGAAACATACAACTGAAGATATATTTGCCTTCTTATTCATAACAATAGCTATTGTGCATCAAGCCATTACCACGTGCTAAATACTTTAGAAAACATCACGTTGTTTAAACTTCTCAATAACCTATGAAACGTGATTATTCTCAGATAAGGCAACAGAAACTTAGAGTGCATCTAAAGTCAGACAGCTAATAAGTGTCGAAGCCAGGATTCACACCCATGTCTACCTGACTCCAAAGTCACTATTAATCACTACACAAAGATTCATTTTTAAATGAAGTTTACTCAAGTAGGAATAACTATTTGTTACCTTTTATGAAAATCTTACTATATGCCAGGAACTGGGCTGAACTCAGATCATCTTCATCATTACTTTACGAGACAGGTACTATTATCATGTCATTTTTTTTCCAAATGAGTCAATTGTGACAGAGAGGTTAATGACCCATGATCCAAGAGTTGAGAAATTCAAAGAAAGATCCATCATATTCTAAAGCTCATACCAATGGTATTTCCCCACAATGTTAATTATCATTCATCTTTAGGATCATTTGAATTCATATTTTAGCCTAGTTTGGAAACTTGTCACTATCCTGCTCCTTTATGCACAGTCAGCAAGAGCTTTGGAGGGACAGTGAATGTCCTATTATAAAGAGCTGAAATAATATGGAAGGTGACATGACAATTACAAGATGGCTCTCCTCTTTGACAGAGGACACTGACCATTTACATGAGAATAAGAAGCTGCAAGTTATTTTATAATTCTGTCTAAGAGACAATACCTCTTCTGTCTTAGCTATGAATAGGAAATAAATGGTTGGATAGGTCTATAACATCTGTAGGGATACTAAAATCCAAACATCTGGAAGTAACATGCCTTAAAGAGAACTCCTAATGTGTGTGTATGTATTTGTGTACACACACACACACCCAACAATGCCTGGGATTCTTAAGGGCCCCTTCTATTAGGGAAAGAAAGAGAAAGCTACTTTGAGGATGTTCTGTAAATTGGATGTTTAAAATATATATAACTTAAACACTGGAAAGCATCAGATAATGGAATATTATTTAGCCATGAAAAAATGCAGTACATCCTGATTCATGCTACATCATGATTAAACCTTGAAAACAATATGCTAAATGAAATAAGCTTGATACAAAATACTACATATTACATTATTCCATTTATATGAAAAATCCAGAGTAGAACATTCAATAGAGAAAGAAAATATACTAGGGGTTGCCTAGTACTACAGATCTTGGAGGGAATGGGGAGAGACTAGTTTGGGCTTCTAAGGGGGTGATAAAAATATTCTGAATTTAAATAATGGTGATGGCTGCACAACATTGTGAATATACTAAAACCCACTGAATTTTACATTTAAGGTAAATTTTAAACTATGCAAATTATACAGCAATAAAGCTATTATTAAAATTATACATTTGAGGAAATAATATTGATTATACATATACATATATATGTATATAGACACACATACATACATATATATTGTTTTCAACATCCATACAAATCTGAGGCTATGTAGCACTTATGACTATTAGGACCAAGGTTCCATGGAAACCCAAACCTGGTGGTAAGATTTCCTTTCCTCTTTGTGCTTCTCTTTTCCTTTAGTGTCTTAATAAACAGTCTTCTTACAACTCTCCTAGAATATAAGCAATGGAGAGGTTCAAAACACAGATAGGGAAGAAGAGCACATTTTTGTTTGTTTGTTTGTTTTGTACAAGAGATTGCACCCAGGGGCACTTAACACTGAGCTACACTCCCAACCTTTATTTATTTGTTTGTTCGTTTGTTTATTGAGATGTGGTATCTCTCACTAATTTGCTGAGGCTGGCTTTGAATATGCCATCCTCCTGCCTCAGCTTCACTAGTTACTGGGATCACAGACATGTGTCATCATGCCTGGCAAGAACTATTATCTTGAATCTGTCAGTAGACCCTGGCATTGTTCATTCATTTGTTATTATTGAAAAAGAGATCAGCAAAAGAGCATAAGGCTGGCTTAAGCTTTTACAACTCCTGCTTCTTATGGTGGAGATAATATTGTAATGCACAACTCATATTATTTTGATGATTATTACACTAGTATGATAACTAGCAGCTAATATTTGAGTACTTACTATGTGCCAGGCACTATCCCTATATCACTATATAAATTAATCATTATATATATATGTGTGTGTGTGTGTGTGTGTGTGTGTGTGTAAATCTTATTTACTCTACCCAATTATCGTATGACACAGGATAAGAATACTGAGACAGAAAGATTATAAACAACTTACCCCATATCAAAAACCTGATAAGAGCAGAATAGAAGCCTAGTCAGAGATCTGAGCTCATGTTATTAGCCACTATGCTGTATATGACTTCCCAATGACATTAGTCATATTTATAGTTACACTAAACATAATGTGCCAAGAACCTGCTTCTTACCAGATATTATACCTCTAAGAAAGATGCTATTACTAATCCCCATTCTGTAGGTGAGGAGTCAGAGAGGCGTGGAAATTTTGGCTATATGCACAGGACATAGTATGACCAACCTTTCTAGAAACTAGCAAATTTAAGCAATCACGTGTGAGAATAGTTAGTACACACCTAACCCATGAGAGCCAATCATATCCATCATCCAGCCCATTCTACCTTGTAAAATCAACCAGCACAGGGGCCTAACTGGTATCTCTCATCCCCTCTATGCACACCTGTGGCTGAGTTTCTCTGTGCCACCCTAGTCCTCTGGCATGTCCGGGGAAGAGAGTGATTTTTGCCCCTGAACATAAATCATGCAGCCAGTGTACTGGCCAGCCTTTGAGTTGTACAAAGGCATCTTTGGCTTTTCTCTTTTCATGTATTTTGCACAACACAGTGCTACTGAGACAGTCAAATCCCCACTGCCTAGGAACTGCAACAGGAGTTTTACTCGCTCCTCATCTAATTAAGAAAAGGTTGGATTTTTCAGGGTCTTTGGTCTGAAATATATCTATTTTATTAGTAGGAAAAAAACTTCCCAAAATGAGGCATTAAATATAAGTGCTAATTGGATTTTATCACCCTAGGTAATTAGAAAATAAAAATGAATCTGATAATAGATTTTTAAATGATACTACCCTTCACACACGATAAATTTCTTTCATTTTTTCCTCTTATATATGCATTCAGATCTGTATAACACATTAAAGCAAGTACACTTTTAGGCTAATACTGTAATATCTCTTGTCAGATGTAAATATGAAATACATTCTAATATCCACACATAGGCAGTGCCAAAGCAGGGATTCTCAGGACAATGAGGAAAAGTCTACACAGCAGTCTGAGGCTAGAAACAGCAGGCTAGGTGATAAATCCCTTATGGTTGCCAAAATTAACAAAAGTACACAAAGGTTCTGGGATCTAGAAGGTCAAAATAAAGACAGCATCCATATATCTGTAGTATGGATTCCAGAAAGTCTGTTAGGCAAAAAGGAAATTATATATATTTATTTATAAAAAAAAATCCTTCAGATACTGGGATAGAGTTTCATCACCACATGAACATGAACACACACACACACACACACACACACCCTGACTAGGCAGGAAATGGCCTCAGTATATAAGTGGAATTGGACTTGAAAGGGTCATAAAAGTGGCAGCAGCTGGCAACAGAACAAGTGAAGAAATCAATAGCTATAGCTGGGTCCTAATAAATGTCAAAAAGTCCTTTCTTAAGGCAGTGTTGTTCTCAATTATGAATATGCATGGACTGAGCTGGTGGGCAGCAGATCGCTTGAATGGCCCTTTCAACAGGGACCCAATGTCATTCTGGAGTCACAGAGCCAAGGATGGCACATAGGAATGCTGCTGTCAAGAGCACCTGCTCTGGACGCCCCTCTCTTGTCACTACATACTTCAGATGGTGGCCTTCAAAAGGCCAGACTGCATTAAGCACATCTTATACAATGTGGAATGTTTTCTTTCTAAAGTCCTCAATTGAATGAAAAATGTTACTTTTGTACTATTTCAAAGAAATCATGTATTATTTAAAGGGATGAGCAATAGCACACTTGGCACTACACTGGTGACCTTAGAGACTTTTATTCAGGATAACAAACCAGCCCAGTTAATATCTGGATGGCCAATCTTTTATGAACATTGCATTTTTGCAGTACAACTCTATTTTTGTCATGGCCCAACTACATCATATTTTTGTAATATCCCCTGTAGGAAATGCATCTGTAACTTCACGTCATAGCAACTGAGGAGTGGGGTACGAGGAGTGACTGCATAACAGGTATTAAAAATGTTTTATAACTAGATAGAAGTGATGGTTCCACAATATTGTGATAGGATAGTACTGACTATCACAGATTGTACACTTGTTAAAAGGTTAATTTTATATTTGTTATAAAAATTCTACCTCAATAAAAAGTATGTGACTTGAATCAAATAAACTTGACCTTGATACCTACTTTGTTCCAGATATTCTGCTAGATTCTGGGGGTATAAATAACAACTAATATTTGTGAATTCTTTATGCAAGGGTGCCAGGAAGCATTCTAAGCACTGCACATTTATTAACTAATTTCTAAATCATACAAACCCTGAGAAAGGTACTATTAATCTCACTTTACAGACAGGAATAGGGAGGGAGGTCAAGTATCTTACTTAAAATATCTTAGCTAGTAAGTGGTGCAGCCAGGATTCAGTCCTGAACAGTTTGGCTCCAGAGACTATGCTATTTAAGAACTATGCTACATTGCCTCAGATGCAGACACTGATCTCAAAATTTGACAGTTGATTGATGATGAGTGCCAAGAAAGCCTAAAAGGGATGCACCTAAGGGAGGACAGAGAGCAGTGAAGTAGCCAAGAAGTGCTAGCTAGCACCTGAGATGAGCCATGACTGAAGAGTAAGAAATAAATGCACAAATTGGAAGAAAGGAAAGTGTCTGATACAGAGGATAGCTTGAAAAGTATAGAGGTAAAAACTATGTAATAAAAAATATGCTATTACTAAATATGAAGAGTAGGTAAAGGAATGGCAGGCTATCGAACTAGAGAAAGAAAGGGACCAGATCTAGGAAGCTATGCTATCTTATAAGCATAAGGGAGTTATTGATGTGTTTTAGGCAGAGGTGGCACAGAGTGTTAGAAATATTCTGGTGGTTCCTTGTAGATTGTGATTTAGAGGGACGAGACTGCAGGTAGAAAGGGAGACCCATGAGGAAGCAATTTTACTAATCCAGGAAATAAAAATAAAACATTAAATGAGAGAAATGGCAATTACCATATGAATAAATACTTAGCAAATCAAATGAGTAAGACTCATTACTCTCAGAGTCTCAGAAACTTGGAGCTGCCAGAAAGATCAAGCAAACCAGTTCCCTTGATAAGGGTCACCTTTCTATTGTTCTTTAAGAAGTGTTAAACATCATTTCTAAACGTAATTCAGGAATCATTGCTAGTCTGTTCATTTTCAGAAGGGATCCCATTGAAATTCTAAATGCAAACAGCCTTTATAAAGCAAAGTAACAGTCAGGAACACCAAGTTACTTTAAGGGAAAACCATTTAGATTCAGTGCCCAAATAGAATTCATGTATTCCCAGAGACTTGAAAAGAGAATGAATGGTTTGAAATGGACATAAGAAATTAATGATTCAGCATAGGGTTGCCTGGATTCCTTTGTCTTCCTAACTGCTTGTAGTTTCAAAATAGCAAGAACTAAATACCATGCCAGAAGATTCAGACTTCATTGGGATCTTGGCATCAGAAAGAAAAGACTGAAAGTGAAAAGATTTTTAAAAAAGAGAGATTATGGTGAATTGCCAGTCAATAGCCATAAAAATAAATAAATGTTTCCCATCTCAGATCTCTTTTATTTGACAAATATCTATCACTTTCACACTAACTCAGTTAAACACTCTTTGGTCCCTACAATGTGCTAAACTATTTAGAAGCTACCAAAAATAAGTTGATTATAATTTCTTACCCTTGATTAATATCACCAACAACTTGAAATGTATTGAAATGAAGCAACCAGAAAATGGTTATGGGATGAAATATGGTCAAGGGGCATCATAAGTATTATGGAATGCATGATTTTGGTGAGGTCGATGATAGGAAAGTTCTAGTGTAAACTGTGGGGGTCATTGTGAGATACCCAGAGGAGGGGCAACATAAACCACAATATAATGGGAGAATGGCAAAGGATTACATCAAAAGAGGCATCAACAAGAATTCCAGAGACTGAAGAGGATCTAGCTACCTTGGAAAGATACTGGCAAGAGGACAGGACACAAAAGCACCCTTGGATGACTGAGATGGGTCTAGATTTCAGGTAGCTTCGAATACCAGGTAAACACTCTTGGTCTAGACTTTCTTAGCATTCTGGTTGTCTATTCAATAAGAGTTTAAAGTTAGCCTGTGTAATAGAATATATAATCCCAATAAGTGGCCAATAGGGGTAACTATAAAAAAGTAAATGTGAAAGTCTTTGGTATTTACATTAAAAAGTAAACCAGTACTGAAGCTTCTCAGGGCAAAATGGACTATCTAATGTGTACAGTAGTAGGATGCATTGAGAAGGGGATGAGATTATGAGAGCTGGGACGGAATCAACCTACCAGCTGGGCCTGAGAAACATATGCCTCCAGGAGATGCTCTGGAGATGGCTGTGGGGCCCTTAAAAAGAGAATGTAGAAAAGAGATGGCATCCCTAAAGGAAAATTCTATTCACATCCCTTCCAATGCTTGGTCTCTGGTTTTAAAGTTAAACTAGCAGTGAAAACTCATTTGGGGAAGTATTGTGTTTGGGGGATTTTTAGAGAGTAGGGGTTGGTTTGAAGCTCCATTTTATTACAACTTACAATATCAATATTTTAAAAACCTTCTGCCATATTTACTCTCTTTTAGAACACATGGTGTCTTCCCCTCCCCCTCTCCCAAGTGGTTTGATAATAGTTGTTTGCAATATCCACAAGATGCAGCCATAATCAGTGAAATTGCTGGAACTCTTTTCTTTGCTGATTCAGCAGATGTGCTTAAGATCTATAAAAATATAATGATCTCCTGTAAATAGTCAGGGCTGGCAGTTCCAAAAGAAATAAAAATAAAGGTATAATCATTAATCATTTTCATATGCATTACTTGGAGGGGGATGGAAATGAACTGATAAATTACCACAGGCAAAATGCTATACTAAGAAACTAAAGTGGATACCTGCTGTACTCAAAAGAAATGTTTGAATTACCAGTTCTCAGGGATCCTCCCTGATAAGAACAAGGGTACCACACAAGGAAGCCCCCAAGTAACTCATTGCTGAAACAACTGGCAATTCATTATGTTTATAAGGAAAATAAGAACATTTGCTAAGGATATGAATTTCTTTGGAGTCTAAAGCTTAGTCTGTGAAGTCAAAAGAGTTTGTCTACAGTAGCAGTTTTAACCAGCTTTACTAAAAAAAAAATCAAAATTTTAACTTTTTGAAAATCTTGTTAACTGTTTATGGAAAATTTTTTCTCTGTTCTTGGAATTTACATTAAAATTCAGCCCCCAAAGAGGATAAATTTATATATGTGAGCTACAATTTTACAAATGTTAATGGTGAAATCTTCAGCATTTACTCATTTCTAATCACTTTTCCTATTAAAAATATGAATGGAGAAGAATTAAATGCTAATCTTGATGAATGTGAATGCCTAAATAGAGGATTCAATTCCATTTTCACATGTAAGTAGAGAAATCTCATCTTGCACATCTCTTTTTCATGAGAGAAGGAAAGAGAGCAGGAAAGAGAGAGACTGATTTTGTTTTCTACCCCCACTCAAGCCACACAGGCAGAGACCCATGAAACTATCAGTCAGCAGCAACTTTGATTTTTAAAAGCATAGAAAATTATACTTAGAGGTGTAGAGCACCAAGGGTGTGCCAGATGTGGTACCACAGCTGTCACTTGATAAAGATATTATATTTCATAATGCTATTAATCTTTCTGTTTTAAATTAAAGAAGGAGAATATTTTAGTGAGCACACACATTGCTTACCAAATTAAAAAAAAAAAAAAAACACTAATTTTTTTGACAGTAACATGAAGAAAATGTCACCTAACCAAACTACACTATAGAAACCAGTGTTAATTTGGATCATGCTGTGCTATATTAATTATGAAAGAAGTATGTAAAAAAGGATGACAAAGAGTAGCATCTGATTTTAAAAGTCTTTGAATTCATCAAATAACCTCCATCGCCATTTTTTTCAAATAAATCATACTAAAACCATGAAAATTAAATTTTAAATAAGAGAATGTGTTGTTATTCCTGTTTTGTGAGGTTTCCTAAATGATTCTGATCCTATTAGCCTCAGATTCTGTGAAGTAGCTAGTGAGGCATAGCTTTCATTCTTGCCTAGCAGTTGCAAATAGACCTTGTTTTGCTTTGCCTTGCTCTTGAAGAGATAGTACACTAAAGCTGCAAATGGACAGCCAGGGCCAGGAGTGGGCTACAGGTATTACATTACAGCTTTGAGAAAAATGGTTGTCATTACTTAGGGGAAAAATGTCTCCATGAATTGAGGAAGAAAAGAGAATTAAAGAAAGTCTTAGGGAAAAACTAAACATTATATATTTTTACTCTGTCCTAATCATTCCAAATGTCTTTTCAGTGTCAAATATAGTTATTGTCTTTGTATAAGAGGATGAAAAAACTGATGCCTAGAATTATACATAGTATATTAGAGAATTTTAATCCTGCCCAAAGGTGTTTTCAGTCCCCTTTATACAAAGAAATGGAGTCCTTCCCCCACCCCAATGTCTGTTTTCTATAACTTTTGGATTTAAATTTTTCCATTTTAACAGTGTCAAGGACATCTCTCCCCTAAATGCTATTGTATTTTCTAAAACCTCTCCAGAATCATCATCAATACTAAATTATTTGTGCATCACACAACACCATCAAAGAAGTGAAAAGACATTTGACAGAATGGGAGAAAAATATTTGCAAATCCTACATTCAATAGACAAATTCTATGGGAGATGTGGAGAGATTAGAACCCTTATATTTCTGGTAGGAATGTAAAACGGCACAAAATCTACAGAAAAGTTTGGCAGTTCCTCAAAAAGTTGAACACATACTTACCAAGTGATGCGGCAATTCCATTCCTATATGTGTGTGTGTGTGTGTGTGTGTATATGTATGTGTGTGTGTGTATATATATATATATATATATATATATATATATATATATATATTTTTTTTTTTTTTAAGAGAAATGAAAACAGAAGTCCACATAAAAATTTGTAGAAGGATGTTCATAGCAGCACAATTTATAATAGCCAAAAATAAAAACAACCCAAATGTCCATTACCTAATGAAAAAACAAAATGTATAATGGAATACCATTCAGTCATAAAAAGGAATTAAATACTGATAATTCTACAATAGGGATGAACCTTGAAAACACTGTACTAAGTGAGAGAAGCCAGCCGCAAAATATCACATATTATATAGTTGCATTTATAATGAAATCTTCAGATTAGGCAAATCCACAGAAAGGATATTAGTGTTTGTCAGAGGCTAGGGATAGGGTTTGGGTGGAAATGGGGAATGATTGCTGATGGATGTGGGGGTTTCTTTGGGGAGTAATGAAAATGTTCTAGAATTAGATAATTGTGATAGTTATATAACTCTGTGACTATACTAAAAGCCATTTAATTGTATTCTTTAAGTGGATAAATTTTATGGCACTTGAATAAAAATAATACAGCTGATTGTGTGTGTGTGTGTGTGTAAACTCCAAGCCCTGTGTAGTGATAAAAAACATTTGCCATTTGCCTCAAGTCAATTTTCTCACATGGAAATGTTTTATGACAGAATACAATATTCACATAGAAATGTTTTATGGCAGTGCAATACAGTATTCATTTGGGTTTAATGCCATTGTTGCATAGGTAATAGTCAGCAAAAGCATTTTTACCCATGATGACAAGGTGATCTACAAGTCTCTACCTCTCCATAATCTCTGTTATCTTCTCAACTGAGCCCTTGAGGGCTAATGTTGTAGAGACATTAATTACTCATGCTGTTTTCTTGGGGGTCCACACAGACATACATTGGGGAAAATGAAGAAAAATGCCTCCTAGGCCTCAGTGCAGAAGAAAGGATATCCTTCTCACTTTCTTCAAAAATTGTGAAAGAAACCCTGCAAGAGTATTTTCTGTTTGCTCTTCCGTGTATACTCTCTACTCATTTCTGACTTTACTCTTTGCCAACAGGCTGATTTTTATAGATTTCATCAAATGCACTCCCTTGCCCTCAGGCTTCCTGTGGAGTGTGGTCAATAGGAGGCCCCAGCAGGAGATCTGGCTGTCTTCCTGCCAGGCAAAAGTTTAGCAATGGCTGTGTTCCTGTGTCAAAAGCCACAACTGCTGTCAGGTAGTCCTCTCCCACAGTTAAAGCTTGTGCAATTTCAGCAGTGATTCCCTCCCCAAATCCTTTCAGGCCTACAAGTGATGGGGGGACTTTACCATTCCTTGTTTCCCTTAACCCTGCCTACACTGCTGCTATAATAAGCCACTTTATTAAATTCCCATTTTGAATGTGCTTCCTGCTGGTACTCTGAAGGATACTGGAGCTTTTCCATCTGTAGGGTAAGAAATGGCAGTCAGGTCATAGTGAGCTCTGTAATGGGAGCTTTGTACATTTCTCACCATTTTCCCTTTTTCCCCAGCAATTCCATCATACCTGGCTGTCACAGATTAAACCTGTAAGTTGCTTGGAGCAGTACAGCCCAGGTCACTTAGGCCATTTAAGTAGTCATTTCTTTGTCATTTTAAAGAAAACCAAATGATGGCCCTTATAAAGGATCTAGTTTGCTCCTGCAGAATGAAAGACCACCTTGATCTGAAAATGGCTGTTTGTGAAGCCAAATGCCCATTTCAGCTGCAGCTAATCAATGCTATTAGTGAACAATCACACAATTACTAAAGTAGGAACTTTGCTGCTGCCCCTGCCTAAATGTATGAATTGAGAATTGCTATTTCTCCCTACCCAGAAAAACAGGCTCTTGTGCCACCCATCCTGAAACCCGTCTTTCAAGCCAACAGTTCCTTCCACTATTTTAGCTTCAAATTTACAAACTAGATTTTTAAAAATCTGTTTATTGTATAACTTATTAGCGTACCCTAGCAACACCACTCTGGGTGTACTAATGTTAATTAGATTTCCACCTGCCTTCTGCTTGTTTAGAAAATCTTCCACAGAAGTTATACATAACCATTCTTCTTAACAAGAGGATTCAAACCAAGAATTTGTATCATCTACCACCACATTTTACAGCCTTTTCTAACCTGTAAAATATGGCCTTCATTTTGTAAATTAATTGTCCCTGCACTTAATGTTATAAAAAGAACAGGAATGTGAACATCAAGTGGGAATTTAGGCATGTTCTCCCTAAAAATATAGAAGTTTTAAAGGCCCAATATTTCCATTCATCTGGCCTGAAGTGAGCCCTAAATTGCACACTTTCCTCCATCTCTCTCCTCGCCAGTTTCTCTTATTAGTATGGAACCAAATTCGCTAAATTTCTACTAAATTTGAAATATGATTTTATTGGATAGAAACTTCCAATGCATGAACATTATTGTAGTACATGGAGGTGATTTTCAGTGCCTCCAAACTTCTCACCATTTGCCCTTCCTGCATCCCAAGTACACTGTGAGTCCACATCTTCAGGTTATCTTCTATTGCTCATACAGAAAGAGGTCCAATAAACTAAAAGACATCAGAGACCATAAATGTCAGATTTTCTAGGATATTCGTTCTACTTTAAAAGATGCCCACAGGAAAAGAGTCGTCTCTAACTAAAAGGAATTGCTAATTGTAGAATTTCAAACTTCCTGGAGAGATTTCAGTAGAAAGGATCTTCTTGGCACTCTTAGAAGCACGTAGCATGTAGATGGTGCTGACTTGCCTTATTGATAAGTTGACTGTTTTCAAAGTAGAAAAGAGGTATACAGGATGAATCACCTAATCGTGTTCTAATACTCATTAAATTCAATTAATTTACAAAATAAGTGGGGAGAGAAACAAAAAGGAGAAAAAGGGAGAAGGAATTCCATTAAAATAGAGTGACAATCATCAGAGTAGATAAAGAGGATTGAGGGGGAGGAAACAGGGGCAAGAAAAGGAAAGAACAGTAGAATGAATCTGAATTTTCATATGTACATAAATGAATATAGCACAGTGAATCCCAATATCAAGTATATCCACTAGACACTAATTAAAAAAAAAACTATAAATAAATTGTAGAAAGACCATTAGCATAAAGAGAGGAAGGTAAGAGGAGGGGGGAGGGGGAAGTTCTGGGGACTGAATTAGAGCAAATTATTTGCCATGATTTTGTGATTATGTCAAAATGCATCCTAATGTTATATATATATCTAAAAATAATTAATAAAAAATCAATTTCAAAGGAAAAATAGAAGTTCTTGCATTGCACTTATGGAAACCATTGCCTCAAACTGTAATTCTGTTTGCTAATGTAAGAGAATAGAAATATTGCATTTAAAATGAAAATAAAGATGAGATAAGGTACATTCCAATTGGTATGACTGAGAGTGTTGGCATCTATGACTGGTTGCCTCAAGTGCCCACACCTATACATGTGCACCAAATATCCACAATATGTAAAGAACTCAAAAAACTTAACACCAAAAAACAAATAGCCTAATCAATAAATGGGTATATGAACTAAACAGACATTTCTCAAAAGAAGAAATGCAAATGGACAAATATATGAAAAAAGTTTGACATCCTTAGGAATCATGGAAATACAACTCAAAATTGCACTAAGATTTCATCTCAGTGCAGTTAGAATGGCAATCATCAAGAATACAAACAATAAATGCTTGTGATGATTTGGGGGGAAAGGTACACTTGTGCATTGTTAATAGGACTGCAAATTAGTAAACCACTATGGACATCATTCTGGAGATTCCTCAAAAGAATAGGTATGGGAATATCAGTTATACTATTTCTTGATATTTATCCAAAAGAATTAAAATAAAAAAACAAATAAGAAAAATAATGATTCTATAATACCATTTAATATAAAATCTATATTTAATATAACTAGTTGAAATAAACATATTATAGTGATACATGCATACCCATATATATAGCAACACAATTTAAAATAGCCAAATTATGGAACAGCCTGTCCATGGATGAACAGATAATGTGGTATATATACACAATGGAGTTCTACTCAGCCATGAAGAAGAAAGGAATTATCACTTGCGGAAAATGCATAGGACTGGAGAACATCATGCTAAGTGAAATAAGCTAGACTCAGACAGTCAAGGGTAATTTGTTTTCTCTCATATGTAGAAGCTAGCAAGAAATAAGGAATTTTTAAAAAGGGAATCTCATGAAAATTGAAGGGGGAAGAGTGAAGTAGAGGAAGCGGGTTGAGGGAAGGGAGGCGGGATGGGAAAAGGGAGGAATTTTGGAATGAAATTGACCAAATTATCTGTATGGATATACCACAATGAATTCTACATTTATGTATAACTCTAATGCAGCAAATAAAAAGCAATAAATAAATAGAAGGAAGACCAGTTGAGTAAAGGAAGCAGATTGGAGGAAGAAGGAAGAAAGGGAAAGGGGAAGTATCAGGGATTAAAATGGCACAAATTATTTTAGATGCATTTGGGAATATGTCAAAATAAACTCTACTACTGTGCATAACTATAATGCACTTATAAAACATTTTAAAAGAAAAGAAAGAATATGAAATACTTATTCAAACCAGAGAAAAACATTATTGCCATTTTCCTTGGCAAAACACAATGGTGTAGAGAACAAACAGCACAGGTGTCTTTACTAAATCTTTTGATATTATCAACAATTAAATTATTCATGCTTAGAGACATAATAATGGAGAAATAAAAGTCTAATAGACCACTCATATAATAAGCAATAGTATATCACAAATTTTGCTATGAGCCATACTTGGGACAAAGGTTTCCTTCTGAGAAAGCACATTGCTAAAATAATGTTTGAATTTGCCCTTAAAATTCATTTGTCTTACTTGAGGGCTCAGCACAACTTTTTTCTTTTTACTGAAAAAAGTCTTTATGATTCTTCTTTGGACAATAATGGTTAAACAGTATGAGACACCATCAAATGGATTATTTGTCTCAAGAATCAACAAAGTTTGGGGAAAATAGATATTTTTATTTTTACTACCATAGTAATAGTTCTGAGAGCTGACAGCACAAATCAAAATAATAGACATATATCTAATGATATCAGTACTCACAATAATGTAGATGATTCAAAGGATCTAGTTATAAGGCAAAAATATGGGATGGAGGAACAAAGAGTGAAAATAAAAGGATGGAAAAAACACATCAATTAACTTCTACACAAAATTAATAGGTGGCAAACATATTCTTATCCAGCAAAATAAACCATAAATCAAAAATATTGATAAAAATCAAGCCTCAAATTTACTTTTTTGAGAAGTGCTCTTAAAGTCAATGCTACCTTCAGCTCTACTTACCATTCTGGGTTCCAACTCTAATTTATTTTTTACTCAGCCATAAAGGAGAATGAAATTATTGTATTTTCCAGTAAATGGATGGAACTGAAGAACATCATGCTAAGTGAATAAGCCAGACTCAGAAAATCAAGGGTTGAATGTTTTATCTCACATGCAAAATAAAGGAAAAAAATAGGAGAGTGACACCATAAAAATGGAAGGGAGATCAGTGGAGTGAAGGAGGGAGGTTGAGGCGAAGGGGCAGGGGCAGAAAAGGGGAGGAACAGCAAAAGGAGGTTGACCAAATTATGCTGTGTGCATGTGTGAATCTATCACAGTGACTCCCACCTTTGTGTATACCTATGAAGTACTAATTTATTAAAAAAAAAAAAACAGCAGAGTAGAGGAAGGAGAATGGTGAAGTGGGAGAAGGGGAGGAAATGAGAAGTTACTAGGGACTGAAATATATTCCACACATGTGATTATGTCAAAATGAACCCCACTATTATGTACACCTATAATACATTAATAAAAACAATTTTTATAAAAAAGAAAAAAGTAACTTTGTGCCAATCATTGATGCATTTTTATTTTACACTACATTTTGAACAGGATATTACTTGTTTTCAACAACAGGAGAGTTGTTCTAAGTACCTAACCTGCCATAAGAAGTCTGTATTGAGCGTTTCATGCAGTTAAACTTATTTAGTTTGAAATCATATCTTTCATACTTTTTTAAAGTTCCTTTCATACTTTTTTAAAGTTCCTTTATAAAATCCTTTCTTTAAAGAATGATATGATAGGTAATAATTGTTTCTTTAAAAGCTGACCACTCATGTTAAACATCCCCTCCCCACCACTTTCATTTTTCAAATAAAATATTACAGGTCTGTTAAATGCAAAAGTCTGCAAGCCACTGCCTTAAAAGATAACCAGTTCTGGGTTTGAGTGACAGGATGCTTTTGGAGGTAGGGGTGAAAACAGCAATGAGAGGTTGTTACAGACAGTTGAGTACATTTCCCAGTAGCAGTTTAAAAGCATTTTATTTCAACTCTGAAGCCAATATAGGAAAATTAAATCCATATGCTCCTGATATGTTAACTTACTGATCATCAAACTGGATCCACAAATGGGTTGATGTCCAAACAAACCATATATTTTGTATATTTTTAAATGAAAGTTATAGTATTTTTCTGAACTGGGAACTCAGGTTTTTAAAATATTAAGCAAGAGATAAACCTCAAGTTTTCTAATTTGAAGTCAAGCATGTTAAATTTTACTTATTGATGTTCTCCTAAGGTCCATGTGATTCTTTATTAATGAAATGAAGCAAGCACACAAACAATAACAAAACATCCTTAAAATGGACTTTCTAGGGTTAGGGGTAGTACAGCTCAATGGTAGAGCACTTGCCTAGCATGCATGAGACCCTGGGTTCTTTTTTTTTTTTATTGGTTGTTCAAAACGTTACAAAGCTCTTGACATATCATATTTCATACATATGATTCAAGTTGGTTATGAACTCCCAATTTTACCCCAAATACAGATTGCAGAATCACATCGGTTACACATCCACATTTTTACATAATGCCCTATTAGTAACTGTATCTCCAGCACTGCACAAAGGAAAAAAGAAAACTGGACTTTCCCCTTCAGACTGAATATAATCAAGATGCCAAACCTTTCTGTTGCTGAATATTTAAACTGAGTCAAAAAGAACATAATAGACAATTAGTGATGAATTTGAGTTAATGTGAATTATGGTGGGGTTTTCCTTAGTAAACAGACTAATGAAAACTTGATTGGTTTGAGTGAAGAAACTCGAAATAAAACAACTTTTATGAAACTGTAATTGACAAACAAGGCATTTTGTGGGAGATTATTTGTGGATGAATTCCAGGAAGAAATCTTTGAGCCAAGTATTTAAAAGGAAGGTATTTATATGTGGCACATTTACAGCAATTAGTTCAGATGGTGCAATCATTTTTGTTTTATTTAAATGTTTCTTGGCTAAAAGTTGCAATCAGAGTTTGTGTTTTGTGTATGTGTTGCCTTTATCTTAGCTTTTCTCTTTTTTTTTTCTTCTTACACTATACCTATGATCATTGTGGTAACAACAAAAATGGGTATTTGATCTTCAACTTTTTGCTCAACTATTATTGCCCAAAGACAAACCAAAAAGACCTTTTTCAGTAAAAAGGAAAAAAAAAAAAGTTGAACTAGACCCTAACCACCAGAGTAAGACAAACAAATGCTATGGAAAAGCCAAGCCTTATTTCAGCAATGAGCTCTCCCGAAGGAAACCTTTGTACCAGCTATGACTCACAGAATAATGGGTTACACAATATTGCTTTCTTTATTATCCCTTTTAAAGCTTGATTAAATTTATTCTCAAATTATTAGTGGCTTTAGTACAATCCAAATAAAAGTCCCACATTTTTCCTTCTTTGAAATTTGACAAGCTGAATCTAAAATTTATCAGGAAGTGCAAAGCACCAAAAATATCCAAGACATACTTGATTAAAAAGAACAAGCTGAGGAAATTTCCTTCCCAGATATCAAGACTTACCATAAAGCTACAGTAATTAAGACCAGGGAAAACAGGATGCAAGGATGTAAAATAGATCACTTAATCAGAAAAATTCCAGAACCAGACCTGTGTATATATGGATCAGTTATCTATGACATCAGTATCATTGTGGATCAATGAGAGCATAGATTGACTTTTTGAAAACTAGTGCTGGTGTGAAGAGTTATCCCTTTAGAGATAAATGCAATCTGAATCTTTTTTGCTCAACCCACACATAAAAAGGGAAAAGCAAAATCATAAGCAATTATTACACAACAAAGGAAACTATCTTCATGATATTAGAATAAGGAAGACTGTCTTAAATAGAACCAAAGTACAAGTCATACAGAAAAAGAATGACAAATTTGAACACATTAAGAAATTCCAGTCATAAAAACATACCACAAAGAGAATGAAAAGCCAAATAATCCCATGAAAGAAGATATTTGCAGTACAAATAACATTATATGTGTATACATATATGTATGTACATATACATACTTATACATATTCTTAAAAGAAATAAAACAAATCATCTAACCAGCCAGAAAACATGTGCAAAAGACTTTTAGAAAAAATAAAAACATCAATGACTACCTCATTAGTAATCATGACAATGAAAAATAAAAGTATAAGTAATGATGTGCCCTTTCACCAAATTGGCAAAAAAAAAGTGTGACAAAATAACAAATATTATGAGTATGTGATGCTTTGGGATGTCTTAAATACCTTTTATAAAAAGGCTTCTCAGTTCTTACTTTAGAAAACAGATAGGCATTATTCAGTGAAGATGAATATGCACATATTCTTTAATCCAGCAATTCTACTCCTAGGTAAATAAATACCCAAGAGAACCAACCCCTCACACATGTGCAAAAACACACAAGAAAAATAATTTTTATAATGGAATTTGCTTGTAATATAAAAACAGCTGAAAAAATCATATATCCATAAATAATAGATTACATAAGTGAATCATGGTCTATTCCCACACAACAAACAAAATAAACCATAGCAATATGCATTAACATGGTTAAAACTCAAAAACATATCATTAAGCCAAAGAAGCAAGTCATCAAAAATATGGAATATGATTCCTTTTATACATTTTTAAAATGGCCAAACTAAACAAAATCTATTTAGAGGTACATATCATTTGCTACAATGATAAAAGTAAACAAGCAATGATTATTACAAGCCAGAATAGTGGTTTCCTCTGAAGCATAGTGAGTGTATAATAAGGTTACTATTGAAGAAGGGCCAACAGGAGGGGGGTGGGTACTATCAGCATTCTATTTCTTTATCTAGGATAAAATTTTTATTCTTTGAACTTAGATGTTTCACACATATTTCAAAATTAAAATATAATGAATGGACTTGAATGGCATTGTGTCAATGTGAATGTATCTCACCTCTCCCTCCCCCAAACTTTCACTATGCATTGGTCTTATTTTTAAATATTTGTGAAGACTGATGAAGACTTGATCATAGCACCAATTAGCCTTTAGAATTACTATTTTGTCACTTCTCTATTTAGACATCTTAATGCCAATTCATGCATAGGAAAAAGATTAGACTGAATGTTTCACAGCCTGACACTTCCACGGAGAGACCTGGATGAGTTCATTGTAACCAAATCCACCTTCCTTTAGAGGCAAGTCTTCAGGTTGGACAAAAAGGAATAAGAATGATGTTAATCCCCAGGTCTCTAACCTCATACAGGAAACACTGAATTCTCTGTAAAAGGAAGCACTGCAAAAATATTGCCAACACAACTCCCTAACAGAACCCCTTACTATTGCATTCAGATGCCACACCTTTTCTTCTCACTTCTTTTGTTTCTCTGGTAACAACCAATCTTGGCTTCCTGATTACTTGGCTGCTTGTTCATCATCTATCTGTTCCAGTTTATGATTCAAAACATTTCATTGGGCTTTTTGCTACAGTATAATGTGGACTTGATTTCTTCCCAAGTTCCTATTTGGCCACTAATCCAATTTCTTTTTTTAATTAATTAATTTATTTACTTGTTCTAATTTGTTATACATGACGGCAGAATGCATTTTGATTCATAGTACACAAATGGAGCACAATTTTTCATTTTTCTGGTTGTACACAAATAGAGTCACACCATTTATGTCTTCATATATGTACCTAGGGTAATGATATCCATCTCATTACACTGTCTTTCCTACCCTCACGTCCCCTCCTTTCCCCTCCCTCCCCTTTGCCCTATCCAAAGTTCCTCCATTCCTCCCATGCTTCCCCGCACTCCCATTATGATCAGCATCCACTTATCAGAGAAAATATTTGGTTTTTGGTTTTGGGGGATTGGCTTTCTTCACTTAGCATGATATTCTCCTGCCGCAGTCTGGCTGGGCACAAAATAACCGAGCCACCACAAAAGCCTTGTAGATTCAAAGAGCAACTCTTTATTCCCAAACTCTCACAGACACTCTACCCACACTTCTTGGGAACACACTGCCTCTACCAAATCTCTCAGAACCCAGCGAGAACTCAAGGGGAACTCCAAAGGAGTGGGCGCCTGAGGCAGCAGGATACGCCCTAATCCCAGCAGGATCCACCCTAATCCTGGAGCCGCCCTATTCCCAGCAGGATTCACCCTAAACCCAGAGCCACTCTAATCCCTGAGCAGGGTCACCTTTCAACCCAAAATGCCATGCGTCATTCCTACTTGGCTATGGCTCTCAGCATTCTCCAACTCCATCCATTTACCTACAAATGCCATGATTTTATTCTCTTTTAATGCTGAATAATATTCCATTGTGTATATATGCCACATTTCTTTAACCATTTACCTATTGACGGGAATCTAGGTTGGTTCCACAATTTAGCTATTGTGAATTGAGCTGCTATAAACATTGATGTGGCTGCATCACTGTAGTATGCTGTTTTTAAGTCCTTCTGGTATAAACCAAGGAGTGGGATTGCTGGGTCAAATGGTGGTCCCATTCCAAGTTTTCTAAGGAATTTTCATACTGCTTTCCAGATTGGTTGCACCAAACCCTTTTTTTACTATGCCTTGCAATATTCAACCATGGTCATTTTGGTCTATATGTGCTAGCATGCACTAACATATGCCTTGTTTATTTGTATCCTCCTGCCAATTCAGCATCCAGGCCTGAGTTCATGACTTTCTTCTGTTGAATCTACCCTAAATCTACCTACAATTGTAAGTAACCCCTTCTTCCCAACTCTGCTGCAGGCAGCAACTATAATAACTCCTCATACTCACCACCATGTTAACACCTATGAAGATTACCTTGGTTGCCAAGTTACCCTGATGATTCAGGTTTCTAAGAAGTTTAAGATGGTCCTTTATTCAAGTGTACAAGATAGATTTATGCCATGCTATTCTAACCAGCACTGTAGAGTTAAAGGGGGTAACTAAGGCTCAAAGACCAGAGAAACTCAAGAAGACATACACTAGGAAAAGGCATGAGTAGACCTTCTAATCAAGGTACTCAGCTGTGAACCAAGAAGATGCCCAGTGTGGTGAAGGCACAACACAATATTATGGTGCTAATTAATAGACACCAAAGTACTAGGATCAAAAAGATTCAACCTGGGCAGTAGAACACCTAAAATCAAGATATCTATCTCTATCTCTATCTCTATCTCTATCTCTCTCTCTCTCTCTCTCTCTCTCTCTCTCTCTCTCTGTACTAGGGATTGAACCCAGGAATGGTTTACCACTAAGCCACATCCCCAGCGCCCAGCACTTTTTAAAATATTTGATTTAGAGACAGGGTCTCATTGAGTTGCTTCGGCCCTTGCCAAGTTGCTGAGGCTGGCTTTGAACTCACGATCATCCTGCCTCAGCCTACTGAGCCACTGGGATTACAGGCACACACCACCACACCTGGCCTCTTCTCTTTCTGCCTAGTTAACTGCTATACTCATCTTTCAAATCTCACATCAACCATCATTTCCTCTGGAAAAATCTCTGCCCTGTTGATTAGCTGTTTCTACTATGTACATCAGTACATAACATCCTGTATCCATTCTTATAATATATAACTATAAAATATTGCACTGTATAACAATATCCTGGTAATTTTATTGCTTCCCTTGTTAGAAAGATAAACTCATTAGAACTGAGAAAATGTTTATCTTTTTAAATACCATGCCTGAAGCACGTAGCATAATACCTGCCACATAATAACTATAATAATTGTAATAATAAAAATAAAACATTTGAATAAGTGAATGAATATAACCTTTTAAAAACTACAATGGGGAGTTAGAAGGGAAGACAAAGAATTTTAATACTAGGAAAACTGGAGAAGCAAGACATGAGCCAAATACAGGATCTAGAGTAAAAATGAGTGCTCAGTGATAAGTATTGTGTTAGTCAGCCTTAGATCACTATAATTAAATACTTGAGATAATAAAGTTATGAAGAGGAAAAGTTTATTTTGGCTCAAGATTTTGCAGTTTCTACTCCATGATGATTTAGCCCCATTGTTTTCAGCCTGTGGCAGGGCAACACATCAATGGTAGGTATATGTGATAGCAAAGTATATGGTCAGGATGCAAAAGAAAGTGTGAGGTGCAGGGGAAAAAGAGAAAAGAGTCCCATAATCCCCTTTGAGGTCATGCCCCTAGTGACTTAATGACTTTCCACAAGGCTCCCCTCTCCTAAATAGTCCACCACCTCTCAATAGCATCATACTAGGGGCCATACCTTTAGCATATCAGGTTCAAAGTCAGAGAATAATTAACAACTAGGCCAATGGAGTCTCCAAGCTACTGATCTCCTCAAATGCATTAAAAATATTACTCAAATTCTAGGGAAAGGATGGACCTTTAGAAGATGGTTGTATTCCCAACTGGACATATGAATAGGTATCCAAGGAAGCCATTATAATTCTAGCAGATATTAAAGTTCTTCCAGGATTATTGATGAAAACTAAAGTCCCTAAGCATTTTCAAGAAAATAAGCTCATTCCACAGTGCATACATCAGTACTTCAGACCCTTTCCACAAGCACACAAAGAACAAATTATCAAGTAATTAGCCAACTGCATTCTCATTTTACTTCTGGTTTGCTCATGACTTCCAGGGAGACTGAACAATGACACGTGAGACATTTTTCCCCTCAGGATAAAACAACTTTTCAGCCTCACTATCTCCTAACAGTATCCATCCTCAGCCTCAGAAATTCAGAGAACCTGGAGCTCCAGTTTTTCTTTAAGTCTTCCAATATGAACTACGTTAAGAATAATTTTGGTTTATAATTACTGTATATTAGGAATCTATAATCTTTTCCCACTAAGGAACTATTTTGATTTATTTTTATTGGTAGTGAAATAACTATATTCACAAATAGGAATCTCGGAAATGTATATAATGGAGGCTCTTCCATAAGATATGTATAATGGGGAGATAATCCAGGAATGTGTATAATGTAGAGAATAAAAAAGGCTCTAAGATCAACCCATTGATAAAAATCAACTGTTTGGAATGGTATGCAAAGTCATTGTAAAGTAATAAAAACATTAACTTAAAATAAGTACTCTGTACATTTATAGACTATTTTTGGAAGGAGATACAAAAATACTACTAATAGTGGATGCTTATAAGGACAGAATCAATGTGGCTAGGGGAAAGGAGTTCAAAGGAGAAGATTTTCATTGTATACCATTTACACCTTTTGAAATTTCTGTTGTGTTATAGTCAGCTGTTTTGCTGCTGTAACTAAGAGACCTCACAAGGAAAGATTTAGAAGAGGAAAAGTTTATTTGGGGGCTCACAGTTTCAGAGGTCTCAGTCCATAGATAGCCATCTCCATTACTTGGGAATTGAGGTAGGTAGAGAATCATGGCAGAACAGTGTGACAGAGGAAAGTGGCTTACATGATGATGATCAGGAAGCAGAGAAAGACTAAATTCTTCTCACCAAATATACACCACAAAGTAACACCCCCAAAAGCATGCCCCCAATGATTCATCTCCTCCAGCCACACCCTACCTGCCTTCAGTTACCACTCAGTTAATGCGTATCAAAAGATTAATTTGCTGATTGGGTTAAGGTAAGGTTTTCATAACCCAATCATTTAACCTCTAAGCTTTCTTGCATCGTCTCACACATAAGCTTTTGGGGGGACACCTCACATCCAAACTATAACAATATTCTTATAATACTTTAAAATTAAACAAAATTTAATTTTAAATAAAACCCCCATGGCTTGACTTTACTTCACAGTCAAGTTCATTTTTCTGTGGACAACTCCCATAGCATGCAAGCCCAAATAGACCCTCCTGGCACTTTGCATTTGGGTGGGTATTTTAAATGAGGACCTACTGCCAAGCCAAGATACATATGATTGTTCCAGGGCAATAAAGACTATAGTGATGGATAGATAAAAAGACAAAATAGCTACTGATTATAGGCAAAGTAGATGTGGGTCAGACTTGAGTTTTTCAACTGGCTAGTGTCAATGTCATAGTTCTCTCAGTGTATTCATCTTGGTTAAGCTCATTTAATTAGCCAGAGAGAGAGCATTTATCATACCTTGGTTTAAATTAGTAATATTGGAGTTATCTATCATACTTTCTGAAAAGAATAGTGTAAGTATGCAAATAATCAACTACAAGTCTCTAACATTCAAGAGAGCAAGGTTGAAGCCTTTCTTTTTCACTACAACCCCAGTGGCTAGCATAGTGGCTGCAGTTTGTAGGCATTGAATAACTGTTAAAGAGAGAATGAATGAGCAAAAAAAAAGATGAGGAGGGTTATTACATAATGATAAAGCTGTCAATTCATCAAGAGGAAATATCAATTCCAAAATATATAATATATATGTACCAAATACTGGGGTATGCAAATATATAAAGCAAGTATTAATAGAACTAAATGAAGAGATAGGCTCCACTACAATAACAATTTGGAACTTTAATGTCCTATTTTTATTTAAAAAAATTCCACAAAGAAATAGCAGAGTTAAATTTTACCTTAGACCAAATGGACCTAACAAACATCTACAGAACACTTCATACCACAGCTGCCTGATACATATTTTTCTCATCAGTACACAGAACATTCTCCAGTACTGATCATATGATAGGACACAAAACAATTCCTAAAAACTGAAATAACATTGGGTGTATTTTCTGAAAACAATGCAATACAGCTAGAAATCAATAAGAAAATTTTGAAAGCTATAAAACACATGGAAATTAAACCACTTACTTTTGTACAACCAATGGATCAAAGAAGAAATCAAGAAAGAAATTTTAAAATTTCTTGACACAAACAAAAATGGAAACACAATATAACAAAACCTATGGGATATAGCAAAAGCAGTACTGAGAGAGAAGTTTATGGCAATCAATACTCACATTTAAAAAGTAAAAAGATTTCAAATAAATAACCTATCACTCTATCTCAAAAAAAAACTGGAAAAATAACAACAAACTAAACCTAAAATTAGTAGAAGGAAAGAAATAATAAAGATCAGATCTGAAATAAAGAAAGTGAAGACTGGTAAAATAATATAAAAGATCAATGGAACAAATAGCTATATCTACAAAAAGATAAACAAATTAGATAAACCCTTAGCTAAACTAAGAAAAGGGGAAGACACAAATATAGTCTTAGACAAAAAGTAAAGCATTACAACTGACATCACAGAAGTACAAAAGATCATTAGAAATTATTATAAACTATCTGTCAAAAAATTTCTAGAAGAAATGGACAAATTCCAAGACACATACACATTACTAAGATTGAATCCTGAAGAACTACCAAACCCAAACAGACTAATAACAAGAAGACTGAATCAATAATAACAATCCTCATATCAAGAAAAGCCCAGGACCAGATGGCTTCACTGCTTAATTCTACCAAACATTTAAAGAAGGGGTAAAAAAAGGAAAAAAAAAATCTGATTCTTCTTCAGTTATTCCAAAAAACGTAGAAGAGGAAGGAATTATTCCAAACACACTCTATGAGACAGCATAATACTGATACCAAATTCAGATAAGATCACATATACACACTTATAATACAGGCCTATAATCTTAATGAACATAGACACAAAAATCCTCAGCAAAATACTAGCAAACCAAATCTAACAGCACTCTAAAACTATCAATCATTGGGGATCAAGTGGAATCATCCCAGGGATGCAAGAATTTTATAATGTCATGCAAATCAATAAATTTGATATACCACAACAAAAGAATGAAGGACAAAAACCATATGGTCATCTCAATCGACACCAAAAAGGCATTCAATAAAATTCATTTCCCTTCATGATAAAAACACTGAACAAATTAATCATACATGGAATATACCTCATAATAAAGGTCATTTTTAAGGAGCCAACAGCTAATATTGTATTTAAGGGGAAAAGGTGAAAGCTTTTTAAGATCTGGAAGAACACAAGGATGCCCACTTTCATCACTTTTATTCAACCTAGTGCTGGAAGTGCTAGCCAGAGCAATTAGGCAAGAGAAAGAAACAAAAGGCATCTAAACTGGAAAATGAGTCAAATTCTCATTGTTTTCAGATAACCTGATCTTATATATTGAAATCCCCCAAAACTCCACCAAAAAATTACCAGAGGTAAAAATGAATTCAGTAAAGTTACAGTTACAACACCAACCTAGGAAAATCACTAGTGTTGCTATATTTCAATAGCAAATTTTCTGAAATAGAAACAAGAAAGCAATCTTATTTACAATAACTACAAAAATAAAATACCTAGGAGTACATATAACCAAAGAGGTGAGAGATTTTCTACAAAGAAAATTATAAAACCTGGATGAAAGAAAGCAAAGAGAACACAAAATTTGGAAAGATATCCTGTGTTCATGGATTAGAATAATCATTATCATGAGAATGTTTATATTGCCCAAAGCAATTTATACATAGGATGCAATACCTATTAGTATACCAACGGTATTCTTCAAAGAATTAAGAAAAATAACTTTAAGTGTGTATGGAATCATAAAAAAAATCCTAAATAGCAAAGCCATTTTGATCAAAAAGAACAAAACAGGAGGAAGCATATTATCTGATTTCAAAACATACTACAAAGCTGCAGTAATTAAAACAATGTATTATTGGTATAAAAACAGGCACATAGAACAATGGAACAGAAATAGAGAGCCTAGAAATAAATCCATAAATCTGTAGAAACTGATTTTCAACAAAGGTACTAAAAACACACATTGGAGAAAGGACAGTCTTTTTAATAAATGATGCTGAGTAATTTGAATATCTACATGCCAAAGAATGAAGTTAGCCCCCTATCTTTCACCAGTTACAATAATCAAATAAAAATGAAAGATGTAAATGGAAGATCTAAAACCATGAGTCTACTGGAAGAAAACAGGGGAAATGCCTTAGGACATTTGAATGGGCAAAGTTTTTTTGGGTAAGACACCAAAAGCACAAGAAACAAAAGCAAAAATTGGCAAAGGGGATTACATAAAATTAAAAAGCTTCTGAACAGTAAAGAAAGCATTCAACAGAGAAAATTTATGGGATAGGAGAAAATTTTTGCAACACATGCATCTGACAAGTAGTTAATATCCAGAATATATGAGAAACTCTAAAAACCCAATTGAAAAAAAAAAACTTGATTTTTTAAATTGCAATAGATCTAAATAGACATCTTTCAAAAGAAGACAAAACAGTTGGCCAACAGGTACATGAAAATATGATCAATATCACTGATCATCACAGAAATGAGAGTCAAACCATAATGAGATTTCACCTCATCCCAGTAAGAATGGCTAATATCAAGGAAACAAAGATAACAACTATTAGCAAGGATGTGGAGAAAAGGGAATACTTGCCCACTACTAGGAGGAATGTAAATCACTATAGCCATTATCCAAAACAGTATGGAAGTTTCTCAAAAAATTAAAAATAGAACTACTATATGATTCAGCAATTCCACTACTTGGTATGTATCCAAAGGAAATGAAATATATCAAAGAAACATCTGCATGTCTGTGTTCATTGAAGCACTATACACATGGCCAAGATATATAACTAAACTAAGTGTCCACCAATAGATGAATGGACAAAGAAAAAGTGATACTTATTCACAATACTATTCAGTCATAAAAAAAGAATGAAATCCTGTTATTTGTCACAACACAGATGGAACTGGCGATTATTAAGTGAAATAAGCCAGGGACAGAAAGACAAGTATCATATTGTTTTACTTACATATGGAATTTAAAAATGTTGATCTCATTGAAGTTGAGGGTAGAATGGCAGTTACCAGAGGCTGGAAACAGTAGTGGGGAGGAAGGAATAGCGCAAGGTCAATGAATTGATAGTAAAATAGTAGCAAGGAGTTCTGGGGTACTATTGAACAGTAGGGTGACTATAGATAAAAAGAACATTTCAAAAAACTAGAAGAAAGGATTTTAAAAGTTTTCACCACAAATACATGAAAAATGAGGAGACAGATATGTTTAACCTGATTTAAGCATTACACAATGCATACTTGTATCAAAAACTACATGGTACCCCAATTAATATGTACAACTTCTATATATTTTTCTGTATAAATTAAAAAGAAAACCTTTTAAATTTTTTTAAAAGAATGAATGCATACATGATAAAAAATAAGCTCCCAACTTGTCAGAGAAATTAATTTACCTCTCTAAATTCACGCAGGGTGAAATTAGCAGATCTCAGGCTAGAATTAGGTCTTCTGCCTCCTCATCCATTGATCTTTTCATTATATAAATGTATAGATATGTCTGCAGTAACAGAATAAGGGCTCAAACTATTATCTCCAAACAGTTGATGATCAGCAATTTCATATGGTTTAACCTAGAAAATGGATTTTGAGAGGATTCAGCATTTGTATAAACATTGGACTGCACAGCTAGAGCCAAAACATTCCTAACACTTACTAGATTCACTTTTCTCATTCTGATTCATCCATATTTTCTGTCTCTTTGTCTCCCTTTTCATTGTAATTCCTAATGAAAGCCTGTTCTTAGCTTGCTGGTAAAAAGCATCCATCCTTTCTCATACTAAATTTTAAAAAATAAAAGAGGTAGTCAAAAATCTAAAGATTTAAGTATATTCATCTAAAGCCAATCCTCAGAAATTAATTTCATGAAAAAAACAATTAATCAAATCCTATCGGTTCCAATCATATCTCAGAGCTACCCTTCTATCTGCCTATCCTCTTGACTACTCCCACAGAAAGAGAGAAAGGGAAAAAGAGAGTTAGGGGTGGCTATTAATGTCACCAACTCCTATGTTAATCCTCAAATCTCAATAATTCCAAAATTTCAGAAAAGCCTCCTAAACTAAGTCCATCTTGAATAGAGATTCTTATTGGTCACCAATTTCTGTTCTATTTTTCATAAAAGAAACCTAGCCTCTGCAGTTACGTAGGAATATGTGGTTAGTCTGGCTAATGAAACATGAAGAGCCATTAGATGCTTCATTTCCACCTCGAAGCAACCAATAGTTCTTTATAACTCTCTAGTTTCTTCCCCTACTTTGGTGTGTGTTCCAAATAGTGCAGTAAAAATGGTACAGTCTTCATCAACCTAGATCAATCTTCTAGGAGCTTAGGTCCCTGAGTATCAATGTGGAGTAGATATTTTTCATGAACCTCAACCTGTATAATATCCACTATGCAGAATAAATAAACCTTTGTTATTTTAGTATACCAAAATTTTAAAGTTAAGTGAGTACTATAATATAACCTCACTTCTCCTGATTAATATGCAACCTGTACAGCATAAATTACTTTTTAAATTTTAATTTGTTCTTTCTACTTATACATGACAATAGAGTGTATTTTGACATACCATACATAAATGAAATAAAACTTATCATTCTTGTGCTTGTACATGATGTGGAATTACACTAGCGGCATATTCATATAGAGCATAAATTACTTTTTAAAAAATTTTTAAGGTAATTAATTGAAACATAGATTTGGTGAATAAATAATCAAATAATTTCAGAAGAAGTTGCTGTTATCTTTAAGGGGCAGAATCTCCCTATCACCCCTTACACCATAGTGGCTGCAGTAAAGCATAGTAAAAGTTCAAAAACCAGTCAATTGATGACATGCCAATTAATCATTTCGTAAGGTAGTTTTCAGTTAATTGACTTTCAGTTACTTGGTTGGCTTCTGGAATATCAGGTTTGTACTGCAGCCTGCTGAGACAGTCTTTGTTGAAGAATCTTTCAAATCACACCATCAAGGAAGCCCCTACTCCATCTATAAAAAGTGACCCCTGCCTCAACCACTCTGAATTTTCCTGAACAGATCAACATGCCTTCACCCAATAAGTATGGTAGCTTCTTTAAATGCCCCCAGAATACCTTTTTAATCAGAGATTCTGAAAAACTAAGCCCAAGTTCTAGAAGGCTACTTGCAAGTAAGTTGATGCTGAGTTCAAAAGCTGATGCTTTTACTCCTCTATCCTCTCCAAACATGCTTAAAATAATTGTCCCATCTGTTTCTCAACAAATGCCTTCTGGAGTAAATGACTCAAAGTAAAAGGCATGATTTTACTGATGAATAGCACTTAACACCTAGTGAAATGTTGAGAAAAAGACTTTAGGTCATTTTAGTACCCAGGGAAAAGACCATTGTGTTTTACTTTTATGATGTCCATTTTTCTCTTCTATCTTTAAATATGAGAGTCTTCTGAGTCATGTAGAGGCAAGATTTGATGGCTCTAAAAAATAATGATAAACATTTTTCTTAGTGGCCCTTAAACGCCTTAGTAGTATCTAAATAAATTTTCTTTCACAAAAGAATGTGCTCTCCCTATAACCCACACAATTTTTTTTTTAAATATCCCAGTGAAATCATCATGGACACAACATATCTAGATGATATATGGCACCTTTAGTTGGTGTTGTTGAAATATCACATCCAAGGATTTCTTGACTGTGAGATCTGGTGTTTACCACTTTCAGATGGTTCCTACTTCACCACACTTGTTTTTTTTTAAAGCAGTAGTTGTTCATATCAATAATTATCCAGTCAGCCCAGTTCTTGAACAATGGCTCCAGGAATCATTGTTTGTGAAGACTTATGATAGCGGTCTTCACAGACTTCTAGCAATATAAAATTATAAATCTATATGCATTTATTAAATAAGCATTCATTTAGTGGGTAAAGTGGTTAAACACCAGTGTCAAGAATGCAAGACAAAATGAGGCACAGTTATTGTGAAATAATCCATTAATTTTATGGCTCCTTCCTTGACCTTGCAAAATTAGGTCCACTTTATAGCAATGATTTACATATATCATTTCTTGGCAGTAAGTAACATTATCCAAGGTTATTTTCAATGGTACACAGAGACTTTGGTTTGTCTATTCTAAAAGAACCATCTCCAAATGTTTCCCCTTCATAAAGTGAACAAATCCTATACTCACCATAAGCATAGCCACCTTTGATCCTGTGATACTAGTAGTCACCATTGGAACAGGGTTTGGGGAATAGGAAGCTAATATATATCTTGCTTAGTTGCTGAGGTTGGCCTAGAAATTGTGATCCTCCTACCTCAGCCTCCCAAGTTGCTAGGATTATAGGCATAAGCCACCACTGCTGGCTTGGAGGCAACCTCTCCAGCTTTTCACTCATGGCAAACCAGATAGACTTCTTTGCACTCAGAGTGTTCATGTATGCCTTTCACCCCTATTCACCTGGCTAACTTGCATTATCATACAGGTCTCAGAGAAGCTATCCATAACCCAGTCACTCTCTCCTATCCCATTTGAAGTCCCTGTAGCCTATGTTCTCATAATACTTTACACTTGTGTTTTAGGACCTAACACATTTTTGTGTTCCCCCTCAATGCCAAATAAAGTGCATGGTGAACTGTAAGCACTCAAACATTTGTTGAATAATTCAGTGGATGAGGGAATGGATGGAAGGATGAATTATCAATCCTTAGCTCCAGGTCACCAGCATCCATTTCAAAAAATAGGTGCAAGTAAATATAAACAAAGATAATAAAATCTGAGTGTTAAATGTGTGTGTGTGTGTGTGTGTGTGTGTGTGTGTGTGTTTGAGGGGAAGAACAAAGGAGGCTGAAGGTCTTTGGCTTAAAAAGTATTTGGAGCCACAATTATGCATGAAATATAAAGCCTTCTGAAACCATGAAGAGAATCATGTCCAGAGAAAGAAGTAAGTGTAATGTTATGTATGTCTGGTGGTGTGGCTGGGGAGGAGTGTTACAGCTCAGTTTGAGTATGGCTCAGTCTGAGTTTTCATTCCTCAGGAGTTCTTACCAGGGTTTGTTCCTTTCAAGTTCACCTAGGTATAACTGGCCGTGATTCATAATATGGTTGCTTAAAATTATTTTACTTCAGTGAGAGCCTATATATTGTTTTCTCCCCCTTCCTGCCCTCATAGGATATATAAGAAAATACAATATCTCTCATTCTTTTACAAATAAGAAAACTTGGTTAAGAGACAGAAAGAACAGTGGTTGAAGTGGAAATTATTTATTCTTAGGAGTCTGACTGAATTTTAGAGAAATAGTTTGCATAATATTAAGTGATTTGCATATAAATGAGACCAATAAGTTCTAGGAGACTCTTAACCTCTTCAAGACCAAAGTCACATAGTAGACACCCTTCCCAGTCAGCCCTCACCACCAATGTTTGTGAATAAAATATGCCAAGGTGAGAGGTTTAACAATGGTCATTTTTATTATTTTAATGATAGAAAAATATTTGATTAAAAATTATATAAGAGTCAGATTATGAAAGATGGTTAGTACTTTCTCAGTTTAGGTAGGTGCAATTAGTGATGTTTTTTATTCAGCTGCTATGGAGCAATAATGAAATCATTTGCAAAACTGTTCTGGACAATTCCATAAGCTATATGGCAGTGGAACCTCTCCCTGTCATTCTTTGGGTTACTGTAGGCCTTCCACTGCTACAGTGAAACATACATTTCTACTATAACAGTTTTGCAATTGTCAGCCAGGCCCTGGGGTTGTCAAGTTCCTCTGACAGTCTCCAAGAATCCTTATCAGGACTATAACAGAATTAGTTAGCATATCATGACAAGAGGAAGTTCTAGAAATCACCAGTAAATTTCCAGTACAAAAATTACCAAGCAGGGGATTCAGACCCCTGAAACAAGCCTGGGGTCAAAAACTCAGCACAAAGGAAAACAAGACAAATGGGGGAAAGGCGCATGATATGTTTCAATGTCGGACTAAATGGGCTCTTTTACAGGATCTTAAGAGTTAGGTGAAAGCTAAATACTTCTTGTGGGCTGAGATATGTCCATAGCTAGACAAATGGGCAGAGCAGGGACATCAAAATTGAGACTTAAATCTGCCACAGAACCAAGGTGGGACATAGAGGAAAGAATCTGGATCATCAGCCAACTATGCTTAAAAAACTGTTGAATCAGGAAAAACATTGAAGTTGATGAGGCTATTTGCTAACACTAAAGATACCTGAGTAATAGTGTTTCAAAAGGTCCTAAGGGATCCTCTTGGCCCTACACAGTTATTATTCAAAAGTCTTATATCTGAAAAGACAAGGGGAAAAAGTATGTTTTGTTGTTTTTAATATTTATTTTTAGTTGTAGTTGGACACAATACCTTTATTTATTTATTTTTATGTGGTGCTGAGGATCGAACCCAGGGATTCACACGTGCTAGGCGAGCACTCTACCACTGAGGCACAACCCCAACCCTGTTGTTGTTTTTTAATCTGAGCAATTTACACGGGAGAGAAAGTACCCTGAACTGAGTCATAACACCTTGGTTCTAAGTATGATTCTACCACTTACTAGCTTTGTGAATTTGTGGAAGGCCCTCTCCTCTGGACACCTCAATTTCCTATTTTATCAATGGAGTAAATGCTTACAGACAGGAAATACCAAAGATATTTAAAATCAAAGGACTCTAAACTTTTAAATTTAAAAGTGGTTATTTATGTTATGTAATAAATAGACTAATTGCTTTTCATTTAAATAAAGCCCCATTTCACTCAACATTTGTCACTCTTTCTGGAAGGTGGCTTCCAGGGGACTCCTTCTGTTAGTCTGGCAAGCATGTCCTGAGCAAATCATTTCAGGATACAAAAAGGAAGACCAGTGAAGCCATGCATTACTAGATGAAGTTTTTAATTTTTGCCTCAAGTCGGAATTTTCTTATCAACAGCCATCTGTCATACATGATAGTTGATGGGCAGTACAGTGTGTTGTGGTATGCCAACAAGTCAGAAATTGGAGAGACCTATATTCCAGTCTGTGTTTTTAAATAGCATGCTTAAGTACTTTGAGTAAATCTTTTTACCTCTGTTTTTCAGTTTCTTCATTTGAGAAAATTTCCTAATGATAATAACAGCTACTATAATTTCCTGAACACCTATAATGTTCTTTAGATAAACATGATCTCTAATCTGAACAAGAGTCCTCATTCAAAGACATTATCATCCTCATATTGCAGAACTGGAAACTAAGACAAAAGAAAGGTTCATTGTTTTCCCAAGATCACTACAAGTGGGATTCAAACCCAGGTCCTTCTGACTCTAAAACAAATGATTCCTTGCCCTTCCATTATTTCATATTTCTTCCCATTAATGAAATAAACTAGAAAATCCTAAGGTCCACTCCAACTCTGACATTCCAGTATTTGTTACCACAGTTATTAGATAAGTAGGCTTACCTAATAAATACAGTGCTCAGAAGCCATGTCTCTTTATTTTAGCATATTTTAACTCCTAGTTTTAAAGGATTGCTCACATTTTCATTGAAGTCCTTGAACAACTTAGAAAATGAGCTCAAATACCTCTGCTTCTTTCAAAAGCCTAGCCCTTTCAGTGAATCAAGAAACAGTAAAGCACTGGTTCTGGAACTGATCCCTGGCTTGAGAGAAATGTTCATAACTCAGAAAATTAGGATACCATCATGAGAAATTCCTTTTTTCAGTCGACCACTAATGAAGTTTAGGGTTGTACCTGACTGGAGGGGTGCTGAGATAAAAGGAAGCCCCCAACCCACATGCGCACTCCTCTATGAAATTCTACCAATGGACACTCATTCTCTTTTATATCTTTTAAGATGTTCCTATTGAAACAATAAAAACAAATAGAAGGATAATGCCTTACATGTGGTGGAGTAGGTAAGAAGCAAAATTAGTTGCTTTCCAGGCAAGAATATAAGCCCACTGGGTTAGTCAGATTTCCATCACTGTGAGAAAACACCCGAGAAAAATAACTTAAAGCAGATTTATTTTGGCTCATAATTTCAGAGGTTTCAATCCATGGTTAGCTGGCTCCAGTGCTTTGGGCCTGAGGCAAGGAGAGAAGGATGTAGTAGAACAAAGCTGTTCACATCATGGTGGAGAGGAGGCAGAGAAAAAGAGAGTGAAAGGAGCCAGGAACAAGATTTAGTCCCCAAGGGCAAATCCCAAAGGACCCATTACCTTCAACTTGGTCCTACCTCCTACAGTTTCTACCACCTCCCAACAACGTAATCAAAGTATTTATCCACTGATGAGGTCAGAGCCCTCATGATCCAATCATTTCCCCAAAGGCTCACCTCTGAACATTGCTGCATTACGGACCAAGCCTTCAACAAATGAGCTTTTGAGAGACATTTCATATAAACCATCAGACCAACCCTGGTAAGAGCATATTTTAAATTCCTGATGGAGGTAAGGAGTTCCTCTGGGAGAGGGAGGAGTGGGAAGTAGGAAGGTGTCAAAATTAGTTTGACTCACTTCTAGCTTCACCGAGTGTGAATCCTGTTCATGGAAAATGATGAGTTAGTCTGAAAAATGAGAAAAGGTGAACATAAAATAGCATTTAAAGCAGGAGAAATGATATTCAGAAATTAGACTCTTGTTAACTTTCATGCCTCAAAAAAATGCTAGAACAAAAAGAAAAGGGGAAATAATCAATTGGCAAAGATGTTGAGGTACACAGCACAATCTATCAATCTGACAATGAAGAATATTATGTCAGATACACCTAATTCACTTCTGTGACAGAGTGACAAACCCAGCAGTTTGGAGAAAGTAATGAATATAGCATGCATTTGGTGTTTATTTATATTCTGCCCACTTTGTGAGGTGATTGAATTCCTGAATCAGCTTACCAATAGTGGACACCAGAATTAGCCAGAACCAGAACCCAAGGGTAGGGATCATTAACTGCAGGGTCACTTAAGGGTCACCACATGGCATTTATCATTTGAGTTCTGTTACTTTTATTTTAGGAATTGAAATCGTTTTTACATAGACATTGAAGGTCTTACAAGGGAATTTAGCCTCACTGTGAGCTTTCACTGCCAGAAAATGCTAGAAGGAGCCTAATATATGCCAGCTATAACTGAACTGCCTGTCAACCAAGAAATAAATGTAAAATATAGTGTAAGAAACCAGATTTTAAAAAACAAGCTAATTATTTTTAAGCAAACTAAAATAATTAGAAAACAGGTTTGTAGTTAATACTCATTAGAGCAAATCCAAAAACATAAAATCCTTTTTCTGGTAATGATTTTTGCATTGATTTATAAACAACTTCTCAAAGATAAATTTCTTTTCAAACCCTATCCCTGCCAGGCACTGTCAGTCAATATCTGACCTGCTCCCCTCTGTCACCCTCTTGACAGACTTTTGACTGGTTTTATAAGCTCAGTTATATGCAATGCTGCTTCAACATATTTAAGCATTTTTAACATTTCATCAGAATAAAAATAGACCTTTCAGTTACTCCAGCCTTCTGACCATAGGGCCCCACATTACCTTGTTTCATTATAAGTCTTTTCCCAGATCCCCCAACACTGAATCTAAGGGATAGTCTTGTATAGTGTTATTGTGGTCAGAATTGCGTCCCCTCCAAATTCACATTAAAACCATATACCCTACTATGGATTGAATATTTTTGTCTCCTCCCAAATTTATGTGTTAGAAAAGTTATCCCCCAACATAGCATTGTTAGGAGATGGTGATTTGGGAGTATTTTTTAAAATTTTCTTTGGGGTATATTTATATATATATATATATATATATATTATTTATTTTATATTTATGTGGTGCTAAGGATTGAACCCAGTGCCTCATGCATGCTAGGCAAGCACTCTACCACTGAGCCACAGCCCCAGCCCCATTTTTGAGAATATTTAGATCATGATGAATCTGTCCTTAGGAATAGATTAATGCTACTATAAAAATAGCTTAGAGGACTGAGTTCCTGCTCTCCTGCTCTCCTGCTCTTCTGCCATAAGAAGATATAATGTTCCTCCCCTCCAAAGAATGCAACCAGAGACCAAACCTGTTGGTGCCTGAGTCTTAAAATTTTCAGGCTCCATAACTGTGAAGGAGTGAATTTCTGTTCTTTGTAAATTAGCCAGTCTCTGGTATTTTGTTATAGCAGCAAAAAACCAATTAAGATACCACCAATGTGACTCTATTTGGAGATACAGCCTTTAAAGAAGTAATTAAAGTAAAATGAGGTCATAATTATAGAATCCTAATTCAATACTACTGATGACCTTAATAAGAGGAGGAAAACAAGAAGAGAGATGCACATAGAGAAAAGGCCATGTGAGGACCCAGGAAGAAGGCAGCCATCTGTAAGCCAAGGAGAGAGCCTTCAGGAGAAAACATGTCTACTAATACCTATACCCTTGAACTTGTAGCCTCCAGAGCTGTGAGAAAGTAATTTCCTGTTGCTTAGACCCCCAGGTTGTGGTATTTATTTATAGCAGCCTGAGGTAAGACAGGTAGGAAGATTAAATGTCATAGAATTTTGCTGAGTCCAGAGCCTACCCCTTGCTATTGGTACAATGTTATACAAATATCTGCACATTTCTGAGTCTCAGTTTCGCCATCTATAAAATGGGGATAAGAATAGACTCTGCTGGTGATGCTGTGAAGTTTAGCAGAAAGCATGGGTACTGACAGTGCATAGGGTCTTCAGTGACTTGTGATGGCCATTTTTTTTTTGGACCAGGGACTGAACTCAGGGGCATTTAACCACTGAGCCACATCCCCAGCCATTTTTACATTTTTATTTAGACAGGGGTCTTGGTAAGTTGCTTGGGGCCTTGCTAAATTGCTGAGGCTGGCTTTGAACTCAAAATCCTCCTGCCTCAGCCTCGAGAGCCACTGGGATTACAGTAATGCACCACTATGCCTGGCATGTTGGCCATCTTTTTAAGTTAACAACTGCAATTCAATATGTTTGCACAGATTTTGATTTATTTTTATCCAATTTAGGATTTTGTTGGCTTACTCAAAACAGAATCTTATTTTCAACTAAAATTCAGCCTTTTAAGCTCAAATATCTTCTTACTCTGTTTGAAGTTGCTGCATTTCCCTCCCAAGCCCACTTTAAATTTCTCTCTCTCAGCATCAGACAGACATATTCTCTAAGTATTATATGCACTCACTAACATAAAATAGGATTCCCTCAGTTAATTCCCCATTTTAACTGACTCCTTTTAAATGTTACTCCCTTGAAATTAAGATCTGCATATTCAGGTCAGAGTATGCTCCCCTGGATGGCACTGATATACTTCTCTCAAAAACCTGGTCAGAACTGCCATCTTTCTCCAAAGCCTTTTTCAGAGTCCCCCTTTCTTATCACAGAGCCCATTGTGTGCCTCCAACAAAGGTGATGTATTGTAAACCAGCACATTGGCACAGGCCAGATTGACTTCACATAAATTGATAGCATGATGGCATGAAGTGATAGAGACATGCAACAAATGTCATTCAAACCTTCACAGCAAAAATCACACAAGATTGATTTGCTGCCATTCCCTTTCAACAGAGCTAATGCGTTGTTGTTTTACAAACTCTGGTGGTCACAAAACATGCAATGAAAACCAAAGTATATAATCATAGATCATCAGAGATAAAGGTCAACTACAACTTGCATTCATAGCCAAGAACAAACAAATTTATCTGTGAGTTTCCATATATATTGCTATTATCCCAGATACTTGTTTAAAGAAGGTGGTTTTATCCATGAAGGAGGCGATTTGTGACCATTATAAAATAAGAATTTTAGAATTTCCAACATCGAGCATAGCATCACATCAAACTCAGTTCAAATCCCACTGGGCCACATACCACCTGAGTAAGCTGAAAATTGTAGGTGCTCAATAAATATGAACTTTTTTTATTCCTTTTCATGATAAAACTCAGTCGAAAATTTTAGTTTTCTGACCCCATAGATCAAGTCATACAGTTTTACTTATCATCCTTTGTAAAGTTATGGATGACACTCTTATTAGTGAATTAACTGATTTTCTTTATGATACAGATATCAGCATTCATTATTTAGTTATAATAATATCTTCTATACATTCTTCAAATAGTTGGAATATATGATTGAGCACATTTGAATAGCACTATCACAGTCTGCCAATGTATGCAATGGGTATACATATTTATAGACCTGAGAGGGTGTTCTTTCTTCAGAAAGTCAATGAAGTCATTTATCCCTTGTGGATAAACAGAGGTGACAGATGTAATAAATGATTCTGGATGAAAATAGGTTACCAAATCAGGATCAGAAACAGGAGATGGCCGAGTAAGGCGCCAAGTGAAGTCCAAAAATAGAAACCAGAGTCATTTGGCTAGGTCAACTCAGAGATAGTCAATGCAATAGTGTGCCATTCTGCCTAACTCTGAAAAGTCATGTACAAACACCTAGCTAACAATCTGTGAGTTGAATAGAGAGCCTACTTCTTGGGAGCAAATTCTTAACCCTCACACATCAAATACAGCACTAATCCCTAGGATACATAAAGAACTCAAAAAGCCAAACACCAATCAATCAATCAATCAATGGGCCAAGGACATGAACAGACACCTCTCAGAAGATGATATACAATCAATCAACAAATATATGAAAAAATACTCATCATCTCTAGCAATTAGAGAAATGCAAATCAATACTACTCTAAGATTTCATCTCACTCCAGTCAGAATGGCAGCTATTATGAAGACAAACAACAATAAGTGTTGGCAAGGATGTGGGGGAAAGGGTACACTCATACATTGCTGGTGGGACTGCAAATTGGTGCAGTCAATATGGAAAGCAGTATGGAGATTCCTTGGAAAATTGGGAATGGAAACACCATTTGACCCACTATCCCTCTCCTCGGTCTATATCCAAAGGACTTGAAAAAACAGCATACTGCAGGGACACAGCCACATTAATGTTTATAGCAGCACAATTCACAATAGCCAAACTGTGGAACCAACCTAGAAGCCCTTCAGTAGATGAATGGATTAAAAAAATGTGGCATATATACATAATGGAATAATACTCAGCAATTAAAGAGAATAAAATCATGGCATTTTCAGGTAAATGGATGGAGTTGGAGAAGATAATGATAAATGAAGTTAGCCAATCCCAAA
This sequence comes from Marmota flaviventris, assembly GCF_047511675.1. Lineage (NCBI taxonomy): Eukaryota > Metazoa > Chordata > Mammalia > Rodentia > Sciuridae > Marmota > Marmota flaviventris. The sequence goes on from NC_092518.1 coordinate 101,213,613, forward strand.
AATCTAAATGCTGAATGTTCTCTCTGATATAAAGAGGCTGATTCATAGTAGGGAGGGGGAACACGGGAAGAATAGAAAAATTCAAGATATGGCAGAGAGGTGGGAGGTGAAGGGAGGGGGCATGGGGTTAGAAATGATGGTGGGATGAGATGGACATCATTATCCAAAGTACATGTATGAAGACATGAATTGTATGAAATATACTTTGTATACAGAGATATGAACAATTGTGCTCTACATGTGTAATATGAATTGTAATGCATTCCACTGTCATATGTAAATTTAAAAAATTTTTTAAAAATTTAAAAAACCACCTACCTCCTTGTCATTGATGCCCTTCCATAGGTTTAGGCACTGGTCCTGACTTATTCGAATTCTAACTATCACTTCTTTTCTGATTAATGAAGTATGTCTGTGGTTATTGGCTGTAGACTTTTAATCAGAGATAACAGAGTAAAACATGGTAATTTGCTTTAATTCTGAAAATAGACTCTAGAACAGTTACTCAATTTTACAAAAAGACATGAGATAGGGGGTTGTCTTGACTAAACTGGTTTGCCACAATAAGAGCCACCTAAAAAAAGGAATCATATTGGTTTCCATTTCTATGTCCTCATAGCATCTAGCTCTCTGCATATCAAACAGCTATTGTGATAATTATTAGTAAATCAGTGGGCTGCAGTTGTAGCTCAGTGGTAGAGCACTTGCCTAGCATGTGTGAGGCATTGGGTTCCATCCTCAGTATCAGATAAAAATAAAGAAATCAATCAATGAATAAATAAAGATATTGTGTCCATCTATGACTAAAAAAGGTTTTTCAAAACTAAATAAATTATTTGAACTTCATTGTATTCCTAGCTGTTCTTTATTGTATACAGGCTGAATATTGGGGTATGGTGGCATAAGACTAGTTCCAAAATATATATGGCCTTAAAATGAGCTTTATAGAACTACTGGTTATCCTAGAGTCAACATTATCAACTCTCCTAATGATTAATTACAATGTAGGAACACCACATCTATAATTGTCCATATGGGATGAGAAACCTTTTTTGGAAGTGTTTCCCAAGCTTTAATGTGCAGCAAGAATAGTGGAATTCCTTTTTGGTGGCAGGTGGGGTCAGGGGGAATGGGAATTGAAACTGGGGCCCCATGCATGCTAAGCACATGTTCTGTCACTGAGCTATATCCCCAGCCCTGGAATTTTGAAAATACAGATTTTCTGACTTCACTACTGGGGATTCTGATTCATTACGTCTAAATCCAGGGCACAGGAGTCTCCATTTTCACCAAGCACATAAAGTTCGTACAAAGGACCTATGGACCACACTTGGGAAAATACTGAGCATATATACACATGAAACATAAACAAGATGGGGGAGAGAGACATCATTTGACACAAGTTCAGTGACTCTTTTTGCTGAGTATGAATTTCAAATAGAACTACAGAAGCATTTTAACAGTAGATTTTGGCATGCCCACTGGCCAAAGGATGATGTACAATGTTAAACTAAGGACATTTGACATGAGGTTTGTAGTTCTCATGCACAAGGTGCAACATTCCCACCAACTCTTGGCCTTTGGTTCTCTTATAGATTCTAATCCACTGAATGACTGTCAAGACATATTTGGGGTCAGAAGAAGACCAGCAAATGATTTCTGTTGTTTTACCATCAACATTTCACCTGCAGCAGCATCCACGCATCTGCCTCAACCTTAGGTTGACTATTAAAGGTCAAATGTGTATTGTTTTTAAACTCAAAATTCTCTCTTATTTTTCAGGCTTTAAACGAATACCTGCTTCTTCATTTGGACATTTAATTGAAGTCAACTATATACTAGGTTACTGGTACACAAGGAAATGATAATGTTTATTATTTATTTGGCACTAAGTTCCAAGTGCTGACTAAACTCAGTAAATTCATTATCTTGTCTGCACAATGCTAAGAAGTGGGTACTAATATTATTCCCATTTTATAACACAGAAAGTATAAGAACCATGTTCAGGACCATACAGTAAAAAGATAGAACCAGGATCTGACCAGTGGTAAAAGCATATGTACTTAATCTGGTATTCAAAAAGGTTGCAACCCAGCATTAGCATCACCTAAATTCCAATTCTTGGGTCCTATTGTAGATGTAATGAATCAAAAGCTCTGAAGATGGAGCTATACAATCTGTGCTTCCACTGGTACTCCAGTTGCTTTTGTTGTTCATTGAAGTTTGAGAACCAGTGAATTAGTTAACTGGTTACAAACCCTATGAGTCCAAGAAATTGATTTAAGGTCTTGAGTTGGGCAGTCAACTCTGGATGTTCATTATTATTGTCAGTACAACTCTCCTATGGGAGAAAGAAAACCATGAGGGACTGTTTTCCCTGTGGTCCATACTTTTTTTCATTTTAATAAAATATTTTCCCACATGTACAATAAGAACTGATAAACGTTCCCTTTACTAATAATCAAACTATCATCTAGGTTTCATTTGCTCACTCATTCATTCTAAAAGTATTTAAGAACCTCTTGTATATCAGGCACTGGTGCCAAACATTAAAGATACATAAAAGGTAGATAATGATGACCACTTACAGAAAATTGCACAGTCCACTGGACTAGACTTTGAGATGTGGCAGTAGTGCTGGTCACCTCAAAGTCTATGACTCAATATGAACAATGCCTACATCAGTTCAAAGGACACAGGTAATGAAACTCTAAAAGAAGAATAGGCAATCAGAGCACACTGCTCTTTTAAGCCATTACTGGATCCTAACAAAGGTGTGCCTGCAGAATGAGATAAAATCACCAAAGGGCTAAAATTCAATTCTCAGTCAGACAAGTACCACCCAGAGACAACTGCCAAATGGTTTTTCCAATATCTCCCATGTGACATAGATAAATACTACTATAACTACTGGTTTCACTTCATCAAAGCTTATTTACTAAAAAGCTGACACCTGAAAAGAGCTTGTATTTTAAAAACATTCCAGGAAGGCCCTTTGAAAGTTTAGTGATAAACATCCTGCTTCTAGAACATGAGCTCCATGAAGACAGGAATCTTGTTGTTTATTCTGTGCTCTGATATATTTCAAGTACTGAGAACAATGCTCAATACATACTAGATGCTCAAAATATATTTGTTGTAAATGTTTTGGCTCTAATTTCATATAGCTATTCTTTTCAACAATGGTGATTTGCCAAATTTGTCAATTAAAAAATTATTTCAAAACTTTTATAAGGCTTTCCATATGTGTGTGTATGTGTGTGTGTAGTATGTATGTGTGTGTGTGTGTGTGTGTATGTGTATATAATTTTTCCAGAGTTAACTCTTTGTTTATTGGTCAAGATTCAGGTAATTTGTGCTGTAAGTGGGTTGCATGTTTCCTAAACTGAAAACATGTAGTAAAAATTACAGAATCCCTCATCCCTTCCCCATTCCTATTTCTCTTCCCAGAGTTAGCTATGGTTATTAGTTTGTGTGTTCCCTTCCAGTTTTTTTTTAAATATACTTACATATATATATATATATATATATATATATATATATATATATTCATTCCTCTCAATATATCTGTAGTTATACCATCTAACCAACTCTAACACCTAAGCAAGCCAGATACAATTTCTGTTCCTAGAAAGTCTTTCTAACTGGAACAGCTATGATATTTTGGCCTAGAAGCTGACCAAGCAAGTACACAAGCCTTGTCCTTCCTGGCCGGCTCTGGAAAAGCCAAACTGACCTGAGAAAGGCTCTGGCACTTGTATCCTTTTCCACAGCTGCTGTCATAGAAACTCAAAGCTAGAAAGCAATGGGCAGACTACCAAAAGCCTGAGGTCAAGGTGCCAGACTCAGGGCACTAAGGAGCTAAGACAGTAATAGCAGGAGGAAACAAGAGAGGTCCTTGGCAGAACTGGGAGCCTTGGAAAGGCCTTGAAAACCCTCTCTAGAGCCCTTCCAGTGCAGAGTCCAAACATTAACAAGATGAATTCCTCTGGGTAGGCCTGTCTCAAGATGACTCACTTGACAGAGCTAAGAGTATGGCAAGTCAACCTGCAGGCTCTACATCAGAAGACTGAACAATTTCCAGACTATAGAATGAGCAGGGTTAAGCTCTTTAGCTCATTTGCCTCCAAAACACACACACACACACACACACACACACACACATCCTTGTTAATAAGGGGAGAAAAGACTATGAATCTACTTTCTACACATGCAAAAGAACATGTGAGCAATTTCATCTGTCTTTGAGCTTCAAGCTCTCCTTACCATCTCTACTTTCTCAGCCAGCCCATGGAATTCACTGGCTTGGGCTTCACTCTAGAGGTAGTTTTCATTCTTCAGTAACGTTCATATAAGTATTCTTACAAAACGCATAACAGTCTTTGAATTTGTAATCTATATGTTCCTCACTCTACAGAAACTATTTTGAGCTAAGCTTCTTTAATAGATTAAGTGCATTAGTTTAATTGGAGTGCCATATGTAATGTACAACAAAGTGGACAACTTCAACAACAAAAACTATTGTTCCACAGTTCTGGAGACTAGAAGTCTGGGATCAAGATGTCTATAGAGTTGTATAGATCCTGGTGGTTTTCTGATATTCTTTGTTGTTCCTTGGCTTGTAGATATAGTATCCCAATTTCTATCTTCATCTTTACTTGACATTTTCCCTATGTGTGCTTTCAAATCTCCCCTTTACATGAAGGCATTAGTCATGTTGGATTGGACCCAACTACTCCAGTGAGATCTCATCTTAACTAACTATGTCTGTATTAAACCTATTTCCAAATAAAGCCACATTCTGAGGTACTGCGGGTTAGAGCTTCAATATATGAATATTATGGGGACACAATTCAACCTACAACATCAAGGATCTAAATAGAAAAATCTTTGTTTCCCCACTGACTTCTACAAAAAATATTGTCAATAAGTAAATTGGGGTATAATGATCAACTCAATAGATAATATAAAGTACATTAGGTAACACAGCAAACATTTTCAAACAGCATAATTAAAGGAAAACCAACTGCTTTGTTGTAATAATAATTGTCAAAAATGGGAAAGGCATAGAATGAATGCAAACTGGTGTTTTTTTCATAATAACAATAGATTAAAGGGATAAAGAAAAGACAATGGCAGTTCAGCAGAACAAAATACACTGGATTAAACTGAATGAATTTATACCAACCTCTTCACCTTCCCTGAGATATTTGCAATGAGAGAAAAATCAACTTTCTGGTTACTCACACCATTTCCTAGCACATTGTAAAAGCTTTGGGTGCTTTGAATTAAACAGATTGCTTTGAACTGAAGAAAGGGAAAGACACATACATGGCTGAGTCATTTTTAGCATGCAGGAGGAAACTGGCAAACCAGAGTAATACCCCCAACAGCACTGGATGGAGAGGACCAAGAAGACATTTGCTGAACTGCAAAGCCTATGTACAGTTTGCCATCAGATAGTGCAAACTAATTCTCATTGTATGATTCGAAGAAGGCGGTGATGAGATGGAGTGCTGAAGGCAAATGCTGACAAGCCAGCCAGGCAAAATGTTTTCCTTACCTATATGGAAAATCAAGTTTATGTTTACTTCCACATGGGATAGACTCAGGAAGATCAACTGATGTTACCAAATTCACAAGAGACTGCTATAGAAACCAGAACACATACATATTCATTTCAGGTATATTCCTTATAGAGGTCCAAGTGGTATGTATGTGTATATTGTTCCAATTTCCTCCTAGTACTATAGTTAAATTCATTATCAGAAGATTGCAGGAGGCACATGAACTCAGGGTACAGAAAAGATACTGCTCCTGAAAGATATTTCACCCATGTCATATTGAGGCTTACCCCTGCCAAAAATGAAAACTGCTCCCCTTTTGCCTAAAATGTATATGCCTTCTAGAATCTGTGTCTGAGTCTTTCTGGCCACTCTAGGCTTCCTTGCTAACTATTCTTTCCCCATTAGTTTTTTCTTCCCATTGATTAATAACACTGAATATACTAAATTCCTTTCTGCCAAATCCTAGCTTGGCTCACAATATTCTCTCTAACAATTATGTGCTGATTATATTAGTCGATATCTCAGAAATGTGAAGTTTCTTTACAATAAGTGGGAAAAAATCAAATTAGTCATTACTCAGACCCTGTTTCCCAGCACAATGTGGAAGTTTTTGGTTCTTCAAATTGAAGACTTCAACCCAACTTGAAAATTTAGTACTTTGTTGAGCTTCTGAGTGTAATACATATGAAGATATTTCTTAGATTGAAGGTAAGTGTCCTTGCTTTCTTGACATAGACCTTAACCTCCAGAACAGATAGAGAAACACACACACACACACACACACACACACACACACACACAGAGAGAGAGAGAGAGAGAGAGAGAGAGAGAGAGAGAGAGAAAGGAGAAGGGAACTTATACCTCTGAGTAGAGCTATCGGTGAAATAAGAACACCAATATTAACCAATAAGCTCTTCATAGAGACTATCATTGCTCTCCAAGTTTGTGTAGATTCTCTTCCAGCAACTCCCAAACAATTATATGAAGTGTCTGTAGTAAAGCAGACTCCATTGGGTCCTCTTTGCTCGTTTCGATGTTCCCCTCCCCCAGACTGTCAGGGTGATAGTTACACCTTGTGGTTGCTGCAATCCATTCATGCTCATAAAATTTGCTGGGTACTGTAACAAAATCATATGGCTATAGAATTCCTAGTGAAAAGTTCATGGTGATGCTTTATCACTATTTGCTTTCCCTGCTTGGAATGGAAACCAAACAAACACATCCTTCTTTCTGAAATTACTCTCTCTCCTATGGACTCAGTGGAATTGCTATACAAAGCCAAGAGCTGTTCTGCCAGAAATCAAAGTCTTTACCTCACAGTAGGGGATTGGTTATTGTCTAACCACAAAGAGGAGCTTCACAAAGGCTGGTGTCACAGACCATGGGTAAGGTTGAAGAAATCCTTAATTTTGTGCCTTCTGCTCCAGAAAAAAAATACTGAAAAGGTCCTTCTTCATTCACTGTCAATTCAGTTCACCAAGCATTAACTTAGGTTCTATGAGGAATAAAATTAAAAGTCCCTGCCCTTAAAGAGTTTAAAGTCTACAGAGGAAGAAGTACACTTGAAAGGAGTTATGAGAATAACACAGTGGTTGAAGAGTGACACAAAATGCTGATTGTCGAGGAAAGATATTTTTTTTTAATTTTTAATTTTTTTTAGTTGTTGATAGTCTTTTATTTATTTTACGTGTTGTTGAGAATCGAACCCAGTGCCTCGCACATGCCAGGCAAGTGCGCTACCACTGAATCACAGCCCCAGCCCAGAGAGAAGATAATTTTAAACCATCTTGTTATTATGTATGTCAGGCCAAGAGACTGGCACCATTTTTTTTCACAGCTATGTTGTCACACATCCTGTCTAGTCCAATAAACATCCCCAATGTAATTACTTCTTTGATGGAAACAACAAGGTATTTTGCCAGTATGAACAGAGAAAGTAGAAACTCAAGTAGGAAGGAATGAGATACTAGGAAAGACAGAAGACATTTTCTATTTACCAAAACAGAAATGACCCCTCGTTTTTATTCTAAAAACCTGATTTAGCAGAATTTAGTTGGAAAAAACTGAATTGAAAAGGACCTAAGAAGTTATCTCAATCAACCACCATATAATGCTTGGATTCCCTTAATAATATATTTGCTAAACATGTCCCCAAGTAAGATATTGAAAAGTTTTATGGGAGAAAATTCTACTTAAACTAGGTCCTAAATCATTGAAGTGTGTGTGTGTGTGTGTGTGTGTGTGTACATGCACATGCACAAATGCATTGCTGGAGACCAAACTCAGGGACTCTCACATGCTAAAAACATTGAATTTTCTTTTGTGGGGCTAGAGATAGAACCCAGGGCTTCATCATACAAGACAAGCCCTCTACGACTGAAGTGTTCCCCGAGTCCCTAAAAATACTGCATTTTGATGAATGAAATCAAACATAAATAAGGATGAGGAAATGACAAAATCCTAAAGGTTTTAAGAAAGTAGAGGGTATCTGCAGAGGATAAAGTTAGAGACTGCATGGAGTATACAAGAACATAATAGGAAGTGTGAAGGATGAGAACAGAATCTTCATAGGTGTTAGATCATGAAGACTTTTGAATACCAGTCAGAGAGTCCAGATTTGATTCAATATGTAATAGAGAACTAAATAAAAACCTTAAAAAATCACTTTCCCTTTATAGAAGGGGAAAGACATTATTAAAAATGGATTTAGGGCTAGAAATATAGCTCAACTGGTAAAGTGTTTGCCTTGTATGCATAAAGCCGTGGGTTCAATCCCCAGCACCACCAACAAAATGGATTTAGAAAGGTTAATCTGGCAGTACAGTACAGTGGAGAACAGATTGCACAAGAGAGACTGGAGGCAAAAGTTAGGCATTTGAAGTACCTGGGCAAAAGGTAAGAATTCTAGTTATTGCATAAAAGTATAGATAGAAAAGGGACAGAATTTCATAACTATTCCAGAATGGGACTTGATGACATGTGAGTGGGTGTGTGTATCTCCAACATTGAAGGCTTTTCAAAGAGCTACAGTACCTATCATTTCCTCCAATTCCTGTAATAGTGCTGTAAAGTAGGTAAGACAGGTATTTCATCCCCATTTTCTAGATAAGGAAGTACAACCAGACATTCCAACTTATGAAAAGTAGGTGTCATATTGAATAAAATCAGTCTCAGGACCAAGGCAGGTATCCAGGCCTTCTGATAAACAGAACAATACACTTCCCTTAACACTCACAATCCTACACATGTATTTCCTGGCTTTGTGCAATATTCTCCCAATAAGAAAACTTCTCTTTCCTCTTGTAAATGCTCTTGTCTGCTGAGTATAAATTGTTCATGACAGTCTAACCAACTTTCATTAGCTTGTTTCCTTATCATAAAAATAGCTCCAGCTCAGGTAATCCATTCCCCTGTAGCACTTTAATCTCACCTGAACCATATTGCTCTTTTGATGGAATAGCACAGATGCAAGAGCATTATTCACTCAGCCTTCCCACAAAATGAGTGGTTGCTTGTACAATGGTAGTAAGGAAGCCTGTATTACAATTAGAATAAACAGTTCCTTTCCTTTCAACTATTGATTTTCAGGATTTCTGCTAGAAATAAAATAAAAACCTAAAAAAATCACTTCTGAGGTTATTAAAATTGTTTCCAAATGAAAAGCGATGTGATGACTCATGGCTAAATGTTGCCCCTGAGAACAGACAAAATTGGACACAGAGGAACCTGCCAGATCAACTCCAAGCAGAAGACAGGAGCATTCCATTGACTAGGGGCAAAAAGCAGAGGAGTTTTCAAGAATATACCAAGACAGACTGGAGAGTGTCCTGCTAAGTAAAAGCCACTAGATTTGGAAAGTCAAAGGTCAAATGTTCTCTCTCACATGCAGAAGCTAGAGAGAAAAAAAAAATAAGAATTTGGGGGGGGGGAGTGAAGTATTACATAAATATAGTAGGGAAAAGAGTGGAATACAGGAAGGGGATTGAGGGGGAAGGAGAAGAGGAGGGAAAGGGGAAACACTGGGGAATGAAATAGAGTAAATATGTTCTGTGATATATGAATACATCCCAATGAACCCCATTATTATATATAATTATAATGAGGTAACAAAATATAATAAAAAGAACTTTCAGTAAAAAAGAATGTACCAAGACAATGGGTACCAAGTTACGATTAGCTAGGAGAAATAATTTTGGCATTCTACTGCACATTAGATTGACTATAGTTAATAAAAATGTATTGTATAGGGGCTGGGGATATAACTGAGCTGGTAGAGTGCTTGCCTCACATGCACAAGTCCCTGGGTTCAATCCTCAGAACCACCAAAAAATGTATAAATTTCCAAATAGCTAGAAAAGATTATTTTTAATATTTCACCACAAATAAATGACTTTTGAGAAGATTACTATGTTAATTAGCTTGATTAATGGTGTGCTTGTTATAAAAATAAACAACATGGAACAATATAAAATATACAATGTATGCAAGTGTTAAAACATCACATGGTATAATTACTATCTATTAAAAATAAAATTATAAAAAGAAAGAATGTACTGAGAGATCTTCAAGAAAGTTCCAAAGACCACATTGCAGGAAGGGAACTGGGGTTAAAAAAAAAATCACATGGTTCAGTCAAGCATGAAGGAATAGCAACATGAGTTATGGATTAGGCCATTACTTCAGGATTTTTGCCTCTTATTTACAGTAAGAGTTTGGCCTCCTGATGTCACAGAGTAATGATTCAGATCTATGCCATTTATACTTTTTCCCCTATACCCAAAAACTTTTTCTGTCTATGTCTATCTACTTTATCAATGTCTCAAGGAATATATTTTAGGATTTTAGGTTAAGGTTGAGAAATTTTGTATAAATGTATCAACCACTCAGAAATAAAGAATTTATAAATCATATCATGGGACATACTAGGTCTCAATGATCTTAAGCCATAAATGCATTCATCTTTAGGCTACCAACTCACAATAACAACTTCCTATTGGCTTTCCTTGGTGATTAAAGCACAGTCATGCAAGCCAAAAGCCCATAAGCCCTACGATAAGTACTGTCTGCTGGGCTCTTGGGCAAAAATACTGAAGTAATGGCTTAATCCATAACTCATGTTGCTGTTCCTTCATGCTTGATTGAACCATGTGATTTTTTAAATCTCAATTCCCCTCTTCCAAATGTGGTCTTTGGAACTTTCTTAAAGATCTCTCAGTACATTATTTCTTTTTATAATTTTATTTTTAATAGATAATAATTGTACAATATATGGGATACCATGTGATGTTTTAATACTTGCATACATTGCATGCTGGTAAAGAAATGGCAGGTCTAGACAGTAAGCTCAACACCACCTGTGCATTTTACCATATTGCTTAGTCACTATATTTCTCAGTTGTGTCCCTGCCCTGAGCCCATTAAAAGGGTTCCCCAGGCTGCTAATGGGAGGCAATGGGACATGGTGAAAAGATTACTGAACATCAGAATCTTAGAGACCTGGGTCTAAGTCTTTAAGACTTATTTCATGTCTTTCCTGAAGTAATTCACTTCACTCTGAACCCCAATGCCTCATCTATAAAGATTTTGCCCACTTGTTTTACAGATAGTGTGGTATAGAACTGTGGTTCCCAAACTTTCATTAGGCAGTAAAATCTTTCTTTTCTCTTTCCCAAATGAAATCCTAGTTGAAACCCTAATACCAGAGGAGCAGGCAGAAGTGAATCTAGCTTTTTCAAAGAATCCCTGAAAAGTTCACCTCCTGGGCCTCCACTGCCCCTGCTGGCCCTGTGGAAAGTCACTTGAAGATCACCTGACCCAACAGAAAGAAGTTGTCAGAAATAAAACATCAAGCTTTAGCTTACCAATAACTGGCTCAAACCCTATATTGAAGCCATATCTCCTCAGGTTTAGATTTTTATACCTGATAAAATTCTACCCCACTTTTCTTTCAAAATGGTAAGATTCAGAACTCTTTTCTGTAATTCATATCTCAGCATGAATAAAGAAGATAAAAAGGATTGTTTTCTTTTTACAAAAAGAATATAGATTTCTTGCTTTTATTGATCATAAAATGTAGGTGTGCTTGTTATAAAAATATAAACAACATGGAACAAGATAAAATAGAAAAGGAACTGTCCCCCTAGAATCTCCACTCACACCTGTCACCAGATAAATAACTGCTGACCTTTGGTAAACATCTTCCCAGACTTCTGTGAGTGAATGTGTGTGTGTGTGTGTGTGTGTGTGATTGCACTATATAGAAGTTTTCATCCTTTACTGGTGAGCCTTTGGGTGTTCATGTGATTCTTTGCTATTGCAAGCACTGCTAAGAAAAGAGAAACAGATCTTTATGGTGTCTCCTGATTGAAGGAGAGAGTAGAGAAGATGAGGGCCCTGGTTTCTGGTGGGGAAAATACCATCAGCACCAAAGCCACAAAGACAGAAAGGCTGAGGCACTGCCATTCATTCTTGGCCTTCTTCCCTGTTTTGTTGGAGGCTCTAAATGATGTCTTTTATTCCTGCAAAAGCCTGAGGCAGTTTTTGCTACCACATTGCTTAGGATCCAGCAAGGGTTTTTTTTACTTGACTCCAAAGTTGTATTGACTGTATGGAATTCATCCCAGCCTTTCTGGATCACCAAAGAAAATCAAATGACCTGCTGAGAACAGTTTTTCTTTAGGACTCAAGCCCATCTGTCAACCAACCTATGACAGAGCTAGACCTCTGAATGACATTGACTTTCTGACCCCCCCAAGTCTCCCACTCATCAATAGGAAGTGGTGTGTGACCACTCTTGAAATTTCTTCAGGGCAAAAGACTGAAACAGCCATAAACTTCACCTTAATTAGTCCCTGATTACACTAACCATGCACATTCATTTTAGAGCTTCCCAGTTTATGGGTTTTCACTCCATTTACTTTTCAAAGCCCATCCTGTTGAATATGAAATTTAGTACAAGCCAAGACTTCTTAGTAACTGACGTCAATACAAATTTGGAAGCAAAACTAAAATACACAGATCCTGTGCCAGCATTGTTGATTTAGTGAAAAACTTCTTTCTGTCTTTCCCAGAGAATCATCTGGTTGGACACTTCTTGAATTCTTACCAAGAAGTGTTATTATCCATTTTTAAAATGGATTTCTACAAAATACTTTTTGTTCTGTATACTTCTGTACTATGGCTTTGCAGAAAGGGTAGTTTCACTGATCAGTCAGTAAGTATTTAGGTGCCTAACGTGAGCTACCAGCTACTAACAAGGACGTTGAACAGAAGAATAAAACAGGATTTCTGTCTCCAGGGATTTCAGACTTCAGCATAAGTAAGACCTGCATAGCACTAACACAAAGCTAAGGAAGTAGTACATTTTATGCACTTACGGACAAAAATGGGGAGGAGCAAGAAATATCCAGTTATAATCATATCAAGGAAGACTTCCATGGAACAGACGGCAATTGAGATGGTTCTAAAATGATGAGCAAAAAAATTTAAACTGGGGTGGAGATGTCTCAAAGCAAAACGCCTTCAGGAGCCCAGCCGAGAACATAGATGTATGTAAGTGGGCTGGGTGGGAGAAAATAGCAAGTGGTGGGTTATATGCTGAATGAATTGCAGTATGCTGCCATTTTAAAGTTGATAACAACACACCTGTAATCCCAGCAGCTCAGGAGGCTGGAGGATCTCGAGTTCAAAGCAACTCCATGAGAAACCTTGTCTCTAAATAACATATTAAAAAATTCTGGCAATGTGGCTCAGTGGTCAAGTGCCCTTGAATTTAATCCCGCCAAAAAAAGGCAGGTAACAAAACCACACAACACATATGGTGGTCAGATTTGGGTCTTCAAGATATCAGTCTGTAAAAAAAGGGGGGAGGGAAGAGAATGGGAATTTCAGGAAGAGATAATGACAAAATTGAAGACACAGACATTAAAAACAAAATACTGTGCTCAAAATAATTAAACCACTTTAACTGGAGCACACTGGAAAAGGGGGAAGGGGGGCAGGAAGTGGAGAAAGGGAAGGGAGAAGGTGAGAAGATGGATGGAAAGAATATTCACTTAAACGCTAATAGTATTACCTACATTGCTTCATTTAATCTCTGCAATCACTTTTAAAGTAAATATTATAATTCCTGTTTTGAAGAAAAATAAAATTCAGATACAAATAGTTAGGTAAATTTCCCAAAGCCTTAGAGATAAGAGTGGTAGTGGTGGTGAACAAACAAAACCTTGCCTATTTCTGAAACTTCTTTCCATGATATCATACAAAGTGTATGAACAAGGTAAATGTGAAGAGTTAGGACCAAACCCTGAAGGTCCTTGAATGTCAAACAAATAAGTTCAATAAAGAATGCAGTTGTATGAAATCAGATAAAAAAGTTTAAAAGATTCCATAAATTATAAATATAGAACCTGTAAACATTTTATATGAAAGTCATGCTGTTTTACAATGCTTCTCTCTGCCCTTATCTTATTGGTATCTTACTCCATTTCCCCAACTTTTGATAAATCAAGCAGTGATGTGTTAATAAGCCTGTTCTGGCACCAAACTACTTATATTTGAATACTGACTCTGCCACTACTGAAGAAATTATGTAACCTTTCTGGATCTCAACTCATTTATAAAGTAGGAATGATAATATTCTACCTTTTAGCACTGTTGTACAATGCTCAGGATAGAGTAAGTGCTCAAAAAATATTAGCTTTTGAGTCCAAAAGCAAACCTAATTACAATTAAAGAGAATAAGAGGAGACTCATTGATAGTTCCAATGAAAAACAAAAAGCCAAGCATTTAGAAATGAAGTTAGACAAAGAACCAGATTGTCATTGTGGCAAAGACCATTAGTTGATTCCTGATATTTATTGTCCCATCTTCTTTAGTAAAGAGAACCTCTACTTTTAGCTCAGCACATTCAACACAGAAAAGACTATATTTCCCAGCCTTACTTGCAACTAGGTGGAGCCATGCATATAAGCTCAAAAGAGTGTGACATATGCAAAATTGTTCCATGGAACTTCTGGAAAGTTCCTTTAAGGGGGAGATGGGGGCTGGGAATGTGGCTCAAGTGGTAGCGCGCTCGCCTGGCATGCGTGTGGCCCGGGTTGGATCCTCAGCACCACATATAAACAAAGATGTTGTGTCCACCGAAAACTAAAAAATAAATATTAAAAAATTCTCTCTCTCTCTCTCTCTTAAAAAAAAAAAAGAGGGAGATGGCTCACTCTTTCCCATTTCTTCCTCTATTTTGCTTCCTGGAAAATAGATGTGATAGCAGGAACTCTAGCAATCAACTTAGACTCCAGGAATGGGGCCTCCAAGATGATTCCAGTGTGCATTAAAGTTTAACAGCAGCTGGCTTGTATTGAATTTGAATTTTGCCTTTCATAGCAATATATTAGTACTGCTCCATTCATAGTGTAAATGATTTCATCTTTTTCCAGGAAAAAAGTTATAGAAAGATAAAACAGCATCAGGATAACAAATATATCAACCTGGGGTTCCTTCACTTCTCATGATCTGTAAGTATCTATCTTCTCTACTAGAATATAAACTTCATGTTATTTAACAGAAAAACCCCACATATTATTTAATACATGCCAGTCACTCTTTTAGTCCTCAATACAACACTATGAGGGGTTAACTCTTATTATATCCATCATACAGAAGCAGAAACTAGAGCACAGAAAGGTTAAGTGACTTGACTACTATCAAACAGTTGGTAAGCATCAATGAAAACAGAGTAGCATTCATATAGAGTTACAGTTGAAAATTGAGACCTTACATTGTTCACCACTTATGTCCTAAATGTCTGACAAATACTAAAAGTTGAATAAATACATATTAAGTGAATAAATGAAAAGAATGAATGAGAGAAAAAATAAAGAGCAAGAAACTTGGAAAACACTAAATTTTTTCCCATGTACTTTATAATGTGAGCTTCAGGCCATATACTTCCAGAAAGAATAGAGATTGTAAGAACATATAATGCTGTGGGCCCAGATCCCACAGACAAGGCTTGAAGAACTTTCTCCACAGCAGTTTCATTGACTTTAGACAAAAAATGTGGTTGGACAAGTAAGATGAAGTTTCCCTTTTAAGACTAATTGCAAGAGAGAGAGTTTACAACAGCAATCTCTGTCTAAACCTCAATAATGAAAGTTGCCCTCCCAACCTTGATTCCTGAAGCATCTTTAGGAGGTGAGCATAGATTCTGCTTCATGGGTATTACCAGTTAAAATGGAAACATAAAGACATCCCACACCTTCCATCTCTCTAGTCCTACAGCAAACAAAGATTTTGTTGTATCAGTGTAGAGATAGCTACACACTTAGGGAAGTAATACCAACCTCAGATCCCTGGAGTTGGGAAAGGGGAACACACAGAGGCCTGTCATTAACTCAGTTTCCACAGGACAAGCGCATTTAATTCCTGGATTTAAAAGAAAGAAATACTCCTAGAAGGGAGATGACAGTTTACTTTGTAGAATAGAAAAATGAACTTTGCTTTACATTCAGGGTTCAGACTATATTAGAATTTTCAAATGATCCTGCTGATTTCCAGGAACACATTCACAACACTTATACAAGATCCAGCTGTGTGTTTATATGTCTCATGCATTCAGGGCTCTTTTAGTGGTCTGAGTGACCTCAGCCTTGGGGCTGTAAAAGCTCTTTCCATAATATTAATGGCTTCTTTCTTAATGAAGCATTTCCTCAGGATAATGCTTACTAGATAAGAAAGCTCCTTCTACACCCTCATGAATTTTGGCCAGTTTGTTCCCTCTCAGTCCAGGAGTTTGTACGACTCTTAAAAGTTCAACATTGGGAAATTTTCACAAGTGAAGTATGAGCATTGAGCAAAGATACTTGTTATACAAGGAATATTTCATACCCTTTACTGTTATATGAATCATAATTCAATATTGCACCTACCTTCCATTTTCTTCACATGAACACTTTATTCTCACAATGTGCAGTTCCTGTGGCAAATTGCCTACAGAACTGTATACAGTGAACAAGCAGAATTTGGAAGGACTTCACTGGGTTAAAAAGTGATCTAAACTTACCTGAAATCCCAGCAAAAAACAACTCTAGAATCTCAAAATAAATGATAAGTTCAATAGGTGAAACACAGCATCTTCTGTCACATAGAATGGGAGCTTAACAAAGGTTCCCATGTTGACAAAAGTTGAATGTGCATGTTTTTCTAAAAAAGGCAGTGTCTATATGTTTGGCAACAGTCTGAACTTCAAATATTCCATTTCATTGTCTACTTAAGCACACTGCAATTTGTCAGACCATGTGCCCTGACTTGCAATTGGAAAATATGGTCACCACATTGATAGAGTTTAAACTATACTGGGAAGCTGTTACACAAACTCTGAGGAAAGAAGAGAGCAGAATAAAAGCACACCACAAATTTGCCACTCAGAAACTAATAAAATGCTGAAGGGATTGGAGTTTTTCCCATGGTTGCAAATATGCAAACCACACTCAGCTATATGAAGGTGTAGATGTCTCTATGTAAAACAATCCACAGCAAAAATGGACATTCAACTTACTCCAGAAGGAAGGAATACTCATGCGTTGTTCCATTTATAGGCTCTATGACCATAAGTATTTCTCCTTTGTCAAGCCGCTAATTATGCTTCAGCATGGTTCTGACACAAAGGCTCATCAACAAGGGGATACCCCATTACTCCAAGGTAAAGACAATTTTTTTGGAAATACATCATATTGATATAAAACAGAGCTTAACTGTTTATTCATATATAACTTCTGAATAACAAACAAGCTGCTTTTCTCATCAAAAGATGAACTACCATTTCATGTCAGTGAATTTTTTTCACAGACCCTAAAGCAACTAGTAAGATGGGAAGTATGTAGGAAAGTGGCTATGAACTGAACACAAAACAAACAAGCTTTCCCAATAACACAAGAAATGAGAGGAAAGGGGGAACTATAGTAAAAACAAGAGTCAAGAAGAAAAGTGAATGTTTTCTCTCATGTGTGAAAGCTAGAGCAAAATAAAGAAAAATAAGTGGGGAATCCCATAAAAACAGAAGGGAGATCAGTGGAATAGAGGAAGGGGATTGAGGTGGAGGGAGGAGGGGTGGGTAAAGTAGGAACTGCAGAATAAATATGACTAAATTATACTATAAACACATATGAATATACCACAGAGAATTTTATTTATATATATAACCATTTTTTTAAAACTAGAAGGCAGACCAGTAGAATAGAGGAAAGGGAACAGGGGGACAGGAAAGGAGAGGGAAAGTAGAAGTACTAGGGCCTTAAATGGAGCAAATTATACTCCACATAAGTATGAATATGTCAAAATGAACTCTGTGTATAACTATAATGTACTAATAAAAACATTTTTAAAATAAAAAGAGTCATAAGCAAAAAGGAAATTCTGTAAACTTAAAAAATGAATAGAACCTGAAGTTTTAAAGGATTTCTGATCTATATTCAAGAATCCCATTCTATCTTGAAATTTAAATCAAGTAGAGATAAAAAGAAAATGCCATACAGTGGAGCTTTTAATAAAAGTATGTGAACAATAATTCAATGCCTTTTATGACCACATGGATACCTTCCTACAGTTCTAAGTCCTTTCTTAGTTCTGCCAGTAGTACATCTCCAACCCACCTGTGGAACCTAGCACAGAGTATGTCCAATGAATGTTGCTATACTCTTAAAACATGTGACATTCAAGACTTATGTCAGGCTTTTCCAGAAGGATCCAAAGAGTGATATTAACAACGCCTCTCGTGTTTTGAAATACCCTCTCTCTTTCCAGATGAACTTGTTTATTGACTGTGAAGTATCCACACCAGTCTCTGGATTCTGTAGAACTAATGAAGGTATTCCCAAAGGTGATTATTGTGAACAAATTACTCAAGTAAAAAAAAAAAATCCTGAAATGTCCTATATACACTTTTCAGACACTTCAATTAAATATTCCAGATCAGTGATGATGTTCACTTCACAAGAACCTGATCCTCTCAAAGGCCTTTATTTCTGAATGAGGAAGGTCAGTCACTCCACCCTACAGACCAAAGTGGCCATGCTGATCTGAAAGTTCCAGAGCCTTCCATCTATGACATCATTAGAGTTCTTATGTTCACTATCATCTATAGACTAATGATATACTCAAGTGGGTTTAAGCTCATGTAACCTCTTGAGTTCTTAGATGTTCTCACCAACAGGATACAGTGGGATAAGCATGTTCTGAGAGTCAGATGGTTCCAGGTTCAAATCCTAGTTCTCTTCTTACCCATGTGATCTGGTTAAGTCATTTAAACCTTTGAAACTCCATTTTCCTCATCTATAAAATGAAGTTAATGAAGGTAATTGACACAAAGAACCACAATGGCCACTCCAGAAATTCTACAAAGATAGAGCCCAGAGTTAGCATTCTGGTTGAAATGGACTGGCAAGGGAGGTTGATTTATTTGAAGCTGAGGTTATATGCTGTTTTGCATGGGCTGAGTTCTTATTTAACAAAGTTTGTGGTGTTATAGAAATTAAATCCCCACAATATACCACAAAATGGTCAACACTTTAAACATTTAGGAAAATGAAAATCAAAACCATACTGAGATTTTATCTTATTCTAGTTAGAATGGCAATCACCAAGAATACAAAAAAATAATAAATGCTGGTGAGAATGTGGGGGATGCATTTTTACATTGTTGGTGGGACTGCAAATTAGTACAACCACTGTAAAAATCAGTATGGAGGTTCCTCAAGAAACTGAGAATGGAATCACCATATGACCCAGCTCATTATTTATCCAAAAGAACTAAATTTGACATACTATAGCAATACAGTCATACCAAAGTGTATAGCAGTACAATTCACAAAGAGACAAGTTATGGAACCCACTTAAGTGCCCATCAACAGATAAATGCATAAAGAAAATGTGATATATATACACAATGGAGTTTTACTCAGCCATAAAGAATGCAATCATAATATTTTCAGCAATTTGGATGGAACTGGAAAGCATGATGTTAAGTGAATAAGCCAGACTCAGGAAGTCAAGGGTCATACATGTTGTCTCTCATATGTAAAAGCTAGAGAGAAAAAGGGGGGAAAGAAGGAGGTTCATGAAAATAAAGGGGAGATAAGCACAGAGTAGAGAAAGGGGATGAGGACAATAGAGCATGGGAGGAACTGGGGAATAAAATTGACCAAATTATGTGTATGTATGTATAGGTTACTGTGAATCCCACTATTATGTATAATTATACTGCACCAATAAAAGATTTTTAAAAGCCCCACAATAAAAAGACTCAATTAATAGCATTCTCATCCAAGCCTAACCATTGTAGAGGTCAGAGATACAGTATCTTCCAAGATCAGAGTCTCTTTAGAAACTAACACTAGCATAATATTTGATTCTTACTGTTCTCCCCTATTTGAAAACAAAATCCAGAAATATTTTCTTACTTGGTTTTATCCAGCTGGGCTCAACTCATTGAAACACAATCAGGAATGAACAATTCTATAGTAAAGTAGCAAAGTGCAGGTTACATGATCATTTGTGTATGTGTGTGTGTGTGTGTGTGTGTGTGTATTCAGGTTCATAAAGTCAAGCTATTTATTTTGCTTTGGTAAATAATAAGGCAAATCTGCAGCTCTCCTTAGCCTTCTGCATAAAACATAGGAAACAACTTTACCTGAACTCAGAATACCTTGAAACAATTAACAACAACTGCAAAAGCCTTGTGAACCAATTGTATACCTTGATCTGTATCTAGGAACCTGGATAAGAAGCATATGCCACCATACCAGATACTCAACTTGAGTTTCAGTGAGATTCTTGCTTCCTTGACTGTAATCAATTGACAAAACATAGAAGGCAACTCTTTGTATTCAGAGAATAATTCCATTTTACTTTTATCTTTGAACCAGGATTTGCTCATCCTATATATTGCCCCATTCAGTGAACATTCACTAAGTAATGTTATATAATAAATGTAAGGTTTGGAGACAGCCTCAGGTTCGAGTCCATTCTTACACCCACTGCCCCATACCAACTAGAAAAGAAAAGACTATCTGTGGTATTGAAACCAAATAAAAACCATGAACACATATGTGCCTTGATTTCTTTATCTAAAATGAGATTAATATAATTTATTTAATTTTTTTCATTTGGCACAGTGCCTGATGTAGAACAAACACTCAAGAAATTAAAAAAGAATTATTTAACAACCCACAATGTGCCAGGCACTATGCTAAGTGCTCTGTATGCAAAAACAATTGATACACAGAGGGATAATTTAGTCTTTATAATAAAAAAATTCTAAGAGTTATTGAATGTATAGAGACCTGTACTGTTCTAACAACATATATTGATTTTTTAAATCCTCATAGCCATCCTATAAGGTGTGTACAATTGTACCTAATTTACAGATGAATAAGTAGAGGCTTAGAAAATTAAGTAAACTGTGTTGACAACCAAATCAAGTCAACATACTTTATATACAAACAGAGATACAAAAATTGTGGTATATATGTGTATTAAGAATTATAATGCAAAAAAATGTACATATATAAAGGCAAAAAAAAAAGAATAGCATTACCTTAGATTAGGTAGAGGGAAGTAAAAGGGGGGGAAGGCAGAGGAAGTGGGGATAAGAAAGACAGTAGAATGAAATAGACATTATTACTTTATGTATATATGTGACTGCATGAGCAATATGATTCTACAATATGTATACTCAGAAAAATGAGAAATTATATCCTATCTATGTATTATATATCAAAGTATATAAGTACATTCTACTGTCATGTATAACTAATTAAAACAAATAAAAAAATAATTTTAAAAAAGAAAGTTAAGTAAACTGGTGCAGGATCATACGGCTGGAAAGTGGCATTGCTAGACTCAAAACCAGACAGTCTGACTTCAGAGCTTAAGAGAATGTCTGTCTGGCCACTTACTCTGTGCCATTCTTCTCACCTGCCCTGAGTTACATCCTAGCCTTTTCACCCTTCATTCAAAGTTTCCCCATTACAGTGTGGAGTTACAGAGAACCATAATACATACCAGATTACAACAACCAGATACAATTTATTGGGTTCCTATTATGTGCCAGATTCTGTGCTGTAATGTATGTTGAATCACTACATCAATAATGTGAAGTAGCTACTATTAAGAATGTTCATAGAATATAGTAATATGGCTCCCCAAACACTGTAGCTGTTTCCTGCTCTCTGCAAACCCAAGTCTGACTCCAAACCATAGTATTTGTAATTCTTCATGGTGATCCCACACTGCCGATCCCCACTCTCTATTCCTACCCCCAGAGTAGATTGTTAACTAGAAGAGAAAGGGCATTTTTATCCCTTAATATAGTTTCTGGATAAGAAATTTCTAACCATGTTCCTATACAAACATGGCGGTATTTTGTTTTCATGTGAAATTTTTTCATTGCTTTGTTTTAATGCAGTAAACTATCAGGACATATTGAATCCACTCTAAGAGTCCTGAAAGTTTCTTGGCAGACCTGACAATCAAGGTACCTTCTTTCCTTCCAATCAAGAATCATCATTTCTTCTTTGTCATCTCATATATTGTAGCCTAATAACCCTGCCCCATGCTTGTCCGGACACTGTTCACCCTCTCCCCAGGAGAGTGAAGAGGCTGCAGAGCATCACAGATGTGGGTATGGCATGTGCTTTGGGGTGTTCTTTAGATTTCTGAGAACTAAACATTTCTTGAAATCTTGAAAAATTGGCCAAAATGTTTATTCGGTCAGTAATTCACTCAACTAGTTAAAAATGGTTCAGAATAAATGGGTAGCCCAAATGTAAAATCTTAAATATTAATAAGCATTTGGGCTTTAGGAAGTATTGGAACCCACACTTTTCTAAATTCAACAGAGAAAATAACTATACCTTTTCTATCTTAAGTTTGTTTCCTCTAATGGCTTTTTATTTCCTCTCTAGAATATGAAAGCCCATTACCAAAAATTTTCCAATGAATCTTGTATCATTAGTTGTCATCATTTATAATACTGAAAAGAGTACAAGATAAGGCCTCTAATTCAGGCCTTGTTGTTGAGTAAGTTGCTATAGGAAATAGTGTGAGATGCCACAGAGTTTTGTCATTGTTAACAACAATCAGAATACAGGTGGAACGAGTAGGTGAAACTCACCTGTTTTCATACTAAAAGGGAGCTGACAGAGAATGACTAGTAAAAATGAGAACAATATCAAGTCCAAAGTAAGGCCCATCTCTGTGTAATACAGTAGATAAAATGAACTTGGTTATTCAAGGACATGGGTCTTGGGCTAGAAGTTTAAAAAGGACAGATACATATTATTTTTCTTCTTTGGGTGAGAGTGAACTTACCAAAGAATAGAAGGCAGATGCCCACATGTTTTCAGGAACATAGTGTATGGTTCTAGCAGCATCTATAGACACTCATAACAGATATAAAATAAAGGATCTGAGCAGAGGCTGTGGCCCCAAGAACCTACTCTAACTCTTGCTTTTCTTCAAAATCTCTGCTGTTGTATTCAAAACTTGAATGAACAAATAATAAGATTATCCTACTTAACCTACTTAGGAAAGGGACCTAATAGAGAAAAAGGGTGGCTGAGAAGTCTTTAGAAACACAAATGTGGGCTGGGGCTGGGGCTCAGCAGTAGAGCACTTGCTTAGCACATGTGAGGCACTGGGTTCAATCCTCAGCACCACATCAAAATAAATAAATAAAATAAAGGTATTGTGTCCAACTACAAATGAAACAATTTTTAAAACACACAAATGCTCCTGAATTTGGGGAAAGAAAACAGTAACAGATCGCTGCCAACAAGCACTTGTCTTGGAGTCAGAAGATATGGGTCTGAATCTTGGTTTACTGACTTGGCAACTGAGCAAGTCACAAACTCTTAGAGTTGTAGTTTGCTGATGAGAAAAACTGGGAATAATACATGCACCATCTATTTCATATTACTTTTATTTATTTATTCCTGTAACTGAAAATGATAGAATGCTGACTGTATCCCAGATACTATACTAGATGCTGGGGCAGAAACAGGAATAAATAAGGCCTGAGCTTCTTTCCATGTGTGGTCCTTGAAACACACAAGTAGAAACACTATCATGATGGTTATATGTGATCTCCCTTGGTAAAATAGTGACCATTTATTCACCACTATTTGTGTAGATACTCTCCTAGGTATTCTTCATAAATTACATCATCCTTTAGGAATTGGCATTATCCCCAGGAAGAGGGGGGGAAAAGGGGAGGTTAAGAGACCATAGTAAGGAGGGTGGATACAATAAAAGCACCATAGGTGCATGTATGGAAATGTCACTGTGAAATCCATTATTTGTATAATTAATATGAATTAATAATTATAATAAATAAAAAATGAAATTAAAATGTAATTTGAGAGTATAATTTATAATGTTTGTAATAGCAGTATGATCTCTAAGCTGACAAAAAGTTAGTAATTTAGGTTTATGGTAATAAATACAATTTAATAAATTGGAGATAAAGATTGGGCATTATCACATTTATTTTGCATATGAAACAACTAAAGTGATGAATCTTAGATATCTTGCCTAAGATCACATACCTTTTAAGTGGCAAAGCTAGCATTTCAATCTAAGACTGTCTGAATGCTAAACCCGTGTGGTTTTTCCCACTTGTGTGATGTGGCTATTAGCACAGGTACCTTTTTATTTTGTAATCAAGTATGCAAGTGACAAATGCATTTTTTCCCAATCCAGCCTCTGAAAAGCACAACTGATAGTCTTTTTTCAACTCAGTGCAATGCAATCTGTCTGAATTGCCCCTAAATTTGAAGGTTGAAAGTAAAGATGACTAAAATAGTCCTAGGCAAAAAAGGCTCATCAGCTTAATCAGGGCCAGATATGATGACACATATAGCATTTATTACCAACAGAGAGACTTGATGTGCACAGTCTCTGGGACTCAGTGTCAGGCCAATTATGGATGGAAGGGACAAATGTGCTTCCATTTTTCCTTCAGGGATTATCACGATCATTTAGCATCACTGGTGATGGGGCAGTCGTTCATAATGTAGCATGAGCAGCAGTTTTCTGGATCACTTGTATTGATGCAGGTCATTGGACAAAGAAACCTTAAAATTCTTCTTGCTACCATGAGGTCTACGTTTAAACATTAACTCTTCATTGATTCACATTCAGACAGCAGTAATATTTCCACTGCAATAAATGTGTAGCTACAGGAATCAGATACTGTATAAATGATTAAAAGACTGCTCTGGCAGACTCTTAATTGTAGAAGGTGAGAACTGAAAATGAACTGTGAGAACATCTGACTCAACTCTTATTTTATAGGGGAGCAAGCTGGAGCTGAGGAAACAGAAGCAAAAGAAATAAAATCAGGGACAGTGTGTGTGTGTGTGTGTGTGTGTGTGTGTGTAAGAAATGAGTTAATAGAGGTGTATATTTTTTCAGTCTTCTAAGCTACCTATACTCAAAGGTATAGGTAAATTATTTTGTGTTATAGCCAGCAGAACTGATGAAAAAATCAATCCTGATGTGACCACAAACTGTGTGCTTTGCACCAACTCCCTGAACCTCAGTTTGTGTCATCTACAAATGGAGATATTGCCATTTTTCCGCTCACTTCCTAAGATTCTAGGAGAGGCAAATAAAATAGCAAAAACAGAAATGGTGAGATTTCTCAGCCCAAACCTAAGATGGAGTCTAGTAATTTTTTTCCAATTAATCTATAGAAGGCTCCTATAACATGGCCCCCCTCCCCCACAAAAGAAAACCCTACACTGGCTTCTTTCCAAGGGATGTCACCCAAGGTTATGATCTATTCTTTATAAACTTTGACTAAAAAATTGCAAATCTTGGCTATTTAAGCACAATTGGAAAATATCTAACAAATCCTCTCTTTCCCGTAATCAAGAAATTTTACCTCTGTTACAAGATTTTCTCACTGGAATTTGAGATTCCTTATTATAGAATGATTCAACCTCTATTTACCTCCCTTTGTCAAAAAGGTATTGAGCAGTATATTAATTAATGTAGGAGGACAAACACTCTTCACCAGAAAGAGTTTAATGTCAACTTTAAAGAGCATCATAAGATAGTTGAGGCTAGGAGTAATCATCTCAGGACTACCTTGTGTCACTGCCCCCCCCCCAAAAAAAAGCATCCAATGTGTCTCCTTGTTCAGAACTATTATTATTTATGGGTATGAGAAGAAACTGATGATCTACTATTCTAACCTCCAGAGATATGTTGTATGTACACATATGCAGGCAAATACACACAACATAAACACATAAGCACACACTCTCCCTTACTTGGTGAAAAAATATTTTCTGCACTGTGAGAGGCTTTTTGCATTAATAGACTGTGTAGTCCCACTAAGCAGAAAATCAGAGTGACATTTTTTAGAGAAATGCATATTTATTCCAATTTTCCTGTCTAAATTATCCAAAGCCCTTACGGTCTTGATAGGGTTCACTTAAAGATCATTACTCATGTAACTAAGTGGGCTGAAGAGTGATCATGCCTACGCAAGGTATTCTTCTGGGTGTTAGATAATGACAGGAGTTCGCTATAGTGTTGAATGTGCTGAAATTAACTCAATCTTACAAAGTTTCATCAGTACCATATAAGGGAATATATTTATCCTGCAACTAAAGTCAGGGAAGGGGAGGTAGAGAGATAGAGATATTATATGATTTACAATTGAAAATGTTCAAATCAGCAGACAGGCTAAAGGTGCCACAGGATATTGCTGGCAATGAGAAATATAACCATTCAACGTTGTGTTTAACATTAACTACTAACCCAAAATTAAAAGAGTTTACTTTTAAAATGTCCATCAATTTCTCCCAACTTTCTTATTTTAGTTGACCATAAAGACTACCTGCCATGTGTCATTCATAACTAAGATCAAATGTACATCATTTTAATAGAAACTGAAGAAATGATTGCCTGAACATGCAAGAGGGACTTATTAAATCCAGTTAAAAGCTTCTTGTGTGCTTTATAATACTCCTCAAGAAGTGTCTCAGGTCTTAATTAGCTTTCCTCCTTATCTCTGGTAAAACAGGCTCACAAAGTTTTCTGTGCCATTTCCACAAAGGCATTTGAAAAATATGTGATCACCCACCTGGAATATGTTTAAGCTCATTTCCATCCTATTTGAGACTTATTGCTGGCAATGTGTGTACGTTTGTACATTCTGACTAATAATTATGGAAAATTATAGGAGATGCTGTTAGGAAAATTGGTTCCATTAAATTAGGAAGGAATATTCTTCCAATATTTCTGTAGACAGAGGCCTCGTATCATAATAAGCATGATTTACAAAATGAATTCCAAGTCATTTTAATGGAAATTATTCTGTAAACTAGGATGATATACTCTCTCATTCAGAATTTGATTCTGCTCCATTGTGTTCTTAAAAACACAACCAGAAGTTAATTGAAATTTATAAAAAATTATTTGATGCATATAAGGAATCAGTTTTTGAAGAGTGCCCTAAATAATGGTGTCTGCAGATATCCTGTTTTTTCTTCTCACTCTTCATTAATCAACTCTAAATTTTTGATATTTTGGTGAATGCATCCATCCTTTCCCAAACTCATAAGTACGATATTGCTACAAATAATGAGGCCTTATTGCTGATCTTTCTACATTTAAGATTATTACTTGCAGCTAAAAAGCACATTGTAAAGTTTGAGTCATTTCACCACTCTAAAATGTTTTCCTCCACCTTCCACAGAGCTCTTATTTGAGTCTGGAGCTAAGTCCAAAATAAGATGAATTTTCCTCAATGCCCTCTTGCTCCAAAAGCAAACCAGGCTTTCCACAGGTAGGATATTTGAGTCACTGATGATCAAATTACTTAATTTTTTTAAAATCATGTAGCCGGTTTCCCTCTTGTTGATATTGTAGTTGAATTTTTTCCCATATTCCCAATTTATCTACTAGACAGAAAAGAACACAGAGGGGTTTTTTAAAGCACCCCTCTTGCATTCTATATGATCTTACCTACCTCTCAGTGATGCAACTGTTTCTCTGCCCTTCAGCAACCTTTGAGCATGCCCCAGGCTGGTAGAACTCAGCTGCTTCTCTTTGGCCTGGTTCTGGTTGCATACCTGCCCCAACTCTTTCTAGAGACAATCTGAGCATTGATTACTGGTGTGGAATGCAACATAGGAAGCAACATATGAATATGCTTCGCACAGAATTTAGAGTTGTGGTTTCCATAATACTATTGTGAGGCAGGTCTATTTCAAACATTTCAGTCCCACTTTGTAGTTAGTCTTTATCCACTTTAAATAGGTCACCCTAAGCATAGCTGTACCAAAACAGTCTCAGATTTTCAAATTGAACTATTTAGCTAATCCTTACACAGTCTTAAAGTAGCCATTTTCTAATGTGGCGGACAAACCATTATTCAACTATAATAATCACTATTATTTGGCATTAGAGTAATGATAATGGTAATAACAGCTATTATTTATTGAATATTTATCATGATTCATGTACCATGCTATGTGCTCTTTACAAAAATCTTGTAATATCAGTACCACAGTTACCTTTATTTTCCAAATGGAGAAGCTGAAGCTCAGATACATTTACTTTCCCACTCTAATAGCATCTAGTAAGTGAGTTGAAATTTGAACCCAAATTTGTCTCTTTCCCAAATCCTGTCCTTCAAGCTGGTGATTCTTAACCCAGTCTGCACATCAAAATTACAACTAAAGTGTTAGTAATTTTTAAAATACTTCCGATGTTTCCAAGTAGCTGAAAGATTTTGAACTTGAATCTGTGTTACAGTTTGGTTACTTTCATAGGTTAGTAAATGGCCATGTTTGACCTCAAGAAAGTTACCTCCCTTAAGTCTCACTTGCCTTAAAAGCTTTACAAATCTAGTCAAGCTTGAATATCTTAAGATCTATGGTTTAAATTGAAATTTGGGAAGATTCATAAAATTAAAAACCTAAAATGAGAGGATTTTACTCATATATGTGGAGCTACAACAATCCAACCAAACTATCCCACCACTGAAGGCATCATTGTCTGACTAAATCCCTCCAAATTTCCTTTCCTTTCAACATATTTTTATTTTCCCAGCTGGATACCCTACTCTACCTTTGGTTTCCTGATGCTGAACAGAATTTCTAGAGGCTTTTGTCCACATTCTCACCTAAATTTGTACTCTTCAGGCTTAAGGAGCAAAAATTACTATGACTGGCATTCTTCCTTTCATTTCTTCAGCAATTATTTACTGATACTTTGTGCCTGATACAAAGTATTTGTGTTCATATAACATTGAACAAAGCAGAAAACAAAGTCCTGTTCTCATGGACCTTATATTCCAGTGTCAAGAGACAAGTAATAAATGTGTAAACAAATATTTTTGTCATTTCTATGTTGACAAGTACTAAAGAGATAATGAAGCCTGGATAAGAAATTAGAAGGTTAGAATGCTATTTTAGATAAGGGGTTCAGGGAAGGCCTCCCTATGGAGGCGAATTATTTATTTATTTGTTTGTTTATTTATTTATGTATTTAGTTTGGTTCTAGGGATGGGACCAGGGCCTCATGAAGGCTAAGCAAATTCTCTACCACTGAGCTATGCCCCAAGTCCAGCAGGTGAGCAGAGGGTTGAGGGGAAAGCAAGGCCATCTGATGGAAGGATATTCCAGGCAACTGGAAGAGAATATTTGCCTACAGCTATACTGTAAAACTTCTGGAGATATCACATGGATGAAGGAAGGTTCAGTCAGGGCTTAGGCTGCAGCTGTGCAATTTGAGGCTGAGAGTACTTCACCCTAGCCTAAGTTTGCCTTCTTAGACTCTATCTCCAGAGATTTTGCTATCAATTGCTCATTGAAAAAAAAAAAAAAAACCTTTAAAAAAGGTTTGACAACAGAAGCAACATAGTAATAATTAAAGACACAATAGCTAAGAACACAAACTTAGGGTCTGATCTCAGTTCCACCTCCTAGGAACTGTTTGGGCCCTTCCAAGATACATCTCCTTTCTACACCTTGGTTTCCTTTCTTCAAAATGAGGAGAATAATGAGTTAATGAATAAAAACTCCTACAATATCTGGTACAAAATTATTTGCTCATTAAAACAATTTTAATTCAAAACTTAGGAGTAGAAGGGGAACTGTCCTGGAGACAGGAGACCTGGAATTAAGATACAGCCCTATCACTTACTAGATATGTGGTCATGATTAAGTTGGTTAACTTCTCAAGTTCCTCATCTCATCTATGGAAATGGAGATGATGATTAACACCTGGCCTCAAGGGTTGTTAAATCAAACAAAAATTAAAAATTGTAGAGGACGATTTAAATATTTGGATTTTTTTCCAATTAGATAAGAGAAGAAGAAGGTAAAGAGTAAGATGTGATCTGAGAATTGTATTGGCTCAAGGCACAAGATCTTGTAACTATCAATATTTGGCAACACAATAACCATTCCAAAGTAAATTTTACAAAATTACAAATGTAGGCACTCCAGGTTCTCACCAGCATAACTTTTCTGGTAATCCAATCCCAACAAATTATTTTTTTCCACTATATTTTCTTTCTATAGTATTATTGGAGTACAGATATTAATAACTGGAAGGGTTCTTAGAGTTCATCTTATCCAATTGTATCTATCTACAAATTAGAATATTGAGACCCAGACAGATAAATTAGGTACAGCCACAAAATGACTTCATGGGAGATTCAGAAGCAGAATCAAGAACCATATTTCTTTCTGTGCTCATCATAGTAGAGGAATCTTCTCTGTTCCTTACTGTTTCTTAGTCTCAATAACTGCCTATTTTATTGCATTTTGTAAAGAGATTTTGCTTTTAAAAATGACCTTCCTAGATATCTTCCTTAAATAACATATCTATGTTTCTATATCTGATTTGGGCACATGTACACATGAAAGAGGCCTATTGCACATCTCTAGCAATTTCTCACACTGGTAGTTGAAATAATATGAACACTTGGACTGCATTCAATTATACATTCATTTCTCTGGGGTCATTTCAACAGATAGCAATAAAATTCCTCTTACCCTCATAAAAATGATATTTGAATAAAAGAAACAAAAAGGAACAGGTGGCTTTATAAATGTCAAAGACAATTAAAACCCACAAATGGGTCAGATTGATAGAAAAAAATTGGCCTGTCCACAAACAACAAAGCATGATAGCTGGCCAAAGGTAAGGATTTGTGTGAAAAGTAGAAAGAAAAACCAAATGTTGAATTTTTTTCTGTTATTGGGATGCTGATCCATAATGGGGATGGTGGGGGAGCATGGGAGGAATGGAGGAACTTTAGACAGGGCAAAGGGGAGGGAGGGAAAGAGAGGGGGCATGGGGTAGGAAAGATGGTGAAATGAGATGGACATCATTACCCTAGGTACATGTATGAAGACATGAATGGTGTGACTCTGTGTACAACCAGAGACATGAAAAATTGTGCTGTATATGTGTACTATGAATTGAAATGCATTCTGCTGTCATATATAACAAATTAGAATAAATAAATTAAAATAAATGAATAAAACGAGTAGAAAGAAACACCTTATAGACAGGGAAGACTTATCATCTCACTTGATACTTTCTTTCAAAGTTCTAGAAGCACTTAAGTAACTATGGTTTTCCCTAATGCCATCATGCTCTTGGCAAATAATGACATTTTACCCAAATGGTTCACCAAGGAGCTGGCAACATAATGCATCCAATGGAGACTGTACTGTAATACTTAGGTTCACCCTACTCTGAAGTTCTGGTGGCATCATTGAAAAGGCTCGGTAAAGCTAAAGAGATCAGTAGAGTGTAAGATTATTCTATAGCAAGAAAGTAATAGAAATTCTCATAAAAATGTTCTTTTCTTTCTTTGGGATTCAGGACTAGATCAATTGTTCAAGAGACTGACACTTTTTAGCCATCTAACTAAATTAAATTTCAGAAATTTTTTTTTCTGCAGAGGCATGGCTCTTTTTGCAAATCCAAAGAAAAAAATGATTATAGCCCATATGGTGCTTCCTCCCTGCTCTACTTCATGGGTCAATAGATCTTGTGAGACATCCATAAACAATGGTCTCCATTGATGAGGCAAAAAAAATATCACCTGACATTTCAAATGTTAATGCTGAATGTGATAATAATGCTCGTCACAGTAATAGTGGATAATGTTTATTGAGCATTTTATTCTGTGCAAGGTACCTCTTAGATAATTTAATCCTTATCACATCTAAGGTAGATACAAGAATATCTTACTTTTACCAGTAATGAAACTGAGGCTAAAAGAAGTAAAGCAGCTTTTCTGAGATTGCAGATGAATTAATGATGAGTAGGAACCAGATCCCAGCTAACATGACTGCACAGCCTACCTTCTTAACTCTTTATGCTTGGTATTAGAGGCCTATTTGACATAAATAGCAAGTTGATAATTCAAGCTTAAGTAAAAGGACATAAAACAAAATGTGCTACCAAAATTCCACATAATCTCTAGGAAGCCTTCTCTTCCAATGGTTCTGGTAAACAGTGTTCCTCTCTTTTAATAGACTATTACACGCACATGCGCGTGTGCACACACACACACACACACACAGCCACAACATTGTGAATGTACTAAATGCCACTGATCTGTACACTTTAGGCAAGTGCTCTGCCACAGAGCTACATCCCTAACCCTGAATTGTACACTTTAAAATGGTTAATTTCAAGTTATATAAACTTCCCCTCAAAGAAAGCCTTGCATTTGAGAAAGGTGTTACTTTTTATATATGGGAAATTTCACCACCCCCAATTTAAAATTTGGAGGGAATATTTTGAAGAAAATGTGTAACAAAGAGAGCAAGAGAGTGATTCCACAGAATAAAACTGACCAAATTATTTTATGTGCATGTATGAATATATCACAATGAATTCCACTTTTATGTATAACTATAATGCATTGATTAAAAATAAGTTAATAGAAGGAAGACCAACAGAGTAAAAGATAGGGGCTCAGGCGAAAGAGGAGTAAAAGAAAGGGGGTAGTACCAGGGATTAAAATGGAGCAAATTATGTCATGTGCATTCAGGAATATGTCAAAATGAACACCACAATCATGTAAAACTATAAGGTACTAATAAAAGCATAAAAGAAACAATAAAAATGAACAGCAAGAAAAAAAGAGGGAATTTTTTTGGTAGTTATTTCCTTATGCCATAGGGAAAGACTCCATTATGAACTCAGTAAAGGCATTTCCATTTTTTTTTTTTTTTTTTTTTTTTTTAGAACCTAGGAACTGAAAATTGGCAAAGTCCAGAGAGGTCATCTGGACAACGTCCTTCCAAAAGTAGGGATCATCTCTCTAATATTGTTGATATGTAATTATTCAGCTTCTGTTTTCACTTCCATTGACTGGGAACTCACTACTTAAAGGCCTGCCACTCCATGTGTAAATATATTCAATTAATAGGAAGATCTTACTTATGCTGAGTTAAACCTGCTGCTCTTGTGCTTCTATGCATTTTTTCCTGCTTTAACCTTTTAATATTCTTCTGTCAAACCTAGAAACCAGCAATCATCTATGGCTATTTGGATCTAAAGCCATTACTATTAAATAAGATTTTAAAACATAAATCTCACTTTCTCAGAAGCAGTAGCTATATATCAAGGGCTCAATAGCCACTTGTACCTAGTGGCTGCTTTATTGAACAGAATAGCAATAGAACATTTCCATCATCTCAAAAAGTTTTATTGTATGGCACTGCTCATTAGCAAGAGAATATTTACTACTTCTTTCATATGAAAAAAAACTATTCAAATGTTCCCTCTCAGTCATTTTTTATCTAGAATAAATAACTAACTCTAGTTCCTCCATCTTTGGAGAATACTGTATTAGTTTTCTATTGCTTTGTAGCAAAGTACCAAAACTGTAGGGGCTTACAACAACACTCCTTTATTTTCTCACCATTTTGAAGGTCAGAGGTCCATGAGCTCAACAGAGTTCCGTGGTCTGTTTCACAGAGCTGAAACCAAGTTGCTGACCAGGCTGGGTTCTGATCTAGGGGATCTGGGAAACAAGCTCATTGATATCATTGGCAAATTCTTCTCCATGCAGCTCTAGGAGTGAACTCTCCATTTCCTTTATGGCTCTCCATTTCTAGAGGCTGCTCTTCACTCCTTTTAGATGAACCCCTATGTCCCCTCCATCTTGAAAACCAGCAACAGCACAAGTCCCTATGGTGCTTTGACTACAACTTCCTGTTGTGCCACCAGCTGAAGAAAACACTGTTTTTAAAGGCCTTCTATGATTCAATTGGTCCCACCTGGAAAAACTCCCTTTTTAGCGGTAACTTGCAAAATTCCTTTTGCAGATGTCTCTATATTCAAAATCTCAGGATGAAGGTGGAAAATCTTAGAATTCAGCCTACAACAAACAATTTCCTATAACTACTTAATCACGGCTATACTTGTATTTTCCAGAGAGCTATTGGCCCGTGTCATTTCTTCCTTTTTTTTCTACAAAAAGAGGAGTTACTTCAGCAGTAAATATTTCTAAAAATTTCTAAAATTTTTTCCAACCAAAATTTTAGTAAGTTGTATAAGTGCAGTTTGAGGTCTCCTAAAGATGAGCAATTAACCACAGGAATGAAATCAAAACCCATAGCTAAAGATCCTTTTCCACCAATTCACTATTCAAAGGAGCTAGGAGGTCACAATTATTCATTTAATGGTATTAACATGTGCTAAACTGGTATTAAATTGGAAAACCTGAATCCAAGGAGCATTTAAATGGAATTGGCTCTGTGTGACTAAAATATAAAGTTTATTAAGAGGAAATATAGAAGGTTTTAATAACTGAGAATCCAGTACAGAAAATCAAGCAAAATTTGCCAAGACAGTGGAGTTAGAAAACAGCAAAATATTGTATTTAATACCAATATAAATGAATGCCTTTTCTGTTATTCTCACCTGATTAACCTTGCTAACACCTTCCAAATGCCAAATATCACAATAATATTACCCTCTTTTGTGGCTTCTTGGAGAAGACAGTTTAAGGACTTGGAACCCTTTAGAAGTAGTGGGGTAATGTTCTAAAAAAGTTTGATTCTTCCTAAGAAAGAAAATGTTCAAGTGGTGATCCAATGGCAACATTCTTGCAGCCAGAAATAACAATTAGGTGAAATATTCAAAACATCACCAAGCATCCTCTCTTGGAAAGGTCATGAACCTCCTATGTACATATGTCCAAATATGGTCTGTGGAGCAATGTTTCCAAATATTTTCTTTCTCCTTTGTAGGTATCTACCGTACATACCTTGGGGTCACAGGATGGATAAGAAGAAACAAAATAACTTGAATGTGCACTGAAAGGTTAAAAGTGTTGTATAACTAAAGGGATGATGATGATGATGATTACTGATGTTATGGTGCAGAGGACACTAGAAGAACCTATATCACTAGAATCCTGTAACCTCAGGTAAAGTTGCAGGAAAAGAGTGTTGAAATATCCTCATCTTGAAAATGGGAGACAAGGCATGTATACACAATTCTAAAATAAAATATGATTTATGATTAACACAGTTTTCTGCTTTTCTGGACAACAACGTTGCCTTAATGACATACTTGTTGACAAAGATAACACATGTAAGACCAACCCTGGATATTCTTCAAAGAGCTCTCACAAGACACCAGAATCTTCAGAACTTTTTCCAAGTTTTTCTACTGCCAAAAGAAGTAGAAAAACAAAATTAACATTCCTGTTTCAACTTTTTCCAAGGTCCATTTTCCTCAATATATACAGTTGTGCTAGAAACAATACCATAACATTTCAAAACTGTAAAAGGTTGTTAAAATTTAAATCCAGTGATGTCTTTTCTAAATTAGGAAACTAAGGTACATAGAGTTTAGGGTCATAAAACTCAGTCCCATGATCACATTCATCTCTTTAGAATCACCTCCCAGTCTGGCCTAGAATTCTCACTAGCCATATATGTAAAAGCCTACAAAATTTGAGTGATTTGTAAGGCCAAAGAAGAAACAAAGTTCAGTCTAATATGCTGAGGCAAATAGCTTCAATATGACTAGTTTGTATATTTCATGTTTCCCAGTAGTATGTCTAAAATGATTTCAGATCATTTTAAACTTTTTATTCTAAAATAATAAACTTGCAAAAAATAGTCCAGATTCACATGAAGACTTTACCCAGGTTTCCCAAAGAATTTACATACTTTAGCAAAATTATCAAAACCATAAAATTACATTGATCCAATACTATTAACTAAACTTATTGGTATTTCACCAGATTTCTTGTTCCTAATGTTCCTTTTCTGTTCTAGAATCCATTCTGGGCACCATATTGTAATAGTAATTGTGTGTCTTTTGTCTCTCTAGCAGTCTGTGACAGTCTTTCATTGTCCTGATACTTTGGACAAGTCAGTAATTTTGCTGAATAGTTCTCAAATATTTCAGATCCTTTTTGAGAAGTCTAAATATCATTGTTTAATAAATAGCATTGTTTAATAATCTTGGTCAGATTCATGTTTTACTGTTAATCTCAGGTTAAGTTGTACCTGGGATTTTTCATTTATGACCATTCCCTAGATGAATGAAGTCAAATTTATCATCTCTCATTTGCTATAATTAGACTTACTATTCTTCAGGGAGCTCTGGAGAATAATTTGTGATACATCATGAGTAATGAGAAACATTGTCAGGACATACAATGTAGAGCTTATTAATATGTTAATCATGAGTCTGTGTTATCTTGCCTAGTTTAATTATGACAGAGTACTGTGGTAAAGCTGAACAACTGGACATGATGGTGCATTCAAAAGCCATGAAGATATGATATATGTGTTACATGAAAAGCTCTGGAAATACAAACCACAGGGAGAGCCAGGTAATGTTAACTCAAGCCAATCAAATCCCCAAACACCAGTACCTTCCAAGTTCTGGAGATCGCTGGCAAAAATACTTCACATCCCACCCCATTCTTTGATACATCATATTCCCATCATAAAATAGAATGTTCATCATAAAATAGAGGATGCATAACTGTGGAGAGGATTTGGTAAGAGGCCTGCCCAGATCAGTGATCTTGGGCAAATCTCTTAATGCCTCTGAATTTGAGTTCTCTCACTTATAACATGCAGATAACAGACCCATGTACATTTACCTCACAGGTCTGTTGGTAGGGAGGATAAGAGAGAGCATAAAGGAAAAAGGAATTGGACAATCAAACAGAGCTAGCATAGCAGACTCACATAGAGATGATTTGATAGCACAGTCTGTGGCACCAAAATTCTGTGTTTCCGTTGAAGCCTCTCACCATCACAATCCCAAAGTTTATATATTTTTATTGATTCTTTTTAGCAATACATAATATTAGGATATATTTTGCCATAATCACAAAAGCATGGAATACAGTTTGCTCTCTAATTCCATTCCCAACACTTCTTCTGCCCTGTTTCTCTCCCTCCACTTTACTGATATTTCTGCTATTTATTTATAATTTTTGTGTATTAGTGTCTTATGGATATATACAATGATGAAATTCACTGTAGTATATTCATGTATGTACATAGGAAAGTTCATTCAGATTCATTCCACTGTTCTTCCCTTATAACCTCCCTCCACTCCTCTAAACCAGTTCATCTAATCTACCAATTTTTTTCTCTATTTTGATGGAATCCCTCCCCTTTTGTTCTTTTTCTTTCTCTTTCTGATAGCCAAAGAAGGCAAGAAGAAGAAAAGAAGGTTTATATTTTGATAATTATGTTGACAGTGAACTCTTGCCCTTTCATTAGGCTATTCGCCCTCCTACCTTCCATAATCTCCATGATAGCATCTTGTTTCAAGTGTGTCTTATCCCTGACACTAGAAACTTCTTGGGAGCAATGAGCAAGGCTGTCATTGGAATATATAGTAATCAATAAATTATAGTCAATTAATAAATAATGAACCAATGAAGAATCTGTTATCATATTTGATCTTTCCAACAGTCCTGAAAAGCAAGCAGGTCAGGTATTATGTCTACTTCAGTGAGAAAAATGAGACTTAGAGTTTCAATGACCTGCCCGAGGTCACATGACTTAAAGGACTTCCAAAGGAAAATTAAGAATATGACCTGAATTAAATGTCTGATTTGTCCCATACCTTATGCTAAGCTAGAAGTAACAAACTTAAATACATTCAGGGGTCATCTAAATGCAGACAAGCAGAGGATGTTAGACAATAGGAGTGGTAGAGATGATGGCAAAATGGAGGGTGTATATGATACATAACAAATAAAGCAAATGGCCTCTGTGGACACCCTCACACCCAGGATGTCATTTTACCATTATCACAACCTGTAACGTTTGCATTCTCATTCCCTTTTTACATATGATGGCACTGGGATTAAGAGATGCTATGAGCCCAGGAACTGCTGAGTGTGTGGGAAGAGGCATGGACCTGGGCCATTTTCTAGGAGACACTGCTGCCTGAAGATGGAGAATATCTGACTTTTGTAACTGCTGACAAGTGTAGGAAGGTCAAAAATAAGAGACTCAGGTACATGGATGGATGTTGTTTTGCCAGATTTCCTATATAGATCCTTTAATTTTTAGAACATTGGAACAGAAAAATCTTACCCTTTAGTTCAGTGTTCTTTTAACTACCAGCCACTACCCATTACTGGGTTATAAAAACTAGTTTTGTGGGTAACAACAAGCAGTTAAAATAAAAACAAAAGAACAGAACAGAGATCTTAAGAGTCCTTCTAGTGTGTGAGTTAAACAACAATAACAAAAAAGAAAACATCTTGCAAAGTCAAGCCTCCATTCCAGTCTCTTCACTCTGCAGATGAAGAAAACTGACCTAATAGGATCACAGTCATTTAATGGTAGAGCTGGTACCACACCCCATGTCTCCCAAGGCTCTGTTTGTGGCATTGTCACACCATCACTTGTGTCTGCCTAAGGCATCATTTGGGAATTCTGGAAGTATATACCAATTGTCAGTTGAGTATGAACAAATTTGTACATCTTCCAAATAATCACTATGTGTATATTTAGTCAATATTCACACCCATCAGTCATCAGAGTCCCTGCATGCTCTGCTGTCTAAAGGAGAACTCTGGGGCCCTTATAATATTTTATTGCTAGAATGATCTCTGTCATTCTCTTAGTGCAAAATACTCATGCAGCCTCCATGTGGGCTTTCTTCAGGGCCTTCTCAGGGGTAAGAGCTCTGAAGGGAGACCAGATCATTTGGTCTTTGGCACAAGGAGAATTCTATAGGAGTGGTTGGGAGGGACAGATTGAGGAAAATGTCAGGAAGACAGGCTCAGTATATAATTGATTGAAGGTGATGGGAGTAGAACTCCCCTTTTTGGGAATTTCTGCAAGGGCAGGAACATGGGGCAGAACATTCTAGAAGAAGCAAAAAGTAAAACGAGAAAACAGTCATAATGTAATTATTATTTAAAGGGGATCTCCACTAAGCCTTCTCCCCTAGCGTTTCTATGAGGGTAAAGAAATGAAAACAGAGCTGTCTAGAAAAGAACCATTTCATAAAAAACAGATTCTAGCAAAGGCTGTTGCTGGATGGAGAACATATGATTATCATATATGATCCTCAAGTTCTAAACAGAGAGGAGACCAGCTGCTTTTATTATGTGGATTATCTCTCTCTTCTATCTCAAAACTGGCACTCGTCAGCTCTTTCTGGTTTTTAAAGCATATTGCAAGACCAAGTTCTTTGTGCTATTTTGCTATTCTTCTGCTTCTCTTTTTCTTTATATTTAAAAATATAGATTCTCTATATCCAGCTTCCAGAATAGTGTATAGGTCTTATACACTCCTTAAACCAGATATTAAGTAATTGATGGATGCCATGTCAAATAATCTATTCTTGTGATGATATAAATGGAAAGAGAATTGTAAATAGAGCAAGGCTTGAGGCTACAATTGGGCAAAGAAACTGACAAAAACAAAACCCTAGGGAATCTTGTGCTTTTTGTTTACCACCCAAATTAATTCCAATGATATTTGAATCTGGAAAATATAGTCATGGGTAGTCATCAATATAAATAAATGTAAATATGAAGGCAGAGAAGGAAATGTTACACCCCAACTATGTCTGTTGATTTTTTTTCCTCAACTAGTTATTGTATTGTCTAATACATTTAAGTAAATACTTATCTGAAGGAGAGAGAAGAAACAGCTACCACCAGAATTAATTCCAACAAACTAATTTGGCATTTTCTCAAACAGGTAATATTTGAGTCACTACGTAACTCAACCAATCCACTCCTAAGGATACATCAAAGATAAATAAAAACAAATGTCCATACACAAACATGCTATAACATGGATAAACCTTGAAAAATGCTAAAGAAACTAAGGCAGCCACCAGAGACCACATATTGTTTGATTTAATTTATACAAAATATTCCAAACAGGTGAATGTATACAGACATAAAACAAACTAGTCAGAGACTGGAGGCAAGGGAATAGTGAGTGCATGATAAAAGGTAAAGGGCTAGTTTGGAGAAATTAAAGGGTCCAATGGTGGGACTCAAGGTCAAGAAGGCATAGAGATCATTTTTAAAATTAAGATTGTAGAATGTTTTATCATCAGTGAGGAAACCTCTAAAACTTAATTCATGCAGGGTATGTCCTTAAGCTAATTCCATGAAATTATTTTTCATTAAAAATTGGATTCTCCCCCCACTATGAAAAGAAAAAAGACAAGGACAGTGGACTATATTTCATTGCTACTTCCATGCAATTGACCTTTTATTTAGTTCCATGTGGCATTTTTCCCCTTGAAGTAGAGTATTCCTAATTAGAAAGCCCAACGCTGCACCTTCTACCTGGGATACACCAGGAGACACTAGTTGAGAGCAGATGGGATAACACTGATCATCCTC
Source organism: Marmota flaviventris (assembly GCF_047511675.1). Classification (NCBI taxonomy): domain Eukaryota; kingdom Metazoa; phylum Chordata; class Mammalia; order Rodentia; family Sciuridae; genus Marmota; species Marmota flaviventris. Next base: position 101,254,099 of record NC_092518.1, read on the forward strand.
TCTATGTAGAATTGGTGGATCACAATTCTACCTGAAAACATGGCAAATAAGTTCTGAGTCCAGTGTACAGAGGACAAGGGTATTGTGGTGTCTAGCATATAGCGGTGCAATAAAAAGAGACTGTGTTGTCATAAAAGGAAACATAGGGTAAGGATGAGTTCATTGAGTCATAGCATCACAGTGAGAAATTGAGCAAAGGAGGCTTTTTAAAAGGGAAGGGATTTCAAAGAAGAAATGTAGCTTGTTGGCCTGGTGAGAGAAGACAGCCTTCCCAGACAGCCTGTCCCACCTCCATGTTTGTGGTTTTCCTTCCCAATCCAGCATTAGTTTGTCCTTACTCGGGCACAGGTCAGAGGGGATCTACTAGCATGATGTGGGATTAATCTGCCTTTTTCATTTCCCAGGTACATTTTCCCCTTGAGGACTAATATATTCTACAACTATTGGGGATCAAACCTTGCTCCCTTACCAGACTTTGCTGTGTCTTTGCTGGAAAAAGGTGGCTCTCATTTGTCAAAAAGGAAGGGTTCCCAAATATCTGGACACATCCCAACAGCACTGCCTTAGACTGCCCTTCCTGAAAGAAATTGTCCTCCTGAAAGATCTAATCATATATGCAACTCTACCATGCTCTTAGGAATATAGTGTCTAGTGGTCAGGGGCCGCTCACATTATTGTTTGCTCTCCAAACAAGAAAAATCTTTTTGAAGACTAGTGTGGAAGTCCTGCTGCCTTCTAAATAACAACTCTCCTTTCACAGTTATTTATCGTGCATCTGACCATAGAAGAATCTGATCTGCTTATTCTCAATGAGGAATTACTACAGATTTAAGTAATGGGAACAAAAGCAGGAAGACAATATGAAAGTCTCAAAGAGGCTTAAAAATTCTCAGTTCACAAGAGATACCAAGGTCTTGACCTTGACTATTAGCATGCATGTGGCACCTAGAGACACCTGGTGTCTTCCAGTCCAGTTTGACACCCAAAGAGGCTACCTTTGAGACAATTGTATTTTGCTCCCTCTGATCTTGCTCCAAAAATTGAGAGTTTCCGGAGATGAGTCAATTAGCTGGGCCCAAGGACTGCAATTCACTGGTATTAAAAGATTGGAGAATGGATAGATACTGCTTAGGGATTCCACACCCTGCAGGACCATGTGACTGCATGTGCTAGAGAAAAGAAAAGCCTACCAAGGAAAATAAATCTAGTAAATTAATTTTTAAAAATGCTTTAAGGCATACCACATGTGGTCCCCTGTCATTTATAATGGTGGTAAGCTTCGTTTCCTAGGATTTATTGTTGTCATTTGGTCCTAAGGGAAGCTACTAGGAAGGAGAAGCAGATTAATAAAAGGAGATCAGTGCAGGTCTGGGGAACTAATAGATGGAAAGAAAATGAGGCTCACATTTAACCTGAAGTACAAGTGAGATAGGGACTTAAGGAAAAACTGATGAGTAGATGGCCTCTTGGGGAGGCAGCTCCCAGCTTAGTGGGCCCAGGGGCTAGACTTAAGGTCAAGGGAGCAGTGGATCCTTATTTTTAAAAAGGCTACTGAATATGCAGCTGTCATTGAGAAAATAGCAAAACTGGTAATGCATGCTAGGTGCTTATTCCAGCTTACTACAAAGGATTATTCACTATTATAAGATATGAATTCTTTATTCTCACCAAAAATGAATCTATATTACAATATTCTCATAGCATTATTTATTCTCTTGGAAGAGTAATGCCACATGAAGCACAGCATTCTGTTTGGCAATGCCAGAATATTGAACTGTTTTTCTGGCCTAAGTGGCTGGAAATTTGAGGAGGACAGTGAGAGTTGCTTAGACCAGGGGTGGTAGCAATACACAGAAGGGATCAGTTAAGACAGCTAGCTTCTAGGGAATCAAACTACTTATCCACTAATTATCTTCCATTGAGCTCTAGATTAGAAGGAAAGTCTTTGTGTATACTTTTTACATATTTAATAATGGAGAAAATATGGGCAAGAATCTTGAAGGGTACAGACATCCTGAGGCCTCCCCAGCCACTAAGATTTGACATTTCTTCATTCCTGCACACAAGAGTATTAGTCCCAGGCACTGGCCTCCCTGAGATCTATTTCTCAGGCCAAAGAGTGGAAGGCAGAAGGGCTGGCAGCTTCTAGAGGTGGACTGGATGTGAATTGCTACCTTTTGGTAGCAGATCAAAAGATACTAGGATCCAAATCCTTCTCTCCATTTCCAGGTATCCCTGCTAAGCTTTTCTTGGGATCTCCTGGCCTCCTGCACTCCACATGGTCCAGCTCCAGGCTGTCTAATCCTCTTGATATATCTTTCACTTCATTTTCACCATGGCCCAAATTGGCTGCATCCCTGAACTTCCTAAACACTGGGGGTTCAGAAGTGTAGACAGACCCCCTGTTATGTGTTGCTACCTTGACGGGTTTAGGTAACTCTCTTGACCCCTTTCTACTTTGATTAGAGTTTACATGCATTATACCTTGAATTCACCAGGAAGCAATAGTGGACACAAATGAGATTTCATAGTTTTCTTAAGTCTATATAGACTCATGGACTACATATATTCTGCCTTGGATATACCTAAAAACAATAGTATGAACAGACAGTATTATAGAGTTTTGTCCCTCTTTCAAAGTGAAGGAAACCCCAGTTTTCTTTTGGGCACCTCTGTCTTTTGTCCTGTATCTGCAATTAAGAATTCCCTTACTGTGACTACTGGTATCACTGTTGCTCTTCTCTTTCCTCCACCAGGCAGCCTTTAATGTCCTCTTATTTGCCTTGTGGACTCCTCCAGGGCACTGCCCGTTTTACATGGGCATCCCTAGTTCTGATAATGGTCAGTGTTAGTTTAAAACACCTTAGAAATGATTTCCCAATTTGTATTGCTTCTATTCTCAAAGATAATCCAGATTTCACTCTTCTCGATCCTTGTGTATAATTATGTATCTGTAATTAAAACATCTGCCATGTTAGGGCTGATATTTTCCTCTGCCTTCCATTGTTAAGAACCTAGAAGAGATCTGAGTGCACCCTCTGTCCCCTAACAAAAGAGGCATTTTCCAGAAAGGCTGAGCATATGAAATAGGCTCATTGTTCTACCTTGATCTCTACTTCATAATCTGTTGGGACCTTTGAATTTCCAACAATGTCTTCTTGAATTTTTTTCCACCACAGAATAGCCCCTTTGTATCCATACAGTCATTTGAGTGGTGTGGCTGGGATACTCCATATGAATGGGAGCCCAAATATTATTATGGCCACTCTGCCATAGACATTCAAAAACATGAGTTATATGTTTAGGATATCACATGTCAGGATATCTAGTCATTAAGTCTGCTGTCTGGTTCACTCAGTGAAGAGGAAAGTAGAATATGAGGGGGATCCCTGAACGATGTGTTCATGAGGCAATTCTTCCTGCCACATCTCTACTTTTGGACTTCTAAAAGCTACTTGAAACTTTATATCCTACCCTCTATAAAAGGATCATTTCTCCCACCCATTTATGTGCCCTGAGAGCTCATTGAAAACTGTCCTCTTAAACTGTACCCACACACAATTTTTGTCTTGGAAGTAAAATTGGTAGGGCCTTCCTGAAGGATGTGTGCACATTCTTTCACCTTCCAAAGAGTCCCAACCATTCCATGTATCCCCACTAAGATCTCTATCAGTAATGCTCATGAAAAAGAACTAGGTCTACTTACCCACATGAAGAGGTAAGTGACTAATTGGAGATTAAAATGGGAAATCTATTAAAGAGGAGAAAAAAGGGGAGCCTCCAGATGTGGGAAATACACAGAGAAATGTATTCCAGGGTTTCTGAGAAAATATTCATCTTTTTGATGCTCTCTGATTGAATTTGTATACTAGAGCTGACTTATCCTGCTCATGAGAAATTATTGTTTGTATCTCTTGCCAATTCCACTTTCAAAGATGTCACATGACAACTTAAAATCAGCTATGTTGGAAATATTTACTCCACAGAAATTGACAAACACTATAAATTGGGGTACTTCCCTTCCTTTTCTGAAAGTTGTTAAAATATTGACCTGTATACCACTAAGTAAAAATGAATCATTAAGTTTAAATATGGGGACTCTCAGGAAACAGGGAGATACAGAAAGCAGTCAGAAAATACAATTTTGGGGCTGGGGGTTGTATCTCAGCAGTGGGAGTGCTTGCCTATGACATGTGATCCTGGGTTTGATCCTCAGCACTAAATAAATAAATGTATGATGTCCATCTACAAATAAAAAGATTTTTTAAAAACTAAAATACTATTGTGTTGCAGAACTCTAGCATTTCACAGAAGTGAATTATCTGGTGCATCTCTTGAACACTGTGTTCCCTTGGCCTATCTTGGGGATTTCTTCGGATTAAAGTCTCCTATTTAAGATCATGGTCCACAGGAGTCTATGCTGTGCTTCAATAATGTGTAATAAATCTGTCTTTACCCTTCTTTGGGCATAGGTATAGGCTTTGAGTTCTTCTCTTACAAAAACTTAACCATACATCAGAGGTTGTAACAAGTCTCTCCCCATATTTTGCTCTTGATTCTCTACTTGGTACAGACAGGTTCACAGTTCAAACCAAATGTGCAGAGCCTCCTCTTCTCTGACTTTTCTGCACCCTGCACTGTGCTCATATACTTGAGGAACTCATCCAGGATCAAGTGGCAAGAGAAAATTTCATGAGATTTTCTCGCACCTGATCTGACAGGCTGAAATCAGAATGAGAATAGGAGGTCCCTTATGGATACAGGCAAAAGCAGTCTGTTCTTGTCCTCTGATTTCAAGATCTCATGCCCCATGAAATCTTTTATACTCACTGAACCTGTGGAGACTCTACCAGTTTCCTTGGAAACATTTTGCCTCCTAAATCAAAGAGGTAAGTCTTTCAGTATGGCAGAGTCTCATAATGCTTTACCACAATTTTCCCTCTTTTGGAATCCAATCTTAGACAATATTTACTAGCTTTATTGAAAGGAGTGTGGGAAATTATGTGTACCATATCGAGATCTAATCCACAAATTCTCTGACTTGCTATTCAATCATCCCCTCTTCCCCTGTTCTTGCTTACTAAAATGGACACGATCATGGCTGTTTGGGAAGCCATAGATGGAAGAGTTGGTTCTTGAATGTCTTTCTGGAGGAGAGCTACGCTCAGACCTTGACCATTGTGCAGATAATAAGTTAACATTTTTTAGCTATTATCATTTTTGGTATTTTTGAGCCATTATCATTTTGGCAGTGTTTTACTCAGCTTTTTTGCTGCTATGACCAAAAGACCTGACAAGAACAATTTATTATATTGTTAATTTTTAAATTTATTTTTTAAAAATAAATGACAGCAAATGCATTACAATTCTTTTTACACATATAGAACATGGTTTTTCATATCTCTGGTTGAATATAAAGTATGTTCACACCAATTCGTGTCTTCATACATGTACTTTGGATAATGATGTCCATCACATTCCACCATCCTTGCTAACCCCCTGTCCCCTCCCTTCCCCTCCCACCCCTCTGCCCTATCTAGAGTTTGTCCCATGCTCCCCCTCTGAACCACACTATAAGTCAGCCTCCTTATATCAGAGAAAACTTTTAGCATTTTTTTTTTTGGGGGGGGGGGGACTGGCTAAATTCACTTAGCATTATCTTCTCCAACACCATCCATTTACCTGCAAATGCCATGATTTTGTTCTCTTTTATTGCTGAGTAAAATGCCATTGCACATATATGCCACATTTTTTTTATCCATTCATCCACTGAAGGGCATCTAGGTTGGCTCCACAGTTTAGCTATTGTGAATTGTGCTGCTATAAACATTGATGTGGCTATGTCCCTGTAGTATGCTGTTTTTAAGTCCTTTGACTATAGACTGAGGAAAGGTATAGCTGGGTCAAATGGTGGTCTCAATACTGCTTTCCATATTGGCTGCACCACTTTGCAGTCCCACCAACAGTATATGAGTGTGCCTTTTCCCCCACATCCTCGCCAACACTTATTATTGTTTGTCTTCATAATAGCTGCCATTCTGACTGGAGTGAGATGATATCTTAGAGTGGTTTTGATTTGCATTTCTCTAATTACTAGTGATGATGAACATTTTTTCATATATTTGTTGATTGATTGAATATCCTCTCTGAGAAGTGTCTGTTCAGGTCCTTGGCCCATTTATTGATTGGGTTATTTGTTTTTTTGGTGCTTAGCTTTTTGAGTTCTTTATATACCCTAGAGATTAGTGCTCAATTTGATGTGTGATGGGTAAAAATTTGCTCCCAAGATGTAGGGTCCCTATTCACTTCACAGATGGTTTCTTTTGCTAAGAAGAAACTTTTTAGTTTGAATCCATCCCATTTATTGATTTTTGGTTTTAATTCTTGCTCTATAGGATTCTTACTAAGGAAATTGGGGCCTAATCCCACATGATGCAGCTTAGGGCCTACTTTTTCTTCTATTAGACGCAGAGTCTCTGGTTTAATTCCCAGGTCCTTAATCCCCTTTGAGTTTTTTGCATGGTGAGAGATAGGGGTTTAATTTCAAATGACCATACTACCAAAAGCACTATACGGATTTAATGCAATTCCAATCAAAATCCCAATGGTATTCCTCATAGAAATAGAAAAAGCAATCATGAAATTCATCTGGAAAAAATAAGAGACCCAGAGTAGCTAAAGCAATCCTTAGCAGGAAGAATAAAGCAGGTGGCATCACTATACAGACCTTAAACTATACTACAGAGCTATAGTAACAAAAACAACATGGTATTGGCACCAAAACAGACTGGTAGACCAATGATACTGGATAGAGGACACAGAGAGTAACCCCCAAAATTACAATTATCTTATTTTAGACAAAGGTACCAAAAACATGCATTGGAGAAAAGATAGCCTCTTCAACAAATGGTGCTGGGAAAAGTGGAAATCCATAGCTGACAAGAACAATTTAAAGTTGATTTGGGGTTCATGGCTTCCAAGGTCTCAGTCTATAGATGGATGACTCCATTCCTCATGGCCCAAGGGAAGGCAGGTCATCATGGCAGAAAAGTGCCATGGAGGAAAGCATCTCAGAACATGGTTCTAGTAAGCAGAGAGAGTTAGATCTCCCCACACCAGGAACAAAATATAAACCCCAAAGGCACACCCTTAATGATCCACCTCCTCCCTACCTGCACACAGTCACCACCCAGTGAATCCCTATCAAGGGACTAATGCACTGATTAGGTTAAGACTCTTGTAACCAATCATTTCACCTCTAAACTTTCTTGTATTGTTTCACACATTAGCTTTTGGGGAACACTTCATAGCTAACCCATAACAAGTAGTTACAGTAGTTTAGCCTACCATAAAAAAAATAGAAACTTTGTTTTGTTCAATTTTTGCACCCATAGCTATCCTAGGTTGCTTCTCAGGATTCTAGCACTATTTCTAAGAGTTCTGAAAACAAAATCACTTTCCTGAATCTCTGATGAAAAGTTTTGATGGAAAATTTTTCAGTTATGGTGACCATTAGTCCTTTTGAGACCCTGGGCAAGGAAAAGCCCTTCCTCTGCCATAGGGCCAGGGTGCTCTGAGACTTAGCTGCAACATCCTACATAGATAGCACCTACCTTACGTTTTAAAAATAATTATATTGTATTTATTAGATCAGAGATAAATATTAGCAGCAGAATTTGTGATTAAAAACAAACTAGAATTAACATTGTGGCACTTACCTTTCTTACTGTCTTACTGGCAAATATTCTAAAATTATACTTTTGGGCCACAGATACTTAGTGGGCATTTAAATGTGTACTGAGCAAGGAATTATGAATTTTGTTAATCAGAATATGATATTGGTTTTAAGAAGGAAAACTGGTTTAGTTTTAACTATACACCCTGAAGTATTTAGGGAAGAAATGCCATAATGTTCATTATTCACTTCAAAATATTTTACCAAAATATTAGATTAGGCAAATATGAAAAATGTTATAATTGTTATGTATGTAAACAATGGGTATGAAGGTTTTATTATACTATTCCCTTACCTGACAGTATATTTGAAAGTTTTAATATTAAAAATGAAACATAAAATAAAGTCTTTACTCCTTACAAATAGCTCTCAGTTGTGGGCTTCCTTGTAGAAGTGAGTTTAAAATAAAAATAAAATGCTCCGGCTCCATCTCTGGTCATTTTGTCACATTAAAACATATTTTGTTGGGCTGGGGTTGTAGCTCAGTGGCAGAGCACTTGCCTAGCCTGTGTGAAGTACTGGGTTCGATTCTTGGCACCATATAAAAATAAAAATATAAAATAAAGGCATTCTGTCCATCTACAACTACAAAAATTTTTTTAAAAAACACATTTTGTTAATATTGTAACAAAGTATGTATGTAGTGTTTGTTCATGTGTATACCTATATGTGTAAGTATTGTTTTTGTGAAGATTTTCTTGATTATATACATGTGTGTGGATATGCTTATATGCATGTGTAAGTATAGATATATATGCATGAGTGTATATATGTATATATAAACATTCATGCATTTATATAATCAAAAGAAGAATCATAAGATGCTTAAAATTATGATGTATATTATACTCCATTTTAGTCAATTCTTATATAATATATTGTTTATAATCCACTAAAATTGACTTTATAAATAAGACCAGCTATTCTCAAATTTTTGGTCTCAGGACTCATTTACACTCAACATATTTCAAAATCACCAATGAGACTTTGTTCATGTGGGTTATATTTATTGATATTTACTGCCTCAAATGAAATTTGAGAATATTCTAAAACACAAAATTGCACAAACTCATATTTCATTACTTGACTGACCCATAAAATCACTGTGCATCCTTTAGCCTCTGGAAAATTCCACTATACTCTCTGAGGGCATGAAAAGTCAGTATTATGATGAAAGTATTTTTGAACTCATGAACCCCCTGAAAGGGTATCTGGACCACAGTATGAGAACCTCTGTACTAGAAAGTTATGACCCAGACTTTGAAAAACACTCATGTAGAAAAAGTCCAAGGTGATTATGAACAAACTGAACCATGTAAATCCAATTAGTCATTTTTTGTTCTTTGTTTCTCTTTTGTTATTCCTGAGTGAGAAGGGTATTGTGGTTGATTCCACAACCTTAATTTCATATAAGATAATTAGTCTAAGCCAATTTATGCATGTTACTCCCCTAGCAACTGGTTTAGGGGCAGTCAGATGTCCTAAATTGACTTCCTCAGAGTGAAAATAAGTACTTAAATTCCATGGTTGGGTGAGAGGTTTTCTCTTTCTCTCTCTAGGTGTGAACTAGGGATGTTACTGACAGAATGGAATGTGGAGACAGAAAAAAAGCCTAGCTGTTTGATGACAGTGAGGTAATTATATCATGCCTGGAGCACCCTTTACCTCCAAGAGGGCTTTGCAGTTTCATGAGAAAACACATTTCTTTTTAAAAATAATAATAATTATTATTATTATTTAATATTTTGTTTTTAAGTTTTAGGTGGACAGAATATCTTTATTTTACATTTAGGTGGTGCTAAGGATCAAACCCAGTGCCTCATGCATGTTAGGCGAGCACTCTACCACTGAGCCACAACCCCAGCCCCACATTTCTTTTTTGTTAGAGTTGGTGTTTTCTATTCCTTGTAGTAAAACACATATTGATACATGGATACTTTAGGGAAGCTTTGTAAAATATTATCTTATCTATGCTAGGTTATAATGTATTTTTTTAATTTAGTTATAGATGTACACAATACCTTTATTTTATTTATTTATTTTTATGTGGTGCTGAGGATCAAATCCAGTGCCTCACACTTGCTAGGCAAGTGCTCTACCACTGAACCACTACCCCAGCCCCTAAGTTACAACGTATTTTAAAGGACAAGTTGTAGGTGACCCTACTTGGCACAGAACCAGTAAGTTGGTATTTAGAGTAATTAATGAGAAATTTGCAGGATGAAGTTGTATCACAAGGGATAGAAACCAGGATTTAAAAGATTGGGCTGTACTCCCTATGTGTAATCTTTTATTTCCAATTGTGTGGCCATAGAAGTATATTAAGGCAGGCCTTTGTTTCTTTATAGCCTTCCACTCATTCACTTTATACCCATTCTTATGACTGCTTAAATGTTGCCTGTTCACACCCTTCATAACCTCAAACACACTATATTGTATGTACCTATTGCCCAATTAGATTAAGCTAGATTAAGTTCAGGAGGGCTGGGATTGCTGTATTAATCTTTGCAGCCCTAGGACGTTTCATTGACTGATATAAAAAATGATTAAAATAAATATTGTTTTAAAGAGTCAATTAATGGTAATAAAACATACTCTTATAAGACAAGAACCAGAAAACTACAGCCTGTATACCAAATCTGGCCTGTGACCTATTCATGGGCTATGAATGGATGTCACATTTTTAAGTGGTTGGGAAAAAATTCAATCATTTTAGAAGAGAGACTCTTAGGAAAGGGAATGACAGGTGTGAAACACGGTGGCAGGGAATAAGGGTGGATACAATCAAAGCACAATATATACCTGTATGGAAATGACATACTGAAACCCATTAATTTGTAATATTAATATGTATTCCTAATTATAATAAGTCAAATGAATAGTTTGTAATACATGAAAATTACATGACTTTTAAATTTCAGTGTCTTTAAAGTTTTATTGGAAAACATTCATACTCATTTGTAAAGTATATGTGTCTGCTTTTCCACTACAACAGCAGAGCTGAGTAGTTGTAATAGAGAACATATGGCCACAGGTATTAAAATACTTATTAGTTCTATACAGAAAACATTTGTCAAGGCTTATTGTAATAATTCCCCCTTTTTTTCTTTCAATGGAAATATAGCCTTTGGTCTCACATTTTTCATTTACTCTTTATCTTAGTCACATTGTCAAATAACAAATGCAAGATAAAGAAGTATTTGACATTTCATAATATATAATTAGTGGAGATAATAAGGAAGCCTAAATTTAAATAGAGATGAAATATCTGCTCACTATAAGATCTGAATTGTATGACTTAGGTTCACTGATGAGATGTTTTGCCTAGCATCACTATTGCTTAATTATTCAGACTTCATATTTAACCACATTTATGTTTAATATTTTTAAACTGAAAAGACCCAACACATTTCCTAATAAACTTCACTTAATATGGGTTAGAAAATCTTACCCTAAAAATTACATTGATGTAATCTGTGTCAGAAAATGATATTGATATATCAGAAATAATTTATATAGTGTATACAAAATCATACTGAATTTTTACACTACCAGTGAAACTCCACATCATGTACAACCACAAGAATGAGATCCTATGCTGGGCATGCTGGCACATGCCTGTAATCCCAGCAGTTTGGGAGGCTGAGACAGGAGGATGGCAAGTTCAAAGTCATCCTCAGCAAAAGCAAGGCTCTAAGAAATTCAGTGAGACCCTGTCTGTAAATAAAATACAAAATAGGACTGCAGATGTGGCTTAGTGGTTGAGTGCTGTGAGTTCAATCCCTGGTACCCCCACAAAAAAGAATGGGATCCTAACTAGAATAAGCTACACTTATGTATGTATAATATGTCAAAATACATTCTACTCACATGTATATCTAGAAATAACAAATAAAAAAATCATACTGAATTTAAGTAATATTTGTATAAAAACCAATATATCTATATTTAGCAATAGTTTTATGATACAAGGGGAGATGGGTGACCAGAAAGTACTTCTGATATATGAATATACAATTTTCTTTTCTACACTTTGCATTTTTATAATTTCCAGAAGTTTTCAAACACTGTTATTTGATCAATTTAAAACAAAAATGTCTTAACCTTTGAGAACTTGCATTGAATTTACTGCCTGCCCAGAAAGTTACTTGATGAACAAAGGACTAGACCTGAGGGTGAGTGGCTTAAAAAATGAAAAATACAAGGGAAGGCACAGTAGCCAATAATAAAATTAGAGCCAGGGCCAACTTTCCGTTGCTGTTACTGTTCTTGGAAGGAAAACACACAGACTCTTCAAATGGAAAAAAAGTATCGCATGATGGAACCAATTAAATAAAATACTATACTTAATTGCCCTTTGCAATATTCTATGATGGGCAAATATTATGGAATAATTTTAGAAACCTCCAAAGAAATTTTATGTACTAATAAACATATATAGTTTTGAAGACCCTAAAGTAATATTATGAAGGAAAACATTTCAAGTCAACTTCACTTTTTAGGGCAAATGCTGATGATCAGGTGTGTTGGTCAGCTTTTCATTGCTGTGCCCAAAATACCTGATAAAAACAATTGAGATGAGGGAAAGTTTACTTTGGCTCACAGTTTCAGAGGTTCAGCCGATGGTCAGCCAAATCTGTTGCTCTGGGTCAGAGGTGAGGCAGAACATCATGGCAGAAGAGTATCACAGAGGAAAGCTGCTCTCAGCTCACAGGAGCCAGGAAGCAGAGAGAGAATGGGGGACAAAATACATAATCTCCAAGGGCACGCCCCCAATCACCTACTTCCTATAGCCATGCCCCACCTGTATATAGTTACTGCTTACTTAGTCCATTCAAATTAGTATGGACAGCTCTCAGTCTGACCATTTCACCTCTGAACATTCCAGCATTAACATAGGCACTTTGCCGTGGCTCACATACAAATCACAACATCAGGTGAATTTTCTAAAAATTATAGAAAAAGCCAAATAAGTTCTTTAACTTTCACACCCTAGCTACCTTGACCAAAAAGGAAAATTAAGAAGCTTTTGGGATTTCATGGATTCTATAATTCCTTTTTCAAGTAGACCAAGAACTTAAGAAGGGCAAATGTAAGAAATGCGTATAAAGCCAACCAATGACTGGCAGGTATTCTTTCATAAAGAAAAATAGTTAATTCACCATGAAGGAAAATGTTTAGTGATTTCCCAGCTGTTAGAATTGTTTAATAATTACTCTTATAGTAAAGTGTGAAATTAATTGTTTCTAAATAACATATGCAGAATGCAGAAAGGGTAGGTTGTCAAGCAGAACTGTGTAGATTTGTATTATTTCTTGTGGCAGACTGCTAGCAGATTACCAATCCCATTTCCTTTCATTTCTGGGCACACAGCCGATATTTTCCAGTTCCCTTTGTATGTATGTATGTATATATATATATATATATATATATATATATATATATATATAGCCACAGAACTGTTGGCCAGTGGGATGTGGGTAGAAGTGATTTATGCCTCTTTCTGACTGACCATTACATCCCTCACACCTTCACTACTACTCAATCGTTCTTCTGCTAAGTGAACGGAGAGGACTCTGCAAACATAGATGGGAAGACCACAGGATAGAAAGAACCTTTGCTGCTTTGAATAGAGCCACCTGATCAGGAGTACCTACATTAGGCTGTTTTGGGATCATTAGTCTGTCCTGTGCAGTCTCCATTTTTAGGCAGGTGTTAGCTATGTGTAAATGGCTATATCCACTCTGACTTTAAGCAGACAACTGAAATCACTGAACCAGCTGATCACACTTAAGAGAAGTCTTGTCCAAGGGGATCTTTCAAATTTATACCAGGTTCTCCCAACATTGAAAAGTACCACTGATGGGAAAATTGTTTCCTTAATCATGTTTAACTCAAGTGGAGGTGTTGTTATCTGGGTTGCTAATTGTCCACTAGTGAAGCAATATGATGGCTCTCTAGTTGTTTTGCAATGTCCCTAAATTTTTGTTTCAGATTTACATCTGATAATTTGCACATAAAGTAGGAGATATCACAATATGTTCCTACATAATTATCAAATAATCTTCTACAAAAACATTTTTTCCTTTAGTATCCTAGGTCAAGAAAAAATCTCCAAGGTCATTTTACACAGTCTCTTCTCAGGAGGCAAGAGGGATCTTCTTTTTTAAAAACTTATTTTGATTTTTTTAGTTGTTGATGAACCTTTGTTTTATTTATTTATATGTGGTGCTGAGAATCGAACCCAGTGCCTCACACATGCTAGGCAAGCACTCTGCCACTGAGCCACAAACCCAGTCCACAAGATAAGATCTTCTTGAGCACCAGGGAAACTGACCTCAGAAACAAGTGATTTTAAACTGGGCATGGGGGTATGCTCCTCTAATCCCAGCTACTTGAGCTGAGACAAAAGGATTATTTGAGCCCAGGAGTTTGAGACCAGCTGGGCAACACAACAAGAGCCCATCTTAAATAGAAAAAAGAAATGTAACATTTCTTATAAGGTAGCTACGCCTGGCAGTTCTGTGGAGATGAAGAGTCAATTAATATATTCCACAAACTAAATCCTTGAAGACAACCAGCAATAATTATCACCAATGAGGTTAAACATGGTCAAGCACTTTCTTCCTTGAATAAAATTTATAAATATTCACTCATCCAAACTGCTTAATGTTCTACATTCTGATTACTTGAGTCTTGCCAAAAAAAGACACTTAATAAAAGAAAGTCAACTCAGGCAATAATAGGATGCCTCAGACCCAAATGACATTAAATGTTTTTATTGAACAGAAAAAAGATAAAACATGGAAGTTGAATTCTTTGAGCAAAAGCAGCTCTCCAGGTGAAGCTGCTATACTTTGTGCTAAATAACCTTATGAATTGAGAGTATACAGAATACACAGAATATGTAAGTTACCTCAACAGCAAAGGAGAAGGAGGAGAATACAATTTTTAAGATAAAATTGGGTCAAGTGACAACTTTAGTTGCTCAAAATTTCTAGCCCTTATCCACCTAAATTCATATGGTTCTACACATGTGTATTCAGTATGTGCACACTGAATTCCCATTTTAATGGAAGCTGCTTTTAAAAGATTTTTTAAAATTTCATATTTATTTGATGTGACACTCAATGTTTAGAAATCCATATCCAAGTATGTGTGTATGCATTTGCGCACACTTTAAAAACCCCAAACCTTTTTTTATAAGTAGAGGGGTCATGCTTTTTTAAAGTTAACATTGGTGAATTTCAGTTATTTCTCCTGTGTGTCTAAGAAACTTTATATGTTCTCAATGCACCCACACAGTCAGGTGGGTTGACAGATACATCAAAAATACTTCATGAAAAGAGGGAGGTAGCTCATGCGAGTTGGCAACCTTTTGTGTATTGTTTCCTGCTAGAGCAGGCTGCCTCCCTTTGACATCTTACAGTCAAAGATGAAAGGAAAACTTTTTACTTTGAAGCCTAGTAAGCACAGTTGTACATTTACTATAATCCACCTTCAAATTGGCTTATAATGTAAGATGACAAATACCTTACACCCAGTACACAGCATTAAAAAGTACTGAAGAAACAGTTCATAGACAATACTTTTTTTCATATGTTAAACAGCTTCTATGGGATACATTTCCAGGATGGTTTTGTTACCACTTTATAAACATTCTAGGCCAAACAAACAGCACAAATAACATCAATGTTGTCTTTTTTCCAATATCAGTATCAATTACTGGAGGCTAATCCTAACAGATATACTACTTAAGGGGAGAAAAAGAAGAGAATCATGACACATTGCAAAGATAGGACTACAGCATCTTAGTTGTAGGGATGATCTTAAGGTGCAGAAAGAGGGGACTCTCTAGAAGGTGATGGTGTGGTTTCTTCAGGTGGAAAAACTGTGAGTGTACAAGCTCGAATACCACCAAGGGATTCTGGGAGATCAAAAACTTTATGCCATTCATCTTTGTCTGGATCATATTTCTGCACTATCTCTACCATACAACGATTATTCCAAGAATACCCACCAACTACATAGATTTTGTTTTCAAAGACAGCAACCCCAACATCACTCTGCCCTCTTAACATGGCAGCAATTGGGGTCCACTGGTCAAGGATAGGTGAATAGTATTCACAGCTTAGGACATCATCATAATCACTGGTTCCTCTGAAATGATTGCCGCCAATGACATAGAGCCTTTCTCCCACTGTACACATGCAATGCAGACCTCGGACAGTGGTCATTGGTGCCTTCTGGATCCATTTGTCAGTATCAGGGTCAAAGCACATGAGCTCCTTTTGGAAAGTGTCATGAGTAATTCCTCCTAAAGAATGAGAATAATAGACATGAGGTAAAGAGATCATAAAAATGGAAAAGTAAAGGCTAGTATAGATAATCAACTTTTAGCTATGTTTTGTGGCATAGTATAGTTTATCAATAGTGTTTTTATAAATATTTGCTCTCTATAAATACTCTTTAGGTTAAAAATAAAGAAAATACGACTTTCATCTTCTTATAGAATGAAAAAAAGCTTATATTGCTGCAATGACTTTGTTAAATTAGGGACCCATCATACATAAGAGGCTTTATCAAGTAAAATATATATTTTGGCGACTATTACAGTTGGGTTTGCAGTAAATGGAAACTACATTCACTCCTTACTGCTTTTTAGTGGGCACCCTCTGGTGCTCAGCACTGGGCTATAAGAGCACTTTAAATTCCAGGTGCCCATTTCCTCTCTTGCAAAATAAGAATATCCACCACAGTTTTCTCATTAGGATTGGGACTATGAAATGAGATATTTATAAAAATGCTTTTAAAAAGTTGGAAGTCTTATGCAAATAATGTACAAGCTTATAAGAATATACAGAATTGTTTGTTTTTGTGGAGTTTTTAGTAGACGGAATGAGTAATGCCATCTGCTATTGGAAAATATATTTAAAAAGTTAAAGAACTGGAATGCTGAATCTATGTAGAAATTTATTTCTGCAGCATTTTGCTGCTCATCTATTAAGTCCATATCATCTAAAAAGTATATATTCTTATATCACACATAAATCAGTCTGTACAATGAATATGAACATATCAGACTGTATCTTTTTTCAGACAAAGCTAATCTTTAACCATATCATTCAAAACTCTACTATCAAGTAGCCAAATGGCAATCATTATTTGCTGTTGCTTTATAGTATTATTCTATGCTTTAAAGAATTCCCAGAAAGCAAAATAGTATTCATTGGTTTGAAAATCAGCTTGCTTCCTTTCCTACCCTTGATTTGGAAGGTCATTTCTGCAATATTTCCCAGTTATGCTAAAGCACCACTAAAACAATTCAGGTGTCATTTTTCCCCCCAGGGGATTTGGAGCTCTCATTATAATGGAATAGCAGCAACACACATAAAATAGGTAGATGGTATAAATCATTGACTAGTGGAGCATATGATTTCCTGGATGGCTCTTTCAATATAAGACATCCTATAGTTGCTCATGAATTTAACACCAGAAACCTGCCAATCACACACTACAGTCCTTTCTCTGATCCTTCTTGATTACAGATTTCATAAGGCAGTGTTCAGACCACAAACAATCCCTTAATTCCTTTGTTCTCTAATAATGCAATTGCTGGATTAGCACTGCCAGGCCTTCCAATAAGGTAAAAAAAATGTCATAGGCAGACTGTATGAGTGCCAAATGATAAGAACCTGCCTAACAAAATTATATGTCAATATCAGTGGTGATCATTACATTAAGCAAGGTTTTTTTTTTCCTAAATGCTATAGAAGGATGATTTGAACATCAACAATTTGAGAGTGAGTTATTATTGGAACACTGAATAAAGAGTAGCCATTTCAAATTTTTAATAGAAAATATCTCTGCATGTGCCTGAAATACAGATACTTAGCACAGAATTATTCCTGTAATGATACCATAGGAGAACTGCATTACAATGCCAAGGAAAAAAGAAATGTATTTACTAAAGATTACACCAAAATACTGAACATTATGCATTATTATGCATGTTTAATGCATAGTAGAGTTTATGTTATATAATTATATATTTCCTCACATAGTTCAGCTAAATTTTAAATAAAATGAATTAGTTGGTGCTATATGTGAATAGTGTTTATTATAATACAGGGTATGGGAACTGGAAAATAAACTGGAGAATCTGAATGCTTTCCAATTTCTTCTAAGCTACACATTTATAACAAGATTGGTTTGCTGCTAGTCTTACAAACTTATAGAATGCCTGAAGCATGTTTACGCAAATGTACATACAATAATACCTTCTTAAGCCAACATTAATTTATATTTTGATTATCCATTTTCTGAATTATTACTATCAGTATATACAAAGAAGATCATATAGTTAAAAGTACACATATATTGTGTTCACATGACATTTTTTTACCTGAAATATACATCACTCCTCCATACACAGTTCCAGCATGTCCATAGTGAGGCTCACTCATTTTGGCAACATAGGTCCATTCATTTGTTCTTGGATTATAACATTCTACCGTAGCTATTTTAAAAATTCAAAGAAAATAACGTGACTTTCAATCTCAAATTTAGCAATTTTTTTCTTTAGGCATAAAAATAATTATATATACATATCTGAGACACATATATGTGAGATCCATGGGGGCTCTTATAACAATTATTGAGATTATATTAATATGAACCATTAATAAAGTATTACATTAGACTAGATTATATAAGAGTCTAATATATTTCTGTCATTGCAGAAATAGCTAAGATTTCTTTTCCTTGGGAATCTGGTTACATCTTTACAATTTGACATTTCTTGAATTTCTTTGCTATGAAAATATGAGAAGAAAACATGAAAAATATCACAAGGAAGAACACCTCAATCATGGGTCCCCCTATTGACATACCATATAGAAACAAATATAAATATATATATGAAGCAAAGTTATAAACTTAGAGTGAAAGTACATGTACTGTCTGGTTTACGTCCTAAAGCCTATTGTTTTATTTCATACTCAGACTACAAAATACAATGACAATAATTTTTCCACATGTCATAGCAATCAGTACCTCTCTTAACCTGAAGATGATTGGTGGTATAAAATGAAGTTAAGACCTTAATTAAAGGTACTTCTTATCAGCAATAAATTTATCATCTTTAAATAAATCATTTTGGAGGAGTGACCTCAACTTTCTTAAATATCTTTCAATCAGTCTGTTATAACCTCAAGATCAGAACAATGACATTCCAGGCAGATGAAAAACGTAATCATTTTTTAAAACGCAGAAAGAAATAGGGCTGCTATGGGGTCTGTGGTCAAAAGCATAAGTCTAGATTGACTCTAAATGTTCACATTATTTATTGTGGACACTGCCAAATGTTAATACTATTTCTTGTCTTCCTCAACCCTGTTTTTTTTTTTTCTTGCTAATAGAACCATGACACTACTCATGGAATCACTGCACCAAGTCCCCAAAGTAAATATAATTTTGAAGGTTCCCCTAAAGCTTTGGTCAGCCAGATGATATATTTCTACAGGGTAACACGTAAACAGAAGCATACTGAACATGGCTATTTGATCAAGTCACTGGAATAAGGTCTAGCTACTTAAAGCCAAATGCAATCCTAACAGAGAATCAACCTTTGAATAAGATTCTCTACTTACTAAGTACAGGTAAAAGGGAGGAAAAGACACACACACGCAAACACACACACACAAATTATTTTTCTGTTGCATCCACTAATTTCATTTCTTCATCAAATTAATTTAATGCAAATTAATTTTTCTCCTACAATCAAACCTATATTTTACCACTTTTCATATGCCTTTACTGCTTTTCTGCTTACTATAGGTTTAAATTTTCAGTCTTATTTCAAAGAGTTTTACTATTTTCATCTCATCTTAATCTGCTCTCTTGCTGGTTTTGTTCATTATTTCAGGCCTGGATCCTTACCAACACTATTTCTTCTAAATCCTTCTATCAAATAGCAGGATCCTATAAATCTTTCCTCAAAATAAAGGCTACTTTCACAATTAATAACCAGTTAAACTGCCAGAAGCTCCAATTTTTTTTTTTTTTTACTATTTCCAGGCACTGAATGTCTTTTTAGGTTTTATTTTATTTTTAATTGACATATAATAATTGTACATATTTATGGGGCACAGTGTGATGTTTTGATATATGAATACATTTAGATGTTTGTATATTATTATTATGTAATGATCAAATCAGGGTAATTAACATATCTGTCACCTCAAACATTTATTATTTCTTTGTAGTAAGATGTCTTTTTAAATATTCATTTCCATTTGCCTTTAGCATGACTTTCGCATAACTAATAAGCAAATCCTACTGAATGAACATTATTATCTCTTCTCTTCTTCTTCTTCTTCTTCTTCTTCTTCTTCTTCTTCTTCTTCTTCTTCTTCTTCTCTCTCTCTCTCTCTCTCTCTCTCTCCATTTTAACAGGGGACCTAGCATATTGATTGGTGTGTGGCATTAGCAAAGTAATTAATGGTAGAATTTTCTATGATAAAGCAATCTAATTACACATAACAGAAAAAAAAAATTAAAAGACTTCCAGAGATCGTTTTCTCCATCTACTTGAAGTCAAAGACAGGTTTGACTACAGTTGTAAGTTTTTCTTAATGCACAACTCTGCCTTGAACTTTGAAATTTCTAAATCATAACTGTCCTTTTCCATGTCTAATTCAAATGGTCTTGGGATGAATTCCATTAGGCTCCTCTTTTTCTTTCTATGGTGGAATTAGAAAAAAAATGGGGGTGGGGGGTACTGGGGATTGAACTCAGGGGCACTCGACCATCAAGCCACATCCCCAGGCCTATTTTGTGTATATTTAGAGACAGGGTCTCACTGAGTTGCTTAGTGCCTCTTTTTTTGCTGAGGCTGGCTTTGAACTCAAGAACCTGTCTCAGCTTCCGGAGCCACTGGGATTACAGGCATGTGCCACCATGCCCAGTAGAGTTAGAAACAGTTAATCACTCTTAATTGTTGTTAATATTTTCTGATGTAAAAAGACAATGATATTTTTCTGTCACTGAATTATATTTTTTTCCTAATAAGGTTCATAAGAATCCATCTAGAAGACTTTCTCACACAGAAGCCTCTAAGTGCAGGATGGATATTAACCACCAATAACACAATAACTATAAAATAGTTCATCATCCCTAAACTTTTCTTCTTCCATTTAATAATCTGTCTTCTTCAGCTTTTCTAGTCCTTCAGTCTTTTTGTTAGCCTTTAGATTTTCTCTATACAAAATTGCTGTTATTAGTAAAATCAATAATACTTAGTTGAAAAAGAAATGCATCTAATTAAAAAGAAGAAAACATGCTCCTGTTTCTATCTTCCATAATTACAAAACAGTCAGATACCGATTGATGCCAATAACTTTTATGGGAAGAGCAGGTAAGGGATGATACAGAGCAATGATTTGGAGCCCCAAAGCGATGGCTCTATCATAACCTATGAGAGTTGGGAATGATAAGGGGGCAACCAGAAATTTCTAGAGCATGGGTCAACAAACTTCAGCCTGTGGGCCAAATTTTTGTATGGCCCACAAGATAACACTATAAATGCTTTTACATTTTTAAAGTATTGAATAAGAATTGAAAGACTATTTGAAACATACAAAAATATATGAAATTCAAATTTCATTGGTCATAAATCATGCTACTTTGAACCTAGCCTCACCCATTTGCACTATAATAGCGGAATTGAGTGGCAGATTTTGACTCACAAAAACAAAAATAAACACTTCTTGGACCTTTACAGAAGTTTAATGACCACTAATCTAGATATTTGATTTCAGGAGTCTAGGGACCTGGTGTGTGAGTGAGAGAACCTCACCATTTTAAGAATTACACTCAGTTTGGTTATTTCATATTTATCAGGGGTCCTTATTTTCTCAGATGATTCCACTGGGGTCCCGAATTGGACCCAAAAGATGATGTGAAACTTACTTGTTCTTTAAGATTTGACCTGAATAAAATAATTTGTACTCTAAAGGCTCCCATTGAGCACGGATGGTCTTTAAAATCCTAGGGTGCTGCTTAGTGTTCAGGAAAAGCCCAGATCCATTAAAGAATATGGAGGCATTTTGCACATTTTAGTAATTTTATTGTACATTTATTTGAGAAATCAAACATGTTTTCTATAAGTTATTTTATTACTTGAAAGCTTGACTTATTAATATTTAACTGAATGAAAGATATCACAGCTGTCATATTCTTCTTCAATATAAAAAACCTCAATGGAAGATCAATTTCTCACATGACATAATTTTGAAAGATGCTAGAAATAACTGAATCCTTTTTCACTTAAGTGACAGCTCCTGTAAGTTTCCCCTAGTTTCCAATTGTAACTAATGTCAGGGAAAGCAATATTTCCAAAGGATTGTATTTCAGCAATAAGCCAGGCCTGCAGACATACTGCTAGTCTTTCTTTGATGTACTATGGACTTAGCTTTTCTTTAGGTCCATACAATCCACAAAAATGATTTTAATAAGCCAAATATATTACAATGATCAAAAATATTTTACAAATTTTCCAGTTTTCTTTTTATAAATACACAAAGAAAATGGTTATTTGTACATGGAAAATAAACGATGTACTGGTACTAATAAACTTGCTAAACTCTTAAATGACTTCTGTATCAGTCCCTTTTCTTGCTACCCATTTCCACCCCTTCTCCATTGACACAGGCATATGAATATGCCAATGTATTCAGTTGTAAGATAGAAATGCTCCTTTATTATACAAATAATTAATAAGATGTTAGTGGGTGTGGAGGGTGGATGCATTAAAAAAAAAAAACAGTGGCTGGGGAGGCTGAGGCAGAAGGATCAGAAGTTCAAAGCCAACATTCACAAAAACAAAACGCTAAGCAACTCAGTGAGACTCTTGTCTCTAATAAAAAAACAATAGGGCTGTGGATGTGGTTCAGTGGTCAAATGCCCCTGAATCCAATCTCTGGTACTCAGAAAAAATAACAACAACAACAAAAAAATCCAACAACCTATGGAGCAGAAG
Source organism: Marmota flaviventris (assembly GCF_047511675.1). Classification (NCBI taxonomy): domain Eukaryota; kingdom Metazoa; phylum Chordata; class Mammalia; order Rodentia; family Sciuridae; genus Marmota; species Marmota flaviventris. The sequence goes on from NC_092518.1 coordinate 101,276,874, forward strand.
AAAAGTTTAAATACTCAGTCTCTGGCTTGAGAATTCTGAAATATAAACAAGAGTTTCTTTAGAACCAAAATCTACTATTCTGTAAAAACATTGGGATCAGGAAAACTGAAAAGGGCAACTGAACATTTTTTTCTTATTTATAAAAAGAGATTATTTTCAATGGGTAGATTCCAGAAGAACTTGTTGATATTATTTACTATGAACAGAGGTAATCAGGAAAAATTACATCACATTTGGTTACCTTGATAATACAGAATATGAAAAAAATAATGGGTCCCACTTAAATATAATATAGGAGAAAGTCAAAGGGAGTATAGGAGGTGGCCTGGGGAGCAGGGAATGTTCTTATTTAAGTAATGATGTTTTAAGTAATGATGTTTTTTGAGGGGTGGGAGCTGAACCGGGGATTGAACTCAGGGTACTCAACCACTGAGCCACATCCCCAGCCCTATTTTATATTTTATTTAGAGACAGCATCTCACTGAGTAGCTTAGCACCTTGCTTTCCCTGAGGCTGGCTTTGAACTCATGATCCTCCTGCCTCAGCCTCCCAAGCCACTGGGATTACAGGTATGTGCCATTGCCCTGGGCTTAAGTAATGATTCTTTTTTACCTGAAGACTTTCTTGGAATTCTGACCTTCAATTTGAGTATACTTAAAAGTTAATCATGTAATTTTTAAAACAACTCCTAACATATTTTAACTTAAAATATTTAGTGTTTTAAGAGTGTATTTGCTGGATATGCTGGTTTTAAGGGAGGCAACCATTTTCTATAAATGTTTAGTTACTTAGATTACATATCATTTCAAATTGGATAAAATATCAAAAAAGATTAATTGGAGAGTTATTTCTTGGCATGGAGAGTTGGTATCTACATTACAATCAGATTGCAGTTTTGAAAATACAGTTTAGGAAACAAAATAAACATGAACCTATATCATCTAGAGGGGGATTTTTTTTTAAAGAAAGTCATCCTTAGGGTCAGTTTGGGAGATTTTATTTTTCAAGCCTAAATATAGTCAAATAGTTAATATTGATTTAGGAATAGCTCACAAGGGCATGATTTACTTGTTTCTTTTCACTCCGAAGACTATTTTCATCAGAGGTAGAGAGCTGGTATCTAAAAGTTGTGATCAAAGAAGACTGTGCATATGCCACCTGCACAGTGGGATAGTTTCTTTCCTATTCCTAGCTGGGTACAATGCGAGAGAAACACAAAGAGTACAGGGATGGGTCAGAAAAAGGGGGATGCTAACTTTTTAGCTTCATGTAAAGACTCTCTTTGGCCTGAAGATAATAAATCCCAGAAGTGTAAGGCTCCTAATTAATATTAGAAAGAATATATTGAAAACTTAGTTATTGCATATTAACATTGGTGATAACATTAAAAAACAAGCACGGATTTGAGGAGGAAAAAGAAGCTATTTCATTTGAGAATAGAAGTTTCAAAATAACCACTGACTGCCTGAGTTAATGACCTATAATTTATGAAATCTTAAAGAATTTCATATACTAATTGTATTTCTAAGAAACCACAAAACTGCATCTCCTGGATATTTTCACATACCATAAATTTACATAGTAAAATAACATGAAAATAATATGTATGGGTTGACTGAGGAGACCTGAAATGACAATTCTACACTCAAGTCACTAATGCCTCAAATGCTTTTAAAAGTCTGATTAATAAAGTATGTTGGGAAACATATGTACTTGGTGATCATGCCACCTAGTCCAAAAATCTAGAAAGTTTGGTCTTAGGAAAAAAAATATGGTAACAACAAGGGGGAAAACTGGGTGATAAAGATGAGTAACATTAAGAGCATGACACTAACAAGAAGGAGTTTTAAAAACAGGAAAGTATAGGAGCTGAGAGTAGTACTTTTCCCCAATACATAACATAGTCTCACCTCCATTCAACTACCTTTCATTTCTTAGAATACTGGGAAGAAAAGATTCTGAGAAGTACTCTGAATTTATCCAGAGCCAATGCCAACATATACAATATGTTGACCTTCCCCAGTATTATGGAGCCTGGAATATTGGCCAACTACAAGGACTCTACAACAGAAAGTCAAAGAAGGCAGGTAAAAAATAATAATAATCACAGATGTATGTCACAATATAAAATGAAGTCTTCCTGCCTTTCTTTCTAGACAAGCTATATTATCCCATTTGGTCTAAAATAAAAAAAAATATATATATACCTTTTAAGTTAAATTTATTTAGCCAAATTATTTTTATGTTCAAGTTTACTTATCAATAGTCTTAGACAGCAAATACCATTGAATAGCTTACTAGGTCAGTTTACAATGAAGGAAAACTGATATTTCAACAAGAAAATAATTTTTAAAACTAAAAGTCACACATCATAATACCATAAATAAACTTTAGATAATATTGAACTTCATACATTAATCTATAAAGAGCATTATCTTGCTATATAGCCTCTAATAGAGGACAAACTATGGAACGAGACAAACAACAAAAGTCAGTTCTCTGTAAAGAAGGATTTTAACCTATTCAGTAAAATATCCTAGTGGGCTTTTAAAACTAGAAAATGAGGAAACACCCCAAACTTCTGCTCAAGATTCTATTAGAATTTAAACTAATTGAATGCACTTCATAGTTGAATTTTCAAGATGAAAACTGGTACATCCTGCACAAATAAAATGTTCTGCAACATATTCATGTATTAAGAAGATAAAATTTGCACTCTGGCCAACTATATCTGTCCAGACAAGCTATACAGATGGTCTCTAATATTTAAAAAAAAATGTTTTAAAATGAAATCCTAGCTACATTTTGTCTATACTTGTCCTGAACTGTTTATTTTATGATTCAAAATGGATTTCTGGGTAAAAAAAGAAATTGGTCTCTATGCATAAAAGTAAATGTGTATACTTACGTAGTTCCCCAGCTGCATTTCGCCCACCGACCGCATACAGATATCCTTTGAGGGCACTTAGGTGGAAGAAGGTGCGCTTTTCATTTAAAGATGCAACTTGCATCCATTTATTGTATCGAGGATCAAATCTGAACACTGTATCGACTGCTGTTTTTCCTTTTGTGTCATAATTACTCTGTCCACCAACAACATAGAGGAAATTTCCAATGACGGCAATGCCATGCTGGTACCTTGGGGCATCCATGGGGGCTAGGGACTTCCACTCATGGGCCTTCTCATCATACATGCGCAATTCCTTACTGACAACCAGCTGCTGTCTCAGCACACCTCCTAGGGTAACCAAATGAGTGGTGTCAGACCGAATGGCAGTCCTGTCTGACTGCATAACTGGCTGCATGTATGGCATCATTTGGTAATTGCTGGCTTCCAAAAGCAAATTCACGCAAGTATTGTCAGTTCTCATGAAATCCACTGTTTGCACGTAATTAATGAGCTCCTGTGGTGTCATCAGTGGAAATCGTATGTTCTTCATTAATTTTGCAGCAAAGTCCATCCGAGGCTCTTCCAGGCGAAGCCAGCGACAGGTAGCCTTAAAGAGCTCAAGTTCAGTGCAATGCTTAAGGCTATTACTGGAAAGCACAAAGGCAAGACGCTCGAAAGGGAGTTTCAAGAACTCTCCGGTGCTCAGCAATGCAGGAAAATTCTTTAAGACAAAACTGTTAACGTATTTATCCACTTCGGTCAGATTGTAGGTGTTGGCAATCCGCCCAACTTCGACACAATTGTCTAACGTGACCTATTAAACCAATAAAAACAATTCAAACACGGCTACTTTCTTGACAGTCATCTCAAACAAATACCTGTTCTAGAATAAGAGTGAGTTATGCTTCTTACTGTTCATACAGATTCAAATAAAATTTTTATCTAAATGCATTATTCATATAAAAAGAATACGCAAATGACCTTTACCTAATTCAGTAGAAAGGTGATTAAGAGACAATGATCAGTGAGTAGATTACAAGTTAATCTAAGAAACAATGAGAAAACTTGACTGTGACCAAAATAGTTCCCTTTCCTCAAAAAGTACCACACCCCACACAGAAAAAAAAAGCACTAATAAAATCTTTGCTAGATGGAAATTTGGAAAAATTGAGAGTTATTAATTATGGTTCATGTCTATTCACTTCTCAGTCATAATTCTTAAAAGTACCACACAGCTAGCAGATCCACATACAGGAAAATTCCAATTCCTCAATATCCCTTTCATGTCAATAGGCATTTCTATCATTCATATTGGTTTCTTGAGGGCAGGAAGGATGTATCTATATCATTCATGCAGATTGGTTTGGGGTATATATTGCTTGTATCTGGGCAATGTATCTTTTCTTAGGCACTCTCTTACTCTCAGCATATTCTAGCTCTGTTTGGAGTTAAAATGAGCCCATAATGATGTCCCCAGCATACACTAAAACACACTATAAAGCAAAAGATCTGGCAAAAGAAAGAAGTTTAGAAGGATCCTTCCTCAGCAGGATCTCTTTTCAATGTCTAATCACTGTCAAAAGGAAAATTATATCAGCAAATATAATGCAAGAAAAATTCACATAAGCAAACCCACTATACAAATGTCAGTACATGTGTATGCAAGCACAGAGACAGGTCATAGACAAAGGACTCAAATGTGTACATGTGTATGTAGTTTTAATTTTTTCGGGGTGTGTGTTCAATAAGTCACACAAAATTCATCAGTGCATTGTTAACTTATTGTTAGCAAATGTTTTAGATGGTTAAAACCAACTAATCCTTCTACTGACATTTCATTTAAAAGTTGAAATGAAGCTAAAAGTAAAATAACAGTCTGCATAAAATAACAGTCCAGTTAGGATGTTACAGCACTCAAAGCTTTGAAATTAACTGGGTGTGGTGCTGCACACCTGTAATCCCAGTGGCTTGGAAGGTTGAGGCAGGAGGATCACAAGTTCAAAGCCAGCCTCAGCAAAAGCAAGGTGCTAAGCAACTCAGTGAGTACCTGTCTCTAAATAAAATACAAAATAGTGCTAGGGATGTGGCTCAGTGGTTGTGTGCCCCTGAGTTCAATCCCTGGTACCCCCCCTCAAAAAAAAAAAGCTCTGAAATTAACACAAATGGCTATTTTCCTAGATTTATTACTCAGAAAGTATTTGTACTCTTCTAAGCAACTGATTTGCTTTACAAACTTCTTCAAAATATCTGATTGCTTATTCTGCTGTACCATATATATAAAACTGCCTACAACATTACTGTAGCACACAAGAACTAGGAAAATAAGAAATTATGGGCCTCTAAAAATGCATTGCTTAACACTGTATCTATACTTTGGATTTCTAATATGAACAATAAAAGTTCATGTTCATTCACTTATGACTTGTGGATTCATGTCTGATAAAGTTTTAAGTTGTAGAAGTAGAATTAGAGATAACAATTGCCCAAATAACCCTAGGTAGTTAGGGGTAAGGGATCTACTTCTGAATCGTCATATTCTTCACAGAAGGAGTAAGTATTTTATAGTTCATTTACAACAGCTACCACAGAGTATATAGCAAAGATTAAAGTCTATGAATATCAACAATAACAATTAAATTTGCAATGATAGAAGGGATTAAAAGTGTAATGCCTATTAAATTAACACAGCAAATTACTAGAATCTTACTCATTGAAAAATGAGTCACATAAGAAAAATATGTACTAGAAAGTGAATTCTCAACAAGTGCATGTATTCAAAGGTAAAACATTAATCATAGAATATAGAGATTAAAAAAGCAAAGTCTAGAATAATGGATAAAGATATAGTGGACCAAAAATTATGGAAATGATAAATAATTCTGGAAAAATACTGGATTATTCTACCATGGTTCATTTTAACCCACTTCCAAGTCATTATTTTTATTTTTAACTGATACCTAAAAACAAAAAAATATACATATTAATGAGGTATCAAGTAATGTTTTAATACTAATCTACATTGCATAATGTTCACATTAGGTTAAACATATTTATCTCCTCAAAGGTTTAACATTTCTATGTGCTGAGAACTTTCAAAATCAGTAATGACTGACAAAATTGTCTCAACTAGCAAATCTCCAAAGAGATCAGATGGTATTAATAAATGAGTAGGTGCTGTAACATAATACAATGTATGTATGTAATAGACTACATTACACATTGAAAACATAAAATATGAAGCTTAAATATTATTTTCAAAATTTCTAAGTAGAAAGAATACTAATTTCGTCTGAATTCATCTAATTTCATCTGAAAACCTGGCCAAAATTCCAAAGGTACATTTGAAAACAAAGTTATAAGAGAAGTTAATCCAAATAATTATATTGGCATTTAAAAGGCTAGCACAGCAAAAAAAAAAAAAAGACAAAATTACTCAATCATCCCCAGTTACATCCCCAGTCTTTTTTATTTCGAGAAAGAATCTCACCAAGTTGCCAAGGCTGGCCTGGAAAGTACCATTCTTCTGCCTTAGCCTCCTAAATTGCTGGAATTTCAGGCATGAGCCACTATGCCCATCTTAAAAATATTTTAAATAAAGAGCATCACCAAGTCTAAAGCACTAAGGAATCTGTATTGTCTGATTAAATGTGTTTATATAAAAGGAAAATGGTTTCTTTGTCAACTTTATTCCATTTTGTTTATTCTGTATATTCAAATTGTAATATATCTAGTTCAATTACAAACATCCTGTATCAGCAAACTAATGTTAAAATATTAAATTGAGTTTATTTTGTGAGCTAGCCTGCTATCCTCCAAAATAGTAAGAGTGAAAATAGAAGATGCTAAAATTTCCAAATTCCACACAAATGACAAGTAAAAACCTTAACTCCAGCCTTTTTGTAAATCAGGGAATGACTGGAAAATATTTAGCATGTTGTAGTTATACAATGTCATAAGGATAAAAACAAATATAATTTTTAAAGTTATATGACTAAAGAAAGTCATTTTCACTTTTTTCCATTGTATATAAAAGTATTTTTAGTTTTGCAGAAATTTTTACATACTCTGCTTTATACCCTTAGTTGTCATCCTTTTCTATTCAATTCCTAGTCCTCTTTTCCAAAAACTATCAATAAAATAACACAGCAAGAACAAAATGCCAGATTCTATAAACTATAATACTAATTACCACCCTAAAAGAAACATTATTACTGCAATAGATGGCAAAGTTAGATAGGGGATTGGTTCCTCTAATGAGTCTGATGCTTTGTTATCAATAAGTGGCATTTCTTTTTTTACTTTATTAATATTTTTCATTGTAGATGGACATAACACCTTTGTTTGTTTTTTTTTATGTGGTGCTGAGGATCAAACCCCATGCCTCACATGTACCAGGCAAGCGCTCTACCACTGAGTTATAACCCCAACCCCAGATAACTGATATTTCTATCCTGAAGCTAAGAGTAACTTTATAATAATATTTAAAACCATCATATAAAATGCTTTCTGCATTGTCAATTTACATTTTATGTACCCTGCTCTTCTTCATTCACACAAATGATAAAGAATGATATAGAATAGAAATGTATTAAAAAGAAATTTTTCCTTCTAAAAGTTCAAATCCAAGTAGTGTTTTGGTTATATGAGCTATAAACTCACTACATCATTAAAAACATAAAGTATTTTTCCTCCAAAACATTTGATTTCAGAATACAATTTTAAAAATATAAGACCATTATATTTTTAAATTATCCATAATAACTTAGCTCATGGGAGAACTTAAAAAAAAAAACTTCCTTGTATAATATTTACAGTCTCTTGAAACATTCAGTTCTCCTAAGTAGAATACACACCCAAGGCTACTGTTTTTCCTATGGAAACTTGATTGCTAAGAAAGAAATGGGAAATAAATAGAGCAAAGTTGAACATATGCCTAACTAAGAAACACAATATATGAAAATATATAAATATATGAAAAATATATATATATATATACTTAAAGGAAAAGCTGAATTTCACATGTTCCTAAAACTAATAATCTTACTAAAGTTTCTAAAAAATTATCATAGATTCTAAGAGAGAAGATTCCCACTATAAAAGCATACGGTCATATCTTTGGCAAATATGATGAAGGATAGATAATTTATAATGATGCTAAGTAAAGAGGTGTCTCCTAAAATGTTCACAGGCAAGAAAGTCCTAAAACTAAAGGAGGCAGGGATAAACTACACCACAAGCAAGCTTTGCTAGGCAGAAGCCTCTTCTCCATTAGAAATGGGTTTTAGGATGTCTGCAGAGGATACTAGGAATCAAGAATATTATCCCTAAAATAATAAATATTAAGTGTTCACACAAATGAAATAGGTTAAGGAACCTCTAATTATTAGAAATTTGTCAATCTTACAGAATTACTGTGTTCTCATCTTTAAATAAAACTGCTTTGAAAAGTTTTCTATACCAAAATTCTTTTCTATTATTTTGACAATAATACATTAATTGTGCAAATTATATACATATACACACAGAGAGCACTTATAAATCCAGCCAATGGCTAATTTAATTGCACTACTGAAAGTTTGTTTTTGTAATGTTATATGTAATATATACATATATAAATGAGACATATATTTCATATATACATAATATCTATAGCATATTATCCAGTTCTGTCTTCTTCTTTCAGGTAAGGGGAATGATCACAACCAATATCTAAAGTTGTTAAGTATTAAGCTTCTGTACTCTTGTTAATGATTATTTCCAAAAAATCATGGCACTGCCCCTAGTTTGGCTCAGGATAACCAAGTATTCCTAAGACCAGTGTAAAACAACATTAATTAGTATAAAAGCATGAACTTTTAGATATTACTTCCAAATTAAGTATTGCAATTTAGACATTTTAAAAAATATTCAATAAAAGTTGAATGTAACTTGAAGTTGTTATAGATATTAGGTGACACAAAACAAGAGGCAAGCTACTTATTGCTTTTAAGGGAATTGACTTTGATAGAAGTAAAATAAATTCTTCTGGCTGTAAATTAACTCATTATGGTGCTTGTTTTAATTTTTATAACATTTTATTGGTATGTTTAGTTATACAGGGTAGTATGATTAATTATGCTATATTCATACTTAAATATAATTTGTTCAAGCTCATACCCTATTACCTTCCTTTTCCCTCCCTTCCTCCCTGCCCCTGATCTGCTTGCTCTACTCTGTTGATCACCCTTTTATTATTATTTTTAGTGCATTTTAATTATATATATGCATATGGGACTCATTATAGTATATTCGAATATATATGAACATAGCATAATGTTGTAAATTTCATTCCCTAGTTCTTCCTTATGCCTCCCTTCTCCCTCCTTCTTGATCCTCTTCCTCTATCTATTGGTCTCCCTTCTATTTTCATGAGATCCCTTTTATAATTCCCTTTTCCCCTCTATCTAGCTTCTACATGAGATTAAAATTTTACCTTTTATTTTCTGAATCTGGTTTATTTCACTTAGCATGATATTCTCCAGTTCTATGCAGTTACCAGCAAATGCCATAATTTCATTCTTCTTTATGACTGAATAAATTCCATTATGTGTGTGTGTGTGTTTGTGTATGTGTGATATAACATTTTCTTTATCTCATTTGTCAACTGAAAATTAATATAACCACTTTGGAAAGCATATATAGATTCCTCAAAAGAATTTGAATGGAACCACGATATGACTCAGCTATCCTACTCCTTGATTTTTATCCAAAAGAAGTAAAATAAGCAAGTTAAAATGAAATTTTGCACACAAACCCAGTAATGGTTGTAAGCAATAGCATAGGAGACTAACAAACTCCACTTGGAAGTCAAGATGATACACATCTACAATATTATATGCTGCCATAAAACCCTTAAAATAGCAATCAGTTTAAAATTTTATAGGTAATTATGAGACAGCATTCTGAGTACTGTAAAATGGGAACAAATATACAAAAAAACATATTTTCAAGAATGTAGTTAAATTAGCTATTGGTTTGACTTTATAAGTACCTTATTTTTAAATTTTTCCAACATTTAAATACTTTTATTTTTAATTGATACATTACATAATAGTTGTACAAATGTATGGGGTAAAATGTGAGCGCTCTCTCTCTCTCTCTCTCTCTCTCTCTCTCTCTCTCTCTCTCTCTCTATATATATATATATATATATATATATACACACATTATATAAAGATCAAATCAGGGTAATTTAGTTACAATACATCATCTCAAGCATTTATCAATTCTTTGTGGTGAGAGTATTCACAATTTTCTCATAGCAGATTTGAAATCTAAAATACATGGCTAATTATAGTCACCCTATTGTATAATAGACCACTAAACTTATTCTTCCTATCTGACCTTATTTTTGTACCCATTAACCAACCTCTCCCTATATCACACCTCCCACACCCCTATCCTTCTGGACCTCTAGCAAACTCTATTCTACTCTTTTTTATTGTATATTTTTAATTATACATGACAGAAGAATCCATTTTGATATAATTATATAAGCATGGAATATATCTTATTCTAGTTAGGATCTCATTCTGCCTATTCTACTCTTATATGAGGTAAACTTTTCTAGCTTCCACATGAGTGAAAACAGATGTTACTAGTCTTTCTGTGCTTAGCTTATCTCATCTAAAACAATGTCCTCCAGGCTTATCCATGATAGAATTTCATTCTTTTTAAAAGGCTGAATAATATTACATTGTGTCTGTATATACCACTATGTCCCTTCATCAATTGATGGAGAAGGCCTGTATGATTAATAAAATAATTAAGCACATGCTCTCTTGAAACTTAGTGTTTTAAAGAAGATTGCATGTTCAAAAATGTTGTTTTTAAAAGCCAAATGGCAATCATTTACCAATATTAAAATTTATATTAGTTAAAACCAATTATAAAAAGCATGCTATCCATAAATAAATAATTCAGAAAATATATAAAAAATGACTACTGCTATAATTCTTAATCATAAAAGCTAGCTCTAGGTGTTCTGGAATCTTGGCAATATTTCTGCATAGCCCAGGCATTTAGTTTCACAAAATCAAATTTAAGGATCTCAACTAAAATAAAACACTATCTTGAGAAACTGGGTGACTGCTAAGTACTCCACTGATTGGTCATTAAAAAGGCTAAACACAATTCAGTAGTTAATATGTTCCTAAGAGACCAAGACTTGTATCTTTACAGTCTGCACATAAATTTAGTTCTAGATCTTAACTCCTATACTAAAAGAAGGGAAAAATATTTTAACAAACTTCTAGCAGCTCAGATTACATTTCCATAGGATTCCATTAAAGACTATTGTGCAAAATCATTAAGATGAATAGAACCAAATTAAGGTATGTAACATTATCAAACAGGCTAAGGTATATCTTTATTGAACACTTAGTATTCCATGTTATTTGATTACACTGAAAGTTTTTGTTAAATGACAGTATTTAGTAAAAATGTAGTTGTTTTAATCTAATCTTGTTTCTAGACCACATACTATGTGACACCATTCTATTGGCAAATTGCACATATCTACACTCTAAACAGGCTACAATTGGAATCTACCAAAAAAGTCTGAAAATATCTTACCCCAGATATGAGAAATACTTTACAGAAGTCCAAAACTGGCAGAATTTGTAGAAAGCTGGCAGCTTCCAGTGTGTCTTGAAGGTTGTCCATATTAAGAGAAAGCTTTGCAGTATAAATGAAATCAATAATTTTCCTTAGACCAACTTTGCTCACACCATGAAGCTTAATGCACATTAAATCTTGTTCTTTCATTCCACCTTAAATATAAAAAAAGACATTCAATTAAATGAAGGTGGATAATTAAGGTCAAACTCACTTCTGCTGCTAATTAGATGCAATACAATCAAGGAAAAGTCTTTTCTGTATAAGCATTCATACCAGAATCGGGCTTTTGCACATTTTACAATTAAAAGAGAGTGCTTAAAGAAGCTCATCTCTATACTAATGGAGGTAATATATGATGCAAGTACTTCTAAAATGTTCTCCTATCACCTCCTATCTTTTGATGGATCAAAGATTATATTAGTCAGACATAGAGCCTCTAATGACCCATTCAGATACAAAAAGGAAAAGCTGTGAAACAAAGATGGATGTATGAAAAAGTGCATCACCCAAACCATACATGCTTTCATGCACAGCTGTATAGCACCACTCACGATCACACATACTGGTGATTATTCCCTATGAAAGTAATAACTGAATAAATAACTGAATTTCAAATTAGAAATAAAAAGACTTAAACACAAATTTTCCATATTGTTTTAATGTGGATGCAGAGTTTAAAAAGGCAAGCTACCTGTGAACATAGCCTTGAAGTAGTCACTAGCAGATGCCATCATGACTCTATGCACAGGGAAAGCATCATCTGTATCACCTGGCATCAGGGTCACATCACAAAGCAATCCTTCAAGTCGAAGCTGGTCAAATCCCTGTAACGAGAATATAACTTGAGCCACTAATGAATGGTTAGGGTTAGAAAGCTCCAGGCTAAAATTCTATTTATATATTCATGTGGAACAACATATTTCAAAAATAGAGCCAAAAGAATAATTACTCCAGAGAAGAAAAAAAAAATCAAACAGCTTTCTTGATATGTAGAAATGTATATATTATTTCACTGTATGAAAAAGATAAAGTTTTAGGGCTATTTAGATTAAGAACAAATAGGGAAAGTACATAAATTCAATTATTTACACAAACATGAGATTCTACCTTGTTTTGGAAAAATAAATCATGTAGTCTTCTGTTTTCCTGTCCAAAGAGTAAGAGTATTAGACTAGACAACACTCCTTTCCATAATAATATATTAATAGCCCTATTATAGGACTTTAATGAAAGATTTTGGGGTTTGTTTTTTGAGAGAAAAAGGAGAGACTATCTGCATTAAATGCAAGATAGGAGTACTTTCTACAAATCAGATAGTTCTCTCTCTTTGAGAACTAAGGACTTTGCTATAAAAATTCCAATACTTGGTACATTGCCGCTGCTTGACCAATTATCTTTCAATTTGAAATTTAGTTATCTTTGGTAAAAGGAGGCCAGGAAGCCCCAACATAATTCTTAATTGTCCCCAAATGCTTAAAGGTTTAGCAGAGAATTAACATGATAGCACCCATAGTTTGGAAGAGAGACAGGGTTCTGATAATAAGAAGAATCTTTCACCTATACCACTTATGATTCCAACCAATAGCAAATAGGCAATTGTTCCTTTGTCCCTTTGGGGAGAATGAAACACTTTTAAGATTATAAAAGTATGATTCTACAATGTATACATATTTTACAACGTCATGTGGTACACAGTGAATATATACAATTTTTTCAATTAAAAATAATAAGGTCAAAGAGATTATAGCAGGCTTGCAAAATGCATCAGAAAGAGGCAACATACAATTTAAAATGAGGCCAAAAGTATGAATATTTTGGCAAGATTGAGTATGTAGATTCAAATATAGAAATATTTCATTATTAAAAAATTTGGAAGATAGAGATACAATAATATAATACAACAACAAGAACCAACATAAAGGATTAATGAATCAACTTCATATTTTAATGACCACAAATAAAAATTTCTTTAAATAAAGTTATGAGTCACAGATTTAAGAAGCAAAAGACATAACATACTAAGAACACATTTTTAAAAATATTGATTCTACACATATGTATAATATAATTCTTAGTCTAAACTTCTCATTATAATTTAAAAATTACATTTTAAAGTAAACACTTGAATCTAAAGAACTGGAACTTCAAAGAAGTTATCTGATCCAGTTACCTTTCCTCTAGGAAGAGAGAAATAGTCCTAATATATATATATATATATATATATATATATATATATACACACACACACACACACACACACACACACACACACACACTTTAGAACAGGATTATGTATCATATTTGTCTTGCTCCAAGAATGAATGACCTATGCTTTTGTTAACAAATATAATATCTTTCAAAAATGTGCCTTTTACTTTGTAAACACAAACATATACTCCACAACCCCTGCTTTCTCTATTACCCTGTTATTCAGAAAAGGAGAAGGAAGAGAACAATAACTCATCTTGGAAAAGAAACATCAATTTTGGGGGAATATTCTCATGCTGAAGGTAAAAAGTAACTCTTTTAAGATTCATATATGAAATCTAAAGTGTAATGAGTTTACAAGAATCACCTTCCAAATGCATGAGCATCAGGAAGTACTGAATGAGTACACTGCAGTGGGGGATGACAGTTAAGCAACTAAGAAGTCCCTCAGCTGGAAGAGTTTAGGGACTAGCATCTTTGAATTCAACAAACAAACCAACTTTTATCCAGAAGCCATCACTTGGTACTGGGTAGAACTTGCACTTTGTCGACAAGTTAACTAGGAAGTAGAAATTTATTTGTGATACCTCTCTCAATAATAAAATGAACTATGCTCAAGGTGCTTATTTGTGTAGATGGTAAAGGAAAAGTGTGAGAGAAAAGAAACCTAGCCAGAGTTTACTAAGAAAAGGTGGACTCCAAAGAATGCAGATTTTTTTTAATTCCCTCAAATAAATTTCAGGTTAACATTTTTAAATATATGCTTTTAAAAGTCAAAATACAAAAAAAAAATATATGTTTAAAATTAAAAGCAAAGCTCAAGTGGGAGACCATATACATGGCTGTGGATTTTAAAATTCACTTGAGCAGATAATACGGGCAAACTGCTACCTCTCTGGAATCTTCTTCTTAGAGGCTGCAAAGTATTCTATAATGGGGACACACCATAAATTACTCATAAATTACTCTGATTGAACACTTGGACTGTGTCTTAACTTTTGAAATTGTAAGCAATGCTGCAGTACACACACACAAACACACACACACTTCTGAAAGTATATTTGTTGGAGATATTCTCAGAAATGGAGTTGTTTGCTAGAAAACATATGTATTTTTAACATTTTGATAGCTCATGTTAAGTTAAAAGATTTGATTTTTGTTGGGAGAAATATACCCTGGGTACTAGCAAAAAGGAGATGTCAAGATATCAGTAAGATGAGACTAAGTACTGTGTGTCTTCTTCCCTTATTTTCATTCATCAAATAATTTTTTTAATCTCCTCTAAAGCAAATGTAATCTTTGAGAAAATTCAAGCCCCATTTATTCAAAAGCAATGATTATATCCAGTTGGTTGTTTCCTACCATTAAAACAAAACCAAAAAATCTTCTTGGCTCATTTGCTAGCTCTACTGCCTTTTAAATATTCCTACAAATATATAACATTTAGAATTGAGTAACATGAAAGGCTCCATTCCTACTATTTATTATTTCTTCTCTTTTCTTTGAAAAAAAGGTATGGCTAATTCTTCTTGTATCATTAACTGTATCATTTCTTATTTTGTCCACATTACATTAAAATTGTACATGGAGACACAATCCTCAAAATCTGGATAACTCAGATCAGATATGACATCAAAAGCCTTTACCCTCTTCACAAATTTGGTCATTTGTATCCTTTTACACTATTATAAAAAAATGTTCTACCCTTTCTCAGTATAATCTGCTGTCCCAGAAGAAAAGAAACTGACATGCCTCAAAAATTTTCATCACATTTTAAGTGTTTCCTATTCTAAGCTTAATTTATCTACCTTTGGCAAATTGTATGCTTTTGTGAGGTTTTGCACTTATTTTCACTGCATGTAAAGTAGTTTGCTTTCTATACATTTCACAACCTTTATTTTTTATGCATAAATGAATAATTTCACCATCCAATTTTGTATTTGCCAATTTTATTTCAGATTATTACTATCGTTATCAAAATGAGATCTGTCAATTCAGATTATTTTCTAACACACTCTTGGTATCTTGTTTGTATGCCATTTTCTGAATATCCCAGATCTGCTTAAAGAGAAGTTCCTTCCATAATACACACTGTTGGATAGCAGAAGATAGTCATTTCTCTAACTTTTAAACTGTAAGCTTCTAGTGGAGTACACACATTAAAAGAGGAGGTCATTCTTTTTCACACTGTCCACCTGTTTTTCGGTATATTTATTTTTTACTCTCACTCTTATTATTTTTTCCTCCATTTAACTCTAGGAAGAGTCACGAAGATAGCTTGCATACTCAAAATAAATCCTTTCATTGCAAAATCATTTTCTTCCATCAAATTTGTACTCACTCTTCTCAAAAGATTTCTATAAATTATGTTATCTATCTCCATATGCTAGTCAACTATGTACCTAAACAACTCTGTTTTATGTAAATTGCTCAATTTCCAATTAGCTTTCTAGACTGTCCTTAAAAACTACTTATGTTGATTTAAATTCAACAGTTTTCTTAGTTTTGTATTTTTCTACTTCTTCTGGACCTTGATTTTAAGAGGGATTTGTCTGTCCTTAATGTCTTTAATATTTCCCTTTCTATATTCTACCAATCTCCCCATATCTTCTTTTTATCCTTCATATCCTTTTGAGAGGAAAAAATGGTATTAAAATGTGTTTTTCCTCCTCTGACTTAAATTCACCCAATGTATCAAAACTTTTAATACTATTAAATAGAGGGAGATATATATCTACTACCCTGAAAGACTAAAATATATTAAATGAGTTGGATAAACTTTATAACAACCACATTTAAACAGAAGATAATGAGTTGGCATTTTAGAATTATAATACTGAAAACAGACAAGATGCAAATAGTTTCCTTAAAAAGTTGATTGGATGTAAATAGCTTTTACATGAAATATAATTCCATTATGGAAAAGCTACAGTGATACTGTAAGGTGTGGAAAAAACAATCTAATAGGGGCTGAAATTGTAGTTCAGTGGAAAAGCACTTGCCTAGCACATGTGAGGCACTGGGTTCAATCCTCAGCAGCATGTAAAAATAAATAAATAAAATAAAGGTATCGTGTTCACCTACAACTAAAAATATATTTTAAAAACAATCTAACAAGCAAATCTTTCCACTAACTTCTGCATTAAAAAGAACTTACTAGTTTTGATGACTGTAATTTCAAAAACGAAGTAGAGAAAACAGGAAATATATACTGAAAAAAGCAATAAAAATTACTGATGAAAAGTGTGTTTTATGAATAAAGAATAAAAACTAAAGAAAAGAAGGTTATGAAATAATTTTACTTCAGTGCTAAAATAAATGTAATGTATTTGATCAAAACAATACCAGCCATGTTTTTTATGAAGTCACTCTTCATTTTATTCATAGGAAAGAAGGAGAACAGATGTACTTATGTTAAAAGGAATACACAGGTTGAACATAAAAGTTGATATAAGTATTAAACTCTGCTCTCATTATATAACACTGCTCAGAGTTTAGAATATTTCTAATGGTTCTCTCTCACTGTATTATATCACAACTCCTGGTTTTCAATGACTTCTCTCATTTGGCCCAACTTTATTATCAAACGTTATTTTTATTATTTTCCTATGTACTATAACTCATCATATCCAGGTCTCCATATTGTCTCACTGGTAAAAATGCAGGCTTACTCCTTTTCCAGAACTTTCATTTATGCCATTATTTTTCACATGGAATGTCTTCCTTCCTTCAAATGCTAGATCAAATTTGACCTCCTTTGTAAAGTGATCTCCAAACAAATCTCCTTTAAAATAATTAGGTGCCTTCAGTCTGGGTTTCATAATTTAGCACTTAATTATAGCCTATAAATTTCTGTGTCCAGTGAAGATGGAGAGACCGAGATTGGTTTTAGTTACCTCTGAAACACCTTAAAACCAGAAAAAAAAATGTATGAAAAAAAGTAGTTTAAAATGATCAAAGGAGAGGTATCCATGAAAAAAGAGAAACAAATAAGGTGAGCCCTATAATTGTTACAATTTACTACCTAGAGATTCCAGATAGAGATACAGGGAGTAGGAACTCAAGTAAAACCCAGCTTTCTCCCAAGATTGAGAGTCTGAGGAGATCAACGCAGCTAAATCTGTGGGGCAAAACATAAGAGAATTCTGCACAGAGAGAGGGCGTCACACAGCTGAAAATAGCCCCTCTCAAGGATGCAGGTAAATAATAAGAGAATTTTGGGGGAAAGAACCACCCAAAAGAGCATATGGAACAATCTCTAAGACTCACAAAGGGGTGCGAAGAGTTCCTATTTAAACCATAGGAATGGAAAGCTCATAATGCTGGGGCCTTAGAGTTCACAAAAGAATTTCGCCTTAGTACTAGGGAAAAGTTGGCTCTAAAATAAATGCTGCTCTGGCATCACCTCTCAAGTCTTAAGATTAAATGAAAAAAGGGGTTGGGTTGTGGCTCGGTGGCAGAGTGCTTGCCTCACACATGTGAGGCACTGGATTTGATCCTCAGCACCACACAAAAATAAATAAAGATATTGTGTCCATGTATAACTAAAAAATATTTTTTAAAAAAGTAAATGAAAAAATGTTAATAGGTGAATTGGGAAAGAAAATCAAAATGCAAAGGTATATTGTACTAATGGTGAGTCCCTACCCCATCCCTACTCCCCACCCCCACCCCTCCAGGATACCAGGCCTGGACTTAGGGCATCTTGCAACCTGAAAGGGACACCTGGTAACATATTCCCAATTCCCAGGCAATTCCAAAGCAGTGGTGGTGGGAAAATTGATAGTGGTGAAAGTGAAGGTAGCAGATGCCTAAAACTCTGAATGAGAAAAACCTTCTCTGGTCATAGGAGCTGTGATGGCCTCTTTGTGGTGAAAACCTAATGTTTCTACTTTCTCTGTGTCCTTAGACCTAGGACATGGATGTAGTTGTGCTAAGTACATGGCATAACAGGGAAAATAAACTCAAGTTTCAAGTAGAAAGATCAAAAAGAGTGTAGGTAACCGGAAAGTACCAGGGAGATGGGTGGTAGTTGAAGTGGAAGAATATCAAAAAGAAACCCCACGAAGTTCTATAACACAAAACACTGCTCAATCATAAAAGGAAACAGTCTACTAATACACATGACAAAGTGAATGGATCTCAAGGCCGAGACTATGTAAAAGAAGCTATTCTCAGATGTTAACAGACTGTATGATGATTTAGAAAATATTTTCAAAACAACAAAAATATAATGACATAAAACAGGTAATTTCCAAGGTTTAAGGGAGGTAACAATCAAAGGGTAATAACAAATAATACATTGGGATCATGTAATAGTTCTGCATCATAATTGTAGTGACTAAATTAAACTGTATATTTGCTAAAACTCAAAATTATATGCAAATAAAAATCACTTTGTTTTGCTCTGTTCCAATTTACAAAATAAAAAGTAAAGGTATGGTAACACATATACCAAGTAAGCACTAACTAAAACACAGATGGTATGACTGTAGTAACATACAAAATAGATTTCAGAGCAAAGATTATTTACAGGGATAAAGTAATTTCATGATAACTGTCATTTTGCCAAGAGAACATAAAATACTTAAATGCTTATGTGTAATACGATAGTTTCAAAATATATGAAGCAAAACCTGAAAGAACTACCAAGATAAATAAACAGATTCACAATCGCAGTGGTAGATTTCAATTCTGTTCTCTCAAAAACTGAATTTAAAAAGTGACAGAAATCAGTAAGGATACAGAAGACTTATATCAACTAACTTCATCTAGTCAAAATTTATAGAGTAAGCCTTAACCATATCAACCAACTTCATCTAGTCCAAATTTATAGGGTACTTCACCAAATAAGGGAATGCAAATTATTTTCAGGCACATATGTGACTTTTACCTAGACAGATCATATTATGAGCTATAATACTAGACTTTTTAAAATATAAAGCAATTTTAAAATTTTTAAGGTATTTAAGTCATACAAAGTATGTTTTCTGACCAGTTTTAATTAGAAATCAAAAACAGAAAGGTCTCTGGAAAGTCCCCAAATATTTGGAAATTTAATTATATAATTCTAAATAACCCATGAAGAACTTAAAAGGGAAAATAGAAAGCATTATTAGCTAAGTGAAAATACAATGTATCAAAGGGGGGGTGGGAAAGGGGGAAACAGCTAAAGCTATACTTAAGATGAAATTTATACAAGTAAATGTCTATATTATAAAATTTTTAAAAAGTCTCATATAAAAGACCACAATTTCCCCCTTAGGAAACCTGAACTAAGAGAGTAAATTAATTGTAAGTTAAAAAGGAGAGTGGACATAATAGATCACGGTAGTAATCAATAAAATATAAAACAGGAAAATAGAGAAAACACGATAAAACCAAAAGCTATTTCTTTAAGATCCATGAACATAAAAATTTCTAGCCAGACTGACCAAAGGGGAGAAGGCAGAAAGTACAAACTACAAATGCCAGGACTGATAGATTTAATATTACTACTAATTCTACAAATATTAAAATATGATCAGAAAATGTGAACAAGTGTGTGCTCAAAAATTTGACAACTCAATTGAAATGGACAAATTCCTTAAAAGACACAGCTACTAAAGTTTTCTCTAGAAGAAACAGAAAGCCCAAATAGTCATACTAGTATAAAATTGAATTTAAAATCTTCCCCCAAAGAAAACTCTAATCTCAGATGGTTTCACTGATATGACACATCAAACAACAAAGAAAAAAGAACAGCAATACTTCATAACCACATCCAGATTATTAAGGGAAGGGGATACATTCCAATTTATTCCATATGGTTGGAGTCATCTTTATTTTTCTTTTTAGGATTGTACCCAGAGCGTGGCCCATACTAGTCAATTACTCTACTACCGAATTGATTCATTAGCTTCTAGCATTAATAAAAAAACCAGATAAAGACAACTAAAGAAAACCAAGATCAAAATTCATCAGGAGCATACATATAAAAATTCTCAACAAGATTTTATCAAATCAAATTGAACAGTATTTTAAAAGGGCATTCCATCATGACCAAGGAGAGTTTATGCCTTTACTACAAGATTGCTTTGTCATTCAAACATCAATCAATATAACTGACCATATTAACAGACTAAAAAAGAAAAATTATTAAATCATCTCAATACCTATTACATGAATCCAACATTTGTTTCTGATTGGGTGTGGGGACTCCCAGCTAACTAAAACTAAAAAGGAACTTCCTCAAATCCACAAATAACATTATACCCAAAGACTGAATGCTTTCCCCCATAATATCAAAAATAAAGCAAGAACATACATTCTCATCAATTTTATTCAGCATTTTTCTGGAGGTTCTCAGAGTATAATAACAAAAGAAAAGAAATAAAAAGACTGGAAAGGAAGAAATAAAACCATTTTTCTTTACAGGTGAAATGATTGTCTATGTTGAAAATCTTATAGAACCTCCAAAAACATTCTAGAACTAATAGTTTATTAAGTTTGTAAGATACAAAATTAATTAATAACAACTGAATTAATACATAATAATCATAAATTGAATTTATGTATTACAGTATTTTGACTCTTGAGCTAATATGAACTAGTCCTAGTTGATACACATGCTAAATAACCAAAAAATGCTCAATTGAGACAGCAGGATAATAACACACTAAAGTGACCTAAAAAGGAACATAGACAGTCTTTCAACTTAGATTTAAAGATATACATTCAATTGGAACTATATGAATAACTTATTGTACCTTAACTTGCGTGAACCAAGAGCTACTCCCAAGAAAACCTAGAGATTCATTTCTCTATATTCTAGCTGCCCTTAAAGAGTTGAGAAGAAATGAAGGAAAGTACCATTTTCATATAAAGCTCAATAATATAAATTATTTGTACGTTTCTTCTGTAAAATGGAACTCTCCTAGTCATTACACATCTGTTTCTTATGTTAACAGTATAGTTTTTAAACTGCTTCTCTTATAATCATGATGTTTTGAAATAGGGTACAGTTCCGGCCCCTTAGGCTGTGGCTCTCAACAGTTCATCAACACAACATGATCAGCAACCAAAGCACTTACCCCAGGAAAAACATTACATGAAGTTAATCCAGTGGAAAGCAATACACTACTTACGTGTATATAAGTTTTTGGAATAATCTATTTCTTTAACATTCTATTAGCTAGATAATAACTTAGAGCTATAAAATTATACTTACTTTGACATTATATCTAAAATTAGAGAGAGAAAATAAATAGCTAAAATGGAAGAAAACATGGGAAGAGCAGTTTTATAGGCACTAATCTTTAAAATGAGAAAATGCCAATTAGCAACCTAGCTAGCCAGAGAAGGGAGGCATTTTCAAGCTTTTATAGGTTTCAATAAGCATAGCCAATAATCAGGAAATTATTTCTTCTCCCCTATATAAGTATTATACAATTAATATACATTGCCACCAGATGAAGCACAGTATCCTCATTATGGCCTCCTTGTCCTAACAGTAATGCTTCAAACTGGTAGTTAATAGCTTGATCCTATTTTTGTTTCTTCCTTTTGGGCAGGGGAGGGGAAGAAGGACAGACAGGCAAGAAGATAATCTGCATAATTCTGTTTCAATCAAAAATGAAACCTGTATTGTTCATGCCAGATTATCTTTTAGCCTTTGTTAACGTGTGTTTATACTTTTAGTTAATAAACAATAGACATTATGTTTAAAAGGTAATGCAGTTTACAGAAAGATTAGAAGATACATAAATGCAAATTTATAGTCAGCATATCTGGGTCGAGTCCTAGTACTTGTCATTTACTGTTTATGTATATTTGGGAAAACCTCCTAACTTCTGTGAGATTCAGTTTCCTTATCTATAAAATAGAAAAAAACAATATTGTCCTTTCTCTCATGACATTGTTTTCAATTTTCATTGAGGCAAGTACATATGAAAATAATTTAAAAGCTGCCACCCGAATTCATTTATTCCACAACCAATATCCATAAGAGCAGTAAAAGGCACTGAATGGTTCTTCTGTGCCAGGTACATAATATATTATCTCTTTTTAATTATGATACTAATAACATCAAAAATGAACATTTATTAAGCATCATCAGGCACCCCAACCCTAGGTAAAAGACATACAGAAACAACAATTTAGCACCCAGATATTGAGGACCTCACTGAGAGGTGATATCAAAAAGTGCTAAATGGTGTGTATACAGGAGAAGCCACTAACTCTGCTTTGATCAAGAAACATTTCACATGGGGAGAGGTTGATCAATGGATACTACATTATAGTTAGGAGCAAGATGTTTGCTAAGCTATCACACAATAGGATGAATATAACCATAATTGTACTGCATACTTCAAAAACCTAGAAGAAAGCAATTTGAATGTTTTCACCATAGAGAAATGATGAAAGTTTGAGGATACAGATATAGCTAACCTAACTTAAACATTATACAATATATAAATGTACTGAAATATCACATGGTATCCCATAAATATGTAAATTTTTTATGTTTTTATGTATCAGATAAAAATTTATTTTAAAATGCCAAAAAATAAACATTTTATACAAAGGCCATTTAACTTGAGTCATTATGATTAAATTGGGGTTTAACATACAGATACAATAAAGAAAGGACATTTGAGGGAGAGGAAATAGGTGTAAGAACACTTATAGATGAAAAAAATAACATATGTTTAGGGGATAGTGAAAATAAGAAATATTCCAGGTATTTACCTTGACCCTCTATTTAACTCTGCTCAGGTATTGCCAAAGGAAAGATTATATGGTTGAATGGAAAAGGGATTGGAAAAAAAGTTATGGCAGAACAATGAAGAATCATAAAACTGAAGGTGCTCAAAGAAAATACTTATACACTACCGACCAGATAAGTACAAATCCCTTAAGAATTCTTGCTACCTAACACTAAAATTATAAATAACCCAAATGAAAAATGAGCAAAGGACCTGACCAGACATTTCTCTAAGGATCACATCCAAATGACCATAGGCACAAATTTTAAAATATTCAACATTACTAGCAAATCAGGAAAATGCAAATCAAAACCAGAAGTATGAGTACAATAAAAAAGAGAAGCCAATAAGTACTGGTAAGCCTGTGAAGAAATTGGAAACTTCTATACTGCCAGTGTAAATATAAAATGGTACAACCATTTTGAAAAACCCTCTGGCATTTCTTCAAAAGATTAAACAAAGAATTACCTGGAACCAATAATTCTATTCCTAAGTTATCTACATGAATGATCATAGCAGCATTATTCATAGTTAAAATATGGGAAAATTCAAATGTCCATCAATGGATGAACAAATTATGGTACATCCATACAGTAGAATATTACTTGGCCACAGAAAGGAAGCAAGCATGTTGCATGCTACAACATGGACCAACCTTGAAAACATTATGCTAAGTAAAAGAAACCAGTCACAAAAGAACACATAGCACATGCTTTCAATTATATGAAATGCTCAGAATAAGTAGATCTATAGAGATAGTGGATTAATAGTCGCCTACAATTGAGGAAGGGGCTGGGGACAAATAGGGAGTAACTGATAATAGATAAGGATTTCTTTCTTTTCTTCTTCCTCCTTCTCTACCCTCTGGTAATGGAATTGAACCCAGGGCTTTCACTTTCTTGATAAGCACTCTGTCACTGAGTTATATCCATAGACACAAATATAAGTTTCTGTCTTTCTTTTTCTTTTTTCTTTCTTTCTTTTTTTTTTTTTTTTTTTTTTTTTTGGTACTGGGGATTGAACCCAGGGGCACTTAACCACTGAGCCACATCCCCAGCCCTTTTAAACATTTTATTTAGAGACAGGGCCTCACTAAGTTGCTGAGGCTGGCTTTGAGCCTGTGATCCTCCTTCCTCCTGCCTTAGCCTCTGGAGTCACTGGGAAAACAGGTATGTGCCACTGTGCCCAGCAATACAGGTTCCTTCTTGAGGTGATGATAATGTTCTACAATTGATGGTGGTGATAGTTACACAATCCTGTGAATATACTAAACATCATTGTATTATATACTTTAAGTGGGTTAATTTTATAATATGTGAATCATATCTCAATAACAGTATTATTTTAAAAACTGAAGGTGTTAGGAAGGGTATGACTTAAATAATTACCATAGGGTTAAGTAGTAAAAGATAGATATTGTCATCTAGGGACAATAGGGAGACTTCAAAGAATGGAAGATTTCCAATGATAAGTAACCATAGATTTAGCAGCAAAGAGTGTGGGAAATGAGAGCATCCTTGATTTTACCAATCAGTACTTTAGCTAACCCTGGTTAATCTTCTTTATTTCAGTAAAAGTAATTTGCACTGCTAATTACATCACAGATTCTCTTGGGATTTGTTCAGGGTTCTAGGAATCCAGGCCTATTAGTTATCAAATGTCTTTCCAGGCACTGTCTTTGACACTCTAGTTTGCTAAAGCCTATTTAATAGAGATGACTAATCTACAAGATCCATTCACGCCAACCAGACAGACACCTTATTTGGTTCACACATCACTTTTGATCAGCTCCATTTTGTCTAACACATTCTCTGTTTAGCTTGAATAGAACAAAAAATAATTGGATATTTATCAGGCAAACTTTCCTTTCCAGAAATTACGACATTTAATCTCCATACCTCTCACCCAGATTGTAAAGAAAGAAGCTGGCCCAGAGAGGATATGTGACTTCTCCAAGTCATCTAACCAGTTGGTAAGTGGGACAATTAGAATTCCAGTTTGGGCTGAACCCCCATGTGGAGCTCACTACAGTTAGGCAGTGGGTAATCAACTAAGACGTCTTAGAACACTTGCTCCCCATGGATCTGTTCCTCTGACAGTACTTTCAAAGCCTTTTCAAGCTGTAGTTTGTGTTATTGCTAATTTTAAAATGGTGATAACATTTAGATATTAAACACTTCTCTGGTTTATTCCCTTGAAAACCACATACCTAAGATTAAATACAAAAAGGTTCCCTGTTAGTTTTTGGCCTTAAAAAATTCAGTTTGTGAGAACATAATTTTAATAGACTTTAAAATAAAGTCTACAAGGTTTTCTAATTGCAAATATAGAGTACTAGCTCTGTACACTACAGAAAATAACAAAAGAAATCAGTTGCAGAAAGATCATTTTCAAGTAATATAAACTTTGAGGTCACTTTAATATCACCATTTTTACCACCAGCCTGGACCAATGAGAGAAACTGTGACAGAGCCAAGTGCTATAAGATCCAACTACACTTTGGTCAACCATTCTATTTTTAAAATTATATAGAAAAATATTTCCATTGTGAACAAATTAAACAATGTGCAATTGTGCATAGCAAAAAAGTAATATCTTTCACTATTCTCCCAAATGTTTGGAGACCTTTTGCTATGAGCTCACATTCGTGTGTGTGTGTGTGTGTGTGCACGTATATATGTGTGTGTCTAAAAATTAGACACATATTGTCTAATTTTTCTACAAATAGTCAGGATTATTTAATATACATTGCCTTATTACTTTTTCAATTAGTTTTATTGACATATAACTCATATAAAACACAATTCACCCACTTAAAATGTACTAAATCGATGGTTTTGTGTATTTAGAGATACATGCAACCATTTCCACAGTAAACTTTAGAATATTTTTATAATCTCAAAAAGAATATTTTTATAATCTCAAAAAGAAGTCCTGTACCCTTCAGTTATTATATACAAATCCTTCCAGTTTCCCTAACCCTAAGCACACACTAGTCTATTTTGTATTTCTATAGATTTCTCTATTCTGATTATTTCATACAAATGGAAACAGAAATTGTGGACTTTTGTGACTAGACTCCTTTAGTTAGCATAGTGTTTACAGGATTCATCCATGAAGCATGCATCATGCTACACTTTTAAAATATAGCTGAATCACATTCCACTGTATAGATAAATATACCACATTTCCCCATTACTTTTTTTCCATTTAATGTCTTATATTCTTCTATTTAATACCTATATACCTATTTCACTCTTTTTGTGACTACATAATATTGCATAGTTTGGTGCAACATAATGCATATAATCATTCCCCTACTGATGGATATTTGATCTATTTCCAATGTTTCTCCATTTTAACAATAATTTGTAATATATATGAGTGTGTGTGTGTGTGTGTGTGTGTGTGTGTAGGGGGTGGGAAGAAGAGGCTATCTCTGTTGGTGAAATAGGTCCATATTTTTAGAACAGTAGAATAAGAGTACAGGTTGTCCTCCCTGTGCTCTGTGGGTTCCTCATCTATGAGTTTAACCACCCTCAGATGAAAAAAATGTGGTTAAGCATACAATGATTCTATATGTACTGAGCAAACTTTTTTCTCAAACAATACAGTATAACAACTAGTTATATAGCATTTACATTATATTAGGCTTAATAAGTAATTTGGAAATCATTTAAGTTATTCAACAGAACACGCCTAGACCATATGCAAATACTGCACCATTTTAAGTAAGGAACCTGAGTATTCATGTATTTTGGTATCTGCAGGGATCCCCAGAACCAATCCCCTGTGGCTACTGAAAGAAGACTATAGCTTTCCTGAAACTTAATTAATACCTAGGAACTTGCTAGAAATGCAAATTCCTGGGCTCAGCTCTGGGTATTTTAAAAAATCTTTGTGATACTGGGATACACTAAAATTTGAGAATAACTGCTGTAAAATTCACTGTAGAACAGTATCTGTCATTATTTGGTTTAAATTTTTAAATTTATCAGGACCAAAATAATTAGCTTGAACACATGATTATGATCATGCACAGCGCATAAGTATAGTGGCAAGTTAAGGCTGTTTGTTATTTTTCTATTATTTTTTAATTTTTATTTAGCAAGACCACATTAGTATAGCAAAACACTTCTTCCTTTTATGTTTTTCCTATCTCCTTGGCCCCTTATTCTCCTTTCCTATAACCTTAAAAACCAACAACTATTCCAATTATGCTATAAGCATGTACGAATATGTCACAATGAAACTCACTATTCTTTTTTTTTTTTTAAGTTGTAGATGGACACAATACCTTTATTTTATTTTTATGTGGTGCTGAGGATCGAACCCAGGGCCTTGCACATGCTAGGCAAGCACTCTATTGCTAAGCCACAACCCCAGCCCCTCACTATTCTTTACAACTCTTTTGCACCATTAAAAAAGAAATTAGGATATTGGAAAAATAGGATTTCAATAGATTCCCAGACCAGAACTAGAAGGGAGTGTAGAAATGTCCTAGGCAATAGCCACATTTTGGAGATAAAAAAATGAAGCCCAGAGAAATTGCACTAAACACAACAAGTATAAGCAACACAGCAAGTATAAACTTTCTCTCATTATAATATATATTATATTTATAATAATGGTTTATTATAATTGTTATTATAATGGTTTTAAAATATGGGTGTACATGAAATCCACATGGGGAAATTTCATTTAAAGGTGATTTTAGAAAGATATATTTTCCTTATCTGATAAACAGAGAAGATATATAATTTAATTATAGTTAGAATACATTTATCGATATCCAGTATTATAATCTCATTTAATTCAGTGATGCTCATAGAAGTCAGTGAATGTTTACAAAGGTCAGAAGTACTGTTAAATAGCTGCAGATTGCTAGAGTTTGTGTTCTTTTGGTTTTCTATCCCCTATCTTCATGTTAGTTATTACTTCTTAAATCTCTAAGTGGGTTTGCATCTAGCAGGCTTCATTCGAACTCCTACACCTACTATTGTTGATAGGAGTTATACAACAAATAAACATGATCTTTAGAACTATGGCAAAGATGTTAGTAGAATAGGTTATGAATGAGAAACTAGAAAATTTAATGTAGGGACATTGTCATATTTACTTAGAATGCTAAGTAATAGAGAGTCAATGTTGCCAAATATATTCTTCAAGAAAGTAATATGTGGGCTGGGGTTGTGGCTCAGTGTTAAAGTGCTTGCCTAGCACGTGTGAGGCACTGGGTTCAATCATCAGCACCACATGAAAATAAATCCATAAAAAAAAGAAAGTGATATGTAGCAAGATGTCCTTTACGTACACAAACACACACACACACAATGAATTCTGGGAATTATTTTTTAATCAAGAAAGTATACATTCTTCCATCAAGATTTCTCCCATGTAATTGTTATAACAAAGGACTTTAGAGTCACAAGTTTTTCCTGAGTGAATTTGAACCTGATCTCATAAACTTATGAATTTGCCTAATTTGCTACATAGATAAACTCTGGAACTATTTTTCACTGGTATGATTATCTAGCCCTGATATTTATTCCTCAAACTGGTCTAAAAGTTGCAGTGTGGCACACACAAGCCCTAACTAACTTTACCAAGAGAGCTCTAAAAAACAGTTAAAGGGATCCCGCTACTAAACATAGAGGTAAATGCTAATGAGAAAGCTATTTTATAAAAACCAGGTGAAATTACATATCTTAACTACAGCTCAAGGGGACACCTGTGTCATTAACAAAAACTAAATGTTGTCCATATCTCTAACAACTTGGCTAATGTTTCTAAAGCCTTAAATAGCTGCAGATTGCTGGAGTTTGTGTTCAAACCAGTGGCATGCTGGACCCCATCTTAAGCTTTAATGAGTTACTATCATCATGGTTTTCAGAGACTGGCTGAGATACTAATTGTTTTGATGCTAGTTGTTTACAAATGAGTCATGTTTTTCTGTTGTGTTTATTGTTGTCCTAACATGATCCCTGCCCTATGTATGCCTTGTCCAGTCACCCCACCAACTTTCACCATGGACCTTTGGACTTCCCTGATGCTAAATACCCTTAACTGTCCATGCCCCACCTGATAAAGAACAAGGACTTCCGGTGACTCCCCCTCAACTTTGCCCTCTCCCAGCAAGAAGTAGTTTGGAGATGTCTCTGCCCATTTTTCCATAGAAATGCAATGTAGAAATTGACAGTTGGGGAGTTATAACACTGGTTCACTTTATGCTCTAAATATAGCCTACTGCTCTGCCACTGCAACTTATTTTGTAAAGGACATGTTTCTTCATCTTCTCTTCCTCCTCCTCCATCTCTCCTGCTCCCTAATCTCAGGGAAAACAGAATTACCTTTCTTCCCCATCCTAGACAGAGTTATCTATCCTTGAGCACTCACCCACCACAGGACAAAAGTAATTCAGACTTTGGGGATGGCACCAGAAAATCTCAGATATGAAGATCTTCCAAATTAACAAGTGAATTACAGCTTCCAACAGAGAACTTGTGGAATGTAGCCTTTGAATCACCTTTTTAAAAGACCCCTGTTCCCCTGATGGGCAGAATCACAACCTCTGTGACAGGAGTTCCCTGTGTTTCTCCTTTGCTAGCAAAGCAATAAAGTTTCTGTTTCCCTTTTTTTACACACAGAAAAAAATTTCTCCCCTCGTTGTCAGGTGCAGTGGCACATGCCTATAATCCCAAGGACTCAGGAAGCTGAAGCAGGAGGATCACAAGTTAGAGACTTAGCAAGGCCCTAAAAAGACCCTGTCTTAAAATTAAAATAAATAAATAAAAATGGGTAGAGATGAGCTCAGCAGTAGAGTAACATGGCTCCAATCCCCAGTACAAAAAAAAAAAAAAAAACTTCCCTCCCTGATGGGTATTTGTGTTTTCTAAGTAATAAGCTTTTTAGTACAGTTTTATATTAACAGTAAAACTGAGCAGAAAACACAGAGATTTACCACACACCTTCCATCCCAGTCCCTTCACACCCACCACATTCCCTACTATTGACATTGCACACCAAATCCTGGTTTAAAAGATGTGTAAATACTACCAAAGGGGCAATTTAGATTACCTGTAACACCACAGAACTGTGGGTATTGCTGGTAAAGATGCGAGTGGTTCCTGCCTTGGAAGACTGTAAATGGGAAGAGAGGCCCATTTCGCTGCTTCCAAGGGATAATTTCATGTGTTGGTCTTCCTCTTCCACAAGAGATCTGAAACGTTTTTAAAATCAGAAAAGAAAAATTAAAATGTGTACAATTCACAATAATGAAATTACTTAGAAAAAACATCACTATTGCCAATAATCTTACTATGGAATATGCCAAAGTCTGTTTCACTGTATTTAAGGCTCATATCACTCTGTATCATACAAGAAATATATATTTATAAAATGTTTTGTAAGGGCAGAAAATATTGATAAGAACTGAAAAGTCACTTAAAAGATCATTGGAAACTGTAGTCATATGTGCTTTTTATTGCCATAGTATTTGCTTTTGATATTTTGCTGCCCAGACAGTAATGCCATGAAGTTATATTATTTTCAGTTAAGTTTAATTTAAAACATCTAATTTTAGAAATTAGAAATTTTAGAAAATTAAAACTAATAGGTACCAACAGTCACTACATGTCAGATCCTTGCCAAAAATTTTAGAAATATGAGCTCATTTAATTTCTTAAAATAATCTGATGGAATAGGTATTGTTATTATCTCCTTTTTATACAGATAGTGATAACAAGCAAAAGTGGGTTAAAATAACCAATCTAAGATTACAATGTTATTAAAATGATCAAGTCAGGATTTGAATCTAGGTTTAGTCTGATTCTAACTCCAAAGCCCCGAAGATTAACTATATTAATATATGGCTTCCCTTTCTGGTATTAACAGTTCTAATCAACACCAACTGAACAAAATTTTACACATGAAATAATATCTTTTTCTAGCAGTATCTCTCATTATGGGACTATTTGGCTTATGGTCTAGTAGCATATCCATCTTGTCAAAGAAATGAAAAATAAAATAACACAATATAAATTACATATGTAGTATAACAACAATTTTCTCAGAGGCCATAAGAAAGGGTTAGAGAAACTGTAGTGAGCAGTTCACTTGGTTGCCTGAAGAATATGACTGTATATTTGATAATTAAACAGCTCCACATAGGTTACAGTAAAAAAAAAAAAAAACTGTTTCTGGATCACCAGTCTTAAGAGTACAGAGGCCATAGCTCTGAACTGGCTTGTGCATTCATAATACAGACTACTAAAATTGACAGTAGGGGAAAAGGAGAATGGATTTAACTCTGCTTCACTTTTTCCTATTTATCTGTAATTTCCTAAATTTTTGAATTATTTGCTTTTCTGATTGGACTACAGTTTGGACTAAAAAGTACTTTTTCTAAAATACTATAAACTGAGTTAATCAATTTCAACAGGAAAAAAAGCTTTAAGATAATAGCATATTTTATATAAAATCCTGTTTGAATTCTGATACCAACCAAATAGTTTTAAATCCTGCAATAGTTAGCAAAAATCCTGGTCTTAAGGGTGACATTTATTTTTCTAAATTATATTAGAACCATAGTATAACCAAAATGAATCAAAAATATATAAACATGCTTTATTCAACATTCATAGATATTTAATAAAAAATAATTCAAATAAGATTTTAATAAGCATAAAAGAAAACAGATACAGCCTTCCACCAGAGTTTCAGAAATAGCCTTACAATTAAATTATATATATATGATATATATTATACATATCATCACAGATACTTCTCAATGGCTTTTGTGGACAGACATTTAAAATTACAGAATCAATTGGAAAAGTCAAAAAATAGATTGATGGTGAGTAGTATCTCTAATCAGAAGATTTCTATTCATTGGGAATTATTTTAATAGGATATTCAAGCAGACTCTTTTATTAGGATCTGTATTTTCTACACAGAGCCTGGCATGAAAAGCTTAATATATGTCCTCTGAATGAATATAGAATCTCATTTCTGTGGATCATTCCAAAGACATTTCTTTATCATGCCGTGCTTAAATGACTATCAATTATCATTTTTATAAAACTGCAGATGTAAAAGGGATGGGGTAAAGCTGAAACAACATTGCCCTCATGACATATCCTAGAAATTGCTTTTTTGAATAAACTATAGATAACAACTTGTTTACTTGTCATTTGTCTCATGCTCTTAAAATTGAAAAGCAGAATGTGAAAATGCAGCCCTTTCTTGGCAATATAATGTAGCTGGCTTTCTAATTAATTACTTCAAAAGCTGAAGAAGCCTTCAGTAAATTCATCTTCTTTATGACTTTTTGTCAGTATCTTTTGACTTTTTAAAATTCAAAACACTCCCTATTATTTCTGCATCAGTAACAGTACATGACATGTCAACCTTCTTAGCAGATTCAATATTCCCTTCCATCTCCTTTTCATGAAGTTTATTGACTAGATGTGAAGAGCATTGTTCCTCAACATTGCAAAGAGGCAACACCTCTCTGTAACCCCAGGCCACAATTATATCAGACTATGCTTAAAGGAATGATTATCTGAGTAATTCCATGAACCAAAAAAAATAAATAAATAAATAAATAAAAAGAAAATCTTATTTTTCTTTCAATTCATATGATTAAAAACAACATACAGGCCAGTGGTTCTCAATGAAGGGAGGAGGAGTAAAAGGCATTTTGCTGACCCCTCCACACATACATTCAGCTATGTTTTGAGGCATTTTTCATTATAGCAACTGGGAGAGGGGCATGCAATTACTGTCATCTCTTGGGATCCTACTAAACATTTTATAGCACACAGGACAGTTCTGTACATCTCTCAGGAAAAAATATCAACAGTGCTAAGGATGAGAAACCTTGATATAGAGAGACTGAGTACCTCATGAAATATTTCTCAATTTCATGTTTTAAACAATTCCCCAGTCCTCTGGCTGATTCCATGTAGTTATGTTAGCAATACAAAAACACAGTATGATTATTAATTACCACTAACTCTCCCATGGCTACCAAATAGAGTACCTGTGCTGTCCTCATATCCATCAATTGAAAGATCAAGTGTTTACAGTAGATAAGCAGATAATGGCTTTTAAGTTTATAAGACAATTATGTAGCAAAGCTTTCATTTTATATAAGCTCATGTAAAAACAATGATTTATTGATTCTGCTTAAAACAATTGTTATTTGGATCAATATGAAGTTTAGAATGTAGTGAATCCTGTCCCAATACTCCCATTTCATCAACACTACAAAATTATTCAGGGGAAAGACTATGTTCATCAATTTTCTTTCTAAAAATTAAATTTCTCTTTCTTCCTACAACATTAAAGTCTGCATATGTCTGCCAAGACACTCCTATCCATTGGACACATGCTATTTTCAAAGCAATGACCAACCCCAGAGCACAAAATAATCTTTCACAAAAATGTGCATGCATCAGTCAACTGTGCTTACTCAGAGAAAATAATAACTTTTTTTGAAGAGCATTAGGTTACACATAGAGGCACCCCCAGAACTGCAATCACATACTATGGCATTTCTTTGCATTGTTGTTTGAAGACAAAGGGGGAAAACATTTTAAGCAACTGTCGTTTGTTAACAAAATGATGCCAACATTGTAATCTTGCCTCAGAATTTACATATTTTAACAATTACCCCAAGAGAAATATATGTAAATGATATGAGCACACAATTCGCAAACATGAAGTACAAATGGTTAACATAAAATGGTTCAACTTCATCAGTATTCCAGAATATGCAAATTAAAACAAAGATTCTATCTTTAAACCTATAAAATTATCAGAGCAGAGCAGAAGACATTCTTTCAAATTTCTAGTGCAAACATATATTAAGCCACTACTGTCTACATGGAATGTTCATCCAAACGGATATTTGAAAAGAAAATTTAAAAAAAAATCACCTAATGGACAAATCTTTTTTTAAATTTTTATTTTTATAGCAAACATCATGACATTGAAAGATTTTATGCTGCATCCATGTCCTGGCATGTGGGTCACAGTGAGAGTGCTCTGTCAATCTGTTTCAAATATATTTTCTACAAAGAATAGTTATGTAGAAGTTTAATTTGTTAGTGATTCTATAAAGAATGATACATTCTTATAATTTACTATAGCAAATTAACTTGTCAAATAAGGAAGGGAAGAGTACCTCTTAATTGCATTTGAGTCCAAAGTCCAAATAATTTCCCAATGCCCCAAGCAAAATCTCCCAAATCCACTATATCCAGTACTAACACCAATATATGTTATACAGAAAGGCAGGTCAGGTCAAATTTCATTGGGAAGGAAAGGGAAACTAAATTTTAGTGCTTCTTGAAATTATTAGTTTCAAAAATACAGGGAAACATAACTTTTCTTAGTAGAGGCTGTGTATGCCAACTCATGCATTGGCACATTAGCTTCTAGCTCACACCAAATAAATGAATCAGAGAAAAGTAAAAATGCAAAAGTATACGAACAACATCTTTATCTTTTTTTCTATTTAGTTACCAATTGGTTTCTCAGTGCATCCTTTTGCTTGCCATCATTTCCTTACAGAGGTTAAGTCTAACAATGTCTTCTAATAACACGATTTCACTGCAACAAAAGAATAGGGTCTCCTGAGTTAGTATCTGAAGTTATTATACAAATATTTTAAGCTCCCAGGTTAATATAATTATCACACCTGAAAGTTACTACCAGTGCTTTGGTATACAAAAAGAGAAACAGCAACAAACAAAACAAATAAAGCCAGGAATGGTTTAACAATACTACAAAACAGGTGGGTTAATCAAGGAACTCACTCATGCTTTCCACCACCCATACCCCAAGAAAATAAAAAACATATTTCTCACACTCACAATTTAAAAAGAAAATCAAGAAAAAGGTTTTCTTCAAAGAAGTACTCCCCCTCCATTTGTTTTTCTGCTCTGAAACAGAGAACTGTCTGCTAGAAGCAGCATTTGCTAAATGAAACATTTCTTGAGATAAAGTTGCATGGCAGGTGGAGAAGAAATTTTGCCACCTGTTCACACAGTCATTTGAATTTGAGTGCTAAATCTGTCAAGGTATTTCCTTCCACCCTTGAGAAATGAATTAAAAACTTGAGATGATAGAAATCATTTCCATTGTTTTTCAAATAGATTCAAACTATGCATACATCATTGAATTCTAAAGATATTAATAACTTTTCTATTGTCCTTCATCACCCCTCCCAAACAAAATCTGAATGTTAGATCATAAGAGTTTGCACAAACACACACACACACACACACACACACACACACACACACTCAGCTTCTGTTATGAAAAATTATAGGAATATTTTAAATAAAAATCAGACACAAAATTTCCAATTCCCGAAATGGGTTAACGTGTAAGCTTGTCATGTTCATTGAAAAAAAATGGAAAAAAAAAACCCTTTAAATCTTTGAGCATTAAAATATCTGTCCTCCAACTAAAGCATTATCTGTGGTATCATTATATAAAGAAATTACAAATATCATATGAACCTCTCTTAAGAAGGCATAAATTAATTGCTGCTTAAGATACTATAGAGAATGTGTAACTCCTTAATGAGGTGTTTGCCTAAATGGATTCCAGAAAAACAAAGCTTTAGTTGGTTATTTGTATTTTTAATGACATAAATATAATTAGATTATTCTCTGTCTGAAATGATTTCATTAATGGAAACCTTTAGCATAAATAATATTTTATAAAATAGCTACTATCTTCCTAAAGCTTTATTTTCTGCTGTAGCAATACCAGAGTCCACAAAAGATCAAGGTGATGAGATTATTCTATAAAATGATTTTCCAAAGTAGCTACTGCACACACTTCTTATATGTCTGTCAAATTTAAAATTGAATCACACTAATAAATAGCTCATGTCCATTTTAACATAGGAATAAGATCATTTACCCAGCACCTGCTATGTACCAGGCATTGTGCCAGGCACGTTCTAGTATGCTACTTAATCCTCATGACAACCCCATTCTAAAGACAAGGGACTGA
The DNA here is from genome assembly GCF_047511675.1 of Marmota flaviventris. Taxonomy (NCBI): domain Eukaryota; kingdom Metazoa; phylum Chordata; class Mammalia; order Rodentia; family Sciuridae; genus Marmota; species Marmota flaviventris. The sequence goes on from NC_092518.1 coordinate 101,313,408, forward strand.
AACTTAGAGAGTTTAAGGCCTCACTATGAGTCTGATTTTGAACCCACTTCTGAACCCAGAACCACATTGTTCCCAATGCACAAAACATAAAAATTAAGAACAGCAGAGAGTAGAAACTATAAAGCAATTCCTGTTTCAATGCTTAATTTATAAATACAAGAAGGATATCTGAGAGATTCATTCTGTTAGAGGCAAGTAATTTTTCTAGTTTAATTAATGCAGTCTAAAATCACCTGCTTTGTGTGTCAGGAAGGGGATAGAGAAGAGGATTGTTAATAGTAATTGGGTACAATTCACTAGGGTAACTGTGGTTGACAAGAATAAACTGAGTGTTTCGAAGTAGCTAGTAGAGAGAGGATTTTTGAATGTTCCTAACACAAAGAAATGATAAATGTCTGAGGTAGTAGATATGTCAATTATCCAAATGCAATCATTACACATTATACACACACACACACACACACACACACACACTGAATCACATAAATATGTACAATTACTATATCTTATTTAAAAAGGAAAATATATTTTAGGCTGGGCACAGTAGAACATGCCTGAACTCCCAGCTACTTGGGAGGCTGAGGCAGGATTGCTTGAGTCTAGGAGTTCAAGATCAGCTAGGCATAATAGTAAGACCCTGCCTCAAACAATAAAAAGTAAGAATATATTTTAAAAATAAATATTATTAAAATTATCCACTTTTACTACTCCATCCATTTCCATGAAAACAATGCCAATGCTAAAAATTTCTACCGATGCATATGGAGTAAGGAGATACAATGTCCTAAAATATAACTCAGATCAAATTTAGGGAGAATTTCACATTACTGATATCAACATTTAAAAGAACAGATTCTAAATTCCAGTGCTAACCATCATGATCACATAAATAGCACTATGACAGAGATGAGGGAATTGGGCTAGACAAATGGAATGACAAATGATACTCCATTAGATAACTATAACAGGATGAAAGTTAATTATCCAAACCAAAAAGCATTTGCACTGAATATCTCAATCCTGTCCTTGAAAAACTTTAAACTTAATGTTTGTTCCCTCTACTTACTGTATTTCAAGACTTCAGTTTTCCCTTCATCTTTTAAAATCCAGATTCTACTTAAACCATATAAAGTCTCACACATCTTGACCAAATAATTCTTCTATTTAGGAAGCCTAATTTATATATTATTTTTCACTACCACATTTCTTGTAATATTCTGGTGAAAACAAGATAGATAGACAGGCAGATGGGTAAATTGGTAGGTGGATGAATGAGTAAGTGGATAGATGGATGGTAGGCAGGGAAATAGACAGCAATAAAACATTAAAATTTTTTGAAGAGATATATGTAAGAATTCAGTCTATTTCCTTAAGCAGAAATAAAAGAGTAAGAAAAAAAAATGAACACTGAATATTGTTTCCATAATTACTATGCCAAAAAAATCCCAGTCAAAGCTTTCCTTGTCCTTAAGAAGCCACATAAGATAAGGAAGTGTACAAGTGATGGTGCTTTGTTTTAAAAATACTGGCTGTTGGGGCTGGGATTATGGCTCAGTGGTAGAGTGTTGGCCTCACACATGCAAGGCCCTGGGTTCAATCCTCAGCACCACATATAAATAAATAAAATAAAGTTATATAAAAAATACTGGCTGTTGTATTAAAACCATATAATTGATTTAATACTGAATTTTTTCTATATTCATTGAAATTAGAAATGCTGCTATGTGGGAAAATGGTGATGTGATGTAGGTTGAGAGGAAGTATGCACTTGCATCACTGTCAACAGTCCCTCTCTCAATGCACAGAGGAAATAGTCATAATCCTCTGGCTGCACATAAGCCGTCTACCTGAATGCTCCACCCTACTGCTAACAGCATGCCTGCCCATTAAGAAGTCTGGCTATACCTGCAGCAATGAGCTTACCTTCTCCTTCTTTAATCCCAGAATGAAGAAACTGGAATATGCATTTCAATCCCTCCAACACCCAGGCTAACTTTTTCGGAAGCATCTTTGATTCCGGATGATTTGTTAACTTAGGTGTCATTTTACTCCCATTATCTGTAGCTTACCAACTCTGAAATGTCACTATTGTGCTATAGTGCATTTAAATTGAAAGTCATGTTATGAACAAATTAGGTTTCACCTGCCTAAAATTTCAGTTTATTAAATATTCAAACATCCGAGTTATCCAATTTTCAAGTTTATTATAAAGGCAGATTCTATACACCCAAAACCAATTAGTAATCACTGGGACAAATCCACTTGGGAAAGGAAAAGCATTAATCAAGTACTTTAAAAAACATGGTGAAAATCCTATCCTTTTCTGAATTTTCCAGTTATATTCAACTTCACAAAATCAATAATTCATGACCAGGTCTTAAGGGAACGTTTATTTCTCTTTTAAACATAAACACACACACACACACACACACACACACACACACACACACGGAGTAAGTCTTACAACATAATAACCATTGCACTCCATGTTTTAATAAACATAATTGGCAGCTCTTAGAGTCCAACTGACTTTATGTATTCAAACCCACAATAAATATAAAAAATCAGCCTTGATTTTTGCAATAACTCAGAGGCATCTCTAATTATATCAATGAATACAGAAAAATTTCAGTATCAAACCAATCATATGTTTTAATACAACAGACAGTATTTTTAAAACAAGGATGAATAATATAAAAAACATGGAAGACAGGCTATCAACCTCATAAGTTTGGGAATCACACTTAGAATAGTTCTCTCAAGTTCATCTCACTTATGGGGTTTATGGAAGCAAAGAATCTGTTATCATTTTTCATGTTAAAATTATTTCTCTTTTTTGCATATCTGTCTTACCATTAAAGGGTATTTTTTCATAAAACTTTTGTTATAAACTTGAAATTATCCCTCTGGACTATGCTATCCAGAAAGAAACATATATATTGCTGGCCTTAAGCTTTTTGTTAAGAAATAAAAAAATCCTTACTGTCACAAGTCCACTCACCTATCCACATACAATGATCAACAGTATAAATGCAGTCTTTAACTCTAGAAATGGTACTGGATTTTTCTCCTAAAATGCCTTCAGCACCCACCATTTTATTAGACTCCTAAGAAACTATTTTAATGGAGATTACTATAATGCTCAGTTCTAGATCACAAAGTAATTTCATAATCTAGCCAAAGACAATTGTGTTAATGTGAATAACAAAAACTGTTCTGTAAAAACACTTTTTAAGTCTTTGTCCATAGTGCATTAATTCTAAGGAAGGAGTCAGTTGGGCAAATTATTTTTGTGTCATGACTTCATTTGATTACCTATATTAAAGATTCTTAATAAAATTTATAGTGTTTTCCTGGAAGCCAGACTGGTGTATGTATGGGGTGGAAGAAAGATGCAAATTTTAAATCACTGAGGAGTTTATTTCTTTGAGAGTAAGATATTTTTTAAGGAATACCATGGGCTCTAGTTTATTAGTAGAAATAACATCATATGTACAGACCATCATATCATTTTGATGAGATATTATAGTATGCATCAAACATTCAAATTTCTTGCTGATTTAAGTGGAAATTTCAAATAAAAGATAATTGGAACATTTCAGATTGTATGTGTATGTGTTTTGAAAAAGCAATCTATGAGTTGTGAAGAAATAATTATGTATAACCTAATTTTGTCTGAGAAAGAAGCATTTCTTTCCTTTCTTCAACATAGACCTTTAAACCATTGTTGCACACCTAAATTATAATTCCTGACTCTGAGTGGAGGTGAAAAGCAGACAAAGGAAGGCAAGAGTCACCCAGTAGGCAAGAATAACAGGGAGTTGAGGTGTTAAAAATCTGCCCAGCTAGTTGGAAGATGCTACTCTAAAGTCTGCTGCACTCATCTCCATGAGCTATTTCTTGAAGTAATAATCATTTTTAAATCCTTCAAATCCAATCTTTTCATAGGCTTAAGATATTCTACAGGGGAATGAATTTGACTACATCTTTCTTAATGGCCATTTCTGGAAGCTTGGTCAGCCAAAACAAATTTCGGGAGTCTCGAATGTATCTTGATGTCATACATTCAAGAGAGCCATACATAGAATATTTCGGTTTCTTTTTTTTTAAATATTTTTAGTTGTAGAAGGACACAATACCTTTATTTTATTTATTTATTTTTATGTGGTACTGAGGATCAAACCCAGTGCCTCATGCATGTGAGCAAGCATTCGATCCCTGAACTGCAACCCCAGCCCATATTTTGGATTCTAAAAGGCAATTGCTATCATCAAAATATTTGTCATTTTTGACCACAAATGACCACTGCTTCTTCCCTATCTCTCATATCTAATCAACTTTTTTTGGTACTAGGGATTGAACTCAGGGGCACTCAACTACTGAGCCACATCCCTAGCCCATTTTTTGAACTTTATTTAGAAACAGCATCTCACTGAGTTTCTTAGGGCCTCGCTGAGTTGCTGAGGCTGGCTTTGAACTTGCAAACCTCTTACCTCAGCCCCCAGAGCCACTGGGATTACAAGAGTACACCACTGCACCCAGCTTCAACATTTAAATACTACATTTCTCTAGAATGTTTTTATCCTTCACCTTCTCTCTACTCCCACTGCCTCTACCATAGTTCTAGTCTCTACTAATAGTTACTTTGATTTGGTTATGATTACAAATTTCATACACATTATGGCATAGCTTTACATATTATGGATATATTTATAGCACTATAAAATGACTGATTGTAAATCATTCCCTTGCTCAAAAGTATGCAATGACTCATTACTCTCTAACAACAACCCAATCTTACACTCTTGGATTCAAGGTTTCTTGGCCAAGCTCTTTGACTGATTCCACATTCCAACAAATTATTCAAAAGAAATATATACTTAAGAGTTAGGGAATAAGTAAAAATTCAAATTAATATTTCAAAATAATAAGTTTTTTTCTTTGAAATATATTGCTTTTACATATTCACAGCTACGACTTTTTGTCTATTACTAACCAAGTAATGTGGAAAAGCCATTTTATTTAAACATCTTTAATAGAAGGAAAGTTCATTTCATGTAAATCTAATATCTGCTAATCTTTTACAATTGCATTGAAGCACTTTAAGTATAAAAATTTCAAATATAAGTAAATTTGGATGGTTTTTTTAGTGCTAATTTTAAATATATTTCTCCTAAACCCTAGTCAGGTTTCTTTTCCTTCTAGTCAGCCATTCTTTTTATCAAACTCCACACACAAAACACGTTATCCTTTTAAGTGCAAACATACTAGCTTCAAGATATAAATTTGTCTCAAATAGTCTTCTCTGTTATGATAAAAGATACGTGAAAATAACTCAAATAGTCCCCAACTTTAAGAGTAGTTGCAATCTTCCAGCAGATTATAACATTATTTTCTTTATCAAATTACAATTTGGTGCACCATAACTAAGTATTTTTGTGACTGGCAAACTGCTTCCAGTGAAACTACTTCCAATCTGTGCTTACATCAGAGTATTTATCAGCAACAATGAACAGAATCTGGATTTTGTATCCATTCTTTAATAGGAGAAATACCCATAAATTACTCTTCAATAAGACTGTGATATATTACTACATATATCAAATAAATAAATCCAACACTATTAAGTGAATAGATATAAACAGTGCTGCAGACTTAAAAACTAGCCTCTCTAAATTCACTCACACATTCAACATTCAATCAACAGCTGTCACATGCCAGGCATTGCATTAAGAAACAAGAAAATGAACAGCAGTCAGGATACTTGCTTGCTCAGAGATCATCATCAAATAAATAATTACTTTCCAAAGGATTAAATGATATAAATTATAATAAGATAACATTATCTACCAACAAATATCATGCTGTATAACAAAATTAATTGCAAACTTTGTTCCCCAGCCCATAAGGGTACCATTTCATATGTTGCATATAAACACCAAATTTTTAAAAAATTCACAGATTTCCCTTACTATTATATTAAAGGATTATTTTCTTCTGGATCAAGCTATCTGTAAGTCTGGATCAGCAATCAATGTTAACTAACAACACAAATTTTAATATTCTCCTCATTCACCTGCCAAAGACCAAGCATTCAAGGGCATTAGCAAGGCCAACAACCACATAATTGTTTGCCACTGTTACCTAATTCTATAATATTTTAAGACTCTTTTAGTCTTATTGATTTTTTCCATTTTCAAATTAAAATAAATTTATTTTTAAACTGATATATATGAAGATTTCTAGAAGGGTCTCAACAATTTGTGTCATTTGACTTTCCAGAGACATGTGAGGGCCTTCCAGTTGTAAACTATTATTTTATGGTGGCCTTTGTTTCTTTTCAATTATTTATTGGTGCATTATAATTATGCATAATAGTGGGATTAATTATGCCACATTCAAACTTGCTCATAACATAATTTGATTGATCTCATTCCCAAGTACCCCTGATCTGTTTGCTCTCCCCTACTGATCTCCTTTCTATCATTATTATTTAAATTAATCCATTATATATATACACACATGTGTGTATATATTGTATATATATAATGCATATATAATGCATTAATTTCATATATGTATGCAGGATTCACTGTGATACATTTACACAAAAAAAACATAATTTAGTAGATTTTGTTCACCAGTATTTCCCTATACCCTCTCTTCACCCTTCCCTCTCAAGCACTTTCATCTATTGGTCTCCCTTCTATTTTTATAAGAACCCCATTTTTTAAAATTCCTTTTATCCTCCCTCTAGCTTCTTCATAAGAGAAAATATTCAACACTTGACTTTCTGAGTCTGGCTTATTTTGCTTAGCATGATGTTCTCCAATTCCATCCATTTGCCAGCAAATGCCATAATTTCATTCTTCTTTATGGCTGAATAGAATTCCATTGTAGCAAATGCCAAAATTTCATTCTTCTTTATGGCTGAATAGAATTCCATTGTATATATATATACCACATATTTTTATCCATTATTCCGTTGATGGGCACTTGTGCTGGTTCCATAACTTGGCTATTGTAATGTACATAGCAGCCTTTATGTTTTATCTGATTTTGAACTCCTTTGAATAAACTGAAAATGATTTAAGATAGAAACATAGAGTCCTTCAATTTTTATTCTTCTATTTTTTTTCCAGTACAAGAGAGTGAACTGAGGGGCACTCTATCATTGAGCTACATCCCCATCACCACCACCCGTCTTTATTTTGACACAGGGACTCACTAAGTTGCTGAGGTAGGCCTTAAACTTGTGATCCTCCTGTGACAGCCTCCTGAGTGTATGTGCCACCAAACCCAGCTGAGTCTTTCAATTGTTCAATGCAATCAACACTGCCCAACTTATATTATGCACTCACTTTTGTACTTTTTGACAGTTCTGATGTCAATGGAGTCATTGTGAATGCTTCTACTTTTTACACCTAGTTTTATTAAGAAAAAGAATTCTATGATTTTAATAAAAATGAGGCACTACTAATTATTATCTTAAAAAAGACTTGGAAAATAGAAATTATCACAAAATAACCTACATTTGAAGAAAGCAAAGAAATACTAAAGTCTTTTTTTTTTTAATGACTAGCATCTTAGTTCTTACTCATATCTGCATTTTATGTGATTATGCATACTCGCCAAATCAATGTTCTTGCTGGGCACAGTGGCGCATGCCTTTAATCCCAGCAGCTCCGGGGACTGAGACAGGATAATCACAAGTCCAAAGCCAGCCTCAGCCACTTAGTGAGTTCCAAATCAACTTAGCAAGACCCTGTCTCAAAGTAAAAAACAACAAGGGCTGGGGATGTGGCTCAAGGTTTAAGTGCCCCTAGGTTCAATCCCTGATACCCCTACCCCCCAAAAAAGTAAAAGTGTCAGAGGAGTACCATTAAAATAGAAGAGAGATCAGCAGAGTAGAGGCAGGGGATTGAGGAAGGGAGAGAGAGGAGAGACAGGAAAAGGGAAGAATGGTAAAATTAATCTGACCAAACTATCTTATGTACACATGTGAATATACCACAGTGAATCTCACCTTTATATATATCTCCACATATTTAAAAAAATTTAAAAAACAATTATAAATAAATAGAAAAAAGATCAGTAGGGTAGAGGAAAGGGAAAGGGGGGAGGAAGGAAGGAAGGGAAAGGGAAATCCTGGGGACTGCATTGGAGCAAATTATATTCCATGCTTATATCATTACGTCAAAATGAACCCTAATATCATGTATAACTTAAATGAACTAATAAAAAAGATTTCCAGGAAATCTTTGGGTTTGAGAACTGCCTTTGTAATAGTTAAACTACTATGATTTGCAAGAATAAAACTAGAGGCCAAGATTAACAAATATTTTTTAAAATAATTTATTCATAAGAAAGTAAAATTTACAGAACTGCTGGGATTAATTGGAACAATTTCTTACAGTGCTTGTGTAAACCTAACATGATTGTGTTCAATGAAGTATGCATTAGACAGAATAATGGCCTCCCAAGGATACACATATCTCAACCCCAGGAACCTGTGGATAGGTTGTTACATGGCAAAAGGGATTTTGCATATTTGACTAAGGTTAAGGACACTGATTTGGAGAGAGTATCTTACAGTATACAGATGGCTCAATCTAATCACCTGAGTCCTTAAAAGTGGAAGAAGAGTGGGTCAAAGGGAAATCTAAAAAGGATTCAATCTGCTGTTATTGGCTTTGAAGAAGCAAGGAGAAAGCCAAAAGCCAAAGAATGCAGGCAGCTTCTGGAAGCCAGTAAGATGATAGGGACCTCAGTACTACAGTCACTGAGAATTGAATGTGGTCAATGACAGTAATAAGCAAAAAAATAAATTAAAAAAAAAAAGAAAACAGATTCTCCCATAGAGTCTTAGTCCTACAGACACTTTGATTTTAGACTGCTGAGACTAATATCAAAACTTCTGACTAAAAAACTATAATACATTTGTGACGTTTTAGACCATTCATTTGTAATAATTTGCTAGGGCAACAATAAAAAACTAATAAATTGAGAGATTTTTCATTGAATTCTTGCACACAGTTAAGAAATGGGATAATAGTCACAAGAAAGTACTAAACATACTGACTGGGGATGTGCTAAAGAGAGCACAGCAGCTCCAGCACTGTCCATGGTGGCTAACTTCCATGAGGAGAACAGGTAGGTCATCAATGAAGGTGGAATAATGCTTTAAGAAACTATTAAAACATCAGAAGTTAATCCCAATATCACATCAGCAAGTAAACAAAAACTTCCCAATATTTTCCTAAAACTCCACCACTTGACAAGATACAAAATGTCTAATTTCTTTTTGTACTAACACCACTTAATCCAAAAAAGCTTTCTCATCTATCATCTTTCTGTTTCTTCTATCCCTATTAAAATATTACCTAATTAATAGCATAAAAGTAACCAAAACCTATAAAAATGAAAATGCATTAGAGAAGTCAAGAGCTTTGAAATCAGGCAGCCCTGAGTTTGAATGTGGACTTCACTTATTACTTGATACATTACACTGAGCAAGTTAACTAACTTCTGTGAACCTGGATGTCCTTATATGTAAACAGAGACTTATTTTTTAGAGTTTTGGAAAAACATCATGCAAGGTGCTTAGCACTTTTACAGCTACACATTTTTAAACTGGGAATAAATATGTCTCATATAAAATTGAGAATATCTAATATACAAGATAAATTAAATTTTTAAACTGGTTTTGTTTATATTCTCCTTATTGAAGGATTTTTTTTTTCATATCTCGATCAATATTCTAAGAAGCACTCTCAAAACAACTTGGGTATGTTCGTATCTTAGCATATGAAAAATGGGAAAAAAATTGATAAAAAATAATAGGTATCTTCATCATAGCAAGTTTTCCAGTAAAAAGTATTTCAGTGTAAATGAAAACAAAATCACTTTATTTTAAACTAACATTTCATCTTGCTGTCTGGGACCAAATTATTGCTTCTTGGAAGGCAATATATGTACCCTTATATGATATAAAACATCTAAACAATAAATTATTCCCTTCCAACATGAAGGATGGATTTCTATCCTTTTTGTTCAAAAGAATACCATTAAGTTTAAGCATAAACTTCATTTTCCATGCTGTACAATATGCACTTTGAAATTTGGTACCTATCTCCAACTTATTTCTCCTCATTTCTCCTAGACATGTTTTTCTCTTGTAATGTTTTCATTGCCCTTGCATTCATCATCAATACTAAAATTACAGTAAACAAAAATTTTATTTAACCTATTTGTCTTGGGTCTGAATTTTCACAACAGTAAAGTAAGCAATTTAGTTGTTTATGAATAAAGATAGTATGGGAGATGAAGAAGAGTCATTCTGAATGGACACAAAAGCTATATCCCTAATAGTCACAAGAGTTATGCCTGACATGTAATAGTGAGTAACTGCTGAACATTTTAAACTTAACATAAGCTGGGTGCAGTGGCATACGCCTCTAATCCCAGCAGCTCTGGAGGCTGAGGCAGGAGGATCACGAGTTCAAAGCCAGCCTCAGCAAAAGCGTGGTGCTAAGCAATTCAGTGATGCTCTGTCTCTAAATAAAATATAAAATAGGGCTGGAGATGACTCAATGGTTGAGTATCCCTGAGTTCAATCCCCAGTACTCAAAAAAAATTTAACTTATAGATGGGCCCTGACATAACAATAGTTTGACTTATGTTTCAACTTTACATTGGTGTGAAGGTGATATGCATTGAGTAGAAAACACACTTCCAATTCTGAATTTTGTCCTTTTCCAAGATTAATCATATGTGGTATGATAAACTTTTAGGATGCTGTGCAGTGGCATCAAGGTGCAAATCCCAGTCAACCACACCATCATAAGGATATACGACCAACACTCTATATTACACTGCACTGGTAAGCTGGATTGTTGAGTAGATTAGGTGTACTAAATGCATTTTGACTTATGATATTTTCAACTTTCAAGGTGACTGAAAATGAACTGAGTACTTCTGAAACTGAATTAATCAGGAACTTCTTTATGTTTGGATTCCCCAAAATTATCAGGTTTATACCACCTATTTCTCACAGTCTTGAAGAAATAAAGCAATATACTATGGCTGCCATTTCAATTTAAAATAGAATGTACAATGCATATAATTCTTACAACTGCAACAAAGTTATTAACACAAATAACTCAGTTCTTTCCCATCTCTCCCTCTCCCTCTCCCCTAAATTTGACTCTACATAGGTCTCACCTAAATATGCTAAATGTCAAGTTGAATGTTTGGAATTCTCAGTAACTCTGGATTTCCCATGATGGTGTGAAAATTTGCAATTATGTCTTTCTTCTCTCTGGAAGAAGGGGGTGGTGTTTGGGAAGGGGTAGGGTACTTGGAAGCAAGACTCATTTCAGCATAAAAATAATGAATATACATAAATTATTGATGAGCAAAATTCTTCAAAATATCTAAAAGCAACAAGAATACTAGCTATCTTTAAGATTTGTTTAATAGTATTTTTTGTTTGATAGTGTTTTTCAGTTACATTAAATGGTGTCAAGAGGCCTTTAAAATATATGCAGGCTGGGGTTGTAGCTCAGTGGTAGAGTATTTACCTCTCATGTGTAAGGCACTGGGTTTGATTCCCAGCACCACATATAAATAGATAGATAAATAGATAGATAGATAGACAGATAAAGGTTTGCAAAAATATATGCAATAGGGCTGAAGACAAAATTTTAACTTTACTTGCACATGCCAGGCTTCCTTAGAGTACAAGATCTAAAGCAGCTGAAAGAATAAACACTGACAACAAGTAGCAAGCAATCCAATCATAAACCTCCAAAACAGAAGTGTGCAAACTCTAAATTCATGAGGGACAAGTGTAAATTCCATAATTAAAAAATAGCATAATCCCTGGATCTTTTAAACAAGCAGAACATGTGTTTAAAAGAGAGAGATGTCTTTGGGGCTGGGGTTGTGGCTCAGCAGTAGAGCGCTAGCCTAGCACATGCAAGGCCCTGGGTTCGATCCTCAGCACCACTTAAAATAGGTGAATAAAAAAATAAAGGTATTGTGTTCAACTACAATTAAAAAATTAATAAATATTAAAAAAGAGAGAGAGATATCTTTTCCTAGTAGGACCATATAGTGGATCACATTCAGATGCAGAATCACACATAAAGATTAACATGAAAAAAATATTTAGGTGAGGAGAACTGGGAGAATATATGGTTTGGAAATCATGGCACATGAGATTTTCAAGCTCAAATGTAATAGACAAAAAAAATCTATATAGCCACATTGGTATCAGGAGACTAAAAAAAAAAAATAGGAGGAATTGATTTTGCTCAACAAAAAGAAGAGCTGTCCATGAATGAAAGTTGCTGCCTTGGTGAGGTAGTGAGCTCTTCGTCACTGACCATGTTCAAGGAGGACATGTATTGCCATCTTTGAGAGGTCTCACAAAGCGACCCCTGCATTAATTAAAGGGGATGTAAATTCTCCAAATGACCTCAAAGATCACTTGTATCTCTTCTGCAAGTGCAGACAAGGCACATTCCCAAAGAACATGCTACAAAAGTTAGACTGAAAGAATTGTTCATAGGTGTTAGCTATGTTATTTCTTGACACAATTTTATTAGAGTGTGCATATGTAGTAAAAACAGATTAAGTAGACCCACAAGGAAAAGTTTGTGGTGACTGTGAGAGGAACTAAATATTCCTTTCTAATTTGAGATTATCAATTTAAAAATTTATTTTACTAGATAAGATTTCTTAAACAAATCTAGATATATTCAATAAATTAGGAAAAAGACATTCTTATGGGAAAGAAATGTCAAAATAGAAAACACATTTTTATGATGTCTATCTTTTGAATCACCCACAAACAAGGAGAATTTATATAGTATGCATAATTTTTCCCAGGAAATCTAGGGACTTAGCTTTATTGATGAAATAATTGAAAGCAATCATTATAAAATACTGTGCTATTAGCATTTATTATAAAATATAGTTTACATATTAAATAAAATAATTGTATACAGGAAGCTCACTGAATACAAGTGCAGGGGCTAAAGGAAGCCAAGTCTAGTTCACTAACACTCATTGTCTTTTAGCTTGAGAACCATAAAATTCTAACAAATACATCTCACATTATCTTTCTTGCTAGAATTCACTGTGATACTGCACTGGTTAATTTTTACCTAATTGTATGGTCATACTATTATTGTCAAAATTTGCTGCTTGTGAAGAATAGATAAAAGGATTGCTAGTGTTAATCTTGTTTATTTCAGTGAGTCCTTAGAATCTAACAATGCATTAACCCCATAAAAACTGGCCTAAAGGAACCATTTGCTGTTTTAAAATGGTGAATAGCAAAACACCAGAAAATAACTTAGATGTGATTGGCCTTTAAGCTTTATTAATTTAGGCAAAATGACAGGGTAATTTATATGGTTTGCACCTGTCAAGAACAGAGTCTTTACTAATGCAGTTTACAATGACCAGGAGATTCTCCCTCAGGCTAAGGTTGAACTTCAACCCACTGTTGAACAGACTGTAACACAAACACATGTCATCAAGGACTTGAATTCTATCAAGACAATCCCTTAAGAAATTCACATTTATGATATACCACCATTCAAGTGTTCAAATCTGAAGCTGAAAGAAGATTATATCTACCCAATAAGGACTGTATCATCCTAAATCTTTTGTCTTTAAGATACTCTACTTCTCCTGTATCAAAAATTGTTCTAGCAACACAATTTTAAAAGCGTTTTATGCTACACAGAAAATCTATTTTCCTTAAAATTGCCACAAATAGTCCATCATCAAGAAGTCTGAAGATTGTTGAGACATTTCAAGTGTCACTCAGGGTTTTTAAAAAGAGAAAACAAACTTGGACTTTAAATGCACAAAGGAAAAAAAAATAGTCTTTCTGTTCAAGGTTTGCAGAAAGTGAAATGTTTTGTACTTTATCTTCCACTAGCTTAGCAGCACCGCCCTATCTATAGCATCAGTAAAGAGCTACAGATAAGCAGCACCTACACTGGGTTTAGAAAGAGACCATAAAGAGCCTTTATATTTTTCTTTGCTTGCTCAATTCCTGCAACACATTTTTACTACAATCAAGCAATACTTCAATGAAAACCACATAATACGTATTAGACAAATCACAGTAAAAAATGATAAACATTAAAAATCAATACTGATGCTATACAATTGTACATACAAAATGATTTTATATCAACTGTGAAGAATCCTATACTCAAAATATTTAAGTTTTTACAATTGATTTTACAGATAAATTTCTAGTAGGTCACAATTTTTTAAGCAGTCAGAATTTATTTCATTTCAATGCAAAGAGTTTAGGCAAAGAAATTGATTTAACCTACGTTTGGCAACCAAACAGTTGTGAGAGCAAATATACTACTTGAGTCAGTAATCTAACGTAGTCTTCATAATTTTTGAGTAAAATTTTATGTTAAACTTATTATCAATTTTGCATGTAAGAGGTTTATGGAATATAAAGAAATACTGATGAGAACATGTTAAATATGATGTTTTTATTTCATGCCAAGTGGGGCAATGAACTATGATCTAAAATAATCAAAAACTACATATTTAAAAAAAAACACCTGATTTAAACTCCCTAAGCAAGTGTTTCCCTATATTTAATATTTTCTCTTAGTGTATATATACTTAACAATAATTATTAAAATATTTGTAAAGAAAAATAAGTTAGGTGAACTTAATAATATATAGACTGATTTGAGTCAAAATAGTTTAGCCTCCCATTAGCTCTTCAAACATATTTTTTCATTCTACCTATGTGTACCACCAATGATCAATATTTGACATTGTAAGACCTGTGGTATTTTCTGGATTCTATCTTCTAAATCAGTTCACTCATATCATCAGGTCAAAGAGGTAAATACTTAAAAGGAAAAAAGTGACTCACTGAAAGTGTTTTATTAAGTTGTATCTGGGCTTGTGGCTAATATGAATTAATAAAATATGGGCATATATTTAACCATCCCTAAAAACTGACAAATCAGCTGTAATTGGAGCTGTGATTTAAATCTTTTGGACAGTATAAATACTAGATACATTAATAACCATTATGAATTGGAACCTGCTGATTTTAGTGGAGTTTTGTTTTGTTTATGATAAAGTTGTTTCTGGTGAATCTTTGGTGATTTCTCACCAGCCAACATTTATAAAGTCAACAGGCATATCCTATTTTCTCAAATAGTGTGAAAGAGCTCAATTAACTTGTCCACCTCCATTAACTTGTCACCTCCATTAATTTATGCTTTTGACAAAAACAGCTTTTGAAAATCAGATATAGCTGGATTTTTTTACAAATATATTCTAAATTTTACTTCATAAGAGAAACTGTTTAACACCTATAACAGATAAAATAACCTGTAGCATCAAAAAGGAATATAAAAAAATAATCTGAAAATGATTCTGAAATGTCCTCATTTTTTAGAGCTTTCCAGGGAATCATTTCTTTTGGACTGAAAGCATAAACACACTTCCTCAGCAGCTGAAAGCCTTTCAAAGAACCAGATATCACTGTGTATCTGAATCTCATATAAAACAAAAAACCAAATTTAAAATTGTAACTCACCAGAATTTTTACACACACAATTAACCTAAAGCAGGGAAAAATTCCCACACCTTTCCTACTGAAAGATATTTTAAAGGGAACACTTATAGTTAAAACATTTTTGTACAATGTTTTGTTATATCTCCTAAAATTTGTTTTTAAAGCTACGCTTTATAAATTTAACAAGATTTTGGAAAATTCCAAAAAATCTTGGATAGACTTCTCAATTCATTTCAGTATTTTTTACTTAACATCCATTTCTAAAATAGTAACATATAGAATATTTTTCAAACCTCTGCATATAAATAACTGCTCAAAGTATAATCTGCAAGAATTCAAACTTACACTTCAGAACTCAAATGACAGAACTGAAAAGATGCAATGTCAAACTTACTAAAATTTATATACAACTACAGTATAAAAGTCTTGATTGAAAGACTCATTTTCTGACCAATATGTTAACTCTGAATGTTTCAAATTCATAAAAAATACTATAGAAGATATAACACACCACCAACATCAATCATCGTATTTTAAGCCATTACACAAAAGAAATAATCAGGTTTTAGATATATAGAAATTTTTAAAAATCCCAAGTTAAACATTAAAGTTTCCTAATGCAATCTCTTGGCTATACCTTTGTGCTTTCACATTAGTAATTAGATTAGCATTAAGCACTTTTTAAGTGAACATACTATAGGAAAACAAAACAATGGTAAAATGTGGGCATACCAATCTCTTTAAATGTTAGCAAGCATGAGGATTTTCTAATCTTGTAGGTTTCGGGATATTGCTGTTTAGGGGTTTCCCCGTTTTGTCACAAGGTAGATTCATGAATGAAATCCCACTTTAATATCCTATTTTCTCTCACTTACATGTATGCTGGAGAAAGTGGAGTTGACCTGGATGTTTTAAGCACAGGAACTGGGAATTTCCAGATAGCAGGAGAGCTCGTTTTCCATTTCAATGGCATGTTGTCACCACGGTACTACAATAACAGTAAACAGCGTTTCCATAACAGACTACCAACTAGGACTTCCATTCCACACTGTACTGACACAGCAGTGGCTGCCGCGGAGAACAAGCAAAGGATTCTGCCAGTGCCCTTAAACCGTTGCTTCCAATCTGTAAAATAGGACTGCAAGGTACCTCCTTTAAACCCTCCTGTCCCCTAAAGCAATATGATGATTCTATCCTTTCAACACAACAATAGTGCCACCTCGTTAGAAAAGCGTTGACTGCAGTGTGTGTGTGTGTGTGTGTGTGTGAATATATATATGTACATACACACACACACACACACACACACACACACATATATATATATATATATATATATATATGACTGCACTGTGCATACCATACAATGCAGCTTTAGTTAATAAAAGCAGCTAAGGGTTTGATTTTTTTTAAGCTTGCAATGCTATTGTTCTATCTTAACAGGGATACTGCAGCACTATAGTATATTCTGCACCTATTAACCTGATTTCTGACCAATAGTAGCAGGAAAAAAATAGATGGGTTTCATATGAAAATGAAACAACATACCTACTCAGAATACACTTGTCATCCTCTGAACATTCTTCTTTTGAGCTGCAACAATACAAATGGGATATAAACCTCAGCATAGCCTTAGGCCACAGCTAATAGAGATCAGTGACTAAATTCAGCAGCCTGCTTTCCTCCTGTGCAAGCTCTGGCCACACAATACAAGAATGCCATTATGGGAAAAGCCCGTTTAAAAATGCCAATCCCTCTGTTTTCCAGTTAGAAGAAAGCAAAATGTAAGAACAAATATAAACTGCTGCAGAACTCTGTACGCTCTTCTAGTTGCTTCTGATTCAAGTTGCTCTCCTTCCCCTATTTTTATTTCCAAGCCGGGGTGAGCAAAATCTCATACATTTACAACATGCCGTGTAACTCGAATATCTCTCTGCCTTCTGCAGCAGAGAAGTACAGAATAGCGTGCTCTTAATAGCAGTCCTCGGAGGGACGCTATCAACAATCTAATTCAATACTGCCCTCCCCTTCTTCTTCCCCCTTTCTCCTCCAGTTCACCCCCCTCACTCCTCCCCTACCCACCCCCAAACAGCTCACAAATTGCCTAGAGGAAAGACCAACGCTGCTGGCCAAGCAGGTGTCCAGCAGGGACCACTCCAAAGCTCAGCAGCGGTCCAGTAACCTCTAGGGATTAGCGATTGTCACAAAGGTTCAAAAATTGAAGCTGCTGTCAAAGGCAGCTTGAGATATTTCGTGAAAGCAATGGCAAATAAAGGGTTCATCTATATTGTTTTAAAATACTTCCAGAAAATAGCATTGTGAATGCTTCAAAAGTGGTGGGTGTTTTAAGTTTCTGCTTACAGCACCAAAACAAATTCATAAAATTTCTACACAATTCTAAAAAGTAACAATAAGTTAAAATGGTATTCTGCTGAACTCTTTACTTACAGGTGAAGTATTTTACTTCTAATGTAGGCAAGTGTTAATCACTAAAAACATACCATTATAACACCCTTCTATGTCTACGTGAAGATAAAATTATCCATCTCCATCAATGCAAGCTTAATAAAGGCAGATCAACCCTGAAACAAAAGTCACTCCCTTCTAACAAAATCACTGTAGTGACAAAGAGCTCATATTCACTTTCATGTCTGTATCCAAACAATAAACTGTGCTTCCAAATGAAATACTCAGCTTGCAGATACTTTTAAAATATTCCTGTTTTTTAATATTAAGATTTAGTATGTGAAGAGGATTTTTCATTTGTATTTAAAAAGCTCAGATTATAGTAAGAAGCTACTTTCACAAACTCCAAAATACACAATTTAATATACCAGAAATTCAGCACAGAATCACCTAAGATAATCACAAGAACCATCCTTTTAAAATACAGGTCAATATGGAGGCAAAAAGACAAACTATTTTCTTCCTATGAACTACAATCATTATGTATATGCAACATACACACACAAATACATATATGGAGAGAGAACATTTATTTTAAAGCATCCATCAGTAATACATGAACTTTATTAATATTAAATTGATGTTAGCCACCACTACCTCATATATAACTTTTATTCAATCTATCATAGCAAATGCCCCTCAAAAAACCCAAATTACATTTCTAACTCCTTTTAAGTACTTGTACACAAAACTGTTGTCATAAAAATCTTTAAAGGAATCAGAGAAAGGAGTATTTTATCAATACCTTCATGGCCAAAATATATTTAAAAGGTTAAAAAATACTCATGCCACTAATACAAATATACCATAGTCAATGTATTTTACATTATAAAGTTTTAGTGTTTAAATCAGAAATGTCCCAGGTACAATTATCAGTGTCAACTTGTTGAAAACCAAAGAACACACACACACACACCCACACCCACTCACACACATACATGTGCAGGCTCACACACATATGTAGGCATCAATGTTGGAATGTCTCATTCCACAGTGAATTTCAAACAAATTTTCAAAACCTGAAGCATTTGCAAATATTTAAAAATATAAAACATAAAAAGCTATATAATAATACATAGTAAGAGGTGATATTTTAGAAAGGAGGTTCAATTGAACATTTTCATGCTTATGAAAATTTTACAAAGCAGTAATTACAAATGTGACTTCAACGTCTGAGAACAAAGACCCCAAAACTCTACAAAAATCCATGGAGTGAAGTGTATCTAGCAGTCTATTTGTCTATAGAGATTCCTCAAAACTTCTTAGCAGAAAATAGGCCTAAAGAAGAGTTTTCCAAATTTCTAAAAAGATATTTTACCCCATTATGCAGGTGAAGACCATTTTATTGTAAAGATTCTCAAGTTATTATTCTTTTGTGAACAATCAACTGATTGAGAAAAACCAACATTTTTTTCTAATCTCATTACATTCCAAAGAAACCAAATTCATTAATTTTCTGCATCAATTTTAGTCTAGATTTCTCATAGACATAGAGTGTAATACTAGTTTTGTGGCATTCCAATATTTTTAATATTTATTCAAAGTAAAGTAAAAAGAAAATAAGACTGCTTCCTTGCACACCATCCTCAGCATCCTTAAAAACCCAAAAGCTTGTGGTCATTTATGTATATCTAGTTCTTATTTTTGCTTTAATAAATTGCTAAATCATTTGTAATTTTCTCTCTTAAGCAAACAAATATTATGCCAAAGGCTTTAAAAACAGTCCTTTGAATAGAAATGTGATCCATGAACTATACACGATTTTAATTTGCTTAACAACATTCCTCATACATCATTTAGAAATAAACTTCAGCCAGGTAAAATTACCCCAATTACAAATTAGCAGTATCCAAGTTAATCAGATTTTACTATCCTGGCAGATACTCTATTAGCAACTAAGAATATATTTATAATAATCATTACATTCCAGAATTAAAATTATTTTCATCTACAGAAAAAATGAAGAAAATTATTAAATATGCATTTAAAATATAATTTTATGCAAGCTTAGTGCTCCACTACTTTAATACTGAGACTGGTAAATGTCAAAAACCCTCAGTCATATCATAAGAAATACTGATTTCATTTACAGAACACTTGGTTTCTATTACAGACCACTGCATAAGACAGGATAGAAAGACAGCATACACAAAAGATCTTCAAGCATGTTATGAATATTAACTAATCACTTAAAAATACCTGTGAAATGCATATTTTAGAGATATAATAAACAAAGGACAATGATGGTTCTTGGCCAAGGCACAGAAAGAGTCATTCTTGGCCAAATGTTACAACACAGAATTCCTGGCTCCTGATATAGGAAGAGGAGATTTTTAGAACTTGTAAAACTCTTAGAAATCATCTTGCTGAGTGCCCTCATTGTATAGATGAAAAAACTGGAACTCAGAGATGTTAATTTGTCCAATGTCACCATTCTAATTAGAAGCAGAACTGTTCTCAATCTCTAATCTAGGACTCCCTCTCTAGAATCTCTACTGTCTCTCTTTAAGTCAGACCATTCCGTAAGATATATGTTTTTATCTGAAGTGAAACATTTTCTGTAAATGTCTCAATGTATTTTAAATAAATAAGAACTAGAGAGAAGCATTCACCCCACATAGTAGATATACACAGAAAGATAGAAGTAGGAAAGACCCAAAATGAAAAAGGTGTACATAAGGAACTATTTCCAAAATGTCCCAATTCTACAAAACTGTTTTAAGAATAATCAGAGAGAAAAGGGTAAATACAACTTAAGCCAGTCATAGTATGGGACAAAAGTGAAAAGCACAAATATCAGCCAGGCACAGTGGCGCACATCTATAATTCCAGCAGCTTGGGAGACTGAGGCAGGGGTATTGAAAGTTCAAAGCCAGCCTCAGCAACAGTCAGACACAAAGCAACTCAGTGAGACCCGGTCTCTAAGTAAAATACAAAATAGGGCTGGAGGTTTGGCTCAGTGGTCGAGTTCCCCTGAGTTCAATCCCTGGTATTCCTCCCCATCGGGGAAAAAAAAAAAAGCACAAATAATTGTCCGACGCTTTCCTAAATAACTTAAGTAAAATTTAACTTGCTGACCAGTACCACCTAATACATTGTGTGCCTAAACTCTCTCTCCATTTTTTCTTGATATGCCCTAAAAACATACCGACCTTTTCCTTATAAGGAAAAAGTTAACCTGGGGTAGGTACAGCTAAAAACTAAAAACATCAGCCACATTTTATATGAGCAGGCACTATGTAATCTCTTTAGCCCTGACAATGTCTCTGCAAACTAATCTAGATTATCAGTGTTATTCATGTTACCCAGACAAGACTGTAGATCATGACAAACTATGTGCCCCGTTTATGTTCTACCAATCAGTATAAGTACTTGGACAGCAACCAAATAGAACTGTTAAATCTGTTAAAGCACACAAAAATTCTGGACAGAAGAGTAAAATTCTACATATATTTTGGTTCCTTCTTACAGGAAATAGAACTGTTCACATTTATAGCTGTACATATTTGTGTATATCTGTTATACAGATTTCTAATTATGTGTGTATATGTGTGTGTATCTCTATTTGGTTATATCAAATTGAATATAAAATACATTTAAAATCTCTTACTACATATATATGTAGTCTTGCTATAATCAAAAGGGGAAATTCCAGATGTTTTTCAGAGATAACTATGTTAGAAAGTGCTATCTTGAAAATTTCCTTAACATAACTGTGTGGATCCTTATATTCCTACAAAGGATCTATGAAGACATAGCACAACTGTGGCTATGACTATGTGTTGGATTTACAGAGTACCTACCAATCATTCATAATATAAATTGAGTATGAAGACATAATTGTGCAGGCACATACTCTTGTACATGCATAGCGAATTCTTTTTTTAATTTTTTTTTTAGTTGTAGAGAGACACAATATCTTTATTTATTTATTTTTAAATATTTTTGGTGCTGAGAATAGAGCCCAGTGCCTCACACATGTGAGGAAGGCACTCAACCACTGAGCTACAGCCCCAGCCCTGAGAATTCTTATTTCATGTTGACATAAATAATGTGAAACTCAGGACTCTCTCAGTCTGCAATAGTTTCATAGGCTAGGAAGGATACTAAGTAGGGCAGCAATGTGAGGAATTGGTATATTGAAAAGTCAGGAAGCACTAGGGAAGGGTCCAAAGAAGAAGGCAGCAGCAGGGACAAGGAAGATAATGATTGGCTGAAGGGGAATGGAAAATCAGAACAGTAGTAATTCCTGATATTTATGTAACACCTTCTGTAGTTGGGAAACAGATGAAAGATGTTATGGTGTTAAGACAAGAGTGTATATATATATATATATATATATATATATATATATATATATATGTGTGTTTGTCTGTGTCCAGGTACAGTGGCACTTGCCTGTAATCCCTGTAATCCTAGTGGCTCAAGAGGTTGAGGCAGGATGATGGCAAGTTCAAAGCCAGTTTTATCATCACAGTGAGGCTCTAAGCAATTCAGTGAGACCCTGTCTCTAAATAAAATATTTTTAGGGGGTTGGGGTTGTGGCTCAGAGGTAGAGCGCTCACCTAATATGCATGAGGCACTGGGTTTGATCCTCAGCACCACATAAAAATAAAATAAACATATTGTGTCCACTTATAACTAAAAAATAAATATTTTATAACAATATTAAAAAAAAAAGGCTGGGAATGTGGCTCAGTGGTTGAGTGCCCCTGGGTTCTATTCTCAGTACTAAAAACAAAATCAGGTATGTGTTAAAGAAAACCATCCAGAATATATATTTAAATAAAATAAATTGTTCTATGAGGGATCTCTGCTCTCACCTTGAATAAAGATTTTTTTTTTGTCTGTTTGGTCATCTCTCAGCAATTTCCTAAGTATATCCTTCAATTACTTTGGGCAAATACAAGTCATTGCTAGCTTTTCTGATGCATTGTACATAAAACATTCAAACTTGTCAAAATAAAAAGCCATTTTAAATTTGCAGTGCAGGCTGGGTGTTTGACTCAGTAATAGAGTGCTTGCCTGGCATGCATGAAGCCCTGGATTTCATCCTCTGTAATGCCCCACCACCACCACCAAAAGAAAAGAATAAAGTAGAATGAGCTTGCAATTGAAGGAACAGTTAAGAATATGGCTGAACTAGATTAAAATATATTCATATAGAGCTTTTCAAATAATTGCAAAACTGTTTTAATTTTGGTGCAGCAATCACAGAAGCAAGATTAAAGATGCATGAAAACTACATATATATTTTTTATCTATAATCTTTATATTTATAAATTCTGAAATATCTTGCTAAGAATAAACAATTGCTAATAACATTTGTTTATGATAGTTAAAACCTTTTAAACAATAAATGTATCACCATGCCAACCTCAAAAGACATGCCAGTCAATTCTTGATACATTCTAAAGTATTTTAGAACCACCTTGATTTTTTTTATAAAATCTGAGTTTCTAAATAAAATCTAAAATAGTATATCTTCTCTAAAATCCCAATGTAAATCGATGAAATAATGATACTATTTTGAAAAACATATATAAAAAGAGTTATTATAGCCACATGTGAACCATTGGTGTTCCAGCTGAAAACAATGTTACACAATTACCTGGTTGTCCAATCTCTTCTCCCTATTTGTAAATCTTGATTACAGGTTTTTATAGTATAACCACAATAATATTTGAATAACCAGAGGCAATACTTTCATGGAAAGTTAATCCTAATGATTCATCAAGATTATAT
The DNA here is from genome assembly GCF_047511675.1 of Marmota flaviventris. NCBI lineage: Eukaryota > Metazoa > Chordata > Mammalia > Rodentia > Sciuridae > Marmota > Marmota flaviventris. The sequence goes on from NC_092518.1 coordinate 101,337,202, forward strand.
ACACTTTAAATTTTCCACAAAAATGGTTCTTTATATTCAATTGTTTTATTTTTTACCATTTCCCAGGCTTAATCATTAAAACTTTAAATTCCCTATACCTATATCCACAGACAGTATTGGTAACTAAAAAGAAAAGGTTTAATTATATAATAAGTGAGAAAATCTTTTACTTCAAAAACAACTCAATATCAAATTTGAACTCTATAACTCATTACTCTAACATGAAGCCTAACAGTTATGTTAAGGGTATAGTTTATAGTCATGGTATTTGGTCTAATGGTAGTAACCAATAGACTTTTAGCAAACTGGTCTCTATTTTCATGACTATTTCTAGATCCTTTTCATGTTCTAATTTAGAATTCTTTGTTGATTTTAAGTTCTCTAAAACAAGTAAAGGATATAGAAACAGTTGTAGCGAAAGATGCCCAATATATGGTGGTAAGCCTAAATTATAAATGCTAACTAAAAATTGTGTAACTTAAATTTTCTATGCCTTCAAATAGCAATTTAATTAAAATCCTGTTATAACACATCATTAGCACATGTTATAAAAAGTGGTCATGTATTGTGATCTAACCAAAGCATTGCTTTGGCATTATGCCTAACTTTATTATTTGGATGCAACAGCTATCCCATAGGGGGTAAACCATTTATTTTCCTTTATCTCATGTTCTATTATTAACTAAGGTGGATGAAATTTTGAATAAAAACAAAATTTATATTCTAGACTGACCCTAGGTTTAAGCTAGTGGTAATTTAATTTTAGGTTTCCTGGCAGCCTTTATAAGCCTGTCTACTATAATATGTTCAGAATCACTTCATGTCTTTAAAATCAAATGCATGTTTTAAATAATCAGTTATTTTAGTCATTTCTCATGGAATTCTGAAGCTACATAACACTTGGGTGAAAATATTTTCCCTTTAGCTAGTATATATTTATTCATTCATTCCTTATTCAGCTTGATCTAAGTCAGAGACACTGTTGAGCATTTTTATGTATCTTCCACTGCAGGGTCTAGCCATTTTATTTAAATTCCTACAATACTGTTCAGACATTAAACAAAAATATTTATGTTTAGGGCCTGGGCTGTGGGTCAGTGGTAGAGTACTAGCTCAGCATGTATGAGAGACTGGGTTCAATCCCCAACACCACATAATAAAATAAAATAAAGGTATTGTGTCCATCTAGAACTAAATTTTTTGTAATATTTATGTTTACAGGTCTCAAAAAATACCAGTTTTTGAGATTCAGACTCGTAAAATACAGAACAACAAAACACATATTCCAAAAGGCAAGACAGAGCTTCAACTGATACTCTGGGAAAGGCATTAGCAAATTTATTAATTAGGACCATGCTATCTTATATGTTAACTAAAATGTGTTTCTACTGAGGCTGTTTTTACTATATTACCCTTTATTGACAGTGCAACATAGACTTGATGTCAGAAATACCAAAATCAATCAATTCACTATGCTCAACCCCAACCCCCTAGAGAGGAGGTACATGCTAATTTAGTTCAGTCATCAATAAATATTGAAAATATATGACTTGCTGAATGTTACAAATATAGAAAGGAACACATGTGCCCTGGCTATAAGGCCCTCATAATCTAATCAGTCTGACTGGATATTTGCATATGAAACATAAAGGAGAACAAATATATTGACACAGTAAAGTCTGACCTATAATAGAAGCTTGGATGGCCTAATTTTCTAGGCACTTTAAAAAAAAATTACTTAAAAATAAAAACTAGGAAAGGTTAGTTATTATAATATAAACATTTATTTTTCACCTTTTGATGGGAATCTTTCTGCCTTTTCACCTTCTTCAAGTTTAAAATGGACACAATCTTTTTTAAAAAATACTCACAATCTCCAAAGTGAGCAATACCTATTGTGGTGTGCTTCAGATGTGGACACAGAAATGTGGGTAAATAATATCTGTTATTCCTTACCCTTGCCTACCCCTTGGCTCCCACTGCCCTGGTTGATATGATTTCCCATGAAACACAAATGTTACTGAGAAAAAGGGTCTCTTCTTTTGACTCTTGTACAATTGAAAGAGAGAGAGAAAAAAAAAGTTTATACTTTTAAAGCAGATGCTCTCAAACATTAATATGCTAAGAATCAACCAGGGTAAATAAAATGTAGAAGTCTGGAGATAGGTATTTGTACTCTGCATTTGAAACAAGTACTCCCATAGCTTACCATGCCAGGTCTAATAAACTTAGAGAAACACTTCTTTTAAGGTCAAGGTTGCTAATCCCTGCTCAAAATGCCCCAACTATAGTAACATTCTGTTTTCTCTCTCAATCCCTAGCTTTCCTTAGCCCATCAGCACTGGCTGCTCACCACCAGTTGTCAAATTGAACTGTCCACAACCATTATCTTGACCTCCCACACTCCAAATTCTTCCAGGTCTGGGAGAATCTGAAAGCAATAGCATGCAGCTGGCAGACAGGCAGAGAAGCAGACAAAAAGATGAAAAGTGGGAGATTATGAGGGACAAGAATTTTTTAAATAGTATAAATTATATTGATTGTGTATTACAAATTTAAAAGCTAAAAACTTGTTTTAAACTTTTTTCCATGAGGAAGAATGCAAGAGGACAGCACAAGGCACCTTGGGTCTGGTTGCAGTTCTGTCACTAATTAGCTTTATGACCTCTAGTGTTATTTTCCTCATCTGTAAATTAGGAAAAATGCAACTTTCCTTGCTCATCTCATAGCAATGTTATGAAAAACAAATGAACTTATATTTGCAAAAGCACACAGGAAAATATAAAGCACAATAAATGATATGTGGTACTTATAATTTTTTAAATAAACACAAAATCTTAGACATCATCAAACTTTACTTGATAACTAAATGTCTTCTGCTCTCTCAGGGTCTTTTATAAAAATAAATTCTCATTGAAAAAAAAAAGTAGAGGAAAATGCAGACCCTTAGACATACCCTGAAGTTGATTTTTTGAATATATCCTTGAAATCGGCTTGTTTTAAAGACAATTGCCTCCGTCTCCTGAAAGTGGAGTGCAAAAAAACAAAACAAAAAAGTCTGGTTAATTGTGGCTTCATTGTATTTAGTTCAAATTTTTCAAAGCATACCCTGAAAGCATATTAGCGGTAAATTAATAAGTCATATTTATAAACCCTAAACAGCTAAGGCCACACAGAACAATTTAAAATTATGTAAATTGACTTTTTAAAAGCTTAACTAGAAAGTCATTAGATTCTATTTGTTTTTGGAAGCTCTCTTAATGTTTTAGAAACTCTGGAATAAAGATTGACATTAAGTACAACATTTATTTACAACAGATCTACAAGACTAAACTAGTCAAATTTGGACACAAGGAAACACTTCTCCAGTAAACATATACTCAGTCCTTGAAGTGATTTGTCATTTTCTAGCTTTTTAAGCCTAAAGGTCAATTCTTTGCTGATATACCGCTTTGCCATAAAAACCTGAAAGCAAATGACACACATTACAAGCTTTCAGAGAACAGATGGTTAATGTTCTTCTGGGCTCGTTTACTACCAATTTTCTTATTTTCATACTGCTTGTAATTAATAAAAACATATAAATAGATGTACTGTTTTCTAACTAGAAGATTTGGTGTTGGGGAAGTTCTGCCATTTATCTAGCTCCTTTAGGCAAACACACAAAAAAGCAACCTTGGACAGACACACTTCTGGTACTGCCTCAGGAATGCAGTTTTAAAAATAGAGACTACTACAGAAGCACTGCAGTATATACTGCCGAGTCAACTCTCTTAATAAATTACAGCATGTTGGCAGATGTTTGAGAAGCTCTAACACAATATGTAATTTATTTACACTTATTCTATTTACATTGTTATTAGCTTCTAGAAAGTAAACATTAGCCTCATCTAACATTTTCTTCGAAATAATCTGTCTGAATTTTTTTCTGGGTCATCTCACAAGCATTATTGCCTTATTAAAGTCGTAACTAAATCAAAGTCATAGTCTAATAGTATCTTTACAAAGACCTTGACAAAGACCTTACCTAAAAGATTGTCTTAAATCCAATGACTTTCAATGAATAAAGGTAAATGGCGAATATTTTCTTTCTTAGCATGATAAATTCTAAATACCATCTCCTTGCTGACAATATTGTTTCAAAGTCTACTTTTAAAATGCTATAATATAAATATTATTGTTGAACAATTAAAAGCTATAATAAGTTAAATTCATATTTGTCATGTTTTAGCACAAGCCTTGCCAAGCAAATAACAATTATAACATTTCCTTGCTTAAAAAACATTAAAATATCTTTAAATACAGCTTATTTTATATTCCTATTAATATTATTCCTTTTCTTTGTGTATGTAAGAAGAATCTGGTGTGCCACCTTCTGGTAACTGAGTGAAATTATGCATTTCTACACAAGTCACTGTTCTTTATTTTAACTTTTTAAATATATATTTCTTAACCTGGATTACATTTAAGCTATATAAACAAATCTATACCACTGTCTGAAGTCAAATAAAATTTCCTTAGAGATTTTGTTAAAATCAAGCTTTATACAAGCTCTCTATGATTTTTACATGGTTACCAATATGTCTCCTGAATTCTACAATACATGTAAAATTGATTTTTGTATACCGCTTCACAGCCACATATGAAAATAACAGGCTTGCTATTTCAATGAATAAGTAACAGCAGTAAATAAAGGAAAAGAAAGGTCTCTTACCAATAAGCCCATTTTTCTCTTAAGGTTTGAACTCTCATCATTTGTCATGTTCTTGTGGATCCCTCTCTCATCAAATTCTCTGGAGTTTTAAAGTTAAGAGCTGTGATGCACAGCTAGGCTCTGCTACATAGTAGCGCACCCCAGTGCATCTGGCTGGTATAACAGTTCAGTTGCAGCTCCCAAAAGCAGAAATAGGCTTTATATATTCAAAAACCTATGCACTGCTCATTTTCCCTTGATAGAAAATTGTACAGGTGTGCTTGAACTATTTATATTTCACATGTAAACTCCAGGTCAGATATGAAAATGGGGATCACATGAATTGTGAGCTTAATTCCAATAAATTGAACAGGAACAGAGTGTTTATCTTTCAAGCAGAGAAGGGGTGAGGCAAATTGCTAATACGAGATCTGACTTGGGAAACAACATGTTTATCTGAAAGTAATCTTATTTTTTTGCAAGGGTCTCTGTCCTTCTATTTGTCATACTGAATCTTTATTATCTTTCCTCTTTCCTCTCTCTTGCCTATAGAAGCCAGCCACAAATCCTATCATTTCTCTTTACCAATTTTCCAGGAATCTAATCCCCCTTGGTTTTTTTTTAAACAAATAAGCGTGTTTAAAGAAGACACATGTAACTGGTCTCCCTGCATCTCCCATCTCAGTCTATCAATCACATTGCTTCTAGATCACTCTTTTAAAATGAAACTACACATGATGTAAATTGTGTTCAATGAATATTTTATTTTAAAAACATTAGTTGAATTATCTATAGGTACTATAGTTGGTGATATGGCTATAAAAATGAATAAGTCACAACCCCTTGGTCACAGGAAGCTCCTATTTGAGTGAGGGAAACAGACATGTATTTCAACAACACAAAATAAGATGAAGAAGCTTTAGTAGTACAGACTCAGAATTCTACAGCAACAGCAGAACAATGAAAATCTTGCTGCAACTGAGGCTGAAGAATGAGAAATTCATCAGACATACTCTAGAAGAAATAGCCTAGGCAGAACCGCACAGATTTGAGGGAGTACAACATGTTGGAAGGATCAGCAAAGTCTTCAATATATCTGGAAAGAGTTCAATATGACTGCAAAGAGGGTACAAAGTGTTGAGAGGAGTAGATTTTAAGATTACGCAGAAACCACACAGCAGAAGGCCACACAAGACAGTTAAGAAATTTGTATTTTATCCTCTGAGCTATGAGAAACCATTTGTTCAATAAGTGGATCAATCAAAGAATTAAGCAACTAAGTCCAGCACTTAGAAGTCACCATGCATTCTAGCAGTTTGCTGTCCCTAGTATTCATAACAACAACTTGCCATTCTCTACTGTACCAGCTTTTTTTGTTCTTTCTCACTTTTCTCCAGGGGTCTGTCTTGCATGAAATCTTTTCCTGTCTCAACTTTTCTACACTCAACCCACCCTTCCAGGTACAGCTCAATTTCTGTTCTTTTCTGTGACATCTTCCATAGCAATTGTACTATACTTTTTTTTAACCATTCCTCCATTACAGGGTCTGTGTTATTCCTAACATTTAGCACATATTGTCCAAGAAATCTGTCATTGGACTAGGAAAACTGGCAAAGCAGGCAGAAGTCCAGGGTTGTATAAATTCTCCATACTAACTGAATGAATCAGAACCCTCTTGTATCTCTGAAATGGAACAAAATTCAAATCATACAACTATCTAGCACTACAAATGATTGAGAATAATTCAAACTACTTAATAGATATTAATTATCAAAGTTTACTATGAAATATATCAACTCATAGTTTACTAACATAAATCTTAAATAAATTATTATTTAATAGTTATAATAGGAATCTGAAGGGGTCTAGGATATACATGCTAGAACACAGGGAAGTTTAAATTTTTTACCATGCTAGCTTTAAAAACATGAAAATAAGCTACATGAAGCCCCCAAAACATAAAGGAAGATATATGAGGTTAAGGAGGAAGTAAAATATTTCCATTTGACAATAATTTTTCAACCTAATTTTCCATCCAAATACTCTTCAAAATATTTTACTTGTTATAAATGCCAGTTTAAACTCAACTAACAGAATTTCAAATAAAAGATTTTACTACACCTCTTTATTTTTAAGTGTCTCATTTTCAGTTCTGAGGTAGGCAATGCAGGTGTTAATATTCCCATTTCACTAATGAAAAAACAAAGTTGTTAAACGATTTGGCTTAGGTGATGTCTCCTGAGAGAGCTGGAAAATAAGAATCCAGGTCCCCTGATGCCCAATTCAGTGTTCATTAGTCACCACTGTATTACACTATTTATTTTAGGGGAAAACTACAAAGATGGTTCCTAAACATGCCCTTCCCCCCCAAAACAAAATACTTCACACATTAATCATGGGAAAATAAATGGTTTGGGGAGGGGAGGGCCAGATAATATCTCATAGAGACTATAGGTTCGCTACATGACCAAAATTACAGAATGATCAACCTATTCCTATGCCAGGAATACCTTCTCAATGCCAATTCACAGAATTCCCTTTCATCTATCAGTCAGCAATTTCTTGGCATAGGCTCCAAACGTGCCATACTCTCTTATGCCTCATTGGTTTTTCACAGGCTTCAACTCGGAATTCCCTGCTCTTTTTTCCAACTAAGAAAGCTTCTAGTCATGCTTATGTGTTCAAACATACCTCCTTCCATGAAACCTTCCCACACATCCCTTAGCAGACTCATGTGCTGGGTTTTGTATCCTCCTATAATTTAGCTCCTTTCTCTTTGAATTATAACTGTTTCTATGCCTCCCTACCCTATAAACTCCTGAGAGCTAAGCTTGAGTCTTCCTTACGTTTTTGTGATATATAATAGACATGTATTTCAACAACACAAAATAAGATGCAGAAGCTTTAGTAGTACAGGCTCAGAATTCTACAGCAACAGCAGAACAGTGAAAATCTTGCTGCAACTGAGGCTGAAGATGTATATTGTAGATGTATTTTGGAGGCAGTTGGTGAAATCAAGGCAGCAGAGATAGGTTCTTCCTTTCTCCATGCCTAAGCTCACTTTTCTGATGAAAATTTTAAAAGAAATCCTTACTCTGCAAAACTAATATATGCATCATAAGAAATATAATATTACAATTGCAAACAGTATGCTTAAAGGGTTCCATTTGATGTTTGCATGATAGAGCCTGTGTGTGCCTGGCAGGGTGCCCAGCATAGCAGATATACAACAACTTTATGAGAGATGGATGTAGGTAGGTGTGGCTTACTCAGTAAGTGATGCTGAACTGATCTAAGCAAGGGGAACACTTAGCTCAGACAAGAAAGGGATATGAGAGTAATTAGTTTTCTAAGTCAAAATAGTATTGGTAATGCTAGAAAGTGAAAAAATGCATTTCATTGGTTTGTCACCAGCTAGACCAGTGAATATTGCAAAATGAAATAGTATCTCCAAAAACTAGTCATTTCTACAGACTGGAAATTGGAAAAGATGAAAGTGTATTCTTTGGATTGTTAAGTCTTATTGAGTTATGGTTGCAACCAGTGATGATGAAAGACTAAACCACAAAATCCAATTTTGACAATAACTGCTCCATTAGATGGAGCAAGAAAACAAAATAGCAAATTCGACCAAGCAAGCCACTGCCCATCACCAACACCCAGTATCACAACTGGTATGGTGAGCTGTCAAGAGTAAAGTATGCAAATGAGATGCAGGAGGGCCTAATGTTAACAAGATCCTTTAACTTTCAACATGTAGAAAAATATACTATTTGATAAAGACTATGAATTCTGTTCCAATTACAGCATTATAATCTAGGCTTAAGAAAGTGTCTCAAATCTCTATCTCCCCACTTCCTTGCCTCCTCCTTCCCACAGACTGGCAGGGTAGAAACATCAAGGATATTAACATAATGAACATTATAAAGAAAAAAAAAACAGGGTTTCTCAAGGGAAAAGCCTATTTGCAAAATGGTTTAACATGCATAGGTTGTGGAGGAGGGCAGAAGCTCCTGCAGCTGTGAGGGCTAACAGATGCAGATCATTAACTGCTAGCTCTGTTGTGTTCTGGGGGACAGTTGCAAGGGCTGGAGACTTTCACTAAAAAGAAAAATGTGATTGTATATGTAGTATTGGTATTTTGCTAACATTGGATTTTAATTTTGAAATACAGAAAGAGTACATAAAGTCTAATGGGCTAGTTGGGAATATAAGAACAAGAAAGCCTCAAAGAGCCTTAATCTAAAAAGAAGATGGGTTCAGGAGCCACAGAGAAGAGTAAGATGACTAGGGAAACAGACATTACCATTTTAAGAAAAAAGTTTCAGGACAATGAAAAACAGCAGGCACAAATAGGATTTGATATTTATTAACCAATCACAAGCCAAGATTCAAGTTGACACCCCATCATTTCTAATCCAAAATTTAGAATTAATTGTGCCTTCTTTATTGCTTTCATCATCTCAAGCTTTTATTCAAAAAACTTCTTTGACTACTTATTTGTTTTTTGTTGTTGTTGTTGTTTTATTGGTTATTCAAAACATTACAAAACTCTTGACATATCATTTTCGATTCAAGTGGGTTATGAACTCCCATTTTTACCCCAAATACAGACTGCAGAATCACATCAATTACACATCCACATTTTTACATAATGCCATATTAGTAACTGTTGTATTCTGCTACCTTCCCTATCCTCTACTATCCCCCCTCCCCTCCCCTCCCATCTTCGCTCTCTACCCCATCTGTTGTAATTTAATTCTTTCTCCTGTTTTTATCCCCTTCCCCCTCAAATTCTCTTATATGTAATTTTGTATATCAATGAGGGTCTCCTTCCATTTCCATGCAATTTCCCTTTTCTCTCCCTTTACCTCCCACCTCATGTCTCTGTTTAAAGTTGATCTTTTCCTCCTGCTCTTCCTCCCTGCTCTGTTCTTAGTTGTTCTCATTATATCAAAGAAGACATTTGGCATTTGTTTTTTACGAATTGGCTAGCTTCACTTAGCATAATCTGCTCTAATGCCATCCATTTCCCTGCAAATGCCATGATTTTGTCATTTTTTAGTGCTGCGTAATACTCCATGGTGTATAAATGCCACATTTTTTTTATCCATTCATCTATTGAAGGGCATCTGGGTTGGTTCCACAGTCTAGCTATTGTGAATTGTGCTGCTATCAACATCGTTGTGGCAGTATCCCTGTAGTACACTCTTTTAAGGTCTTCAGGGAATAGTCCGAGAAGAGCAATAGCTGGGTCAAATGGTGGTTCCATTCCCAGCTTTCCCAGGAATCTCCATACTACTTTCCAAATTGGCCGCACCAATTTGCAGTCCCACCAGCAATGTACAAGAGTACCCTTTTCCCCACACCTCTCCAGCACTTCATGTTGTTTGACTTCATAATGGCTGCTAATCTTACTGGAGTGAGATGGTATCTTAGGGTGGCTTTGATTTGCATTTCTCTGACTGCTAGAGATGGTGAGCATTTTTTCATGTACTTGTTGATTGATTGTATGTCGTCCTCTGAGAAGTGTCTGTTCAAGTCTTTGACCCATTTGTTGATTGGGTTATTTGTTATCTTATTGTTTAATTTTTTGAGTTCTTTGTATACTCTGGATATTAGGGCTCTATCTGAAGTGTGAGGAGTAAAGATTTGTTCCCAGGATGTAGGCTCTCTTATTGTTTCTCTTGCTGAGAAAAAACTTTTTAGTTTAAGTAAGTCCCATTTGTTGATTCTTGTTATTAACTTTTGTGCTATGGGTGTCCTATTAAGGAATTTGGAGCCCGATCCCACAATATGTAGATCGTAGCCAACTTTTTCTTCTATCAGACGGCATGTCTCTGATTTGATATCAAGCTCTTTGATCCATTTTGAGTTAACTTTTGTGCATGGCGAGAGAAAGGGATTCAGTTTCATTTTTTTGCATATGGATTTCCAGTTTTCCCAGCACCATTTGTTAAAGATGCTATCCTTCCTCCATTGCATGCTTTTAGCCCCTTTATCAAGTATAAGATAGTTGTAATTTTGTGGATTGGTCTCTGTGTCCTCTATTCTGTACCATTGGTCCACCTGCCTGTTTTGGTACCAGTACCATGCTGTTTTAGTTACTATTGCTCTGTAGTACAGTTTGAAATCTGGTATCGCTATACCTCCTGATTCATACTTCCTGCTTAGAATTGCTTTTGCTATTCTGGGTCTTTTGTTTTTCCATATGAATTTCATGATTGCTTTATCTATTTCTACAAAAAATGCCGTTGGGATTTTGATTGGCATTGCATTAAACCTATAGAGAACTTTGGGTAATATCGCCATTTTGATGATGTTATTTCTTCCTATCCATGAACAGGGCATATTTTTCCATCTTCTAAGGTCTTCTTCTATTTCTCTCTTTAGGGTTCTGTAGTTTTCATTATATAAATCTTTCACCTCTTTTGTTAGGTTGATTCCCAAGTATTTTATTTTTTTTTTTTTGAGGATATTGTGAATGGGGTGGTTGTCCTCATTTCCATTTCAGAAGATTTGTCACTGATATACAGGAATGCCTTTGATTTATGCGTGTTGATTTTATATCCTGCCACTTTGCTAAATTAACTTATTAGCTCTAGTAGTTTCTTTGTAGACCCTTTTGGGTCTGTTAGGTATATTATCATATCTTCCGCATATAGTGATAATTTAAGTTCTTCTTTTCCTATTTTTATGCCTTTAATTTCTTTTGTCTGTCTAATTGCTCTGGCTAGTATTTCGAGGACTAAATTGAATAGAAGAGGTGAGAGCGGGCATCCCTGTCTTGTTCCAGATTTTAGAGGGAATGCCTTCAGTTTTTCTCCATTCAGAATGATGCTAGCCTGAGGTTTAGCATATATAGCTTTTACAATGTTGAGGTAAATTCCTGTTATCCCTAGTTTTTCTAGTGTTTTGAACATAAAGGGATGCTGAACTTTGTCGAATGCTTTTTCTGCATCTATCGAGATGATCATGTGGTTCTTATGGTTAAGTCTATTGATGTGGTGAATAACATTTATTGACTTCCGTGTATTGAACCAGCCTTGCATCCCGGGGATGAATCCTACTTGATCATGGTGCACAATTTTTTTGATATGCTTTTGTATTCGATTCACCAGGATTTTATTGAGGATTTTTGCATCTAAGTTCATTAGAGATATTGGTCTGTAGTTTTCTTTCTTTGAAGTGTCTTTGTCTGATTTCGGGATCAGGGTGATGTTGGCCTCATAGAATGAATTTGGAAGAGCTCCTTCTTTTTCTATTTCTTGAAATAACTTGAAAAGTATTGGTATTAATTCTTCTTTGAAGGTTTTGAAAACTCTGTTGTATATCCATCCGGTCCAGGGCTTTTCTTGGTTGGTAGTCTTTTGATGGCTTCTTCAATTTCCTCCTTTGTTATTGGTCTGTTTAAATTGTGTGTATCTTCCTGACTCAATCTGGGCAAATCATATGTGACTACTTATTTGTGTAGATGTATTTTGTAGGCTCCACTTTCAAGGGCCCCACAACCATAGCCCCTTTCTTTCTAGTCGGCCCTATTTTGTATTACAGGTTGTCCCAGATTTGTGCATAAATGAATAGCAATACTTATCCAGAACTGCCATGAAGCTATTAAAAAAATTATACAACTTGCAGCTTACAGTAAATCTGTGGAGAAGAATATACAAGAACAATTTGGGGGAGGGAGGTGAAGAGGGAAGGGAACTAAGCAAATTTCTTAGCCAAGGTCCCCTTCCCAAAATATCTTACAGAGTGGAACTCCTTCTTTCTCCAATCCTTATCCCACCCATTATTTGCTCTGTACTACTGCCAAAAATTCCAGCAATTACAGGTTCATTTGAGCTAACAAGAAGACTGTTAAAATTATAAGTACAGGTGCCAGAATGAGGTAGCTATCAGTTATTTACACATTGTCCTGAATGAGTTCAATCAAGTCTCTTTAAATAGCACATAGTTGTTACCCTGAGGGAGTGGGGCAGGCTGGAGGTGAGACCCAGTACCCTCAGCTATACTGCTTTTGTCAAGGTAGTTAGCAGCACAGAGGTCTTGGGACATGATAGAGAAACTGAGCTATAGAACCAAGAAATTGACATGTAAAAAGGGGTGTTGAAAGGGTCATAGGCTAAACTTTATCTTCTTGTCCCAAATCCACTACACCTTTTCTGACCCTCTGCTTCTACAGGCCCTAAAGCTCAGACCATGCTGTCCATGGGCCACTTCGACTACTTAAGTAGGTTAATTACAGTATCTTGGACTGGGTCAGAAATCTCATTATCATGTATATGATCTATAAAGTCCAAATAATTTATAAACAAATCCTTAGAACACACACTATTTATAGGTTGGGAAATACCCTAGTTAGACTGGTGTCTTCTGTTTTGCAAATGTTACATGTTTTTGATGTTACCATCCATTGAACTCATACCTCCCTTGCAGATTATACCTGCCCTTCTTTTCACACAAGTGCTACTTCTTAAGTTCCAAATCAAGCTCTACCTTTTTGAAGCCTAATTAGATTACTCCAACACTCACCAAATGCCCATTTTTTTCCCTTAACTCTTCCAGGACTTATCACACAATGTTCATAGTTATTAATTCTTCAGTGTGTTCACCTTAACAGTCCACAGGCAGAAATCATTCATTCATCTACTCAAGTATTCAATAATATCTACTTTGAACTAGAAGCTTTCAAGGTTTCATAGCCTAAGGATCATCAAATAGTCACAGGACCATGAGATGTGCTATAATTGGGGTATGCTCAAGGTGCCATAAATGCAGGTGGATGGTTCTAACTGGGCTAGGGTAGAGGACCGGAGAAAGTTTCAAAGAGATGTCATCTGAGTTGAGTATATGAGACTAAGCAAGAGTATATCAAGAAGTTGTTAGACAGCCCTCTGACTTGGGATGGGGTGAAGCAAGACTAGTTAGGGTACAACTGCAACTGTGACTACATAAGGTCCTAAACTAAGGCAGTGGGATTGGGAGACATTCAAAAAGATTTTTAAGAGGTGGAATGTACAGGACTAATACACCAAAGATAATGATAATGGTTATCATTTCTTGATCACTTACTAAGTTCAAATCAGTGTTAAAAGTGCTTTGCCAAGGCTGGGGTATAGCTCAGTAGTGAAGCATTTACCTATCATACACATACACCTATCATACACCTCAGCATCACTATAAAAATAAATGTTTTATCTACTTATCATTTGACTTAATCCTTACTACAACTTTGTAATGTAGATGACATTAGTATTCTCATTTTATAAGATGGAGAACTAAGATAGTAAAATCAAGTGATGTGACTAACTTTACATGACATATAACTAATAGGAACTGGAATTTGAACCAAGGCAATCTAGATCAAGAGTCCACTTTCTTAAGTCCTTTAGCATACTATCTCCAAAGAGGGGGGCCCACATAACTGTCAGGTTAGTTGTAGAGAAAAAATACAGGCAGAAGGGAGTACAGTGCCTAGAACTTAAATACGTGGCTCGTGCATTTATTTATTACTGCTGCTCTGCATCTCTAATTTCAAAAGCAAATTGCTCTATTAAATGGTGTCCCATCAATATCCCTTGTACCAACCAACAATGCCTAAACTAAGTTGGGCTTCTTTGGCTTTAGTTCATTTTATCTATCTATCTATCTATCTATCTATCTATCTATCTATCTATCTATCTATCTATCTACATAGCGTTTTCTTGAATGGTACTGGTAACCAAACAGGTTCCTGATCTTGACCTCAGTCTGTTTGAACATTTGGCACATTTAGCCTCTGCCTAAAATTGTTTACGAACGTGGTTTATCACCTTTATTAGCTGAAAGCCCTGACGGCAAGAAACAAATTATGTTCAACTTTGATGAACAACAACTAGTACCCAATATCTTCTCATTAAAAATTAATTGGCTTAAACATAGAATACAGTGTTTCTTGAAGTTTCTATTTTTTTCAGTCATCTCTGAATTGTCTTCATTTATCATCTCAGTGGCACCTTTATTGTTTCTTTCTTTTACATTAATCCATTTAAACTTAACATTTATCTTAAAAGGAAAATTTATATTACTGCAAGTAGAAAATTAAGATAATTTACTATAAAAGGAAAACCATGAAATTGATATGTAATTCCTATAACAAGTAATGCTTGTGCATAACCTAACATCATTCTATTCATTACACCACACCACACTACAGGATACGTCTTTGCATTTTTTTTACTGAGGTAAAATTCTCATTCCATAAAATTAATAGTTTTAAAGTGAACAATTCAATTCAGGGCATCTAGTGCATTCAGAATATTGTGGAATCAAGCCTTCTATCTTGTTGCAAAACATTTTCATCACCCCAAGAGGAAACTCATACCCATTAAGCAATTGATCCCCATTCTCCCTGTCTTCCCTTTGGCTATTGTGAATAGTGCTACCCTATACACAGTTCTACATAGGTATGGATTTGTTTCAGTTATCAATTTTCAATTCTTTTGGGTGTATATCTAGAAGTGGAATATCTAGATAATATGCTTAATGCTATGTTGAAATTTTTGAGAAACTTCTTTTATATTTTTTATGCAGCACTCTTTGTGTGTTTGTTTCAAAACAACACTTGGGGTTAAAAAGAATCACACCAGAATGTGCGTCCATAAACCTATGGCATACAAGGAAATAGGTTCATTCTCAACATGCTTATGAAAAAACAAACTTCAAATATTTTTTATTATATTTGTGGGATAATTGTTTTCTTTACAGCTGGTCCCTCTATAACAGCAGTAGATGATTCCAGCAATTACTAAATTTGGTCCTCATATCTATTTAAAGATATATAACTGATTTCATCAAAATCATTCCCTTGTAGTAACATTTCCCTCATAAAATATACCTTTATATTTTAAAAATTCCATTTTTAACTATTGACCTGTGTCGACTTGAACAATAAAACAGGAAGAAAAAACAGAGAACAGGTTTGATTCCAGTTCACAATTGTGTGTAAATATCTTGTATGTTTAATTACTACTATTTTCTGAAAATAGAATTTTACTGTATCCCTATAAAAATGCAGCAACAGGGCTGGGGATGTGGCTCAGTGGCAGAGAACTTGCCTGACATGTGTGAGGCACTGGGTTCTATCCTCAGCACCACATAGAAAAATAAATAAAGTTATCTACAACTAAAGATATTTTTTTAAATGCAGCAACACTTTCTTGGGCATACCTGAGCACTGCACCAGTAATTCATCATTTGGTCTGGATAGGGTGCTGACACCTAGTCTAGTCTTAACTTCACCAATAACATCCATGTAATCATAAGTATCGTACAACCAGGCATTTTTTTTTCTAATAAGCATTAAAAGAAGTAGCAAATCTATTCAAATCATGTTAGTTTACTTCTAATAGTATGTTTACCACACTTCAGAAAACACTGACCTAAGAGGGGCTATTTTTTAAAGCTACACAAGCCATCCTCACATGTTTTATTGCCAAAGAGGGAGTTTTTAACCTCATCTGCAAAAAGTATGGACTCCTCATAAAAATATGAAACTGAATGAAGCTTTCTAATAAATATGAAGGTTCATTCCTCTTAACCTCCTAAGAGAAAAATTAAGTATCTTTGAGAAGCATCTTATAGAATCCAAGCTGTAAAAAAAAAAAAAAAAGCACCTTAGGGAGAGTTCATAATCACTTGCACTTTGCAACATCTTCCGCTGGGAGATGCACTCATCCTGTGATTTCATAGGATACTTTGTGTTTGAAGAGTAATCATTTCTAATTTAAATAGTATGCTATATTCATTCCTATATGCAATCAAGTATGTCAATCCCTAGAATGTTTTAAACCCAATCAATTTGTGAACAAATTGTTTTCCTTTTTTAACATGGAGATTATTATACCAGACTTCTATTTACCCTAGTTCTGAGGTAAAACATATTTAACCATTGTTTCCACATGCAAGTATCCATTAACGTATACAAAAATAGGATCTGCATAAAAAAAAAAAAAACAGAATTTTCTGTCTGAAGAGTTTACCTTCACTGCTCACATAACTGACGGAGGTGAGTTTCAATTAAAGAACAAAACGTCTGAATATAAACCTGTCCTCAAACAAAAGTATTTTGAAAACCAGTCCAAGACATAAAAATGGCTGGGGATATGGCTCAGTGTTTAAGTACCCCTAGGTTCAATCTCTTGGTATCAAAAAAAAGAGAGAAAGAAATGTAAAGGATAAATATGATAATATGTAAACTGTCTAGCACCCAGATCCATTTGTGTCACAGCCATTTAACAAATGGCAGCTTAGATCCTACAAGATCAGCTGGCTTGTCTTGGAATTCATGAATCTTCTGGATTAAGTTCCAATTGTCTGGTCTGTTGTAGCCTGTTTTAGCACTAGCACATTCAGCCTCATCTAATATTATTTATATATATATGATTTATTATTTTACAAGCACCTCTGAGGGCACCTCAAAGTTTTTGTGTAATTTTAATTTTTAAGTATCTTTATTGGATTATAACTTACATATCATAAAATTCACTTTGCAATGGTGTACAATTCAATGTTTTTTAGTAAATTTACAGTTGGGCAAATATGACCCCAATAGTTTTAGAAAATTTCCATGTTTCCCCAAAGACCTTCCAAATCCAATTACTCTCAGTTCCCACACTGAAGATTTTGTAAGGTATTAGTTTTTGCATTTCATTTAAGAATGGTAGATGTGAGATGGAAAAGAAATTTAAGGAACCTAAGCCCAGAGGCTAGGATCTCTCTCTCTTTCCTTTATTCCCTACTTTTTATGTATCCACGTTATATTTATTGAACACTCAGTATATACCAGTATGTCCAACTGTCCTCTGCCAGTTCAATGTCATCCATGAAAAGGGCTGTCATCTATAGTGTGTTAGTGTAGTTTAGTTGTTAAAACACCTACGTTTTATTTTAGTCTATAGAACACATTTCTGAAATGGTTTTATGTATAATTTAAAATTTAAACACATGGAAGAGAAAAACATTTAACAAACAAGTAATATCACCTTATTTTACATGGTGCCCCACTAATTACTAAGCACTTTAATGTCCTTGATTTAATTAATTTATTATCTTTTTATCTCTAACTTACCCAGAAGGAAATTGAGATCAAGCAATAGCTTGTTAACAGCAAAGTTAGGATTCAAAACTAAGTATATAAAGACAAATATGGGAGAATATTGATAACTAAGAGTGAAGGTGGTGAAGGTACAGCACATAGAGATAGAGAAGAGGGACAAATACAGAGGTGCACAGAGATTCCATTCAATCACAGAGATCACATGCTATACTCATGTGAGGAAACTCCCAGTTCTTCCTCACACTCAGAAAAACTGCTCAACTCTATGGGATTTTAAGATATTTCCCTAAAGGATATTTGAAATGCACTATCTTAATTTTGCTCAACTATAGGCATAATGGTGTCATCCCTTAAAAATCGTCTTATAAGTGAAACATGGAGGCTCATAGAGATATTTAACTGGATCTAATCAGGAGAGAGAAACCACCCAGTAATTTGAACTGGGAGTTACACATAAGAAATTAACTATGACAGGGAATTGGAATAACAGGGAATTGGAGTGTTTATAAATTGTCTAGTAATAAGAGAATTTTTTAAAAAATAAAGAATCCAGGTATCTGGAGCAACCACCACCCTAGGGCCTAGATGGAATACATAAGGAAGTACCTCCTACACAGGGCTGAGATCAGACTTTATCATAGAGGGCATGGTTATAGCTCAATAAAGGGCACAGAAACTGCTGTGGTGCTCCTTCACTGGAATTTGTCAGAAACCCCTTATTTGGAACCTGATTCAAATGCAGTTCCTTGAAAGTATCCTACTAGAAGCACTCTGCTACAAAGCTGTGTCTGGGGGCACCAAGAGAAGATATGGACTACTGGGTAAAGAAGCTAAGCACTAGTGAAGATACCCAAGGAACACCCTGCTGAGAGAACACATAGAAAGCAGGGGTGGGTGGGAAAAAAAACCTTCCTTCCTGACATGCCATTCCATCACTCTCTACTGAAAAAAAATCAGTGCTAAGGAAACAAAATATAGAATGGGTTCAGGTACATTTCATGTCGCGACCCCTTGCCCGCAAGGAAGACGCAACACTCAGGAATCTTCTCTCAGCACTTTATTCAGGTCCCTTGATACTTCTTATTCTTTCTTCTTCTTCCTCCCGGATGCCCTTCCCAGCCTTAATAAAGCATCCCAAGCCCCAATGCAGAGCTGCCGCGTGGAGCTTTCTCACAGGGTGATGTACAGGGTGGTGAAAATCATGTGCCAACTCTCCCAGATAAGGAGTTGTTTGTCACATACCACAGCGGAGCCAGCGCCATCTCATAATGGCGACCATAGTCTGCAGAAACGGCAGAAGCGGCTCACCACAGTTCCCCCTTTTTGTTTTATTAAAACAACACAGGCGAGAGTAGAGGTCCTATCCCACTGTGCAGAAGTGGCTGCATAGTATGGCTCAGTCCTAAGGAGGGCCCTTCCCCAGATCCGAGGCCATATCAGCCGACGCCTTTTTTCGTGGGGCGGGGCGTGGACGCGTCTAACCCGCATGCAATAGGACATGCTCTCCTTGAGGTCCACGTCAAGGATCACTCAAGTGCAGTGCCTTGCCTCGCATCCTGTATCGTGACGATGGTGGACGAAGGGGGATAGCTGAGGCTGAACTGTGGCTGTTATTAATGACAAACAAGTTGACAGCACCCTGAAAGAAAGGCACGGACTTTAAAGCGATAGTAAAGCACTAGTGTGGAAACCCATCTGCGTGCAATGGCAGTAAAACCGGCAGAGTGCAAGGGCTTTCCAACACTAAGAGAATAACAAGGAAAGTCATGTCGATCCCAGTGCAATGTTATAATAACTTGGGGTGCAACGACCATGACAAAGGTTTACTGTTTAAGATGCGCAAGCCAGACTTGAGGTGAGTTGCCATTTTCTAAAGCTGCAAGAGCTTGTATGATCATAGCCTTTTCTTGTGCATGGCGAGTTTTAAGGCGACAGAGAAACCACAAACAAAGTATAACACTGAAGCAACACATTGCACCAAAAATGCCTACTCCCACCCACTCTTTGAAGAAGGAAAAAGCAGAAGATATCCAATCGGTGAATTGACCCAAAGTCACTGGTTCAACACGGGTACTATTCAAAACAGCAATCTGAGTTAGTTGAGACTGGATCAAGTTTTCTGCTGCCAAGGACCAGGTTCCGGATAGATATTCCCCGATGATGCGGGAGGCATTCCTGGAATCATTAAATCTGACAGAGGTTATACATAAATGTGCACGTTGGTCAACACAACCCAAAAGCACTAAGTCAGCCAATTCTTCTACCTGAGCTTGGAGTAAATCTATCCTTTGGTTAGCAGCCAGAATCCCAGATAAAATGTGTTGATTAATTTTACTTTGGGATTCAAGTATGGTGGATGTTTGTTGAATAACCTGATTAATAGTGGCAGCAGTTTGTACTTGGCTGGCCATGGCTACTCCAGCTGTAACTGCTGCAGCAGCAGATACTGCCACAGCTGTCACTATAGCTGCCGTAATTCCAAAATCTCTACGGGCTCTAATCAATTAAATAATAGGAAAGGATTCTGGATCTGCAGTAACCAGGATCGGGACAAAGGTTGGAATTTTCATAATCACTGCCATAGTCCAGGAGCCATTCCAACACTCAGACAAGTAGCAAGTAACATTAGAACAATTAAGCATCCCCTGTAATGTAACATTAGCCAAAAGAAACAGGAACGGAGATTGGAGACAGACTGCTGCAGAGGGTAATGTAGCATTAGATAATTGTGAATTATTTGCAGAAATTTTAAGCCTCTTATCTCGCTCCGAGTCTTGGTACTACCAGAAACATTAAACAGCCAACTTTGGACTCCTAATATTTCCCTGGGGAAACACAAGCGTGGACTAGACTAGCCCAATCTGAGGGAGTCATACAAAATCTAGTAAGTCCCTCCACCTGAGTGAGAGTGAAAGCGGCATCTATGCCATAAGTGTGTACGGATTCTGCCAAGGTTTTAACTATCTTAAAGTCTAAAGGCTCATGATATCTTCCCCTGTTATTGTCCTGAAACACCGGGTACGCAAGTCCCATATCTGTATTAACTGTCCTCCAAACTTGCGCATGAAAAGATCTCCCGGAACCTTGGCTCCCCCCCACATACGGGGGTGGGGCAACAGGCATCATATCTTCTTCTAAATTTTCAACCTCCTCCTCCTCAGAATTCTGTTGACCAATATTAGATCCCTCCCCTTTCTTACAGTAGGCATGCGCGCCTTGTGTCTCCTTTTTCTTCTTTTTCATTTTTATCTTATGTAGTTGTTGCAACAATATATCAAGGTCCTCAGAACACTCTGAGCCGCTTGTGTCCTCAGATGTTTTGAATTCGGTCAAGTCTGGATAGAGCCTTCTCCTATTTTTATCTTCAGGCTCTTTTGCCTTCTCACTACTGTTACTTTTGATACTCTCTGCCACTTCACTATGTGATCCTTCAGATTTTTCCTCATGTAGTTGCTCAAGAACGGCCTGACCCTCACTCACAGCTTCTTGGCATTTACCATCTGTAAGGCAACTACGGACCATTTTCCAAAGGGGTATCACCCCACCCTCTAATATGCCCTGCTCAGATGCAAAGTCAAGATCTTTGCCTAATTTATCCCAACTAGGTACAGTAAGGCTGCCCGAAAATGCAAACCACGGTGCAGCGATATCTATCTTCTGTAAAAATCTCTGTAGAGTACTATGTTTCACTTCCAGGCCCTTGGAACGTAACAGGCCATCTAGGGCCAGGAGAAGCGGACTTGAAGATGCGGCACCCATGACACAACAACAAAAGAAGCACAAAAAACAAAAGCGAAAGTACACAGTGCAGCTGCAATAAAATGTAAGGCTCTCTCTGTGTTTACAGAGGAGCTGCCCCGCTTTGGTCGCGGATCCCACTTACCTGGGACTAACCGGTGCACCACCCCTGACTGCTGAAAGTTCTGGTTCCCGGGTCTCGGCACCACTTGCCGCGACCCCTTGCCCGCAAGGAAGACGCAACACTCAGGAATCTTCTCTCAGCACTTTATTCAGGTCCCTTGATACTTCTTATTCTTTCTTCTTCTTCCTCCCGGATGCCCTTCCCAGCCTTAATAAAGCATCCCAAGCCCCAATGCAGAGCTGCCGCGTGGAGCTTTCTCACAGGGTGATGTACAGGGTGGTGAAAATCATGTGCCAACTCTCCCAGATAAGGAGTTGTTTGTCACATACCACAGCGGAGCCAGCGCCATCTCATAATGGCGACCATAGTCTGCAGAAACGGCAGAAGCGGCTCACCACAATTTCAAAAAGCAGGCAAAGAAAAAGGTGATTTCAAATTTGGAATACCATAAATAAATAACTGACAGAATGGCTAAGAGAAATACACTTTTTAAGCAAGAGTCTAATTATAGCCTAGCTAAGGTCAAGTACCTGTTTACCAAGACTACTTTCTGGAAAAATTTTCTAGGATAAGAATTGTATATTTGTGTTATTTTGATTCTATTGCTTCATACTATATAAATTATTCCTCAAAATAGCCATTTGACATGTTAAAGTGGTCCTCATCATCCAAGCACTTTCATGACTGCTAACGCATTTCATACTCATGAGGTGGGAACTATTAGCTCCATTTGATGAATAGGCAAATAAACTACAAATGCCAAAGTTAACCTAAATTCACATAGATATTTATCTTTGCCCTTCCCCAATACAGACCAACCTCCAGTCTTACGTTCACTATTCTATTTGACCAAACGAATATGACCAAGACCACCTTTCTGGCTAGAACCCATCCCTATCAGAAAATCCTAACCTATCATTGGGCATTGTGGATGGGTTTAGACTGCAACCTATCCTGCTCCAATCTCTGAAAATTGTTATAAGATAAATTTGATTTACTTCAATAAAAAAGCATGTTTGGGAATCTTTCAACATTCAAAGATTATAACTGACAATGTTATTTCCTTGCAAACAAAGTAGAAAGGGACATTATTATTGGCTAGGGATGAGTATAAAAGTAATGTTATACTTGCTTCCAAGGAGTGTTTCCCATGCTTTTAAATTTTGTAGACAAGTGAAATAAAAAAAAAAAATAAAAAAAAAAAAAACATCTTGGGGTCCTGTGCAGGGTAGCCAACTTTATTTTGCAAACTAAGAACATTTTAAAAGGCAATCCCTCATCCAGAATTTCAAAATCCAAACATTTGGAAATCAAACGTGCCTTTTTTTTCTTGCCTGTAACTCATTTGGCATCAACATCTTAACTAACCTGAACTAATCTGGCAGTAAAGCCTGACCTGAACTGACATGAGGCTACTCACAGGCTTATTTTCTCATGAAGTATAAATATTCTTATGTTTCACTGCAGAAACATTACTGTAATTGATTAGGGGGTATCCTCTCAGCCCCTGCTGTGACTGTTATATAATATAGGATACATGGACTTTATTACCTTTTTAAAATCCAATATGAACCTAAATTCTGAAACGTGTTGTCTCAAGTATATCACATAATAAGGGTACAGATTCATTAAAAGAAAGGGCAAAATGTGATTTAAATCATCAATAAGTATGAAGGACAATCTTAGAATAAAGGATGATCCTTTATAATCAACAAAATTTTGCTTTCTGGGGAAAATCAAATTGTTGCTTTTTGTATTTCACTGCAGACAATATTAACTAGAATATGAGAATTACTGCCATTGAAAAATGTCCACATTTAAAAGATGACCTTTGGAAATTTTTTTATAGTATGAAACAGGACAGTTTATATAGGAAAGGAATGACACAGATAAGTTATATTTATACAGAAAAAGAACCAGTGATGTGGAATCTATCCAATAACAGAATTTTTTATTTTTTTCCTTAAATTACTTTTAGTGTACAAATTGGAAGTGCTTACAATGCTGGACCTGATCTGAGAAAGTTCTCTGATTTTTTTCAAAAAAAATAGCACAAATGAATGAACATGAATATGTATAGAGATAATTCTAGAAAATCAAAAGATGTATCCTGCTTGTCAGGATATTGGGCAAGCTGGAGAGAAAAAAATCACCAGCAAACCATCTTTTTGCATAAGAGTTTTATGACATTTTTAGATTGTTTATTTCTACACTGCCTATTCTCTGAAGAGTTTGAGGTATTAGCAAACTGGATTACCTGGACATGTCAAATTTCATCGTAGCAGATACTAATGAATTAAGTGTCCTACAGTTTAAGAGAAATCATTAAATCTCTGCTATAAGGGCCACCAGCTGCATCTATAAACAAGACAATAAATTATTCAGTTTGACAACATTTAATGAGTTTCTACATGGTATAAGTCTCTAGGCTAGCTGCAGGAAATGAATGGCTAAATAAGAACACTTAATTTTCCTCATGGACTTCATGGTCTAGTCAGGACAGACTATTAAAAATATTACACAAGTAAGTTCTACATGTTATGATAGATGTGCAATCAAATACTATGGGATAGAAAATCATGTGATTTTGGTTGGAGGCAGGGTACACAATGCTAATGTCCAGCAAGAGCAAGGGCACAGAGGAGGGTCTGATTAAACCTTTAGAGGCCTAATTACAGAAAAAGACTATGGTGTCTCCCTCATGTGTATTTCAAAATATAAATAGTTCTAAACTGAGAATTAGTCGTAAGGAAGTCCAATAAAGATTTAATTTCTTTGATGATGAGAAATCTGATGCTCATGAAATATCAAATGTTCTTTTTTCTCCTCATTGTTTGTTACCTATGCCTTGGGGAACACAGCATTATTGCAGAAATACAAAAATATGTGGCATCTTTCGGGAAAGATAAATGATGTGATACACAAATCAAAATGAGAAGTGGCAAAAATGTGGTTTGGGAGTCCAGTGAAGTGCTTTCTGTGACATGTGAAGGACATCAGACTTTTTAAAACTCATATTCATAATCTTAAATAACTAGGAATAAGTTACTGTGCAATAGATTTTTAAATTACCTTCATTCAAAAATGATTACTATGAGAAAGCAATAGCAGTTCTTCAAATAATGCCAAAATTATCTGAAAACTCATTTTAGTCCCAGCTGCCTCGTTTACTAAGACCTTACTTCTATAATATAATTAGGTAGAATCTAAACCAGCAATAATAATAAATCAGTAAACTAGTGTTAGGTTTTAGGTTTTTTGTTGTTGTTATTTTTAGTTCGTTTGTTTGTTTGTTTGTTGAGATGAGATCTCACTATGCTACCCAGGCTGACCTCAAATTTCTGGACTCAAGCAATCCACCCTCCTCAGCCTTCTGAGAAGCTGGAACTACAAGTATGTACCACCATGCCCAGAAAACTAGTTAATGGAAGTTTGAACAGCACTCAAATTGGCAAGCAAAAATTTCATAAATTATAATGAAAAAATGTGGATGTTGCCTGCAAGAACATGTGAGATAACTGAACATCCATAGAAGAGTAGTGATCATTAAAAATCCTGGTAGTGAGAAAATAGGTAACATCAACTTAAAACTTAAAGGATAGAAACTTTTCATTCCCTTTCTTGAACAATTCAGTCAAAATCCTATTATTGGGGCCAAGCAAAGCAGACATGCCCTGGGAGGAGGACTGGGAGAGGACTGGCACGGTAAGTTGAAGTCTGAAAAAAAATGAGGAGGGTATTCATTCTGGGAGCTGGCAGCTGCAGCCAGGCATGGACTGTTGGAGGCCAAGAGTAAGGAGGGTATTCAGGGAGGGGGAGGGCAAGGGTGCATCAACAGAGCACTGTTGACCTACATAGGAACTGGTCAAATAATGGGAGGCACATTTTTTAAATGTTAGTTATTGAGAAGTAAAAACATGAAAAGAGCAAAACTAGAATGAAAGCCATGGTCTTGGATTAGAATTTGAGGTATTAGTAAGAACTCATGGTCTTTCATGTATAAATATATAGAAATACAGATATAAATATGTGTATGTTCCCTAACTCTTCCACCAAATGGGCTTAGCAATACCTCAATATCAAAGAGTACTTGTAGCACACAGATTTTGGTTCCACACACCATTCTCTGGTAAAGGAAAACAGGATGGCTAATTATGTGGATGAAGGAGAAAAAGTACAAAATGAACTCAGACATAAGGAACAATGATAAATACATGTTGAAAGGACACAGAAACCAAATTCAAAGGGGCTCCTACTGGCCAAATCTCAGAGCATTTGACATCAAAATAAATAACACTATAATTCTTTGAATGAGGCTGCCTTCACACTGATAGAATTAAATAAATAAAATAGTGAAAGTCTGATGAGGAATATTTCCAAAGTATTCCTCACTGACCCAGAAATAACACTAACTAGAAAGAAAAGGAAAAGTAACATTACCATGGAGAAATCCGAACAATACTACTAAACAAGTTTTAATCAGTATGAGACAAATAAAAATCAGGTGCCAACTGATAGGATGCAAAGAAAAGATCAAAGAACATGTGCAATTCCTGAAGAAATAAAATCCAAATATAATCATGATGGACCATTAAGACTAACAGAAGAGCTAGGGCTATAGCTCAGTTGATAGAGTGCTTGTCTCACATGCACAAGGCCCTGGGTTCAATCCTCAGCACCACACACACATAAAAAAAAAAGACTAACAGAAAGTGGAGAGACATTCTACAAAATAACTGGCCTGCAGTCTTCAAAAGTGTCAAGGTCATGAAAGTTAAGGAAATATTGAGAAGTGTCCCAAATGGAAAATAACTAAAGAGATATTACGATTAAATGTAATACAGGATCCTAAACTGGAACTTTTTGTTATCAAGAACACTTTGGGGATAATTGGGAAAAAAATGGAATGAGCTTTGATCAGAGTTTAGTAATGTATTAATGTTAATTTCCTGAAATTGATGGGTGAATTAAGGTTATCTAAGGAGAATGTTATCATTTATATGCACTAGAGAATTTTAAGCTGAAAGGCACTGTACTAGCAAATTACTCAAAAATGACTTAAGTGAAAGAAATATTCTGTGTACTAATCTTATAAATTTTTGTATATTTGAGATTGTTTCAAAGTAAAGTTTTACAAATAGGAAATGGCAACACACATTTCATACTTATGATAAGGCTGAAAAAAACAGTAATTGCAAAGAGCAACTGGCATTTGATTGCTTATTATGTTCCAGACAGTGTTTGTAGTATTTTATAAACACACTTCCTATATTATCACATAGAGTGGTACTTAAGAGGAATAGGGGCCCAGAAAGATATCCTTGATATTATGCAGAAAATGAAAATACAAAATAATATGTATAACGTAAGCTTTTGTTTTTTATAAAAATAACTTTATACACAGGCATTTTATATAAATATAGATCAAAACGTTAACTATAATATTAAGAAATACTTCATTGGTTAGATTTTGTATAATTTTTATTGTCTTGTATAACTTATATGTATTTTCTAAATTTTAAAAAAAATTAAAAATCTATAAATAAATAGAATAAAGATCTACTGTGGAGCAGAGGAAAGGAAATGGGGAAGGAAAACGAGAAAGGGGAAGCACTAGGGACTAAATTGGAACAAATTATAATCCATGCTTGTATAATTATGTCAAAATCAACCCCTATATCATGTATAATTATAATGCATTAATAAAAAATAAATGTAATAGCCATGTACTTACAATTTACTTTTTAAAGTTACTGTTTAAATTTTTGCTATAAGTGGAAATGTTAAGATTACACTATTCTTAAGAGAAAAACATGATACAAAAATACTGAGTCAAATTTTTCATTATTAAAATATAGGAAGAAAAATGACTGAATGAAATATGCTAATATTTTAAGGTAGTTAAATTTGAATGGTATTATTAGAAAATAGTTTTGTTTTCTATTTTCTGAATTTTCTTCTATGAACACAGATTGGAGTTATGAGAAGAAAGTTATTTTTTCATTAGATGATTATTAGGAAGACTATTAATACAGAAAGGATTAACAACATTGCATTGGTTAAGAAAAATACAAATATGTACATGCACTATGATGGCTATATTAAATACATGCACAGTTCAGTGAAATAAAATACCACATGACCTTACTTATATGTGAAGTATAAAAAACAGAACTCATAGAGAATAAAATGGTGTTTACCAATGGCTGGGGGATGAGGCTGGAGGATGAGGGGCAAAAAACCAGATGGTAACCAAAGTATACAAAATTTCAGTTAGACCCCAGGAATAAGCTTTAGTGATCTGTTGCATGGAATGATGACCATAATAAATAACAACACAATATATAATTCAAAATTGCTGAAAGAGTAGATTTTAAATGTTTTCACCACAAAAGTATAACTATGTAAGTTGACAGATTTGTTAATTAGCTTGATTTAATCATTCCACAATGTGGATGAATATCAAAATATCACATTGTACCCTATACATATACACAATTATCATTTATTGATTAAAACAAAATTAAAGTCAAATTAAAATTTTAAAAATTAGATAAATATACATATAAAAATGGGTGAAAGGAAATATACCAAAATAACAAGTGGTCTACATTAGAGTAGATAGAGTGGTGTATCATTTTCTTTTATGCATTTTCAAAAATTTCTATATTTTTCATATGGAAAATATTAAACAATCATCTATAACCAGCATAAATTCTCACCTTTCCATATCAAATTGCCCATAATTTTACATGTAAGAGGGTTGACCATTGTCTTTATGATCTACCTCTAAAGAAATGTAGTCTGTTATCTGTGGAGCCACATAGATTCTTAGAAAAACAAACATCCTTAATTCTGCTTTCAACTTCTTTCAAAAGATCAACTTAAATTTATTCAGGGTCCACCTTCCAGGGAGAACAAAGTGATTCAAGCATATCATCTCATTAGTTTTCAAAACAAGAGAAAGAAAGTATTTCTGTCATGAAAAAAGAAAAAAAAAAAAAAAAAAAACAAAGAAAAGAAACTGGTGGCAGATTAACTAAATTGCCATTGTTAGTTGGCAAGTCAAGACCAGGAAAAAAAAAAGTGTTTTCAAACTCTAAACTCAGTATTGCATTCTGCCTATGCTACAGGAGGATGAATCAGGTAAATGAACTACCCTTAAGGGTAAAGGGATAGGAGTATGCATCAAAAGCTCATATTTATGTACGTTCTCCTTCATGGTCAAAGGATAACTGTAACATGGAGGTGCAGGCAGTGGGGTGTGGAGATCAAATAGCTGCCTTTCCCTTGGAGGCTTTATAAGTCTTAGTGCTGCCTCAGGGAACCCAGACAGAAAAGTGTGTTCTAGGTGGCCTCCCACTGACTCCAACAACCACCCAAGCTTGAGAAGGCAAGAGTGGGAGCTAAGCCAATCCTGAGAGGCTTGCCAACTTTAGACAGTAGCTGATCTCAGATAAAATTCAGACAAAGTTAAATATTAGCATTTTCACTAATGTACCAAGAAAAAATAAATGACACTGTCTATATCTAGATAGACAAAGCTCTGTCAAAAACATTAAATTTAATTCAAATTAACTGTGCTTCCTCTCTTGTTTTCCCTAAAACAGACTCTAGAAATCACTAGAAATTTTCTTTCCAGCTATCTAGAGCCTGTATCCATGTTGGCTATGCCAAGCCATGCTGATTTATGAAAACATCTTCACCTTCAGGAGAATTCAATTCATAACAACACTCAGGAGGTTCAGGACACATTTCCTTAATTTCAATTGCAGATTAAGGCCTTAGATTCTTAGAGGTGAACAACAGTAAGGCTATCTGTGGGTCCCAAGCATTTAAACTGTCAAAATTAATCCCCAATGGCAGGCACAGAAACTAATGTCCAATGAAAGAGTAGAGCTTATAGGAAAAAGAGAAGGGGATCACTTTTTCTGTTCATATCAATCTGTAAGAAATAGAAGGAAAATGAAGTGCTATGGAAAGTAAAAGTGTTGAAATATCAGACAACATGGACAGAAAGACAGAGGAAAACTTTGTTGTCCAGTCATATATCTTTAAAAAGCATCCATATTAATTAAGGGTATGAATTATTTTCTCAAACCACATTCCTGTTCATATTTACAGTAGCCATTCTTTATCCACAGTTTAACTTTCAGCAGTTTCAGTTACCATAGTCAGTGGAGATCCAAAATTCCAAAATATAAAATTCTAGAAATAAATGCTTTATAAATTTTAAATCAAGATATTCTGAATCATGATGAAAAATCTTGTATCATCCTATTCCATTCCACTTGGGATGTGAATTATCACTTTGTCCAGAGTATCCACACTATCTATGTTACCTGCCCATTAACCATCTTAGTTATCAGATAAGCTATTGAGGTATTATAGTGCTTGTCTTCAAGTAATCCTTATTTCACTTAATAATGTCCCTAAAGCAAAAGAATAGTAATGTTATCAATTTTATCACAGTATATTGTTATAATCACTCTATTTTATTTTTTAAAGATTCTTCTTTTTATTTTTATTTATTCTTTTTATCTATATGTAACATTAGGATACATTTTGACATAATCACAAAAGCATGGAATATAATTTGCTCTAATTAAGTGCCCTTTGCCCCTCCTCCCTCCCCTGCACTACTCCACTGATGTTTCTGCAGTTTATTTATAGTTTTGTTGTTGTTGTTTTAAATTAGTGCCTTGTGAATATACTTGGTGTTGGGATTCACTGTCATATATTCATGTATGAACCAAAGAAATTCCGGTCAGATTTATTCACTGTTTTTCCCTTTCCTTCTTCCTACCCGTCAATCTCCTTTATCTACTCTACTGATCTTTCCTCTATTTTAATGAAATCCCCTTTCTTTTTTTTTCCTTTCTCTTTCTTTCTTTCTCTCCCCCACCTGTTTTGGATTAGCTTCTGCATATCAAAGAAAACATTGCACCTTTGATATTTTGGGACTGGTTTGTTTCATTTGGCATGATTGTTCTATTTTATTATGAGTTAGTATTAGTCTCTTACCACACCTAATTCATAAATTAAATTTAACCATGGGTGTGTGTAGATATGAAAAAATATTGTACAGGGCTGAAGTTGTAGCTCAGTGGTGGAGCACTTGTCTTGCACATGTGAGGCACTGGGTTCAGTACCACATAAAAAAAATAAATACATAAATAAATAAATATGAACTAATATCAGAGGCAAAAAGCCAGATTAAAAGGATATTATGATGATTTAGGTGGCAAAATAATAAATACATAAAGTTATTGTGTCCATCTACAGCTAAAAATTTTTTTAAGAGAAATATAGTACAGGTCAGCCCCTTATTATCTGTGGATTCCACATCCATGGATTCAATCAACTATGAATCAATAATATTTGAAAAAATTCCTTTCTCATGTAAAGTCCAGTGTTTCTTGTCATTATTCCATAAATAACACAGCACAACAATTTGCATAGCATTTATATTGTATTAGGTATTATAAATAATCTAGATATGATTTGAAATCTACACGAGGATGTACATTATATATAAATACTATATGTCATTTATAGACATACATAGATTTTGCAATACACAGGGAGGTCCTGAAACGAATCCCTCAAAGATACTGATGGACTATTGTTTATATAGGGTTCAGTACTATCAGCAGTTTCAGGTATCCACTGGGTGTCACTGGACATGTCTCCCATGAATAAGATAGGATATCTATGTGGACTGGAGCTGGACATCCTGTGTTTGAACTCTGGATTCATGCTTTTAACTGTGAATGCTTGGATACCTTAATTTCTCAGTGCCTCTATTTCCTTGTTAGTAAAATGGGAATAATGATTAGTACCTCTTTGATAGGGTTAGTGTGAAAATACAATGAATTAACAAATATATGAGGGCTTTAGAAGTGGAACAAAGTAAACACTATGACTACTGCCAACACAACTAATACTACTACTAGAACCTCCATCACCTCTACCAACACATAGAAACAAGAGTCAATGATATGGGAGACATAAGAAATGGATACTTCATTCTGCTTAAAAGAGGAAAGGGGGTTCATGTTGGTGAAAGTTTCACAAATAACTTAATACTTCTGCTGAATCTTGAAGGACAAAAAGGAGTTGGTTAGGCCAAGAATATGAGAGAAAGCATTCCAGAAATAGAATGGAAATATGAGGGAACATGTTGCCTTTCAGTGTTGGAGAAGATTGCAACACATGCTCTGGTCAGGGAATGAGATCTGTGATGTAGAGAGGAGCCATATGAGAAGCCTTGCTACACTGAGAGTCACTGAAGAAATCTAAATTAGGAAGAATTATGAACACATTTACATTTCAGAAAGATCACAATGGCTGCAATAATAAGGATGAAACTTCAGGGAGAATAAGCAAAGAACTAATATCAGAGGCAAAAAGCCAGATTAAAAGGATATTATGATGATTTAGGTGGCAAATTATGTGGGACTAAACTAAGGAAGAGGTAATAAGAATAAAGTGGCAGGAATCCAAAAACACCAAAGGCCAATATATGGATGCTAACACATAATAAGGGGGAGGAGGGAAGAATAGAAGTTCACTGGATTAGACAAAGGGAAATGAAGGGAAGGGAGGGGGATTGAATAGGAAAGACAGTAGAATCAACTGGGTCTAACTTTCCTATATTCATATATGAATACACAGCCAGTACAACCACAAGAATGGGAAGTTATACTCCACTATGTATAATATGTCAAAATGCACTCTACTGTAATGTATATTTAAAAAGAACAAATAAAAAAAAGAATAAAGTAGCAGGAAAGCAGATTAGAGAAATAGTACTTGGTGACTGAATATAACTTTTTTAATAAAAAGAGTCAGGATGATGTTCAATTTTCTGACTTGGGCAACTGAGCGAATGCTTTAATAAGCCCAAGACTATAGATGAAAAGGCAGGTTCTGGGTGTTAAAATTAGATGGGTTTGGTCACGTTATGTTTATAATACTGGAAAATCTTCATGTTGAATAAACATTTGTTTTTTGTGAGTTCCAAAATATTAACAGTATATTCAGAACAATGGAATTATACTTTTCCATAATTTTTTCAAATGGTTTATCATTAGCACCAATTATACAATTGGAAAAAGAAAAACTTAAACACATGAATATTCAATTTTTTTAAAGAACTGTGACTTTTTATACCTTTATTTTACTTATTTATTTTTATGTGGTGCTAAGAATTGAACCCACTGCCTCACACATGCTAGGTAGCACTCTCCCACTGAGCCACAACCACAGGCTCCATGAATGTTCAAATTTTAAAAAACAAAATGCTATTTGCCTCTGATCTTGCTTTCCTCAACTC
Organism: Marmota flaviventris; assembly: GCF_047511675.1. Classification (NCBI taxonomy): domain Eukaryota; kingdom Metazoa; phylum Chordata; class Mammalia; order Rodentia; family Sciuridae; genus Marmota; species Marmota flaviventris. Next base: position 101,370,194 of record NC_092518.1, read on the forward strand.
CTACTAAATATCTTATATACAAGTGTCAGGAACAAGGGTACCAGCACTGAAACTGAGACCTAAAAAAGGTACTAATTTTTAAAACAGCCAGGGTGTTATTCCCTTTTACTATGTGCCCATTTCTGACCTCTACCACCATTATTCTCTCTTGTGTTTATATCAAGTCAGAAGTTACAGCTCCTGAAGTATGTTAGAAAACCTGTGTGCCACACTCTGAAAAATCAGTATATGAATTCCTTATTGCCCCTGTCACAAATAACTATAGAGTGGCTTTAAATTAGCAATTAACTTACAGTTTTGGAGGTTAGGAGTCCCAAACCAAGTGTTGGCAAAGCTTACAGGGTGAATTTTCCCTTGCCTTTTGTAGCTTCTAGAGGCCAGCTAAATTCTTTGGTTAATGGCACCTTCCTACACCTTCACAGAGCATCACTAAAACCTCTGGGTCCTTCTTCACATCTTCTTCCCTGAATCTGTTGCCTCTTGTATGAGGACACTTGTGATCAGACTGGACTTGTCTGAAAAATCCAGGATAATTTCATATTTGAAGTCCTTAATTTAATCACATCTACAAAGTTCTTTTTGCCATGTACAGTATCATAGTCACAGATTCTGGGAATTATGATGTGAACACCATTGGAGGGGAGACACTATTTTATCCCGAATAGGTAGTGTTTGTCAGGTTTTTTCTCTATAAAGGTCTTTGTCCCATTCCACGTGCTTTTCTTTGGAAGTATATCATTAAAACCATACTTGGTGAGGGATGAAGTTCTACCTCCTGGAGTGGGAAGATATATATATATATATATATATATATATATATATATATATATATATATATATATATGTGTGTATATATATATATATATATATATATATATACATATATATACCTACAAATACATAAATAAAACATGGAATTCTTCTGTAATTAAAATTTATACAACAACTTATTTTGGTAGGTACTAAATCTGAAAATGGAGTAGGATTAATGTCCAAGACTACTTAGAGAAGGCCAAAGTTTAATTCATATATCTATTGATTCAATAAATATTTGTTTAGCAACTAAAATGTGCAAGATATGGGTATAGATGCTAAAATTAAAATTAATGCTGCAATCAAGTCAGACAAGCCCTCTGACTTCCTAGACCTTCTATTCTACTGAAAGGGAATAATAAATGAAGGGAAATATCTAATAGTAATAGTGATAAGTCTTATGTAGATTTATACCAGGGTTGTATGACAGTAAAGAGTAAAACAAATGGCCACTTTGGGTAGTCAAAGAAAACTTCTCAGAGGCAAGCACATTTTTTTAAAAAAAAATGTTTTAAGTTGTAAAAGGACAGCATGTCTTTATTTTATTTTATTTTTATGTGGTGCTGAGGACTGAACCCAGTGCCTTACACATGGTAGGCAAGCACTCTACCAATGAGCCACAACCCCAGCCCCAATACCTTTATTTTATTTATTTATTTTTATGTGGTGCTGAGGGTTGAACCCAGTGCCTCACATGTGCAAGGGAAAGTCAAGTGCTCCATCACTGAGCTACAGGCCCAGCCCCCAGAGGTAAGCATATTTAAATGGAGATTTGGACAAGAAGAGTCAGCCACTTAAAACCCAAGAGTAAGAACATTATGGACAAAGAGTACATTCAATATAAAATCATTGACAGAATCTTTTTTTCTTTGAGAGTAAACACCACAAAAAATAATTAGCATGAAGCCACTGAAAATGTATTGAAAAATCAATGTTTCTTATTGAATAATATTGTGGATCAGAGGCACCCAGAACTCACCTACTTCTTCATGAGATTGATCCAAAATAGGCATATAGCTGCATGTTGAGGTGGGAGGGGTGATAAGAAAGTGGGACCATTTAATAATAATCAGTAATCAGGTGAAATCTATAGATATTAGATATTATTATAGTAGGAGGAACAGAAGACCCCAGTATTAAGTGTTTAGCAGCTTGGCAGGGGGAGGTAAAGTACCACCTTGGTGAAAAAGAAAGTCTGGGTAATCTCCACAAGCAAGGGAAAACCTATAGTCTAAACAGACAAGAGACCTAGAACCTGCATAATGAATGGGAGATTTCTCAACAGAAGCTCTAAAGGCCAGAGGGCATGGAATGAAGTATTTCAAGTCCTAAAATAAAACCTGACAGACAAGATTGCTATATCCAGCAAGTTTGTCCATCCAAATCAAAGACCAAATCAAGACTTTCCAAGATATGCATAAACTAAGGGAATTCATGGACACTAGACCACTATTACAGAAGACAATTTAGGAATCCAACACTAAGAAGAAAAGAAAAGATAAACAATCATGAGAGTATGGGAAAGAATATACCCAAATAGAAGAATATAAACACAGATGAGAAGTAGGAGTCAAATATTATCAACACAATAAACCATCAAATTTCTAGAATGAATAAGAGAGGAAGAAATAAACATAAAATATTCAAAAGAACCATAAGAAAAACAACAAAATAATAGGAACAAGAAAAAAAAACCTTTCAATAATAACCATGAATGTAAATAGTCTAAATTCTCCAAATAAAAGATACAGACTGCAGGAATACAGTAAAAAAAAAAAAAAAGACCCAACAATATGCTGCCTATATGAAACATAAAGAAAGACAAACACAGATTGAAATAGAAAGGATATAAAATGATATCTCAAACAAACAAGTTAAATCAGAAAACAAACAGGAATAGCTATACTTACATACAAAAAATATACTTTAAAACAAAATCAGTTAGAGACAAAGAATTTCAAGTTCACTATACATTGATCAAGAGAATAAGATATCAAGAAGATATAACAATTACAAATATATATGCACTGACATCAGAACACTCAATTTTAGCAAACAAATACTATTAGACATAAAGGGAGATATAGGCCCAAATACAAGAATAGTGAATGACTTCAAAACCATACTCTCTTAATAAATATATAACCCACACACAAAATCCATAAAAGTTATTTAAATTACATTACAGATGAAATGAACTTAACAGGCACATACAGAATATTCAGTCTGACACTGTATAATCCACATTATTTTAACCAGTACATGGAATTTTCCCTATATTACAATACAAAGTGAGTTTTAGCAAATTCAAAAAATTGAAAAAAGTTTTTTGCATCTTATCTCATCAAAATAGAATGAAACTACAAATCAACAGCAAGAGAAACTGCAGAAATTATACAATCTTGTTAAATTCATTTCCCATCAAGTTAGTGTAATAAGTGTTTATTTAGCAACCTACTGTGTTCTTATACTTAAAGATATAATTCTAAATTTTTTAAATTTAAAAAAGAATGAGAGCTTCCCTCACAGTTTACAAATGAGGACACTGAGAATAAAAGATATGCTTTCTCTCTCTCTCTCTCATATATATATATATGAATGATTGAATCCATGGGCGCTTAAACACTGAGCCATATCCCTGATCCCCAGTCCTTTTTTTTTTTTTTTTTTTTTTAATTTTCAGACAATATCTTAGTAAGTTGCTTAGGGCCTCACTAAGTTTCTGAGGCTGGCCTTGAATTTGTGATCCTTCTGTCTCAGCCTCCCATGCTGCTGGGATTACAGGTGTGAGCCATCGTACCTGGAAAAAAGGCTCAATATTTTTAAATATCAAATAACTTGATTCCCACCCCTGTATTCCCTTGACATCATACACTACTAAGAAACAATTATATATTATGCCCACTTAAAATTCTAAGCCCCAAAGGGGGGAAAATGTGAAGCTGGGCATGGTGGTACACACTTATAATTCCAGCAACTGTGGAAGCTAAGGCAGGAGGATTTCAAGTTTGAGGCCAGAATCAGCACTTTAGCAAGACCCTGTCTCAAAATGAAAAAATAAAAATAAAAAGGGCTGTGGATGTGGCTCAGTGATTAAAAACACCTGGGTTCAATCCCTGCTACCAAAAAGAAAAAAGAAAAAGGGGGCTGGGGTTGTGGCTTAGTGGTAGAGTGCTTGCCTCACATGTGAGGCCCTGAGTTTGATTCTCAGCACCACACAAAAAATATACAAATAAAATGCAGGTATTGTGTCCAGGGATAACTAAAAATATATTTAAAAAAAAGAATAAGAAAAAAACTCTGAGCTTATTTCAATAATCTAAATTCCATCAGCATATTTTACAGTTTTAAAGATTTCCACATAAAGTAAAATTTTTTAACTATAAGTAGGAGTTGATTTGGGGAAATACATGAAAACTGCCCCTACACCATCTAACCAAATAAAATAGCAACAAATAATTTTTGATCAAGGCTACAACTTCTGCAAGTATTTATTAAACACTTTCTATGCACAAAATGCTGCATTATACACTATATGATACAAAATGCATTAGACACAGTCATTCTCTGAAAGATCTCCCTTAACAAGCCATAAGCATCAACATCTCCCTTGAAATTATTTCAAGGGAGAACCAAATGTAATAAAATTCATTGTGGTTTTAAATAAGTTCAAAAGCAAAGAGACCCTCCCAGATCATCTGGTTGGTTTGATTGAGGGGCATGGAATTTGATCTGGGTATTGAAGAAAAAGTTGGATTTCAGTAGTCAAACAAGAGGACAATCTGGGTGACATTATTAGGTTAGCAATTTTAAAAGGTCCCTCTGACTAAAGTGTGAAAAATCCAATTGATTTCCTAATACTGCCAAATATTTCAAATTACTCCTAAATGTTTCACAAATCTATTTCCTATTCTTCATTACCACTGCCATCAACTTTGTTCAGACTCTTAATTTCTTTCTGCAACTACTATAATAGCTGAGTTTCTTAATTCCCCCCCATATTCCCCAAACAGTTCACACAGCCACCAAAGTGCTATTTCTAGAAAGATGAATCTGACCAATCACATCACTCCCCTATTTGAAAGTTTCAGTAGATCCCTGAAGTCTATGGAGCATCCATACTGCTTTGAATGGCACATCAAACTCTTTTAACCTGGCCTCCACCATCTCTACAAATTCATATCCAGCCTCTTCTTATTTTGCCTTTAGCATTACAAATAATAATTATCTAATTTTCATTAGTTCCATGAACATATCATTGCTTTTTCATGGCCCCATGCACTGTGGTAAAAGGTAAGATTAACATCAAACATTATTCAAAAATTAAGAGAATTACAGAATAGTTTGAAAGTCAAAGAGGCAACATGGTAAGATTTGAATTTTGAAAAGCAAACTCTATTGAGAAGAATGAATTGGCCAGCCAATCATTACAGGAATCCAGGCAAAAATGATAGTAGTTTGATATAAGGTGGAGGTTAAAAGGGATGGAGTAAAGGAAAGAGAACCTGAATAAACCCAGGGAGGGGCTGGGGCTGTGGCTCAGTGACAGAGTGTTTGCCTAGCACGTGTGAGACACTGGGTTTGATCCTTAGCACTGCATCAAAAAAACAAACAAATATAATAAAGGCATGCTGTCCATCTACAACTACAAAAAAAATTTAAAAACATAAACCCAGGGAGCCTACCACGACCCCCCAAGACAGAAGAGTATATTATGTTAGACACATTCAACAGCACCCTATATTTTCCTTTTCCAACACATGATAAACAGAATTGCTTGTTTATATTCTCCACTAGACCAAATAATCATGTGTTGTGTATCATTCACTTCTATATCCCTAGCACTTCACACAAAAGGTACTGCATGATATTTGATAAAGGCATAAAATGCAATCAAAATGCTTGGCTCTCTTTCTCTGGTTTTGCAAATACCAAGCAATATATTGTATTATGATTCATCTAACAAAGAGTACTTTTAAAAGACTGGAATGCTTCATTATGGAATCCCTTTTTAGATCTAGGAATGTCATCAGAAAATACCACAAGCAAATGACTCCTGTCACAACGCGTCCTCCTATACATACCCATAATGGGTGCATGAGGATTACGTTCAGATTAGGATACTGTTTGCAATGAAGCAAGCCACATACTCCTGTACTTTATAAAACACTGGAGTGAAACCATATATAAGGTAAAACATATGGATGGCAGACTACAATATTTAAAATATCCAAGATTCATAGACATTAACAACCTCTCCATTACCATCTCCCATTTAGTCCTTTATCTTTCCACCTGCTTTATTAGTTTTCAAGCAATTTTCTCTGTGATATATATATTTTATTATCTGACTACACTTCCACAAAATGTACAAATTCCACAAATTTGTACAAAATTCCACAAATAAGGATTTGGCACGTTTTGTTGTTTTAGAACGTGAAAATGTTTAACATCTAGCAATTACATAATAAATATTTATTACATTGTAAACAAAAAAATGATCTTTTTGAGTAGTCCATTCTTTATTCAGTAATAATTAATGGACAATTACTACATGCACTACATTGCCAGACATAAGCAGTAGTAATGGGATACAATTCAATTTTTGTTAAATTTATAGAATAATTTGAAGAGAATTTCTCTTTTCCCAATATTTAGCCTTTTAATCAAGGACTAGGTTGTATTTCTCCATTTGTTAAATATCTTCTGTCCTATTTCTGGCTGGAATTTCAAAATTTTCCTCATATAAGTCCTTGACATTGTTGTTGGGATTATTACTAAATATTTATGTTTTGTGGCCATTTTAATTGTTTACCATTATATCTTCTAAATGGCTATTTCTGACACAGATAAAAGGTGGTTTTCTTTAATTTTATTTATACCCAACCACTTTTTACAATTTATTAACTCTCTCAAGTAAGTCTTTTCAAGATTTGGCTTTTATAGGTATATGAGCCTATCTCATATTTTTATGCATCTGTTTTTCATTGCATATATTTAAGTTAACAAAGCATAATGTTTTGATACAGATAGACATGGTGAAAATATTCCTAATGTCAAGTGAATTGACATATCCATCACATTTCATAAGGTGCCTTTTTTGCATATTCATAAAAGTACCTAAAATTTCCTCTCCTAGCAATTTTTAATAAATAATATGATATTACTAACTAGTGTCCTTATGCTATATTTCATATATCTAGACTTATTCATCATACCTAACTCTAAGTTTATACCCTATGATCTACTTCAACCCATTTCTTCCCACTACCCATTTTTGGAACCATCTTTCTACCCATTGCAGGGTTTCTGTTCTCACGACTAAAAGGCTCAGGGGTCACTCCAGTTAAACTGGGCTAACTGGGCTGCACAAAATAACCACACAAGAGACACAAATACCTTTTTCTTTGGGGTCGCTGTGACGGCTCCTCTGACCTTAAGGGTCTGCAGGAAGAGAGAGAGAGAGAGAGAGAGAGAGCATGCGCTGACCCCTTTTATTGAGGAGAAGCTATTCAAAAGAGGCAAGGGGTCAAGTTTCAGGGGGCTGAGTATCTTCATGATGTCCACTGTCAGCAGGTTGACTGACACCTGGGTAGGCCACACCCAAGGGCACAGTAAGAGGAGGGGACACACACAAGGCACTTCCATGGAAGATTCTATCCTAAACAGGGCAAGGGGTTATATTACAAAGGAACAGGTGAGCATAGCTTCACCCATGGGGCTGTAGCAAGACACACCCATGCACGAGACACCGACCACATTTCTGTGACTGAGCACCTCAGCACCCAGCCAGGGAGTGTGACCCAGTCACGTGCAAGGTTGGTCTCTCACACTACCCTGTTTCAATTTTGCCTTTTTTTGAAATTGTACATAAGTGAGATCATATAATACTTTTCCTTGATACAGTACTTTCTCATTTAGCATAAAGTATATGTAAATGACTATACACAGTATTTTTTCTTTCATACAGTACTTTTTCATTTAACATAAAGCCTTCCAATTTCTTCCATGTTGTTGCAAACAGCAGTATCCTTTTTAAGAATAGATATTAATTCCACTATGTCTGTGTGCACACCAATTCCTTTATCCATTTGTCCATTAAAATTTGTTCCCAAATCTTGGCTATTGTGAGTAACGCTGAAATGAACATGGGCACAAATATTTCTCAAAAGGTGTTGACTTCATTTCCTTTGGACATATACTCAACAGAGGGATAGCTGAGTCATGATAATCCTATATTAGTTTTTTGAGGAAGTGCCATACTGTTTTCTACAATGGCTGTACTAAAGTCCATACCCACCAGCAGTGTACAAGGGTCACCTTATATTTATATCCTTGCCAGAAGTTGTTACCTTTTTTCTTTCTGATAATAGCCATTGTAACAGGTGTGATGTAATATTGTGGTTTCAATTTGCATTTTTCTGATGATTAGTGATGCTGACCAACTTTTCATGTTGGCCAGTTGAATGTCATCTTCAGAAAAAATATCTACTTAGTTCCTTTTATTCATTTTTAAACCATGTGTTTTTTATTAAGTTTTGTGAGTTCCTTATTTTTTTAGATATTAACCTTTATCATATGTATAGTTTGCTAATATTTTCTCCCACAGGGCCTCACACATGCTGTGCAAATACTCTAATGGCAAGCTATATCCTGAGGCTTTAATAAATTTTATTTCGAGACAGGGCCTCACTAATTCAACCAGGCTGGCCTTGAACTTGTGACCATCTTGCCTCAGCCTCACAAGTAGCTAGAACTACTGACATGAGCCACCACAGCTAGCCAGAAGTTTCTTATGTGGATCCAACTTCTTAATTTTTGCTTCTGCTGCCTGAACTTTTGATATGGTATTCAAATCACTGCCAGGGTCAATATCAAAGAGTTTTTCCCCTACATTTTCTTCTAGGTGTTTTATTCTTTTAGATCTTAAGTACATTTAAAGCATTTAATTCATTTTTAATTTATTTTTGTGTATAGATTAAGGGTCCAGTTTTATTCTTTTTTTTCAGTTTTATTCTTTTATATGTGGATATCCAGTTTTCTCAGTGCCATTTTTCATCTAAATATTGATAATTTTTTATATCAATATTGGCCATAATTTATAGATATATACTAAATACTGGTGATTGTGAGCATACTTGTTCTATTGTTACTTAAGGAACAACTCTTAAATTTTACCACGGATAGTGCTGCACTGCTGGTAAGTTTCTATCATTAAATATGAGTTATTTTTTACTCTTAAAATATTCATTAACTTTTCAAACACTTCAGCATTTATTTTAGCACTTTCTTATGAGATCTCTTAATATAATGCATCTTAGGAATAACCTTCATATTGTACCATTCCCATGCTGAAATAAAATGTTCTTAGTCAGAAAGGGTTATTTTTTCATATTCCCAAATTTATTAGTTTTATTTTATTTAGAATTTGAAATCGACCCATAAATTATATATGCATATAAGTCATATTTTTCTCAGGTTTTGATATCTAAATTATGCAGCATCATAAAACTAGATGGGTACCTATCACTTTTTAGTGTTCTGGATCCAGTTATTTATAATCAGAATCATCTGTTTCTTTCGAAGGTATTTGTAATCAGAATGATCTGTTATTTCAAATGGGATCTTATTTATGATAAGAAAGGCCATAAAAGACTGAAATCAAGTCACTGTGTTAAAAACTAAGAATTATAAGACTAGTTCCCTATATCTCACCAGGCTTAGCTCACGTTACCATTCAATTACCTTGCCATCTATAAAGGTCCTAACTTAGAATTCAAAGGTATAAAGACACTTTCCGTTTATAAAATTGTCTAATTATTTAGTCAGACTCTATGTTAAATCTAGGCTAAAAATTCATTATTTGTTTTTGTTTCTGCTTTGTTTTTGTTTTGGGATTTGTTTTGTTTTGTTTTGATCAAGAAAGCAATTATAACGTGAAAGCTTTCTAACATAAAACTTCCTAAAGAAAGCCTGAAATTTGAAAGAACAATGATTTATTGGGCAAGATGCAAAAAGCACTACTCTAAAAGAAAAACTTTTACAACTGAACTTCAAAGAAAAAAACTGCTGCTCATCAAAAGATACAAATTTTAAAAAAATGGGAGAGCAAGCCCACAGATTGAAAGAATACTCATAGTATATACCTAAATATCCAGGATAAGTTGAAATCTTTTAAAAAATCAAAATAAAACAACCACCCATTTTTAAATGGGTAAAAGAATTGTAGTATGCCAATTTTAGATCTTTTGGACATATACTGAGGAATGGGATAGGATGGTGGTTCCATCCCTGGTATTTTGGGGATCTCCCTACTGCTTTCCTGAGTGGTTATACTGGTCTGCAGTCCCACCAGCAATGTACAGATGTCCTTTCTGCCTTCAGACTCTCCAGCATTTATTGTTGTTCATATTCTTGATCATTGCATTTTGATTAACCAGTCAAATACAAATTAATAGATAAATAAAAGGAAGTCTAGTAGAGTAGAAGGAGAATGGGAAAGGGGAGGGAGGACAGGAAGGAAAAGGGGGGAATCATGAACTCAAATCAATTTCCATGCAAGTATGACTTTGTCAGGATGAACCCAATACTATATATAACCATAAAGCTCTAATAATAATAAAAAATAAAAAAAACAAATTTAAAAGGAAAAGCAGATTCAAGGAAGAATTGAACATAAGCTTCTAAAAGAGTCCAAATACCTAATAAACATAAAAATACACTCATGTCATTACATATGAGAAAAATGCAGAGTAAAAACTATGAGTAACCACTACACACTCTGATAATGGCTAAAATTTAAATGAGAATAACAATAGCAAGAATTGGTAACATATGTAAATGTCTATCCTAGGTACCAACAATTCCACTCCTGGTATATAGCTAAAGAAAATGAGTGCGTATGTGCATATGCCAAAAAAAAAAAAAAAGACTATACAAGAATGTTAATAATGGTTTCATTTATAATTTCCAAATACTAGATGTAACATAAATAATTGATCAACAGGAAAATGGTTTAAGTTGTGGTATATTTTAAAATGGAATATTACACAACAATAAGAAAGAATGTACTACTGACACATGCAGCAATGAAATCAATATCTCCTCATCTACTCCTCCTTTATCTTTTTACCCAACATGGTCACACATCATCCCTGTTATGATTTTATTTTCTGTATCTTTGAGAAAGTCTATCTTACAGCTCCTACAAAGCTCAGTATCCCACCTTTGCTCAGATGATATTAACACATCAACAACAAGTACCTTTTATATATTTCTTTAATGTGATTATTACATAAAAATGCATTCTGTGGTATCTGCCAGATAACAGTGACCTTATTTATGTTACATTCCTATCTCAACCTTTCCCATCTTATCTTTCTTTTATAATACACCTGCATTTAAAGTACCTCACAATTCATAAACACAAACACAGTCACACATCACTTAATGATGGAGATATATTCTGTGAAATGCATCACTGGGTGATTTTGTCATTGCATTCACAACATAGTTCGTATTTACACAAAACTAGCTGCTATAAGTCAATCATTTGACATAGCCTCTTGATGCAATCAAGAGTCATGGTAAACAGATTATGTATGAGTCTGCTGACAGCATAACAACATACTATTTTATAGTATACTTTAAATATGAGAAGTAGTGCACTTCAAACTAATAAGTACAGTACATTCATAAACCAGTAAATTTGTCATTTACTATAATTATCAAGTACCTTATTCTATGCATAATTGTGCTGTACTTTTTTTGGGGGGAGGGTACTGGAGATTGAATGCAGGGGCACTCAACCACTGAGCCACATCCCCAGCCCTATTTTGTATTTATTTAAAGCCAGTGTCTCACTGAATTTCTTAGTGCCTCGCTTTTGCTGAGACTGACTTTGAACTTTTGATCCTCCTGCCTCAGCCTCCCAAGCCACTGGGATTATAGACATGTGCTACTGTGCCCGGTGTATGTGTTGTACTTTTATACAACAGGCAGAACAATCGGTATACTTATACCAGCATCACCAGAAATGTGAGCAATGGATTGCTCTATAATGTTAGGATGGCTATATCATTAGACAATAAGAATTTTTAGCTCCGTTATAATTTTATGAAATTTCTGTTGTATATGCAGTCTGTTGATGGAAATGTCATTATGTGGTATATGAATAAACCATATTTTTACATAATTTAAATCCCATATTTACATTTCAATAATACTAGCACTTATATATCACTCCCTCATACACTCTCTACACAAACACACACACACACACAAACCCAATGTTAACTTATTTAATTTTCACAACATTCTTGCACTATAGGTACTATTTTTGACCCCATTTCAAAGATGAGAAATTTGAGGTACAGAACATTAAGAAACTTCCTGGGGCCAGGGCTGTGGCTCAGTGGTAGAGCTCTTGCCTAGCATGCGTGAGGCACTGGGTTCAATCCCTAGCACCACATAAAAATAAAAACAAATAAAATAAAGGTATTTTAGAAAAACTTCCTGAAGCCTACATTGCTCATAAGCAGCAGAGCCAGAACACAGAAACATACTATTTTATGTTTATGTATTCAAACATACTATTTTAAGTAGCTCATCCAAACTGTACAATCAATTATCAAGAATAAGAGAAATTCCTTTACTTCTGAAAAACAAGGTTAGTTTTTTTTAAAAAAGAATATACTAGACAAATTAACAAGATAAATATAAATAATCCAATAAAAGGAAGAAACAATTGTGAAGAAATAATTTTAAAAGGTAGATATTTAACATTTTATCTCAATGTTTATGTTTCTTTAAACTATGAATTTAAAATTTTAAATTGATGTAGGAAGTTCTAAATGTCTCATAGGAATTCCATGAGACGCATTTAACTGGATTTTTAGTAACAGAAATGTACATGCAATCACAGGGCAATCCTATTTTAAAATAGGTTGTGGAGACTTTTCTTAAGTTATAGATACCTGTAGTTATTCACAGATATTCTTTTAAAACTGAAAGTTCAGATCAATAACTCCACTGACTGTATTCTAGGGGTTCACAATTTATACCAATTGTGTTTTCTAGTTATATTCTCTATTTTTCATTAGCTCCAGACATAGTCACTAACATCCCCTTCATTCCATTTCTTTATTACTCAATCATGCTGTTATTCATTCACACAGCAAATGCTTCTTATTCTATTCTAGGTATTTAACAAATATTCATTGAGTATAATTAGGACAGACATTATATAAATAAGGTAACTTGTTTCCATAAATATACCGGTTATGAAGTATTGCAGCAACCAATTCCCCTCTATGCAGATGATCCATCACCTCTAAAAGTTGGATAATGACCTGTTCAGAAGGAAAAGAAGCCAATATTTATTATGAAAGTCAATACTATAACTTCCAAAATTTGCTACTTTTTAATGTTTTTGTATATTTTGGGGTTAATTTAAAGGCAAAATGTGTGTTCTGGTACCTAATGCCCATATTACATCTTACAAAAATTAAGAAACTCACTCCATCAGAATGGCAATTATCAACAGTAAATATTGGTGAGGATGTGGGGAAAAGGTTCACTCATACTTTGCTGGTGGGACTGCAAGTTGGTGCAACCACTCTGAAAAGCAGTATGAAGATTCCTTAGAAAACTTAGAATGGTGACCATCATATTCCACCATCCTTGTTACTCCCCTCCCCCCTCCCTTTCCCTCCCACCCCTCTTCCCTATCTTGAATTCATATGAAGACTTGAATTGGATGTCAACATACTTAATATAAAAACAGAAATACAAAAAGCATGGTACTTATGTGTATTAAGAATTATAATGTAAATAATAATAATAATAATGTCACCCTAGATTAGGTAGAGGGAAGTGAAAGGAGGGGAAGGCAAAGGATGTGGGGATAAGAAAAATAGTAGAATGAAACAGACATTAGTACTGTATGTATATATGTGACTGTATGACCAATGTGATTCTACAATATGTATACTCAGAAAAATTAGAAATTATATCCCATCAATGTATGATACATCAAAGTATATAAGTGCATTCTACTGTCATGTATAACTATTAAAACAAATAAAAATAATAATAATAAAAGAAAACTTAGAATGGAATCACCTTTGGCATATACCCAAAGGACTTAAAATCAGCATACTATAGAGACAGAGCCACATCAATGTTTACAGCAGCTCAATTCACAATAGCTAAGATATGGAACCAACCTAGGTGCTCTTCAACAGATGGACGGATAAAGAAAATGGTATATATACACAATGGATTATTACTCAGCCATAAAGAAAACTGAATTTATGGCATTTGCCAGGAAATGGATGGAACTAGAAACTATCATACTGAGTGAAATAAACCAATCCCAAAGAAATCGAAGGCTGAATGTTCTCCCTGATATGTAGATGCTGACACATAAAAATGGAGGGGAAGGGAAGAATAGAAGTTCATTGAATTAGACAAAGAGTAAGGAAGGGAAGGGAGGGGGTTAGGAAAAGGAAAGACAGTAAGAATGGATCAGACATAACTTTCCTATACTCATATATGAATACACGGCTAGTGAAACTCCACATGATGTTCAACCAGAAGAATGGGATTCAAATTGGAATGAGTTATACTCCATGTACGTACTATGTCAAAATACACCCTACTGTCTTGTATATCTAAAAACAACAAATAAAAAACGACATAGACATTTACAATTATAACTAAATTAGAAGCTGCTTTTGCTAAAAGCACTATGTATTGGGCCTGCAGATGCCTAATGGATAAATAAAAGCAGGAAAAAAATGTTAAAAAAAGAAACTTAATCTTTTATAAAAGCAAAATAGTCTATATATGATTCACTCAATTGTGCATCATTAAATAGAATGACTAAATTTCATGTAAAGTCATTAATTAACAAGTATCCATGGAAATTCAACCAAGTATAGAGGAAGTTAGATTAAACAAAGAAACAGAAGGCCTGAGGAGTCTGGAAAGCTGGATTACACAAGAGAAGTTACCAGGAAAGAATTGAGGCAACTATTTGCCAAGTAGATACAAAAACAACACTAATTTTCTTGTTACCAGGGGGACATGGGGAGGTCTGAAAAGCCCAAAAATGGAGGCCACAATTTTAGAAGTAGATGCACAAAATACAGACTAGAAAGTTATAATATGTTATATCCTTAAAGACATAAAATAGTGAGTAATAATGTTATTGTTCTTGGCCTGGACAGAATTGGTGGTTGTTTTTATGGAAAAAGAGCAGGTGAGTGTTGGTAAACTAACCCGTATAAAATATATTTTTTTCCAGCAATACCAATAAATTACATTGCAAAGGTAAAGTATATTTTATATATTTATCCTATTTATTTCAAGTATACCAGGAAGCAAATGTATATTTTACTTAACTATTCCTTGTAAATAAAATCAACTTCTATTGGTAAGATAAAAATATATTAAATGCAATTATTTCATTCATAAAACTGTTTGCTATAAAGCTATGCAGACTTCAAATAATTAAGTAAGCCAGGGGGATTCTTCATTATCTCCAGCCCTTACTTTAAGGAAAAGTAGTAGAAGGAGAGAAAGTACTCTTATTTGGGGGGTCTTCATAACTCTAAAAAGGAAATAAATGCAATGACAATATAGAATTCATATTTATTTGAGCTATCATATCTGATTATAATCCTGTTATTATAAGAAATCAGGTAGCCAAACAAAATGAAAATTTTTAAAGCATCTTGAAATTAACTGACCTTAGATTGCCCTTTCTAAAAAGGCTTAAGTGGGACTGGGGTTGTGGCTCAAGCGGTAATGCGCTCGCCTGGCATGCGTGGGGCGCTGGGTCCGATCCTCAGCACCACATAAAAAATAAAATAAAGATGTTGTGTCCACTGAAAACTGAGAAATAAATATTAAAAACTTCTCTCTCTCTTTCTCTCTCTCTCTCTCTCTCTCCTATCTTTAAAAAAGGCTTAAGTGATGAGACAATTTTGACACGGTGAGAACTTTTTTTAGAGAGAGAGAGTTTTTAATATTTATTTTTTAGTTATAGGCGGACACAACATCTTTGCTTGTATGTGGTGCTGAGGATCGAACCTGGGCCGCACGCATGCCAGGCGAGCACACTACTGCTTGAGCCACATCCCCAGCCCCAACACAGTGAGAACTTTTTATTTTCTTTAGGATTCACATTTAGGGAACATTGAAAAGGGGAAAACCAACTATATTGAGATTACTACTAGGAATCTAATAATGTAAACTTAAGTTATTCATGCTCGGTTTCACTAACTGAATCTAGCATGAAG
The DNA here is from genome assembly GCF_047511675.1 of Marmota flaviventris. Lineage (NCBI taxonomy): Eukaryota > Metazoa > Chordata > Mammalia > Rodentia > Sciuridae > Marmota > Marmota flaviventris. Next base: position 101,386,312 of record NC_092518.1, read on the forward strand.
CACATATTCCCAAACTTAGGCATGCAAACTTTCTCTGAATCTCTGCTATGTTTTATGTCTCTCTAAATGTGTTATGGTGGAAACTTGATCCCCAATATGGCAATGATGGAAGCTGGGGTCTAATGGGAGGTATTTGGGCTAAGGGGGCATGGCACCACCCTCATGAATGGATTAATGTCATTATTGTGGGAGTGGGTTCCTTATAAAAGGACAAGTTTGTCCATCTTTTACACATATGTATTCATTCTCATTCTCTACCCCCCTGCTGGGAGCCATTAGCCAAGTAGGTATGACAATTTCCTTGCCAGCGTACCCCATGTTGCTGACATGTTGCAGCGACATTGAATGTAGGTGACCTTGCTCAAGGACCAAGGCAGATTAGGGTGTTCCCGGTTTTAAGATAATCGTGTTTAGGGCGTTCCCAGTTTAGGTTCCAGGTTTAAGGTTTAAGATTATTCCTCCCGGGAATAGGGCGTATCCTGCTGCCTGAGTTCCCCTTGATTTCTCATGGGATTCAGACAGTATATTTTGGAGATAGAAGCCCAGTGGAGGTGGATTTGGGCAGAGAACGTGGATTTCCCCAGAACGTGATTGTAGACGGCTGGTGTGAGTTCGGGAATAAAGAGTTGCTGTTTGAATCTACAAGCTGTGTGGTGGCTCGTGATTGTGTGCCCAGCCAGACTGCGGCATTTGTGCCCAGCCAGACTGTGGCATTTGGCGGCCCGTGCGGGGAACTTCTGAAGCTTAGAGGTAAGTGAAATTTCTCACCCTTGAGGAAGAGAGAAAGAATGGGTCACCAATTCAAAAAACAATGTGTTATTGTTTTGATTTATTTTGTTTTTATTTCAAGTTGCCTGTCCCTAGAAATTTCTCAGGCAAACTGGAAAAAATGGTTGACTAAAGGTTTGAAGTTTGTCGGCCCTGAGGAAGAGAAAATTGATACAATGATTTTTTATTCCGTTTTTGTTTCATTCAATTTCGGCTTTGTTTTGTGCTATCTTATTGGGTTGCGTTATCTTTATAGTAGATTAGAAATAAGTAAAAAACAAACCGAAAAGATGTTAAGTAAATTGTTAGAGGTTCAGACCATGGAGAAAGACATTTTAGATCAAACAAAAGAGAAGGTCTCTCGAGCTAGTCAGACAGAGGAAGAAAATTTAAAGGAAAAGGGGTTGTTAGGAAAAAGGCCACAACAGGAGGCTGTTACTAACTCCGTTTTATCACAAGAGGGCGTAATTCAACCAACAGCCCCACCGATGGAGACAGCTGAGTGGCCCTCAAACCCCGTAGTTGATAAATGGGATCCTGAGACAGGACCTCAAAGATTAGCATGCCCTGTACTTGAACAGGCAGGAGGGCAGCAAATTCACCGTGCATTAGATTTTAAAACAGTGAAGCAGTTAAAGGAGGCTGTAACAACCTATGGTCCCCAAGCTCCCTTCACAGTAAGCATGGTTGAGTCCATTACTAACTTGGACATGACGCCAGCAGATTGGGCTAGCATGTGTAAATCTGTACTAAATGGAGGACAATATTTGTTATGGAAGGTTGCCAATGAGGAATTTTGCACGGAGACAGCTAGGCGAAATGCAGCAGCCGGTTACCCTCAAAGAAATCTAGATATGTTGTTAGGAAAAGGACCTTATGAGGGTCAACGGCAACAAATTGAATATGATCCTGCTATATATGCACAAATTGCTGCAGACGCAGTTAGGGCATGGAAGACTTTACAAGGACATGGAGATTTACAAGGTCAGCTATCTAAGGTAATACAGAGAGCTAATGAACCTTACGCTGACTTTGTAGATAGGCTAATTCAAACGGCTGCCAAAATTTTTGGGGATACAGAACAAGCAATGCCATTAATAAAACAACTGGCTTATGACCAAGCAAATCGTTGCTGCAGAGAGGTTATTAGACCATGGAGACATGAAGATTTAAACACATATATTAAATTATGTAGAGATATTAATGAACAAGGGCAAGTCTTGGCAGCTGCAGTACAACAGGCTTTAGATGCCAGGCCAAAAACATGCTATGATTGTGAACAAACAGGACATTTTAAAAGGAATTGCCCCATAGGAGGAGGGTTTAACAAAAGTAGGTATCAAAGGAATAGAATACCGGGTATTTGCCCACGATGCCGTAGAGGGAGACATTGGGCTAATGAATGCCGTTCTCAAACCACCATAGAAGGTACTCCCTTATCAAAAAACGGACAAAGACCAGGTATTTATCCAAGATATCGTGGAGAAAGGCATCAGGCTCCATTGCCAAAAAACGGACAGGGGGGCCCAATGCTCCGGGGCCCACAACCACAAATATACGGGGCAGTGGAGGATCCCAGCAACACCATCAGGGTAGTGCCCAGGACACATTGTCCATTAAATCCCTCATCAGACAAACCCAAGGGAGCGCAGGGTTGGACATCTGCGCCTCTGCCAGAGCAGTATTAACTCCAGAGATGGGAGTTCAAATCATTCCCACAGGAGTAAAAGGACCTCTTCCCCAAGGAACAGTAGGCTTATTACTGGGACGTAGTTCATCTACATTAAAAGGACTTATGATAAGTCCTGGGGTAATTGATCCCGATTATGTAGGTGAAATAAAAATTATAGCTAGTTCTCCAAGAGGTATATCAGTAATTTCACCTGGAGATAGAATAGCACAGTTGTTAATAATACCCAGCCTACATAATAAATTTCCTAGTCATAGTGTAGAAAGAGGTTCCAGGGGATTAGGCTCCACAGGTGTAGATTGGGCTATGTTGTCTTTAAATTTAGATTCTCGCCCAATGCTAAAACTAAATATTCAAGGTCATGAGTTTAATGGGCTACTGGACACAGGAGCTGACCTTAGCATCATATCTCGTCAACAATGGCCAAAACATTGGCCATTACAACAAGCCACTCAAACGCTTCGAGGCCTAGGAGTGGCGACTAATCCCCATAGAAGTTCTATGATATTAGATTGGAAGGATCCTGAAGGATGTGAAGGAACTATACAGCCATATGTATTGGATCATCTTCCTATAAATTTATGGGGACGAGATGTCCTAGATCAATTAGGTTTGACGTTAACAAATAACATCAATCCTAATGTGCCCACTACTAGGGCTAGACAAGGCTTTAGGAAAGAAAAAAGATTAGGAAAACAAGGGCAAGGTATAGCAGCACCAGTACAAATAGATCAAGGAACAGACAGACATGGGTTGGATTTTCAGAAAGGGCCACTGAGACAATCAAAATTACTTGGAAATCAGAAAGACCAGTGTGGGTTCCTCAGTGGCCCCTGACTAAAGAAAAGACACAAGTAGCCCATGATCTGGTCAAACAACAATTAGCGGAAGGACATATACAACCTTCCATATCTCCCCATAATACTCCCATTTTTGTCATCAAAAAGAAATCTGGTAAATGGAGATTATTGCAAGATTTAAGAGCCATTAATAATGAGATGGTTATTATGGGACCTGCTCAATCAGGGATTCCTCAATTGTCTGCTTTGCCAAAAACCTGGCATGTTTTAGCTATAGATATTAAAGATTGTTTTTTTTCAATTCCAATTCATCCCGAGGATAGTCCACGTTTTGCATTTACTATCCCTGCATTAAATCATGAAGGTCCTGATCAGAGATATGAATGGAAAGTACTCCCTCAAGGGATGGCTAACAGTCCAACTATGTGCCAAATATATGTTAACAAAGCAATCCAGCCACTTAGAAATCAAAATCCTGAACTACAAATATTTCACTATATGGATGATGTATTATTGGCACATAAAGATAAAAACATATTGCTGGAATGTTATGCCACACTTACAAACTTATTAAAAAATTATAATCTAGAGATAGCAATAGATAAAGTACAATTAAATTTTCCAATTAATTATTTAGGAGTTCTATTATCCTCAACCATGGTCCGTCCACCAAAAATTCAAATACGAGTAGATCAACTCAAATCACTTAACGACTTTCAAAAGTTATTGGGAGACATAAATTGGATAAGGCCTTATCTAGGTATACCAACAGGAGAGTTGGGACCTTTATTTGATATTCTAAAAGGTCCATCAGATCCAAATTCACCCCGCATGTTAACTCCTAAAGCAAGAAAGGCATTAAAAATTATTGAAACATATATGGAAAATATGCATTTGGATAGAATTGATATAAGTTTGCCTTTATTATTTATTGTACTACCAACAAAAAATATCCCTACAGGAGTATTTTGGCAAGAAGGTCCATTATTGTGGATACATTTATCTTATTCTCCTAACACTATTCTTACTAGGTATCCTGAGGCTGTAGGACAATTAATACTCAAAGGAATAAAAGCAGCGAAGGGAGTGTTTGGAATTTCTCCCAATAAAATTATTACTCCATATACTATGGATCAAATTGATGAGTTAGCTAATGAGTTAAATACTTGGGCAATAATCATGTGTAAATCTAATGTTTCATTTGATAATCATTTACCATCTAATCCTTTGTTGTCTTTTTGGTCTAAGCATCCTGTAGTTTTTCCTAAAATGACAAGAAAAACACCTATCATGAATGCTCCAAATATATTCACTGATGGGTCAAATAATGGTACAGCAGCAGTAGTTACCCCTGATCAAACTTTTACATTTTTAGTACCCAAACAATCAGCTCAAAAGGTAGAGCTTAATGCAGTTTTACAAGCTTTTTTGATGTTTAAAGATTCTGTATTTAATTTATTTTCTGATAGTCAGTATGTAGTTAATGCTATAGTATCTCTTGAAGATGCTGGTAGGATTTCCCCTTCTTCTACTGTTTTCTCTTTGTTTTCCACTATACAAAGTCTAATCTGGGACAGAAAAGATCCATTCTTCATAGGACATATTAGGGCACATACAGGATTGCCTGGAGCCCTTAGTTTAGGCAATGATTTAGCAGATAAAACTACACATGACATACATATTTTCTCTACATTTGAAGAAGCTACAAATTTTCATAAAAGGTTTCATGTTAATGCTAATACTTTACAAAAGCGTTTTAAAATAACTAAGGAACAAGCCAGACATATAATAAAACAATGTCAAAATTGTGTGACATTTTTACCACAAGTTAATCTTGGAGTCAATCCTAGAGGACTGATACCTAACCATATTTGGCAGATGGACGTCACACACTTGCCAGAATTTGGAAAATTAAAATATTTACACGTTACAGTCGATACTTCTTCTGGATTTTTGATGGGCTCCCTTCATGCCGGAGAAAAAACTAAAGATGTTATAGCTCATTGCTTACAAAATTTTGCCACTGTGGGCGTTCCTAAACAGTTAAAAACCGATAATGGTCCTGGCTATACCTCTACCTCTTTTAAACAATTTTGCTCATCATTTGGTATTACTCATATAACAGGAATCCCATACAATCCACAGGGACAAGGCATAGTTGAAAGAGCTCATCAAACTATTAAAACATACTTATTAAAGCAAAAAGAGGGAATTGGAAAGGGGTATATATCCCCCAAAGATAAACTTAAAATAACGCTTTTTACTCTAAACTTTTTAAATTTGGATTCATCAGGACTTAGTGCTGCGGAAAGACATATATATCCAAAAAATGTACATAAGCCTAAAGTACTTTGGAAAGATATTCTAACAGGACAATGGAAAGGTCCTGACCCAGTGATTGTCTGGAGTCGGGGGTCTGTTTGTGTTTTTCCACAGGGAGAACAGCAGCCCATTTGGATTCCAGAGAGATTAACTAAAACAGTCTCTACAGATCGAAAAGAAGATGATTTGACTCAAATCCATAACAGCTGATATCCAGAACTCCAGCTTGGCCATTCTTACATCTGCGACAGTGATTAACCAGGATGCTTCTTTCAATAGCTATTTTATTATTGCATTTTTCCACATCATAAGGTTCTATTTTTATTTTTTGAGCTCATACAAACCTAGGTTAATGTTTTTCTGATCAGTTTTATTTTTTGACTGTGGAGTTTTTAAACATTGCAATGGAGATTTCACCTAGATAAAGCTACAAGGCCTTTACTATTTTCTTATGTGTTGTACGTTTGTGTACACTCTTGTGTTTTGTGTTGTATGTCTATATGTGTGTATGTCCATATTTCTTATATGAGGAGCGCTCATGAAAAAATGGATCCGAATTATTATTATTTTTATTCACGTGATTTAAATGGTTTAATTTAAATTAGGTAAACAGCTGTTAAAGATTGTTTTTAAAGGAGGTTAACAGATATGTTTGTTTACTAATTTAAATTAAGTAAACAGCTGTTAAGGATTGTTTTTAAAGTAGGTTAACAGATCTGTTTGTTTACTTTCACCTTTCCTTTTCATTATATTTAATAATTCTTTTCAGGATAATGTCTCTTTAGCATCATTGCCAGAATTCCTATCTCCATCCCAGTGCCGGTGAAGAACTCAACAAGTAATGCTCAATCAAAGAGTCAACTTACTTTGGGAGGAAACGGATTTTGGGAGGAAATGGACATATTGATAGAGTCCTCTGCTTTGAACTGCTTGTAGAACTTGCCTGGACTATGTAACTATCGTTTGGTGCAGCGAATTGTGGTAATGCTGGCATATCTTTGCTGATGGTGTCACTAGTGATGCAATTTTTATTTCCTTGCCAGCGCACCCCATGTTAATTGTGGTAGTGCTGACATATCTTTGCTGATGGTGTCACCAGTGATGCAATTTTTTCCCAAGGAGCCGTCAATCGGCTTGGTGTCGTGGCATTTCTGTATCCTCCTCCCTTCTGCTAGTGATGGTCTAAAATTTGGGGGCCAATGGCTTATGCTGGACCGGTAGTCAGTGACGGGTATGATCCAATTGCAGTGGTATCAACCTAAGACAGGAGGCTGACGCCTAAAGGTCAGTTTTCCGATGACGGGTAAGAACCATATGTTGAATTGGACAACCTACCAGGTACGGTCCATAAGCCACATTAACCTCACTCCCCCACTGGCACCAAGGCCAAATTTGGGGGCCAACAGAGGTGAGGCAAAGAACCTCACCCCCCCACTGGTGCATAGACCTATCCACAAGTATGGCTGTATGCTGGACCGGTAGTCAGTGACGGGTATGATTCAATTGCAGTGGTATCAACCTAAGACAGGAAGCTGACGCCTAAAGGTCAGTTTTCCGATGACGGGTAAGAACCATATGTTGAATTGGACAACCTACCAGGCACGGTCCTTAAGCCACATTGCTTGTTGTTTAATTAATCAGAAGGGGGGAGATGCTGGGAGCCATTAGCCAAGTAGGTATGACAATTTCCTTGCCAGCGTACCCCATGTTGCTGACATGTTGCAGCGACATTGAATGTAGGTGACCTTGCTCAAGGACCAAGGCAGATTAGGGTGTTCCCGGTTTTAAGATAATCGTGTTTAGGGCGTTCCCAGTTTAGGTTCCAGGTTTAAGGTTTAAGATTATTCCTCCCAGGAATAGGGCGTATCCTGCTGCCTGAGTTCCCCTTGATTTCTCACGGGACAGACAGTATATTTTGGAGATAGAAGCCCAGTGGAGGTGGATTTGGGCAGAGAACGTGGATTTCCCCAGAACGTGATTGTAGACGGCTGGTGTGAGTTCGGGAATAAAGAGTTGCTGTTTGAATCTACAAGCTGTGTGGTGGCTCGTGATTGTGTGCCCAGCCAGACTGCGGCATTTGTGCCCAGCCAGACTGTGGCACCCCCCCTCTCTCCCTCCCTCCCTCCCTCCTTCCCTCTTCCCCCTCCCCCTCCACTCCACCTTCCACCAAAGGATGATGCAGCAAAAATGCCCTTATCAGATGCTGGCCCCTTGATCTTGGTCCTTCTGCCTACTGAATGAATTTTATGAAGAATAAACTTCTTTCTTTATAAATTTGCCAGTCTCAGGTATTCTGTTATAGTAGCACAAAATAGATGTTTGGGGAAAAAAATTCCAACATATGAGAATGGGCCACCAAAAACAGAGTTGGCATAAAACCTAAGAAATAGGCAGGATTGCACCAGGTGCAATTTTTGGAAACTTATAGACAGAAGCATGTCTTAGGCAGCAGCAAGGCATTTATATTCCCATACCTCAAGGTAGGTGGAAGGGGGTTAGTTTATATGCTAAGCTAGACAAAGGTGAGCCATACCCAACTGGAATGCATCTGGCCTTCCTGAAAATCTATTAACATGTTCAACATCAGTTATGAAATACTCCCAACATCAGTGGCTAGCACAACTCACTTAGCTAACAATCTTAATGACTCCTTTTGTCCTATAGGGCTTGGGATGCATGCCTGGGTCACTTAGAATGCAAAATGGCAATTACAACCAAGATGGATGTAGTCACGTCAAACTGGATCAAACTGGATCCGTACAACAGATGGATGCAATTTCCTTGTTTCAACCAATACCCCTGCTGCACCTGGATCTCTAAGACTTGGGCTGTCCCTCTGAAATTTTCCAGATAGCAAAACTTCTAGTCTCCTGAACAGTAGGATATGGGGTGGTAGGACATGGGACTCCAGCCACTTACTATGAAGACTTCTAACAAATAAACCATGTTTCAAACTCATGACATTTTCCTATTTCCCACAGAGTAGATGACTCCAAGTTTTGAGATATTAAGAATTTTATTGCAAGAATTAGTTGGCCTTACTTACACTTTCATGTAAAATCAGATATTGAAGTGGTAACTTCTTTGCTCTAAGTAAAAATTAGTTTGAACTTCACATGACTCAATGCTTCAACTTCTGTTCTTTTTGTGTTCATGAGTTTTTCCATTTTCTTATTCTCATTTTAATGGAATTAATAAGGGAAAGTAAGTAAACACATATAAACAAATTTAAGTGGGATTTAACTTAAACCAATTTAAAAACCAGATTATTAAATATATGCATATATTTATATAAAATAGTCTGTATAAAATAAAATATTTTTATATATTAAATAGATTGATCAAGTATATAGACAGATAGAGATATTTGAACATTCATACTGGCCTCAATATGGGGGTTGATTAGAAAGAAAAGTATGAACACCAGTTAAAAAACTACTTCCAGAGTCAAGGCATGAGCTAAGAGCCCAGACAAGGACTATGAGACAGGCAAAGAAGAATTAGTATTTACTGACTAAAAGATCACTGACAAATATTACAGGGTTAAGGAGACATCAAAGATAAAATCATAAAATCTATTTAGGTAATGGGGATGGTATCAAATAACAGGATATAGAGAGGAAGGAAAAACATTGAAAGGAGAATAAAATTTGATGTAGATATATTTAATCTAACAAAGGACACACTAGGCAGTCAAGTGATGAGATTGGGAAGTATTATCAAGAGTGTTTTTGCCCTGAGAAGGCAGAATTCCAACGAAACAGAGGGAGACACAATAGCAAGAAAGAGATAGGGAGAATAGGTAATGGAAAAATTAAGGGAATTATGAGATAAAAGCTAAGAATTAATCTAATCCTCCTAATTCTAGATAGGGAAGAGGGGTGGGAGAGAAAGGGAGGGAGAAGGGGATTAGCAAGGATGGTGGAATGTGATGGTCATCATACAAAATACATGTATGAAAATTTGAATTTGGGGCCAACATTCCTTATTTACAAACAGAGAGATGAAAAATCTTGATATATATGTGTACTAAGAATTGTAATGCAAAAAAAAAGAGTACATGTATAATGGCATAAGTTGGCATGAACATACTTTATATACAGAGATGTGAAAAATTGTGCTCTATATGTGTAATAAGGATTGTAGTGCATTCCACTGTTGTGTATTTAATAAATAAACAAATAAAAAGCTAAAGAAGAGTAGTTTAAAATTATCCAACAGTTTCAAGTTTAGCTGAGATCAAGTAAGGTACAGCTGCTTGACTTGACAATTATAAATGAGTAGTGACCTTTTTAAAAGAGTAGTTTCAGTATCAATAAGGAGGAATCACAATATAGTGTTTTGAAAAAATAAATCATAAATTCTTTCAATATCTTGTGAGAAACTCAAATACAAAAATGTTATGGTAAGTATGGACGTTCAAATGACTAAAGGAAAAAAAAAGATTAAGTAAATTATTGGGGGACAACTGGATAACCTTTGCTTTGTTGTTTCTTTGGTTTTTTAAAAAGGATTTTTTTATTTTTAAAGGCATAAGTTTGTATATTACTTTCCTTCTCACCTTAAAACAAATTCCTAAAGGATTTTTGATTTAAAGGTCAAAAATATGAATCTGAAATAATACCCAAAGAAAACTCAAATGAATTTTTTATAATTATCCTGTAGAGAAGGCTAACCAACACTCCAAAACCAGAAATCTAATTACAGAAAATCTAAATGTCTATACTTCATATATATCAAAATCCAAAAGAAATTGATAAACTAGGAAATAACATTCACAATATACATGATAAACAACAAAGGGCTAATACTTTTAATTTACACACAAATTAATTAGTAAAAACAATAAAAGTGAGCACATAATATAAACAAGAAGCACATAAATGAAATACAAATAATTTTGAAATAAATAAATCCTATCTAAATGAAAGCACTGTATTCATCTATGAAACACATACAAACATACACACACATACACACAAAGTCGGTTTATATCTTTTATTTCTGAGAGGAATATGGGTTAGGGGGAAATGTGTACTTTTCATTGTATATTTTCTATACAAATTATTTTGAAATTAATAAAAGAAAGAGGATATGGCAGAAGAAATAAGGAGTGGACATGAAAGAGCAAACTTAAGAAGGTATGGTATCCTAGAAGACAAAATAAAGTGTTATATGAAGAAAGGCATAAATGAGTTGCCTAGCATGTGTGAGGCACTGGGTTCTGCTGGGAGCCATTAGCCAAGTAGGTATGACAATTTCCTTGCCAGCGTACTCCATGTTGCTTAGTGGAAGGACTCATGGAAATAGGACATTTTGCAGTGACATTGCATGTAGGTGACCTTGCTCAAGGACCAGGGCGGATTAGGGTGTTCCCGGTTTAGGATAATCGGGTTTAGGGCATTCCAGGTTTAAGATTATTCCTGCTGGGAATAGGGCGCATCCTGCTGCCTGAGTTCCCCTTGAGTTCTCACGGGATTCAGACAGTATTTTTTGGGAGACAGAAGCCCAGTGGGGGTGAATTTGGGCAGAGAATGTGGATTTCCCCAGAACGTGATTGTAGATGGCTGGTGTGAGTTCGGGAATAAAGAGTTGCTGTTTGAATCTACAAGCTGTGTGGTGGCTCGTGATTGTGTGCCCAGCCAGACTGCAGCAGGGTTCGATTCTCAGCACCACATAAAAATAAAATAAATAAAATAAAGTTAATATAAAAAAAGAAAGGAGTAAATGAGTGTGTCAGATGGTGCTGAGAGATTAAGAATTGAGAAATGACCATTCACTTTGGTTAAATAGGGACCACTATAGATCTTGTTAAAAGTACAATGTGTCAAAATGCATTCTACTGTCACATATAACTAATTAGAACAAATTAAATTTTTTTTAAAAAGTGGGTTATGTGGAATGACAAAGAAGAAGGATGACTAAGGTTGGTTCAAGAATGAATGAGAGAGAGGGGCTGGGGATGTGGCTCAAGCGGTAGCGCGCTCGCCTGGCATGCGTGCGGCCCGGGTTCGATCCTCAGCACCACATACAAACAAAGATGTTGTGTCCACTGAAAAACTAAAAAAAAATAAATATTATATTTGATAAAGGAGCTAAAAGCATGCAATGGAGGAAGGATAGCATCTTCAACAAATGGTGTTGGGAAAACTGGAAATCCATATGCAACAAAATGAAACTGAATCCCCTCCTCTCGCCATGCACAAAAGTTAACTCAAAGTGGATCAAGGAGCTAGATATCAAATCAGAGACTCTACGTCTGATAGTAGAAAAAGTTGGCTCCGATCTACATATTGTGGGGTCGGGCTCCAAATTCCTTAATAGGACACCCATAGCACAAAAGTTAATAACAAGAATCAACAAATGGGACCTACTTAAACTGAAAAGTTTTCTCTCAGCAAGAGAAACAATAAGAGAGGTAAATAGGGAGCCTACATCCTGGGAACAAATTTTTACTCCTCACACTTCAGATAGAGCCCTAATATCCAGAGTATACAAAGAACTCAAAAAATTAAACAATAAGAAAACAAATAACCCAATCAACAAATGGGCCAAGGACCTGAACAGAGATTTCTCAGAGGAGGACATACAATCAATCAACAAGTACATGAAAAAATGCTCACCATCTCTAGCAGTCAGAGAAATGCAAATCAAAACCACCCTAAGACACCATCTCACTCCAGTAAGATTGGCAGCCATTATGAAGTCAAACAACAACAAGTGCTGGAGAGGATGTGGGGAAAAGGGTACTCTTGTACATTGCTGGTGGGACTGCAAACTGGTGCGGCCAATTTGGAAAGCAGTATGGAGATTCCTGGGAAAGCTGGGAATGGAACCACCATTTGACCCAGCTATTGCCCTTCTCGGACTATTCCCTGAAGACCTTAAAAGAGCGTACTACAGGGATACTGCTACATCGATGTTCATAGCAGCACAATTCACAATCGCTAGACTGTGGAACCAACCCAGATGCCCTTCAATAGATGAATGGATAAAAAAAAATGTGGCATTTATACACAATGGAGTATTATACAGCACTAAAAAATGACAAAATCATGGAATTTGCAGGGAAATGGATGGCACTAGAGCAGATTATGCTTAGTGAAGCTAGCCAATCCCTAAAAAACAAATACCAAATGTCTTCTTTGATATAATGAGAGCAACTAAGAACAAAGCAGGGAGGAAGAGCAGGAAGAAAAGATTAACATTAAACAGATACATGAGGTGGGAGGGAAAGGGAGAGAAAAGGGAAATTGCATGGTAATGGAGGGAGATCCTCATTGTTATACAAAATTACATATAAGAGGTTGTGAGGGGAATGGGAAAAAAAATAAGGAGAGAAATGAATTACAGTAGATGGGGTAGAGAGAGAAGATGGGAGGGGAGGGGAGGGGAGATAGTAGAGGATAGGAAAGGTAGCAGAATACAACAGTTACTAATAGGGCATTATGTAAAAATGTAGATGTGTAACCGACGTGATTTTGCAAACTGTATTTGGGGTAAAATTGGGAGTTCAAAACCCACCTGAATCAAATGTATGAAATATGATATGTCAAGAGCTTTGTAATGTTTTGAACAACCAATAAAAAAATGAATGAATGAGAGAAAAGGAAAGAAACTACATACAACTCTTAACAAGAAGCTTTCTTTTAAGAATGAAATTATGGGGCTAGGAATATAGCTCAGTTGGTAGAGTGTTTGCCTTGCACTGGGTTCAATCCCCAGCACCACCAAAAAAAAACACAGAATGAAAGTATGGCATTTGCTGGTAAATGGATGGAACTAGAGATTATCATGCTAAGTGAAATAAGCCAATCCCAAAGAAACAAAGGCTGAATATTATTTCTGATATGCAGATGCTGACTCACAATAGGCAGGAGTGGGAGGTGAAGGTTCACTGGATTGGATGGGGAAGTGAGGGGAAGGGAGGGGGATGGGAAGGGGAAAGACAGTAGAATGAATTGGACATAACTTTCTTATATTCATATATGAATATGCAACCGATATAACTCCATATCATGTACAACAACAAAAATGGGAGGTTATACTCCATGTATGTAAGATGTGTCAAAAAAATTCTATTGTCACATATAATAACAAATTAAAAATTTTAAAAATGTAAAAAGAAGCTTTCTTTTATAAAGAACAGAGAAATGGATGATAGTTGAAATGAGATATAAGGTGGAAGTAATTAACATTTTAATTGTTTCATAAGGGGAGATATGGAACAAGTATATTTTAAAAGCATGACACTAAATAAAATGTAAACTAAAAAGTACAATAGCATTTGCATACATTTCAAAAGCACATAATCCTCCCTCTCTCCCACAATCCTCATTTTCCCCTCCATACACACATACGTGCATTGCTATGTGTGTGTGCATTTCAAACTGTCGAAAAACTATATCTAAAAAGAACAAATTAAAAATAAATACAAAGAGAGCCTTAAGAATGATAAACAATAAGTTTGGGATAGTAGTTGCCTCAAGAAAGAAGGGAGAAGAATTCAATTGTGAAGTTTGCTTCACCTGTATCCTTTTTTGTTAAGGATCTGAAACAAAAATGGCAAAAAGATAAAGTTCTACATGGCCAAATGGTGGCTACTGTACTCTGCTGTGTGCTTAAAATATTTTATTTAAAAAGAAATTAAAAGTAGAAACAATCTCTCTACCCTAAAATAGGGATTGTGTAGGTAAGCAGACAAAACATGATATCTAAAGGCCAGCATATTTTAAAAAGAGTTTTCAATGAAAAAAAAAGACATGACTAAAGTATAACCTGGCAGCATTATAATTAAAAAGACACACTTCTCCCTGGACATGATATCCTCATGAATAAAAGGGAAATTAATCATTACTCAGAGCACACAACTGACAAAGACCTAATTGCAGTTTCACCCTCAAAATATTCTACTTAGCTTACCAGAAATAAAACTGACAAAACTGCTTCTGATAGTTAGATATCTTGCATAAGTTCAAGTAATTTTGCTCATGAGGATTTCAGTAATTCACCAATCTAATATTTGTCAAGCACCTATCATACAGATAATATTTCAAATAGAGGTTCCAGTTTATGATTTAACATTTAATTAAAACTTACTGTATCACTCTTTCCTTCTATAAGAACCAATAGCTTTAAAAGTAATGAGGTTTGTGATATCAGTAACCTATTTCATACCACATAAGGTAAGTCCTGCTTATAAACCAAACTGATATTATATAAAAGACATTTTAGGGTTTCTATTATAGTCTGTCTTCAAGTAAAATTTTGATAAGTGCTGTGATAAGAAAAGAAAGCTGACAGAAAAGATTATTGAAAAATGCTAAGCACTACAAAAATCGAAAAACTGCAAAATCCAGAAAAATTGCACATAATTGCACTCCTCCAAGTCAAGTTATATATAGCAGCACCACTAAAAATTCAAAACTATCTTGAAATTACAAAATCAGAAGTTTAAGAAACAGAATTGTGTTCTTCGGGGTTCATTAGACAAATGTTGATATTTTTTAATGTCAGAGTGTTATAGAGTCATTTAGCTTACATTTCCCTACCACCTGTGGCACTGAGGCAGTCTTACCCAAAACAGCAGAACACTGACTGTTGTGCTGGGTGGTGATTATTCCCTACAGTTTTCGTCCACGTCCAGCGCAGAAGACTAACTGTTCAGTCACTCAAGGGAAATTCTCAGGGAGTTAGAAACAAAACAGACACACAATTTACCTTAAATGATGGCTCCTCTTGCTCTCTGCCTCAAGCTTCCCAGCGGGGTAGCGAGATCTACAGGAGAGGCTAATGAGAGAGAGCGCATGTGCAAGCATGCTTGGGCGTGGGCTTTTATTGGAGAACTCTAAATTCTGGGAAAAATCCCGCCCAATGAAGGTCAAGAGGGGCAGGGTTGCAAGTACAGGTGAGGTGATTGGGTCCCTGGGGTTGTGGAGAGACACGCCTCTACAGGAAGACACGGTTACCAGAACCCTAGAAGAACAGGGCAGTCTAGCAGCATGGCTGCCGCCTTTGATGCCACATCGCCCAGCAGGGCAGTTAACTCAGTCACATGGGAGGTTGGTCTCCCACATATAGTAAATCTAAAAATGAATACAGTCCTGTGATATGCTTCAATATAAGCACCCTAACAAAATGTGTAACACTATAAAATTCAACAGTTGCACTATACTACAGAGTGCACCTGAAGATGGTTTCAAAACATCTTTTAAGCAAATGATCAGCCTGCCTGGTAACCAGCATCTTATACTCCAAACAGTGGGACCAGAGAGGTGTAATAGTAGGCATGTCTAGGTCTAAACTCCCATCAAAACCACTGGACTCCCACGTTCCATAAGATTCTCCCTTTTCTTGGTGGGGTGCCAGGGTAGCTGATATACTTTTCTCAGTACTTTCCATTTTCTGGCTACAGTCACTGAAGCAATCTGCTTATGTCATCATCATGTACTCACTACCATCCTGTTCTCAATTGCTATAAATACACACCATATACATGCTGTTCCACTGCTTTTTGCGGTAATATCACTCCATGTTTCTCAACAAGATTCTTCAGTAGTCCCTGTCATATTGTCACTCATAATAGGCATCAGGAATGCTTTTGGAGTATCTTGTTGGCTTGGGTCATCACTGCAATTGGCCGTTTTTACTGATGTTGAAATTACTGCCTCTTGTATTCATGTAATTTTATCTGATCTTCTAATAGTTGCTGCTCTCTTATTGTAAGGACTAAACTTCATCTAACATTTATTGAGTGCCAAATGCAGGCATAGCTGATTTCATTTATTGCATTTTCATAGTGCTAGAACCCTTACTTACCTATGTAAGTGACACTGTACTGTCTCTTTTTTAAAATTTTTTAATTGTTGATGGACCTTTATTTTTTATAATTATATGTGGTGCTGAGAATTGAGCCCAGTGCCTCACACGTACTAGGCAAGCGCTCCAACACTGAGCCACAACCCCAGCCCCCATACTATCTCTTTTAATCCTGTTATTCTTAATATTTTTCTCTCTTCCTCCCTGCTCCCATCTGTTCCTCCATTCATCTAATTAAGGAATTAAGAAAATAGGAGTGTGTGCATATCATGTGATTTCCCTCTCTATATTACTCTTGAAAGTTAGCAATTTGTCCCAGCCTATTCAGTCAATGTTCATTCTACATAATCCAGAGTCCTGTTATACACACATCTTGCAAGAAAAAATAGATTTGAGAAGTTAATTATAGGTAACAAAAAATAAAAATTATTTGTATCAGTGGCCCACAAACTTAAGTATACATCAGAATCCCTGAGAGAAGTGCTAAAACAGAAATTGCTATGCAGAGTTTCTCATTCAGTTAGTAAGGGATGGGTCCAGAGAATTTACATTCTAACAAGTTCCCAAAGGATTTTCTGCTGCACCATCATGGATGGCAGTCCTGGAACTAATGATTAATAGCTAATATTATAGGTCTTATAGAAAGTTAAAAATAATTGACTGAAAAATTTGCAAAGTGAAAGGCCCATTACAAGAATATCAACTCCATATAGACAAGGATTTTTTATATTACACTAGTATCATTTTCTAAATGTAGTGGGAAAAAAATCCCCCCAAAGCAGCAAAATTTGTAAAATATCTAGAATAAGTTTCAAAATATATGTTGAAAATAAAACTTTGCTGAAGAACATAAAAGAATATAGGACCTGGAAAATGGATACACACCATATCCAAGGACAAACTCAAAAACATAAAGATGTGGCTGGGCATGGTGGAGCACACCTCTAATCCCAGCAGCTCAGAAGGCTGTGGCATGAGGATTGTGAGTTCAAAGCCAGCCTTAGCAATTTGGTGAGGCCCTAAGCTACTCAGCAAGATCCTGTCTCTAAAATAAAATATATGAAAAAAAAAAAAAAACGGCTGGGGATGTGGCTCAAGTGGTAAAGTGCCCCCAGGTTCAATCCATAGTACCCACCAAAATCATAAAGATGTAATTTTCTGACAAAATTAACATCGTATATAAATTCAATGCAATTCTAATAGAATTCACAAAGGGTCAGAACTGGGGAGGGGTAAAGATTTTCTATGCTGAACCTATAGTTCATTGAGAAAATTGAACATATAAAAATTGTTCACAAAGTTTAAAAAAGAAAAGTAAGGGTGAAATTTTTCTCAATTGCTATTAAAACATACTATTAAGGTATAGTAACTCTAACAATGTAACCCTAGTGTGGGAACAGACAAGGATCTTGATAAAACATATCTAAAAATATATCCAAATACAGACAGTTATTAACTAAAAATATATCCCCCAGATAGTTATTAACTAAATCATGAATATGGCACTTGAAATCAGTAGGGATAAATATGAACTTTTTAAAAACTGGTTTAGGAGAAGCTGGCTATGGTAGAGGGTGGTTAAAATCCTAACTGTACTACAAATACACATTAAAGACAGATTAAATATTTGCATAAGGTGGAACTGAAAAGGTAGTAGAAAATAAAGAATATTTTAATGGGGAACAAATAAAATCTAAGGTCTGACACAAACCTCAAAGTCCATAAAGAAAAATGGTTTATAAGTTTTCTGGTTTAAAATAAAGGTTACAATTCTATAAGTGTGAGAAGCCCAGTGAAAAATTATTGAACAGGCCTTTCATAGAAGAAGAATGACAACAAAGAATAAGCATAAAAATATTCAAACTCAATTGTGTGTGTGTGTGTATATATGTGTAGAAAGAAATTGAGAAAAAATCCACAGCCATACCAAAGACACATTAGTGGCATCCATTACTGTTCTTTTTAACATTTTTATGCTCAAAATAAATAAGGCATCTCTCAGGTCCTACTAGTCATGCAAAATACTATTTTGCCATGAAAAAAAAAAAAAAAACATGGCAAACAAGAAAGACAATGAGTGAGAAAAAAAGGAAAGAGCTTATAGAAAAATTTTAAGCTGAAATCAATAGAGATATTGAGGGGAGATAAATAAAAATGTGGTGAGTATTTTATAGGTAAAAGTAACTAAGGGGGTTCATGTATCCAAGTTTCCAATTTGGGGTAATTAAGCAAGCAGGTGCAGGTTGTTTTTTTCCTTTATCTCCATGCTAGCAGGCCATAATTCAATTTGTCCTCCATGTTCTAAAGGGTAAAATTCTTAAGTGGTTTTATGTTACAGTAATCACCTTACCAGAAATCTGTTTATTCAAGCAAAATGAGATTCATATGCTATCTTAAAACAAAAATGTCTACATCTCTACTATAATGGAATATTATGAAGTTCCAAGTGATTCTTGAATTCTAGATGCAAGCCAGCATTTTTATAACATGATATTCTTCTAGTGTAATAAAAGTACAAAATTGAATCGCTTTCTTTTATTCACACAAGAGGCCTCGAATCTGAAGGATTCTGTTTTTTTTTTTTACTTACTGTATAGATAAAATCTAAAGTTCATTCTCTAAACACTAAGCCACATCTAAGCAATAGAAAGACATAAAACTATTTGTTTACCATTGACTATAGCACTTATTCAAAAAGAAAAAAAAAATCATTCCCCCAAACAACTTAGATCAATATGAATGAAGAACAATCTTTAAGGTATACTGGAATTTATTTTTAAACTGACTCCTCATATTCTTCCACATTACACTAAAAAGTATTTACTTTTCAAACAATACAATGCTGCACAACATCTCTTTCGGTCATAATTCACACGACCTAATTAAATTAAAAATAGCAATTAAAACCAGTTTTGACATGGTGTGGTGACACATGCCTGTATTCTCAGCCACTAGGGTGGCTAAGGCAGGAGAATCACTTGAGCCCAAGAGTTCTAGGACAACACAGGCAATATAGCCTGCCTCTCTCTCTCTCTCTCTCTCTCTCTCTCTCTCTCTCTCTCTCTCTCTCTCTCTCTCCCCCTCTCCCTCCCTCCCTCCCCCTCCCTCCCTCCCTCTCTCTCTCTCTCTCTCTCTCTCTCTCTCTCTCTCTCTCTCAAAATTAGGTTTTATTAAAAGCCAGGAACTTCATAGTTTCCAAAAGCTTCATCTCAGAAAAGCTTTGGGAAGAGGAAAACTTTTAAAGGGGGAAAGAATGCATTAGGACAAAAGACAGAATTTCACAGCTTTACAACAGGATTTACATTGGAGTCATCCTAGCACAGAGGAATTTCACAGGTTTTGACTTCCTCAAGTACCTGGAGCCTTCCTTTTCACACCAAAAGGAACTGAGACTTCCTAGGGCTAGCATATGCATCTTCCTAATTTCTGTGGGAGGGGGATCCCCCAATTCATCTGGCTTCCATGTCATCTGACTAGTAAACATAGAGATCAGATATTTATTCTTAAAGGAGGCAAATTCTGAAATAATAGCTCTGCCTAAGGGAAGGACTTCAATGTTTGTGTAAGAACTCTCTTTCCATTACCTCCCAGCTATTTATATTTTTGGTGGGGTTTAACAAGTGACTCCACATTATTTTCCCTTCTGTCTCTAAAAGATGTCATCTGAAGACTGTGGATTATTTGCCAAAACATCTTGACCTCGACATTGCAGGAACTTTCTGCCATTCTGTCATCTGAGTGGTCCCACATCGACAGTTTAAGTCAGTAACAGAAGGCCCCTCTTTAGCCAATTGTACACAACAGAAGGTTTTTAGAAACATGAATTCTTAGGCCAGAAAAACACAAAACACCAAGAAGAGCAAAGCAATCCCATTTTTACATAAGATTTGAACTAATAAACACAATCTCTTTCATTTTATCATCTTTACCCAAAGAAAAGCAACTTGTCTGTATCAAGATAAATCACCATCTGGGTAGAAAGCATATTTAGAATTTAGATACATTTTACAAAACTGTAAAAACTTTGACAAGAATTAATGTCATTCCATCAAATAAGAACATCCATATGTACTTAAACATACTTTGTAAACTAAGTCACAACATAATATAAGCAGATTAATTGAGAAAACACATTTTTAAAATAGCCATCCCTATACATATCCTATATTAAAATCTTTAATTTTAAATTTATCTTGAGATGGCATTTTTATGTTTCATTTATTGGTGACCAATTATTTCATCCTTATTTACTACAGATATTTCTCACAAAAAATAATAACTACAACAATAGAGAAGGCATTATGATTAGAGAATTTAGTAACTTAATAAAACAATTGTTACCTACACAACAATCACAATTAACAGTGTTATATGTAGAATGTCAGATTTTTAAATCTTTAGATCATTTGTGTCAATAAAATGTATGACATTATTGTAAAAAGTTTAAATACAAATCAAGAGACTTTATAGAACAAATGAAGATTTTAATAAATTTTAAAACTTATATGACTTAATTTTCATTTAAATGTTAAAAGCACAATAAAACCAGCAGAAAACACAAGAAATTATCTTTTTTAAAGAATAACATAAAATCTTTATGTATCATTTATTGATGACCAATTATTTTATCCAGTTATGAAACAATAAGAAATTATCTTAATAAAACACAAAATATTTGTTCTTTAGGCCAGTTCTTTGTAACCTTTATTAAGTGTGATCCAATCACTGCCAAACTGTTGGATCCTTACTTACAAATGCACTTTAAAAGTTACTTTCAATCTTTTAGAATTTAATAAGCATTACTAAATTTAAGCATTACTAGACTTTTGACAAGATGGCAAAAAAAATCTAACATTTTAACAAAGCAATGAAGCACCTTGCTGGTTAGAATAATAAAATCCAGACAGCTTATACAGCACATATAGAACCATAAATGGAAATTACTTGAGTTGTTCTATAAACAACACTATACAAACTCATTTTAAACTCCAGATTAGCAGAGCAACTAAAGTTAGTTTATAGAGAATTTTAAACATGCTTTTAATCTGCTTTTACTAAGGCTTATTAACATCAATTTCACACTGTTGGTGGGATTGTAAATTAGCACAATTTTATTTTTAACAATCACAAATTTAGAGCCTGAATGTCAACATGAACCTTTTCTAACAAGGAAATTGTAAAGTTAAAGGAAGTAAACTACTTGAATAGCATTTAAGGTTACTAAATGAAGGTATAGACAGACTGATGTTTAATTTCTCAAAGTACTGCCAGGATTTTATGATCAATTAACCACAAAAACACGAACAAATATTCCACTATTTTACCTCATTATCAAATGAATTCTTTGTATACTCTGGATATTAGGGCTCTATCTGAAGTGTGAGGAGTAAAAATTTGTTCCCATGATGTAGGCTCCCTATTTACCTCTCTTATTGCTTCTCTTGCTGAGAAAAAACTTTTTAGTTTGAGTGAGTCCCATTTGTTGATTCTTGTTTTTAACTCTTGTGCTATGGGTGTCCTATTAAGGAATTTGGATCCCAACCCCACAGTATGTAGATCGGAGCCAACTTTTTCTTCTATCAGACGCAGAGTCTCTGTTTTGATATCAAGCTCCTTATTCCATTTTGAGTTAACTTTTGTGCATGGCGAGAGAAAGGGATTCAGTTTCATTTTGTTGCATATGGATTTCCAGTTTTCCCAGAACCATTTGTTAAAGATGCTATCCTTCCTCCACTGCATGCTTTTAACCCCTTTGTCAAAAATAAGATAGTTGTAATTTTGTGGATTAGTCTCTACGTCCTCTATTCTGTACCATTGGTCCACCCGCCTGTTTTGGTACCAGTACCATGCTGTTTTTGTTACTATTGCTCTGTAGTATAGTTTGAAGTCTGGTATCGCTATACCGCCTGATTCACACTTCCTGCTTAGAATTGCTTTTGCTATTCTGGGTCTTTTATTTTTCCATATGAATTTCATGATTGCTTTATCTATTTCTAAAAGAAATGCCGTTGGGATTTTGATTGGCATTGCATTAAACCTATAGGGAACTTTTGGTAAAATTGCCATTTTTATGATGTTAGTTCTGCCTATCCATGAACAGGGTATATTTTTCCATCTTCTAAGATTTTCTTCTATTTCTCTCTTTAGAGTTCTGTAGTTTTCATTGTATAAATCTTTCACCTCTTTTGTTAAGTTGATTCCCAATTATTTTATTTTTTTTGAGGATATTGTGAATGGGGTGGTTGTCCTCATTTCCATTTCAGAAGATTTGTCGCTGATATACAGGAATGCCTTTGATTTATGCATGCTGATTTTATATCCTGCCACTTTGCTGAATTCATTTATTAGCTCTAGTAGTTTCTTTGTAGACCCTTTGGGGTCTGCTAGGTATAGAATCATGTCATCCACAAATAGTGATAATTTAAGTTCTTCTTTTCCTATTTTTATGCCTTTAATTTCTTCCATCTGTCTAATTGGGCCAAGGACCTGAACAAACACTTCTCAGAGGAGGACATACAAACAATCAACAAGTACATGAAAAAATGTTCACCATCTCTAGCAGTCAAAGAAATGCAAATCAAAACCACCCTAAGATACCATCTCACTCCAGTAAGATTGGCAGCCATTATGAAGTCAAACAACAACAAGTGCTGGAGAGGATGTGGGGAAAAGGGTACACTTTTACATTGCTGGTGGGACTGCAAATTGGTGCGGCCAATTTGGAAAGCAGTATGGAGATTCCTTGGAAAGCTAGGAATAGAACCACCATTTGACTCAGCTATTGCCCTTCTCGGACTATTCCCTGAAGACCTTAAAAGAGCGTACTATAGGGATACTGCTACATTGATGTTGATAGCAGCACAATTCACAATAGCTAGACTATGGAACCAACCTAGATGCACTTCAATAGATGAATGGATAAAAAAAATGTGGCATTTATACACAATGGAGTATTACTCAGCACTAAAAATGACAAAATCATGGCATGTGCAGGAAAATGGATGGCACTAGAGCAGATTATGCTAAGTGAAGCTAGCCAATCCCTAAAAAACAAATGCCAAATGTCTTCTTTGATATAAGGAGAGCAACTAAGAACAGAGTAGGGAGGAAGAGCATGAGAAGAAGATTACCATTAAACAGGGACGAGAGGTGGGAGGGAAAGGGAGAGAGAAGGGAAATTGCATGGAAATGGAAGGAGACCCTCATCATTATACAAAATTACATATAAGAGGAAATGAGGAAAAAGGGAAAAAAACAAGGGAGAGAAATGAATTACAGTAGATGGGGTAGAGAGAGAAGATGGGAGGGGAGGGGAGGGGGGATAGTAGAGGATAGGAAAGGCAGCAGAATACAACATACACTAGTATGGCAGTATGTAAAAACGTGGATGTGTAACCGATATGATTCTGCAATCTGTATACGGGGCAAAAATGGGAGTTCATAACCCATTTGAATCAAATGTATAAAATATGATATGTCAAGAGCTATGTAATGTTTTGAACAACTAATAAAAAAAAAGAATATCAAATGAAGTAATTCCAGAAATCAGAAACATAAATGATACATAGATTATTAGCATTTAAAATCATTTATTATTTTCATTGATTGGAACAAAGAAAGTATAGGCTCACTTGTGACTTTCCAAATTTATTGAATAATTAATATTTTAGACAAACCATGAAGGTCACATACAAATGTAAACATTATATACTTATTAAAAAATTTCTGAGGGATGAAACACCTAAGATTTCTAGCTCTGAACTAAAGTTTTCTTGTAAAATCAAAGCTATTTTAAAAACTACATTTTTAAGAATCAAAAATGCCTTTCCTATATACTTATTTACTCATTTTAGTAGCTATCTTTAAATTATTCACAAAAATCAAGCATAGTTAACATTTTAAATTTTATTTTTGGTTTTAGTTTGTTTTTTGTTTGTTTGTTTTGCCAAAAGGGTCTGAAGAAAATGCTTTATATAGAAAACATTGAACACCTGTATCTTGAATATTTAGAAACAAATATCCTATATCCTAATTAGTTAGCAGGCCAGAAAAACGAGTTACTATATTTTAAACACATTACAAACAAGTTTAACTTACTTATTACAGATTTACTAATGTCATATGAATCAAAAAGGCATTTTGGGCTAATTTTCCATATGTTAATTTAGTACCATGCACTTAATCTGTATGCATATAAACATATGGGCACATAAAAGAAACTTATATTCAATATTTGCTAGGTTTAAAAGTCAGACTTTTGACCTGATATTGAAAATAGTCTGTTAAGTCTTAAATTTGCATTTCCAGGACCCTGTTTGGTTAAAAACAAACAAAAAATCAAACCTGTTAATAGTCCATTGATCAGGTATTAATCTTTCCAACATAAATCTCTATATTACTAACCAGGTCACTGTCCTTTATTATGCAAGGGATTCAAGGGAGTGTAAACATGAAGTCTAAATAAAGATAACAGTTGTTCTTGGTCCAAAACAAATAATCTTAGCAAATTTATCAAAATGAAAGATGGCAGGAAGGGAAGTATGGGTAGCTCTGTCTTTCACATAATCTTTTATAGCCACATTAGAATCATCTTATGGAATACATTTAGCCCCAGCGTTTGTCAATGAATAAAAAAAAAAAAAAAAAAAAACATTAAATGAAGGAATCTTTTGTGGTTTGCCATATCATTTGTTCTAAAGCCAAGGTTTTATCTAAGCAAAGGCTTGAAAGTTGGATCATGGCATCTTGTTTCATAAATTAACCTCACCACCATGATGCATGATTGTATGGACTGTGATTTACAGAATTGGTTCCTGCAGAACAGAAATAGAACATAAAGACAATGAGGAAGCTAACCCATAATAAGGCTGAGGGGGGTGAGGGGAAGAATAGAAGTTCAGTAGATTAGATGATGGGGAATGGAGGGAAAGGAGGGGAGATAGGAAAAGGAAAGACAGTAGAATGAATCTGACATAATTTTCCCATGTACATATATGAAATCAACACAGTGAATCCCACCATCATGTACATCCATAAGCATGGGATCCTAAGTAGAATAAAATATATTCCATCCTTTATAATTATATCAAAATGGATTCTGCTGTCATGCACATCTAAAAAAGAACCCTGAAATTTTTATAAAGACATTTACAAAACAATCTGAACTCAAAATCTTAAGAACTTATTACAATTTCCCCCAAAGTCTTCTACAACCTCAGGGCTGGGACTAGTGCTCAAAAATGTAATGAGTGGAGATAACAAGATGGCAGCTCAGAGGAATCTTCAGAGCTGCAGCAGTTTTCCAAGACTGAATTAAGTCAGCAGTTCTGCAGCAGCAAAGTGATGTAGAGAAACTGGGGGTAGGGGATGGGAAAGCAGGGTGGTAACTCAGTAAAATAGTATTCAGGGAAAAAAAGTGTTGGTTCCTAGAATAAAGAATTAATAAGGACAACAGACTGAGGCAGTGTCCACCAAGCTGTGGCTCAGTGGAGGAGTGGAAGCAGTCCCTCTTCAAGAATAAAGACACTTTCCTACCAAGATTAAGAAAAATGGTCACTAATCAACATATCTACAACTGGAGCAGAACACAAACTCAGAAAAACTGGGCTGTGCTTATAGGGAGAAAGCCTGGAGTCCCCAGATAGAGAGAGCACTAGTAATCCTCAACAGAGTTACCTGAATCTTCCTAGCAGAGGTGATCTGAGCTGAGATGCACTAAGCCGACTGGGAACTCCAGCAGTTTACCAAGGTTTTTCAGAGATCACTTTTTCCCCCTTAGGTCCTAGTACTTGGTATACTTGTTTTTGGAATATTCAAGACCAAACAAGCCTTAGGCAAGTACTTTTCATTGGATCATTGATGCCCAAACAGCCTCATTCTGAGCACAAAAGACTTTGACCCTGCTAGGGCTCTCAGAGTGAGGAAGAACAAAGGCCACTTCCTTTGGAATTTGACAGACTGATCTGTGAGATAAAGACAAGGGGGCAGGGATCTGGATCTGAGGAGGTAAAGTCCCAAAAGCACCCCTGCAAGTTTAGCACTTGTTGACAGGGATTCTGAATAAGAGGCTCCAGGTGAAGGTGTTGGTCAATTCCTCAGACAGACTCCACTTTCACTCAAGACAAACAACAAAGCCATTTTGAAAGACAAAAGCAGGGCTGGGGTTGTGGCTCAGAGGTAGAGCACTCACCTAGCACGTGTGAGGCCCTGGGTTCAATCCTCAGCACCACATATAAATAAATAAAACAAAGATATTGTGTCTAACTACAACTAAAAAATAAACATTTAAAAAAAAAAAAAAGAAAGACAAAAGCAATTTACCATACCTATTCCAGAGGAAGTGGTCAGGCAAGGAAGGGGTCTAATTCTGCATACAAAGTTACCTAACAAGTTTGGCTGGCCTGGGGCAGAGATGAAATGGAAGGTGATTTACATTTTAAAGTCTTCCTCATAGTTAGCACTTTCTAAAAGTTGAAATGTCAGACACAAAAGACTATTTTAAAAACTTCTGAAATAATTAATATGAACCTCTGAGTGATAATTAACATATTAACTGAATGATATTAATGACTAACTAGTCTCTCCTATATACAACCATTCCACATGGGCTCCAACTTCTATTACCACTTCACTCTATTTTAAGCCATTTCCCCTCCCTCTCTTCTTCCATTTTTTTACTTTTTTTCTTTTTCCTTTTTGTACTTTTCATTCTCTATTTTCTTTAGTTTTATCTCACTTTCAAATTGATTTAGTATATAATTATTAGTGTATGATTCTTTCAGCCTATGTTACATTAATTTTTCTCCCATGTTCCTCCAGGTTAATAGAATTATAGAGATTTTTATTAATTACATTTATAGTATGTATTGATATATGATTTACTTTTAAACCACTACTGTTACTTGTGACACTCTTTTCCAAGAGGCATTGGAGGTTGAGATTAAACTTGGATTACACTGAGCTTATATATCAAGGCTAAAATATACTGATAGCACAGGACAACATTTAGAACTTCCTTTCAAAGTTCAGGAGTGGCACTTGAACAGTTAGTCCCTTTTCTTTAGACTACAGAAAGGGGGTCAGCAAGCCAGCTGAGAAACTTTGAAACCCTGCACAGACAGGAACCCACTCTGCCATTACCAACAGGAACAAGAGTTCAGAGTCACTTGGATTCAATCCTCTAGGAACTCTAGCAAGGACAAACAACAATTTTCTTTAAAAAGCTTTTATGGAAGTGATTAAAAATTATGAAATGAAAAAGGGCAGGGTAAAAAGAAGGGGAAAGGGCTGGGGCTGTAGCTCAGTGGCAGAGCTCTTGCCTAGCATGTGTGAGGCACTGGGTTTAATCCTCAGTACCACAAAAAAATAAGCATTCTGTTCATCTACAACTACAAAAACCTTTAAAGAAAAAAAAAAGAAGGGAAAATTATGAAATAAAAAAGGCAGAGTAAAAAGGGGGTAAAAGATATTTGAAAATTTTTCTTCTCACAATATATGTAGAAAAAGGAATTACAACAAGGGGCCATGTAAATATGTTGGCATTGATTAACTCATGGCCGTCCTGGGTTTTTGCTGAATTAAGACTATAATCTTTATGGTCTTTCATTGAAGCAGAAAGGGGCAAGCTACCTCCAATATCAAATGTGGGAAATGAGTAAAAATCTTTAGCAAATAATTTTAAAAGGCAGAGACAAAGGCTGCTTCCTCTGCCATCAAAACGTACATAACCATGAATAGGCCAATCATACAGGCATTAAGTAACCACGCAGTATTTCACTTTTCAAAACCAGACTACACAGGAAGTTCTAAAGTTTCATTTATACTATAAATTGTCTTAGGGATCCAATGAGATCTTGTTTTATCTACAAGGCCATTCATTACAGCACTATTTGCAAAGGAGAAGCAGTTCATCATAGAGGACAGGTTGAATAAACTAAAATACTTACACACAATGGAGTATTAAACATCTCCAAAACAGAATGAGAAATATCTCCAAAATATATTCTGATGAAAATATTCAGTGGAAAATAGTACATACAATATGCTATTGTTTACTTTTAAAAGGGCAAGATGGACTATTATCTTTAAGAGAAAAGCAGAGGGGTAGTAGTTTGACTTCTTTGAAAAGATTTTCTTTTGTAGATTTGACTTTGGAACTATGTAAGTAAATATAATATCTAATTCAAAATCAAAATTAAATTTAAAACCCAACTGTAAAAATCAAAAGTAAGATAAATAAATGGACTCTGCTCTATATCCTGTTAGTGATACATAATACTGAATTATATTTCAAATTATCTTAAAACAACAATTTAACTGTACATTTCTAGTGAGATACACCTTAAGAAAAAAAGGTTACCTGTACAAATATTAAGTTGCTTTTAGTAATCATGTTGGTGTTAGCAGTGTTGGTATTATTATCAAGGCTGTTGTGTATGAATGGTAAACAAAATAATCAATGAAGTATCATTGAAGTTAATTTAAAACACTGTAGCCTTAAATTTGAAGTGGAATTGTAAATACGAACTTTCTTTGTGACACTGGGATCTAACACAGGGCTTTACACATGCTGGGCAAGTTTTCTACCATTGAGCTATATCCCCTGCCCCAGCTCCAATAAGAACCCTTGATATATTGTACCTTAAAAATATGTAGATCTGTAACAGTTAAAGGCTTTAATAACAAGCCTAGCAACAACAACACCTATATTATGATATGTAAACACCACCACCCCCAAGTAAATGAAGGACAACTCTTTTTTAAATGGCTGACTACAGGGTCTGGAGCAGAAAAGGTATAAGATAAGACTGAAATATCTTGTCATAACAGAAAGTAATGAAGCCATCAAAGGCTACTGCAGCAATGTGACACTGAAGCCAATTTCTATAAGCTTTTGTTGGCCAAATATGGACTAATTGGGGCATTAATAAGGATAGTAACTGCAATAGATTTAAACATGCCAGAAATGTTTAAATGTGTGAGTTCATAATGATGTTAGAATTTATGATCGATCATCTTTTGGGGGTGTAGGGTTATTGGGGATTGAACTCAGGAGCACTCAAGCACTGAGCCACATCTCCAGCCCTATTTTGTATTTTATTTAGAGACAAGATCTTACTGAGTTATTTAGTGCCTCGCTTTTGCCAAGGCTGGCTTTGAATCATGATGGATCATCTATGAAGGGCACTAAAGTACCAAATCATTCCCTTAGAAATGGGTAGAGAAAGGGAAAGAATCAAGTATTTATCTTGTCTTTTCCATATGACTTTTACCTTAGGATAAGTTTACTATAATAGAAGTGTAAAGGGTTGGGAAACATAGATGAGAGTATCAAAATCAGGCCATAGGAGCTGTGGAGCATCA
Source organism: Marmota flaviventris (assembly GCF_047511675.1). Taxonomy (NCBI): domain Eukaryota; kingdom Metazoa; phylum Chordata; class Mammalia; order Rodentia; family Sciuridae; genus Marmota; species Marmota flaviventris. The sequence continues at coordinate 101,416,072 of NC_092518.1, forward strand.
ACCATAGTGTGAAAGATTAAAAAGGGAAGTGAAAAGCGTGGTTGGAAGAACTATTTGCAGGTGCTCATAGTAGTCTAAACATGTGATAGGATGGTCTGAAAACAAAATAGTGGCAATGGGATAGGAGGAAGTAACAAATTTTATTAACTAATTGGATGAATGAAAGGAGTTTAAAAATATCACATCATTGGTACTTAATAAAGATGGTGTCACTAACTGAAGTGAGGATTCTCAGAAAAGGCTATAATGTCCCACAAAGTTCAAAATTATTGTTATCAAAAATACACAATGGAATTACTAAGAATACAAGTAATAATAATTGTTGTTGAGGCTATGGAGGAAAAGGTACACTCATGCATTGCTGGTGGGACTGCAAATTGGTGCAACCACTCGGCAAAGTACTATGGAGAGTCCTTAGAAAACTTGGAATGGAACAACCATTTGACCCAGTTATCCCACTCCTCAATATATACCTAAGAGACTTTAAATCAGCATACCACTGTAATGAAGCCACATCAATGCTTATAGCAGCTCAATTCACAATAGCTAAGCTATGAAGCCAACCTAGGTGCCCTTCAATGAATGAATAAATGAAGAAGATGTGGTACATATACACAATGGAACATTACTGAGCCATAAAGAAGAATGAAATTATGGCCTTTGCCAGGAAATGGTTAGAACTAGAAACTATCATGTTAAGTGCCAATTCCAAAAAACAAAGGACAAATGTTCTCTCTGATATGAAGATGCTGACCCACAATAAGCGGTGGGGTAGGAGTGGAGGTTCACAAGATTAGACAGGTGGGAGTGGGGAGAAGGGAGGGAGAATGTGAATAGGAAAGATAGTAGAATAAATAGGACATAACTTTCCTGTTTATATTTGAATATGTAACCAGTGTAACGCAACATCATGTACAACCACAGAAAAGTTTACTCCATGTATGTATAATATGTCAAAATATATTCTACTATCATTATAACTAAAAAGGACAAATACAAATTTTTCAAAAAATGTACAATGTGGGCACTGAGGTTGTGGCTCAGTGGTAGACTGCTCATTTTGCATGTATGAGACACTGGGTTCAATCCTCAGTACCACATAAAAATAAATGAAGGTATTATGTCCATCCACAAAATAAATAAATAAATAAATAAATAAATGCACAATGGCAAAATAGGATATAAGCAAAAGTAGGACCAGACGTAAATACTGGTTTTGATTTTCTTCCTAGAATCTTCACTTTGACCATAAGATGTATTATTTCTAATGTATGCAAATACTTTTTCAATGTTTACTTTATTAAGTGATTTCTATCTTTCTTTCATCCAAAGACACTTCAAATAAGAGATACCAGTTCCAGGACAAGTCCAACGACCCTACTCAACCTATTTCTAGCTGTGTGACTTTGAAAAAATTTATTTGTGTGTGTGTATATGTGTGTGTATTGTTTTGAAAAAAAAGATAATAATATTTATCCTACTTAGATCCATGTTGTCCATACATTCACCTAATAAACTGCAGTTTCAACAATAACAGTATCAACAGCAACAATAAGACAAGGTAACACTGCTTTACATATGGTGAAGCATGAGACTGAAATAATGCAAAAAACAGTATGTTCAACTTGAATTTATCATAGAAAATATTATTTCCTCAATTTATAATTTACCAACAGCTGCTATATGTGCATCATAGTGAAGGACTAGCCATAAGTTAGTAGGCATTTGATAAACATTAATTACTTGCCAATTACTGTATTAAGCAAAAAGTATGTATATTTTCAGTGATTCTCAATAACCTTGAAGGTAGGCATAATTACCTGAAATACACCAAGGAGGACTCTGAGACCAAAAGATCTTTAAAATTACTTGTTTAATAATAAATGCTGGGGAAGATGCAGGAAAAAATAAACTCTATAAACTGTTGGTAAAAATATAAATTAGTGCAGCTATCATGGAAATCAGCATGTAGGTTTCTCAAAAAAAAATAAAATTAATATATGGTAATGATCCAGCTATACTGATCCTTGGAATCTACCTAGGAGAATTATAGTCAGCACACTATAATGATATATGCATACCCATGTTTATTGCATCATGATTCACAATAACCACATCATGGAATCATGGAAACCTTGGTTCATTTCAAAGCTGTATAAAGAAAAGTTTTATTCAACCATAAAGAAAAATGAAATTATATAATTTGCAAGAAAATGGATGGAACTGGAGAGCATAATGTTAAGTGAAATAAACCAGACTCAGAAAGACAAGTACCATCTGTTTCATCTTATATGAAAGTAGAAGGGAGACCATTAGGGTAGGGGAAGAGGGTCAAGGGGAGGGAGGAGTGGGTAAGGGAAGGTATTGGGAGTGAAATTGAGCAAATTATTTTATATTCATGTAAAAATATGCCACAATGAAATACACTATAAAGTATCACTAATGCATGAAAAAAGACAAAAATACTTATTTAATCTCAAAACAGTCAGAAATAAGAGCCAAGAATCTAACCTAAGACCATTTGATTATAAAAACTCTCTGTACACAATATTACCTCCTTAGCCCTTTGAATCTGACTTTAGCCCACTATTCCTTATACTGATGTAAATAATTTTATCTTAAGGTCAACCATCAACTACTGCTTTGATTTATTTTATAAATATGATTCTGCAAAGCAATGCCAGGAAATTCTTCCCCTATTCCCTTGCCTCACTTTCATTTCTCTTGTATACCACGCTAATTAAATTGTACCACACTAATTCAATTCCTTGTCAGCTCTCAAGTTCCTACTATACCCTTTCATTTCATTCTGCAGTTCCTCTCAAAAAGTTTGCTAAGTGCTTCAAATGTTTTCTACTCTTAAATCCATGATTAGTCTCTTGATCTTTTCAAAACAGTTCCAATTCTTTACTTCCCTGATAAGTTGTTATGTCCTCTTGAGTTGGTGGTTAAATAAATGCTGCTCCTGAAACCATCACCAAAAGTATGTGTCGACTTTTCTCACACTTTTAAAACAGGTAAATTAGAGCAGAAAGTAAAGCAGAAAGAACTTTACTTTCCAATAATATTCAATTACAAAAGTCACTAAAACAATCTACTGGAAAAGTATCTGAACTTCTGAAGATTAAGCGAAACAAGACCTTTTAACACAAAAATTACAACATTTTATAATATAATATCTAGAATGAACCAACATTGGAGTAACACCATCTATTCAAACAGCACCAATGAAAGAATAAGAGGCCTCAAAGACAAAACAGATGTCACAAAACTTAAGCACAAATGAACATTCATGTTAATAATGGACATATCCGTTAATTCTTCACATATAATTCTAAACAAGCTTGGAAAACTAATTTTGAGCATACAACAAATCAGAAAGAAGCAGGGAAAGATGGGGATCCAAGATGGCAGGCAAGAGGGAGGCTGCGTTCTGTGTCGCAATACTATTTCTCTTGGAGTTATTAGAGGACCCCTGGCAGCTGCTCCCATGCAGGAATTCCAGCTGCCATGCCTGTGCAGGTTTCCAGACCTCAGTGTCAGTGCAGGATTCCTGGCTGCTCCCCTATGCAGGACCCTGTGAACCTCCATCTACCAACATGAAGCTCCCCTGATCGCCTCCATCTTGGGGCACTGCAACCACTGCCATAATCCCCTACATGCAGTAGCCTGCACCTGGGGACACAGAACAGGGTCTGGAGACAGCTGCCAGCAATAACCCTACACACCACAGAGCTGCATCTCTGAACATGTAACCCAATGCCACTGCCTGGACCCAGCCAACCCAACACCCCATCACTGAAAGCAGCTGCCTCCATCTTGGGACACCTCTGTCACCATCTTCAACTGGGACAACTCCCAGGTAGGGACACCTTCCGTAGCCTAGAAGCAATATCAAGGTACCTATAGTCCCCAAATCTCCCCTCTCCCCCACAGCCACTAATCTGGCATATGATTGGAGCTACACAGCAGTCTGGTCCTTAGCTCGCAAAGCCTAGCCCTGAACTGCCCAATACAAAATAGCTCTCAATGACAGGTGTGCAGCCCCCAGGGTGCAGCCCACAAGACCTCTGAAGAGAAAGGTTCCTAATTGGGAAGTAGAAAGGGAGGGGGTAAGTGACATACAGTTTAGAAACTAAATTAGATACCAGGAATTGTGAGGTCTGCAGGTGATATAAGGATATAAGACCAGGCACCCACATCACATGAGTGGGCCCCACAAGGAGATCCTTGGGGTGCTGCCATCAGGGACCAGCAAGTACTATACCTCACATCTAGGAATGCCCCCAACACCAACCCTCCCACCATAACAACCTTCACCATCCTGAAGGTGGAGATACCAGCAAACAGACAACCCCACCCATTGGATAAGAATGGAAGCAGGAAAGATACTAAACTCGCACAAAAACAATCCTTGTATTTTCCTTGGAGATTATTTTCCTTTTCTCTTTTTTTTTTCTTTTCTGTCTTTCTCTCTCCTCCTGCCCCCACATCCCTAACCTTTGTGAAACCAAGTACTTTTCATGGATTAGGCTACTGAGGACTGGGATGTCTCAATAGTATTACAGTTGTGTTGTATATTCATTTATCTACTATTTTTTTTACATTTTTAAAAATTTTTTAATTTTATATTTGTTTGTTGTACTCCATTGTCTTCCCACTTACTTGTCTCCCCAAAGTCAATTTCTCTCTTCTGCTACTAGCCAACTTCTTTAGAGTCCACTTTTAAGCTTTCTAAGATCTAATAACTCTACATTCTCCCCTGCTACCTCCTTAATATCTCATGCTACACCCCAACACTGATTCTCTCTTTGCCCACCATCAGACACTTTAGACCCTTTTGCAAACCTACTGTTTATATTGTAGATAAAATTTGAACTCAACATTTCTGTATATTGTAACAAAATTGTAAACATCTTAATACCAGCTATTTGGGTTAAGGCAGTATATTGTTTGTATACAGCCTCTCCCATAAAGAAGAGGTATTGGACACCTGCAGGGACACTATAAGCCTATAGGGTAAAAACTGTAACACCTCAGATCTGCAGTGCTAGAAGGAAAGACACACAAACAACATGAAAACCAAAAAAACAAAAGGGAAGAAAATGCCCCAAACAAAGATACTACATTTTTAGAACCCATGGCCAGCACAGCAAAAGAAATGACAAACAAGGAGTTCAGGATGTACATAATTAAATGTTCTGTGAATTAAAGGATGATATAAGAGAGCAAATACAGACAGCATAAAATCATTTCGATAAAGGGCTACATAAGCAAATATAGGAAGCAAAAGATTACTTCAATGAGACAGAGGTTCTGGAAAAAAAGCCAATAATTCTTCAAATAAAGGAAACAATAAATCAAGTTAAAAACTAAATAGAAAGCACCACCAACAGATTAGATCACTTGGAAGTCAGAACCTCAGATAATGAAGACAAAATATATAATCTTGAAAATAAAGTTGACCACACAGTAGATATGGTAAGAAACCATGAGCAGAACATCCAAGAATTATGGAATAACATAAAAAGACCAAATTTAAGAATTTTGGGGATAGAGAAAGGCATAGAGTTCCAAACCAATAGAATGAACAATCTATTCAATTAAATAATATCAGAAAATTTTCCAAACATGAAGTATGAATTGGAAAATCAAATACAACAGGCTTACAGGACACCAAATGTACAAAATCACAACAGATCTCCACCAAGGCACATTATAATAAAAATGCCTCTCATATAGAATAAGGAGAAAATTTCAAAAGCGATAGGAGAAAGGAATCAGATTACATATAGGGATAAATCAATTAGGATATCTGGAAATTTCTCAACCCAGACCCTCAAAGCTAGTAGATCCTGAAACAACATATACCAAAGTTTGAAATAAAATGGCTGTAAACCAAGAATCTTATATCTAGCAAAAATAAGCTTTAGATTTGATGACAAAAGAAAACATTCCATGATAAACAAAAGATACAAGAATTTACAACTAGAAAGCATGCACTACAGAACATCCTTAGCAAAATATTCCATGAGGAGGAAATGATAAACAACAATGAAAATCATCAAAGGGAGGTACTACACTAAAGGGGAAAAAAAACAAAGGAGAAACCAAGTCAATTTAAATTAATAAAAATAAAAATGATTAGGAATACAAACCATGTCTCAATAATAACCCTGAATGTTAATGGCTCAAACTCACCAATCAAAAAACATAGACTGGCAGATTGGATTTAAAAAGACCTAACAATATGCTGCCTTCAAGAGACTCATCTCATAGGAAAAGACATACACAGACTAAAAGTGAAAGGTTGGGGAAAAAAAAATAACACTTACATAGACTGCAGAAACAAGCAGGGGTTTCCATTCTCATATCAAATAAACTAGCCTTCAAGCCAAAATTAATCAAAAGGACTAAAAAAGGATATAACATACTGCTTACAGTATGTAATATCAACAAATCATAACAATTATAAATATATATGCCCCAAACAATGGAGCATCTATGTTCATCAAACAAATTCTTCTCAAGTTCAAGAGTCAAATACACCATTACACAATAATTCTGGGTGACTTTAACACACCTCTTTCACCCCTGGATATATCTTCCAAACAAAAGTTAAACAAATAAACTATAGAACTCAATGATACAATCAATAACTTAGACTTTACAGACTTATACAGAATATTTTATCCATCAACAAGTGAATACACTTTCTTCTCAGCAGCACATGGATCCTTCTCTAAAATAGACCATATATTATTCCACAAAGCAACTCTTAGCAAATACAAAAAAGTAGAGATACTACCCTGCATTCTATCAGATCATAATGGAATGAATTAGAAATCAATATTAAAATAAAAAGTAGAAGCTATTCTAACACCTAGAGACTAAATGATATGCTACTGAATGAATAATAGATTACAGAAGACATTAAAGAGGAGATTAAAAAATCCTCAGAGGTAAATGAGAACACTGATACAACATATTGAAATCTCTGGGACCCTATGAATGTAGTACTAAGAGGAAAGTTCAGTGCATGGAGTTCATTCTTTAAAAGAAGAAAAAGTCAACAAATAAAAGACCTAACATTATATCTCAAAGCCCTAGAAAAAGAACAACAAATCAACACCAAAAGCAGTAGAAGGCAGGAAATAATTAAAATCAAAGCTGAAATCAATGAAAATGAAACAAAAGAAACAACTAAAAAATTGACAAAACAGAAAGGTGGTTCTTTCAAAAAAATAATAAAATTGATAAACCCTTAGCCATACTAACAAAGAGGAGAGACAAAACTCAACTTACTAACATCTGTGATGAAAAAGGAAATATCACAACAGAAACTACAAAAATACAGAAGATAATTTAGAAATTATTTTGAAAATTTTTACTCCAATAAAATAGAAAACACTGAAGGCTTCAACAAATATCTAGAGTCATATGATTTGCCCAAACTGATTCAGGATGATATATACGAGTTAAACAGATCAATTTCAAGCAATGAAATAGAAGACACTATCAGAAGCCTACCAACCAAGAAAAGCCCAGGACAAGATGGATACACAGCTGAGTTCTGTAAGAACTTCAAAGAAGAACTAATACCAATACTCCTCAAATTATTTTATGAAATAGAAAAAGAGGGAACACTTCCAAACTTATTCTATAAGGCCAATATCACCTTCATCACAAAACCAGACAAAGACACATAAAAGAAAGAAAACTTCAGACCAATATCTCTAACAAACATAGATGCAAAATTCCTCAATAAAATTCTGCAAATCAAATACAAAAACTTATTTAAAAGACAGTGCACCACAATCAAGTGGGGTTCATCCCAGAGATGTAAGGTTGGTTCAAAATACAGATATCAATAAACGTAATTCATCACATCAAAAGACTTAAAGATAAGAATCATATGATCATCTCAATAGATGCAGAAAAAGCATTCAACAAAATACAGCACCCCTTCATGTTCAAAACACTAGAAAAGCAAGGGATAACTGGAACATATCTCAACATTGTAAAAGCTAAGCCCAAGGCCAACATCATTCTAAATGGAGAAAAAACTGAAAGCATTCCTTCCACAAACTAGAACAAGACAAGGATACCCTCTTTCACCACTTCTATTTAACATAGTTCTTGAGACTCTAGCCAGAGCAATTCGACAGATGGAAAAAATTAGAGATATGGATAGGAAAAGAAGAACTCAAATTAGCACTATTAATCGACAACATAATTCTATACCTAGATGATCCAAAAAATTCCACCAGAAAACTTCTAAAACTAGTAAATGAATTCAGCAAAGTAGCAGGATATAAAATCAAAATCCACAAATCAAAGGCATTTCTGTATATGAGTGACAAATCCTCTGGAAGAGAAACTAGGAAAACTACTACATTTATAATGGCTTTTAAAAAATACTTGGGAATCAACAAAAGAGGTAAAACACCTATACGGTGGAAACTACAGAACACTAAAGAAATAAATTTAGGGCTGGGGATGTGGCTCAAGCAGTAATGCGCTCGGCTGCCATGTGCGGGACGCTGGGTTCGATCCTCAGCACCACATAAAAGTAAAATAAAGATGTTGTGTCCACCGAAAAACTAAAAAATAAATATTAAAAAATGCTCTCTCTCTTTAAAAAGAAAGAAAGAAATTTAAAAATACCTTAGAAGATGGAAAGATAATAATCTCCAAAAGTGCTATATTTAATGCAATTCCAATCAAAATCCCAATGCATTCCTCATAGAAATAGAAAAAGCAATCATGAAATTCATCTTGAAAAATAAGAAAATCAAAATAGCTAAAGCAATCCTTAGCAAGAAGAGTGAAGCAGGCGGCATCACAATACCAGACGTTGAACTATACTACAGAGCTATAGTAACAAAAATGGCATAGTATTGGCACCAAAATAGACTTGTAGACCAATGGTACAAAATAGAGGACAAAGAGACAAACCCACATAAACACAGTTATCTCATACTAGATAAGGTTGCCAAAAACATATATTGGAGAAAAGATAGCCTCTTCAACAAATGTTCTGAGAAAACTGGAAATCTATATCCAAGAAAATGAAATTAAGACCCTACCTCTCACCCTTGCACAAAACTCAACCCAAAGTGGATCAAGGACCTAGGAATTAGACCAGAGACTCTGTGTCTAATAGAAGAAAAAGTGGGCCCGAATCTTCATCAGGTCGGATTAAACCCCAACTTCCTTAACAAGACTCCTATAGCATAAGAAATAAAATCAAGAACCAATAAATGGATGGTTTCAAACTAAAAAGCTTCTTCTCAGTGAAAGAAACAATCATTGAGGTGATGAGAGCGCCTACAGAATGGGAGCACATTTTTACCACACGTATATCAGATAGAGCAATAATCTCCAGGATACACAAAGAACTCAAAAAACTTAGCACCAAAAAGACAAATAACCCAATCAAGAAATGGGCTAAGGAAATGAACAGACACTTCTCAGAAGAAGATATACAATCAACAAATATATGAGAAAAAGTTCAACATTTCTAGAAATTAGAGAAATACAAATCAAAATTACTCTAAGATATCATCTCACTCCAGTCAGAATGGCAGCTATTAAGAATACAAACCACAATAAGTGTTGGTTGAGGATGTGGGGAAAAAGGCACACTCATACACTGCCGGTGGGACTGCAAATTGGTGCAGCCACTATGGAAAGCAGTATGGAGAGTCCTTGGAAAATTTAGAATGGAACCACCTTTTGACCCAGCTATCCCACTCTTTTGTTTATACCCAAAGGACTTAAAAACAGCATACTACAGGGACACAGCCACATCAATATTTATAGCAGCACAATTCACAATAGCTAAATTGTGGGTCCAACCTAGATGCCCTTCAATAGATGAATGGATAAGAAACTGTGGTATATCTACACAATGGAATATTACTCAGCATTAAGAGATAATAAAATCATTGAATTTGCAGGTAAATGGATGGAGTTGGAGAATATCATGCCTAGTGAAGTGAGCCAATCCCCCCAAAAACAAAAGCCGAGTGTGTTCTCTGATATGTGGATGCTGATCCATAATGGGGTGGGGCAGGGAATATGGGAGGAATGGAGGAACTTTAGATAGGGCAAAGGGGAGGGAGAGAAAGGGAGGGGGCATGGGGGTAGGAAAGATGGTGCAGTGAGATGGACATCATTATCCTAAGTACATGTATGAAGACATGAATGGTGTAACTCTACTGTGTGTACAACCAGAAATATGAAAAATTGTGCACTATATGTGTACTATGAATTGAGATGCATTCTGCTGTCATGTATAATAAATTAGAATAAACAAATAGATTTTAAAAAGAAACAAGGAAGGAGCTACAGGAAGGCACAATGAAATGGTAAGATATTACATCTGGCAGCAATAGAAAGAAGAAAATCATTAAAGAAAGTTCAAGAAACATAAGAAGGGCACAACAATCCAGGATCATATATTATAGAAAGTTTCACAAGTCTCAACAAATCATACGGCATCTCTAGAACACTCCACAGGAAGAGCTATAAAGATGGCCATGAGTCAGCAAGGAAATATTTAACCAAATTACTAAAAATCAAAAATATACTGTAATCCCAGTGGCTTGAGAGGCTGCGACAGGGGGATCAAGAGTTCAAAGCCAGTCTCAGCAAAAGCAAGGCATTAAGCAACTCAATAAGACCCTGTCTCTAAATAAAATACAAAATAGGGCTGGGGATGTGGCTCAGTGATCAAGTGCCCTTGGGTTCAATCCTCAGTACCCCCCCAAAAAAACAAAAACAAACAAAAAAAATACATTGGCATTAAGGGTATAAACTGTCATTTACATTTTTAAAAATCTGAACTAGTTCATTTCCTAAAACTTCAAGAAACATGATGTGTTCATTGATATGTGCAACATCTTTACTTTTCTTCATGTTTTCACTAAAAATATAGCAAATTCCCTAAAGCTATATTAACCATCTTAACCCTGCTATTAACATATATAGGAGTATGAAGTCAATCATAACATGCATATTAAGAAATTTGGAGCATTACAACAAGAACAATTCATTACACATCACTATAGAAATATTTCTTAATGAAGAAAATACATGTTTAAACTTTCATTAGCAATACTAGTACATTAGGATATAACTTTTCCAAGCCTCAAGACACGTACATACGTACATATACCCTAACTTGCCTCCAACTAAGGTGTGTTTCAGGCTCCTAATCCTACCAGTGAAATGTCCCAACTCTCTTTCTTTTCCCTTCAGACAATACCTTCCTACAAGATCCCAATTATTCCATTCTCATGGAATTTATTTATATGTGGTGCTGAGAATCAAACCCAGTTCCCCAAACATGCTAGGCAAGCACTCTACCACTGTAGTATGACCTCAGCAGTCCATATTCTTAACTATACACTATAATGAAAAGCATGTGTGGGGAACTGGGTTTGATTCTCAGCACCACATATAAATAAATAAAATAAAGGTCCATTGACAACTTAGAAGATTAAAAAAAAAGAACATGGACTCCACAAATTGCATGGGTTCAAGTTGAGCCCTACCACTAAACTCTGTGATCCTGAGTGCTTACTCTTTTCTTTAACATTTTGTTTTAGTTATAGTTGAACATAATACCTTTATTTTATTTTGATGTAGTGCTGAGGATCAAACCCAGCACTCTGCACGTGCTAGATGAGTGCTCTACCACTGAGCCACAATCCCAGCCCCTGAGCACTTAATCTTAATCTGTAAAATGGAGCCAGAAAAAACACCTAGCACTAAACATTACTAATAAAATACTAGTGATGTGTAATTTAGAGCACATTTACAGCAAACCAGGCAATGTGCAGAACAGTATTGATACCAAGATGAATGAAGAACAGACATAACCCTGAAAGAACTCAATATTGTAGGAAAAACAGTTTAAATAGATCACATAAATACTATGAATAAATACTTATACCAACAGATTCTCAGAATGTATAGCTTAAACAACAGAACCAAGTGGGCAGCATGATTATTTTATTTTGGATCTTGTCTCCTCCAATTGCAGATGGCTTTATTTTCCCTGTGTTTTCCCATGGTCTTCCCTCTGTAGTTGTCTGTGCACTATTCTCCTTTTCTTCTAAGGATACTGGTCATATTGACTTTGAACCCACCTTAAAATACCCTATTTCCAAATGCAGCCATACACTGAGATACTAGGGGTTATGACTTCAACATATGGATTTTGAGGGGGACACCATTTAGCCAAGAATAGTCACAATGTGAAAAAGAATCTTCTTCAATAGAAGATAGAGATGAACCTTAAATATCTGTAAATCATAGATGAACTTTGTGGAGGTTGTTTTGGGAAATGCAGGTATGTACTTATAGTGAGGTATAACCAAAGAGTCAGTGAGTACCACCCCCTCGAGAGCATTTTGGAAACATGTTAGGGTGTTTTTTATCACTCATAATTATTAGGATAAACCATTAGCATTTGGTGGGCAGAGGCCAAAGTCGTGGAATACATGGAGCAAGCAGTCCCACATAACAAAGAATGGCCCCATGTATCAGAAGAAAGGAATATTCTGTCAGACTCAATTAAACACAAATGGACACAAGGAACATTCTTATGTATACTAAAACAGGAAGATTTTACAAGAACTTAAGAGAAAAAGCCCATAATTTAGGACATATTAGCCCAAATATTTTAGGACAAATTTATGGAGATTAAAAACTTACATCAAATAGAGTCTCAAAATAAAATAATGTTATCTATTCCTTGACCTATATTAGAGCATTTTCAACTATATATTTGTTGAAAGCAGGTTTAATACAGTAGCTCAGCAGTCCATATTCTTAACTATACACTATAATGAAAAGCATGTGTGGGGAACTGGGTTTGATTCTCAGCACCACATATAAATAAATAAAATAAAGGTCCATTGACAACTTAGAAGATTAAAATACTGTGAAAGTATTAAAACCACTACAAAAATATCAGAGAATATTTAAGTCTACTTTCATAGATTTCAAACAAAACATTAAAATAGTAGAGACACATGAATCTTATGGCCTCAATAAAAATACTTCAAATATTTCAGATTATTGAAATTCTGTGTTTTAATTTAATGTTTTTAACACTAAGGAATATATGCTATTAAAAAAACATAAAAATACTGAAAGTATTTGATGTTTGCTTGTTTTTCAGTCTTCTCTGTGTATAGACATCTATTATCCAACTTTGCCAAAGCTTCTCATTTTATTATTTCTCTTTCTAATTTATTCTCTATTCCTCATCACCTAAAGAAGTATACAATCTTTAGGTGATATAGGACTTCAGGTGATCAAGGTCTGTTGAAGTACCAGGAACCTTAAAAATGCCTCAATTTCAAAATAAAAGATATGGTTTCTGTGATTGATACCCCATCAGTACCCCATCCTATTTTATAACATAGGAATTTGTCATTACACTTATAAATATAGTACAGGTAATTTATATGAATATCATATTCCACATTTCCTCCATTTTCAGAGCATGTAATTTGTCCTGGCATCTTTTCCCTACTTCAAGTATCTTCTCCATTCTCTTATCATAGAAAAACAAGTCTGTTCTATTGTGACTTATTCTAATACTTGTATTATATATGACCTACACGCACCACTGATTTTTTTTTTCATTTTCTGGGGCTTTCTATACAGAATCATCTTCTTATTCTTCATAAACCCTAACTTGCTCCTTATTTTAAACTTTAGATTTATTTTAACTGATGCATAAAATATTTAAATTATACATATTAAGGCAATATGATGTTTCAATATATACATTATGTCCTGCTTAAATCAGGCTAAATATATCTATCTCCTCAAATATTTATCATTTTTATGGTGAAAATTGTCAATGTTCTATACTTTTTAAATATGCAGTACATTCTCACAGTAGTTACCCTCCTTTGCAATAGCACAACAAAATTTCTAGCTCAACTATAACGTAGTATTCCATTAATCAACCATTCCCCATCCCTCCTTGACCTCTATGTTCCCCATCCTCTGGTAATCACTGTTGAACTCTCCATTTCTTTGAAATCAACATTTTTACCTTCCATATATGAGTGAGATCATGCAATGTTTGTCTTTCTGTGTCTGCTTTATTTTAGTTAATATAATGTCTTCAAGTTTATTCATGTTGTCACAAATGACAAGATTCTCCTCTTATAGCTGAATAGTATTCCAGTGTGTATATTACCACATTTTCTTTTTATTTTATTTTTGTTGTTGTTGTTATACCTGGACAGAATGCTTTTATTTGTTTATTTCCATGTGGTGCTGAGGATCGAACCCAGTGCCTCACCCAGGCTAGGCAAACACTCTGCCGCTGAGCCACAGCCCTGCCCCCCCCCATTTTTCTTTATCCATTCTTCAGTTGGTGAACACAACTCAACAGCAAGAAAAAACATGTTAAAAATGGGCAATGGACCCAAGTAGACAGTTCTTAAAAGAAGACACACAAATAGCCAACAGATATGGGAAAAAATATTCAATCTTACTATTTATCAGGGAAATGGAAGTCAAAATGTTTATTGCAACATTATTCACAATAATAGAACTTATTCTTTAGAAGTAGGAACAAAAATTGCATACATTACATCTTTTACTACCATTAGGCCCTTACAGGTACATCCTGAAATACATACTGTTTTATCATAAATTACTTTCATTTACCTTTCATATTATAATAATGCCATTATGTTTTCATTATATGGGAAGGCAGGTTATATTGTCTGTGAACTTATTTCTGGTTAAATAAATGAAGTTTCACAAAATACTTAAAGAGGCCTGATAGGGTTGAAAGTCACATATGGTGACCTGAAATGGGGAAACAGAAACTGACCCTGAATATGGTTAAGAAAAAAAAAAGGGAAATGTTCTTTACTACTAGTCCTGTGACTAAACAACAAACAGAATTAAATACTGCAGCCCAAAAATTGGAAACAAAGATTTTAAAGAAAAATGAAGACGTGGTTTACAAGAAACTCAATGATCAACCATGAATATGTAAAACCAACTCCTGGTAATGCTTTTAGACCTAATTCAGGCACAGTTATAGCATCAAAGTTGAATAGGGGAGTCTAAGAAGATGTGAAGACAGACTAGTTAGAACTTCAGTCCTAAAAAAAATGCTAACAGCATGGATCTGACTAATAGATCAATTCCTTACATAAAGTCTCTGACCCACATAACATGCTCACCACTATAGTAATGTTAGGTTGTACATCAACTAGACTTTATATGAGCTGGCCTTCAGCTGAATGGGAAAGGAGGTCAAGAAGTCAGAGAGAATTGAAGGTCAAGAGGACACAATACTGAGAGCTTAACTTTAGAAAAAGAAAATTCTATCAGTAATAAGCTCCCATCTTTGCTTTGGGCTTGCCAATAAGAAAAACATTAGAGGCACCAAAAGGAACTACAGGACAATTGGTTTGACCCATTAACTGTACATGGGCTTCATTTTCCCTAAGCCTGAGCTAGTATCTGGGCCAGTAACTCAGGGTTACTTTTAATTAGGTCCTTTCTGAACAAAAATGCTGTCAGCAGTTTGGTCAAAACTCTGATGTTTCATGCTTAAAATATGTCACATTATATTAGTTTATCCCTTGAAAAGATAGCTTCTAAAGGAACAGTAAAACGATTCAAAAACTAAAACAGAATGTTTTTGGTTTCTCCTTTCATGCCCTGAAAGATAGCAGCAATCTATACTCCAGAACATCAAGTTCATCAGCCATCTCCAGTCCATTTTAAAAAGCCCATTGTGAATTCTTAATAAAGCATTAAGATAGATTTAATTTATATCAAATAACCTTAAGCCATGAGCCAGGGAGACCACACTTGATCAGACTGCTTACAGAGAGAACACAATCTTATCTTTTGCTAGAAAATGCATATTCTTCACCACCCAAAGATTAAAATTAGTTATTTTAGAAGTTACAATTTAGCAGTTTTAAATTTTTCAGATTAAGTCTGAACTATAATAACCACATGATAATTTGTTTCAATTTTATTGGTCAAATTCATTTAAGTTGATCAATTAGAAGGTAAAACTATCATTAACTCACAGGTAAAAAACAATATTTGAAGAATAGTTTACATAAATATTACAAAAATAATTTATTATAAATATTTGTCGGGGCTAGGGTTGTGGCTCAAGTGGTAGAGTGCTTGCCTAACACATGTGGGGCACTGGGTTCTATCCTCAGCACCACATAAAAAATAAAATAAGGATATTGTATCCACCTAAAACTAAAAAATAAATATTTAAAAATAAATAAATAAATATTTCTCTTCAACAACAATTTCTAAAGCATACATTTTCATATTTTCACACTAAACATTTGGTTTTTAAAATAACAGATTTCAAGTGGATAAACATAAAAAGCTTAAAATACTGCTTCTAAAGTTTAAAAGTCTTTACTTTCCTCTTCCTGTTTGTTCAGACTAAAAAAGAAAGGTCAGCTTTCCCTTTTTCCCTCACTTCCCAATTTAGCAGCCAGTAATATTTAGAATATAAAGTTAAAAAACATTTCTTTCCAAACTGAAGCTACTGCTATTTTAAAATATTGATTTATCACTACAATGATCTCTGGAAAATCCAGGTGCTTAAATGACTAACATTAGACAATTAATAAAACTTTCTATTTGCTCCTGATATGGAAAAATGGTTGCCACAAGTTTGAAACTGAGTCTTAAGTATACATACAAGGAAATGAGCTGGAAAGCTTCTGTAGAGTCCTATTTATAGCTTCTTCCAGAATGGTATGACAAATAAGTTTTTATACTCCTAAACAGTATACATTCGGGAGAGAAGCGACTCTCAAATAACACAGATCTGAGCTTAAATCCCAGTCCTGTCATATATTTGCTGGATGTTTTCTCTAGGTTTTAATTTCTTCACTGGTTCTGAGATAAAAATGCTTATTTCTTAAAGTGTGGTTGTAAGGACTTAACATATGTTAAGTGCCCTATTAAGCAGAAACTGATAGTGTTAGTCTCCTATCTTCCCTTTGCTATTTGAAGGCAGCTTTGAATTTTAATATATCTAAATGAAAACTCTTCAAAGATAATTTATAATACATGTCAGAAATTTTAAATATTCATTTTCTTTAACTTCCAAATCCCTCAAGTACTAAATCCATAGAATATTCTGTATATGAATGACTGCAGCCTTTTAAAATGAAGAGTTCCCTGGGGTCAATATATTTCACTGAATTTCTGTATTATATAAGTTTAATTATTTTTAAAATGATTATTTGATGACAGTGTGACTTTTCCTAGATTTGCATCCATACTTTCTTGTTTTTTTTTTAAATTTCTAATAAACTTTCTATGAACTTCATGTTCTGAAGAACAAATTTATTAAAATTTACTTTAAAAGGTAAATGTATGCAAATGACCACTTTTAGTATTTTGGTAGAACCAAAACCCTTCTCAATCTCAATAGTGATAAATCAATATTTTAAAATAGTTATATACTATAACTAGTAAAACTAATTCTATTTCTCCTGAGAATTGGAACACAGCAATTCCAGTCCGTCTAGAAGTAAACTCAGGGCCTTTGGGTAGACATTTGCATAGAGATTCAGAGAAAGGCAGTCTGCAGAGAGAAATAAAAGCATCACATAAAAAGCAAAGCTGTAGTCAATGTAGACCAGAACATAAATGTTAGATGTGAGAACAGATGACAAGGTTCCTGGGCCTTGGCCTCTCGTGGCCCCAATGGGTAGTGCAAACACTAGTGATTTCTGTTACTTACAAGTAAAAGTCAAGGCAGCGATAGGTAATGAAACACAAACACCAAAGAGTTATACCTCCTCTACAGCTGGACATCACCATTTTAACAGACACCAAAATAAATCCCATTCATCCTTCAGGAGCAGCCTAGTACTCCCCATATATCTAGAGCAGAAGTCATTTCTACTGCATGCCACTAAGCTTTCTCCTAAGGAATTGGTTGCATTCTGCTTTTTCTCATAGATGTTTCAAGACTTCCATTTCTAAACTTCTTAAGGCCAGGTGTTTAGACATATTCATCTGGAAACTACCACAGCAGCTGACAGTGTGCCTTGATCCATGCACAGTGAGGTATCAGCACTTTCAGTGAAGTGCAGTCATAAAAAAATAAAAGAATGCCACATGATTCTAGAAAGGATCAAACGAAGAGGAAACACAGGCAGTTGTGGAAAGCAAAATATCCAAAATAATAAAGCAGAAGTATGTTTTCCCCCTGTATTAGTCAGAGTTCTCCAAAGAAACAGAAATAAATAGAAGAGAAAATATAAAAGCAAAAAATGATTTTTGTTAATTTTAATTTAAAGGAATTGTGGAAGCCCACAGAGTAGACACCCAGAGAAGAGTTAATACTGACACTCCAGCCTGAAAGTAGTCTTGTCTTTATTAGGGATATCATTCTTTTTCTGCTAAAGCTTTCAAATGATTGAATGAAATCACTCACCTTAGGAAGGTTAACCTACACAAAATCTACTGATTTAAATGTTAACTCATCAGCGAAATACCTAGAATAATGTTTAACCAAAGAGCCAAGTTTTATTGGCTTTTCTCTGAATACTACTCCACAAGTCGCCTTTCCCACAGTATTTCTACCCAATGTAAGTACTACAATGGGAGCTTCCCCTCAAAAAGAAGCAGTTTCTCTTTAAATCTAAGACAAACTATACAAATTCCTGCTAAATTATAACTAAATGATAATTCTAACATGTGTATAATAATTTATATTGCAATTGGTTAAATATTTTACAATGCATTCATATTTAAAAATCTCTCAGAAGAGTACATTTCAAAATAAACCTAGTTCACAGGACAACATAATTTCTTATGTTGCTCCTTTTAAATGAGGTAAAAGTGACCTTACCTGAAACTAAAATTTAACATATCAAGAAAAAAAACAGAAGAGAAAAAAACTGCTGAAAAAAATCTAAATATCATAATCACTAATGTTAAAATCAATAATGCTCAAATAAAAATAAAATTAGAAATTATTAACTATTTGAAGGAACCATTCTTTTCCAATAAAATATCTTGTGACATAGAAGTAGAATCTAGCAGAGTACTATTCTAGCCACCAAATAATGAACTTTATGCAAAGCATACCAGCATTCAATGAGGATTTCTCCCTGGTACTAAAGAAGATCACGTTGAAGTATGTTAATTCAACAAATATTGAGTGCCTGCCATAAGTGTTAAGTACTATAGAAAATGCAAACAGGTTTCCACTGAAGATGGATAGTAAAAGCATAATGTGTCATATGGAACTGCAATCACCAACCAAGATAACCAACAAGCAAGCCAATGAGCATGTTCAGTTCATTTTTTAAAAATATTTTTTAGTTGTCAGTGTACCTTTTTTTTATTTATATGTGGTGCTGAGAACTGAACCCAGTGCCTCATACATGGTACAGCATGTGCTGTACCACTAAGCTAGAATCCCAGTACTGTTCAGTCCATTTTTTTCTGGCACCTCTGAAGCATAACACTGATGATCACTCTCTAATATTTTTCTTTTTTATTTGTTATTTTTAGATATATGACAGTAGAATATATTTTGACATATTATACAAACATGGAATATAATCATTCTAATTAGGATCCCATTCTTATGGTTGTACGTGATGTGGAGTTTTACTGGTCATGTATTCATATATAAACATAGGAAAGTGATATCAGATTCAACTGTCTTTCCTATTCCTATCACCTCTCCCTTCCTTTTATTCCCCTTGTCTATTCCACTGAACTTCTGTTCTTCACCTCCCTCCGTGTTGTGTGTTAGCATCTACACATCAAAG
The DNA here is from genome assembly GCF_047511675.1 of Marmota flaviventris. Classification (NCBI taxonomy): domain Eukaryota; kingdom Metazoa; phylum Chordata; class Mammalia; order Rodentia; family Sciuridae; genus Marmota; species Marmota flaviventris. The sequence continues at coordinate 101,435,910 of NC_092518.1, forward strand.
AGAACGTTCAACCTTTTGGTTATTTAGGATTGGCTTATTTCACTTAGCATGATAGTCTTCAGATGCATCCATTTGCTGGCAAAGTAATAAAGTCATTCATTTATTTTTATGGCTGAGTAATATTCCATTTTATATATATACCACATTTTCTTTATCCATTCATCTGTTGAAGGGTACCTAGGTTAGCTATTGTGAATTGAGCTACTATAAACATTGATGTGGCTGTGCCACTATAGTATGCTTATTTTAAATCCTTTGGGTATATTGTTAGGAGTGGAATAACTAGATCAAATGTGGTTCCTTCCCAAGTTTTCTGAGGAATCTCCATAGGGCTTTTCAGAGTGATTGCACCAATTTGCACCAGCAATGCAAGAGTGTACCTTTTCCCCCACATCCTCACCAATATTTATTGTTGCTTATATTCTTGATAAGCGCCATTGTGACTGGAGTGAGTTGGAATATCAGTGTAGTTTTATTTTGTATTTATAAAGAAATGCTAGAGAAGTTGAACATTTTTTCATATGTGACCATTCATATTTCTACTTCTGTGAAGTGTCTATTCAGTACTTTTGCCCATTTATTGATTAGATTATTTGGGGTTTTTTGGTGTTTATTTTTTTTTTTTTTTTTTTTTTTTAGTTCTTTATGTATTCTGGAGATTAATGCTTTATCTGAGGTGCAGATGGCAAAGATTTTCTCCCATTCTGTAGGCTCTCTCTTCACTCTCTTGATTGTTTCCTTTGCTGGACCACTCTCTAATTTAAGGATCTCTTCCTCAGATTCCTAACTCCACTCTGTCATCACTCTTTCAAAATCTCCTCTTCCTCTACATACATTTATCAGCAATGTTGGCAGTTCCCTTAATCCTATCGCATATTTCTTCCATTCTCACTTTATATACTTTTCTTGGAAAATCAATCTCACACATCTTTTTTGGTTTTAACTACCACCCACTGGCTGATGACTTTCTAAAATAAATTTATTGAAACATTTATTTTTAATTATGTGTATTGTGATAAAACATATCAAAGAAATTTTAAGCCTCTCCTAAGACCCAGGACCATATCCAATTGTGTACTAGAACACTTTCATGGTACACAAATGCCTTGTTGTTTGTTTTCTTTTGTTTTGCAGTGATGAGAACTGAACCCAGTGCCTCTAGCACACCAGGAAAGTACTCAACCACTGAGCTATATCCCCAGCCCAGTGGTTTGATTTTGACATGTCTAGAATTTAACTGTTCACCTTAGTTAACTGTTTTGCTTTTTCCTCTCTCCTTCTTGTATTCTCTGGCACTAAGAACAGGCTGTTCACCCACTAACCAGTATAAGATGTAAACATGAATGTCTTCCTTTATTCATCCTTATTTTCTTACTTCTTTATTCATTCAAACTGTGAAACCTTTGGTTGGCTTTCAAATCTATCCTCCCTCCTATCTCTTATACCTTAGTTCTTATTAGTCTTCTAACTGATGCTGACCTCAAGACTTGCCACCCCCTTCAATTTGTTCTACAAACTGCCTTATGAGAAAGATTGATATAATGCTATTCTGAAGTCATTTCTCTGATGAAAAATAATTCAATGGTTCCCCAGTGTCATCAGTATAAAATTGAAACTCTCTGGAGTTACACATAAACCTTTCAGTGAGGACCTGGTCACTTGGTAATTCTCAACACCCTCCATATCCAGCATACAAACTGAGTTCCCTGCTCTAATTTATGTTTTATATCACTTCTGTGGTTCCATCAGCCTATAATGTCCTCTCCCTTCCCCACATTGCCTGGTTAACTCCTATGCATTTTCTAATAAACACTGAAATCAGTCTTTATTTCCTCTCAGAAGCTTTAAGGACACAAGAATATTAATAACGTATTGAGCTTGGGAAAGGGGCAAGGATCTAAGATCTGAGTCAAAAAACCTCATAAAACATGTAAACAATTTCCCCGTTCAAAGGGACAGGATCAGTAGTTCTCAAAGTATTAACTTCCCCCATACTGTTCATATATGTAATGCATTTCATCGTTAACTCTCAAAACTTGGAACAACTCTCTAGAAAGGGGGGGGGAGCATAGAAGGGGATAATTAAATATGTACATGGTGAGGTAGGGGAGCAAAAATGAAAGGAAAATAACCAGTTTCACAAACCCAAGGATATGATATCAAATTTTATGCTGAAAGTGTTGGGGATTGAAGTTTTAAAAATGACTCTATCGGAGTCCAGTCTTTAAACCTATATAATAATTATGGGCACAAAGATGGAGTTTAAAATTTGACAGCAAGCTCTTACAAAATAACCAGTGGAAAATGTATGACATGGTCATAAATTCAATGACATGCTTAAAAGACATGTGATACTTTCCATATTGGTAAGTCTATCTGCCCCCAACCAGCTCATACACCAAGCAGTAGCATAATCCAAAGGAGCTGGAATTTTCATGAGAAAATGTCCTGGAAGTTTTCACAACAAGTGAAGAAAAAAAAAATATTTGCTAAGAAAAATACAGATGGAACCCAATAGCCAGATGAAACCAACACACTTATTATACTAGCTGAAATACATATGAATGTTTGCTGCTAGGTTAGAGTCATAAATATGCATTCAGAGAGATTCTGGACTCTTTGGGAACCAGTTTTTTCTCAACCCACAAGGGTGACAGATTTATGGTTGAGGCTTTTATTTCACAAACAAACCCTTAGGTACAACCAACATTTCAGCTAAGGTCAGAGTGTCCCTTTGCACCACGGAGACTCCTAAGAAAAAACAGTTTTGTAGCAGTTTATATAGGTATAAGACCCTAGCAAGTCAGCAGATAGAAAAGTCTGTGACTATAATGAGACCCTCAAGTAGAAAAAAAGAAGGAAAACTAAGATGAGGAAATTAGAAAAAGGAGACTTTTAACTGATCTCCATCCTGCCAAAAAAAAGGTAGAATTCTGAAAATTTAAACTGACCTGTAAGGACCTCAGTTTCTTCAATTAAATGTGTTAGGGTTAGAAAAGGACCACTAAAAACCTCTTAAGGTCTCTTCCAGCCTTGATAGAGTGCAATTTGATCCACAGACTTCATTGAAATAGAGACAGGCAAACATGAACCCCATCAAGAAGTAAGAAAAGTGGATACCCATGACTATCCAAAATGAGAAAAAAATATGTAGTGAAGCTGGATATATAATCTTAAACACCAAATTTATAGTTTAATAAGAGAGTTTTTTTTTTTTTAATATTTATTTATTTATTTATTTTAGTTTTCGGCGGACACAACATCTTTGTATGTGGTGCTGAGGATCAAACCCAGGCCGCACGCATGCCAGGCGAGCTTGCTACCGCTTGAGCCACATCCCCAGCCCTAATAAGAGAGTTTTAACCATTCTTTTCCAAACACCCCTTCTCCCAACATGTAGAATTCTTTTTTTCATTCTTCTATGACCTTCTTATTCTTATATACTACATTTGGAGAAAAGAGGATCACAAATAATGTGGTTGTGACCCCCAACAGATAGGTTTGAAATTACAGTCAGTCTACTGTTAGTTCCACAGCCAAGTGCATATGGGGTAAAACTTATTGGGGGAATAGGAAAAAGTAGATAGAATAGGAGATTCAATGTAAAGGGAAAAATTTCTAAACTTTATATGTGTGTGTGTGTGTGTGTGTGTGTGTGTGTGTTGCTGGGGGTTGAGCCCAGGGCCTTATGCATGCGAGGCAAGCACTTTAAACTTTTAATATACATAATATATAGCTTTAAAATATATAAACAAAACTGGCTGAATAACAAAAAGAAACTAACAAATCTGCCAATAAGAATGTAAGATTTCTAACACCTCTCTGAGTAACTGAGAATTATCAGACAAAACTGAGCTAAATTATATACAATATGAACACAATTATCAAGTTTAATCTTTAGATATACATAGAAAAGTATTTCAGCAAGTAGAAAAAATGCCTTCCTTTCACAAGCACAGAAAAACCATTTGTGGTAACTGACTTCATGCTAGGCCATAAAGCGAATCTCAACAAATATCAAAAGGGCTAAAAATTAGAGCATAGTTTCTGGTAACTATGCAATTATGTTGAAAATCAATAATAAATGATAACTAAAATACCCATGTTGGATTTTAAACATTATTAAACATATTAAACAACACATTGGATCAAATAAATCATAATGGATATTACAAAGTATTAAAACTAAACAATAACAAATACTACATAGCAATACTTGTGAGGTACAGATAAATCAAAGCTTTGGAGGTAAATTTATAGCCTTAAATACTCATGTTTTAAAAGAAAATCTAAAGATGGATGCATCAGAAATGGATGATAGAAAAAGAAAAATATAATAATAAAGTACAAATACAAAAAAACAGCAAAAAATAAATAGAAAACAAAATATCAGAAGTTTAAGAAAATCAAAGGTGAATTATTGAGGGTTTTTTAATCTATTAATAGTTACAAACTTCTGGAAAGAATGATCCAGAAAAAGAGAAACAGCATGAATATAAAAAGGAAAATTATATATGCTTCAGAAGTTAAAAAGATAATCTCTTTTTAGGATTTTCGGGAAATAGATACTTGAAAGCACAAATTGATGAAGTTTCCTTAGAGGATAATGAGGATATAAGTATACCTTTACTGTAGCAATTCCATTTCTAGACTGTTATCTTAAAAATATGCACATTTCTGCATGCGCAAGGCTGTTTGTACTAGCAATTACAAAGTCTAGACCTACCTTAATATCCTTAGGCAGGATACTATTTAGATAAACTGCAAAACATCCAAATGACAAGATACTATGAAGTTATTAAAAATAATAAAGTATCATGCCATATAACTTGTATACAAATGTTCATAGCAGTGTTACTCAGAATAGCCAAAAAGCAGAGATAGCCCAAATATCCATCAACTAATGAATTAATAAATAAAATGTAATATTATCTATATGATGTAAAATGATTCAGCCATAGAAGAAACAAAATACTGATACATGCTATAACTTAGATGATCTTTGAAAACATTAGGGTAAGTGAAAGAAGACAGACACAATAGGCCGTTGTATGATTACTTTTATATAAAATGTCCAAGATAAAAAAATCCAGAGACAGAAAGCAGAATACAGATTGCCAGGAATTGGGGGGGCTAGGGGATTGGAGTGTCTTGATATGTTAATTATACTCAATTTTTAAACATTATATGAGAAAATAATAAAGTAGGTAATGTCTTGGTATTGATGGATGCATAATATATATTAAGTGTGAAAGCCAAAGTCAGCATATATCAGTATGTACTCTGTACTTCCTTTTGTATTTAAAAGGATAAACACACATGCTTCTGTTTCTATAGAAAACATCTATACACAAACAAATAATAATGTCTGCCTCCAGATACATAAGACTTATTTTTCATGGTTACTCCAGTTTTTCTTTTAATGTTTTCATCTTTATGTGTGCAGTACCCTTATAGTAAAAAAGTGCTAAAATATTTATGAAAAGATAAATTTAATTATGTATTGACCATAATTAGAAAGGGAAAGACAACTCATTCATATCTTTTTCCAGGGGAAAATCTTTAGCACTGAGGCAAATTCAGGCCTTCTGTTCTTCCAATCCAGGAGGTATTTGTTAAAGTGTTAAAATGTGAAGAAAATTAAACATTTAAACTATGAATGTGTCTCCAAAGTTTAGGTAGGAATTGAAAATCTCAAAGTTCAAAAGGAACTTTACAGGTCATATGTTCATATGTGTCCTACTACCTATACAATGCTAAATTTCCCTATGAAATATCATCCCTGGCAAGAGATCAACAACAAGACTTCCTTTAGTCACTTTTAGTAATGGGAATTCCCTGTACTCTGAGATTCCATATTTCAATAAAATATCTTTATTAGAAGACCTCCTTATAATGATGTGACATTTAGTTCTTTGAAACTTGTACCCACTGATTGTAATCTTAAAATTATACCTATATGACTTGTGTGTATACATTTATTCATACCTTATGTAAAGCAAGTTACAGAAAACTCTAAACCAAGCATTATATACATTTTATACCAGTAATATGATTTTTCAAAATAAAAATTAATAAATTTGGAGATCTTTCTAAAAACAACATGAAAAGAATAAGATTTCTGACTTCTTTCCTTCTTTTATGTATTCATAGTTCAAAATTGAAGTATATTTTTCAATGCTCAAATAATTTAATTTCACAAAACTTTATCTGAACCTCTCTTTTGAGAGAAGTCACTTTCTACCAAGCATTATAATTACTTCCACCCTTTCTATCTCCTTCAGTAGACTCTGAGGGCAGGCCCCAGGTCTGAGCCTCCTCTCATAATACCAGCTAGTAGAAAACACTAGGGCCCAGAAGCAGGGAATCTGAGTCCTAGTTCTTTTAATTAGCTTTTTACCTATCTCAAGTTCCCTTAACACTCCTGGACTTCAGTTTCCTCATCAGTAAACTGAAAGGGCTGCATTCAGCTCTTTTGATATTTTTATTCTTCTATGTTAACATTCATCCATGTGATCACAGGTGGATATTTTTTTTTCTCCTTTATCAGTAGACCTCAACTGTAGGAGGAGGGGAACATTTTGCCACTGCTATTATTTTGAAGTCATGCTCACAAACTCTCTTAACAGTAACACAACAAGAAAGACAACGAAAATTCTCAGGAAGATGCTTAAGTACTTAGGAAATGTATTGTTAAAGCAGTCAGCCTTTAAATCAATCTAATCTATATTTACTGTTTCAAGGCATGTAAAATAATAGAGTATGCAAATATTATATGTCTCTAAAGGATTTTAATCACAGTGATGTGCTTGCTAGTTAACTAGTACTATAATTACAAATATATTTAATCATTACTTTAGCATTACATATAATTACATTACTGAATTCAGTGTGACACCAGTCCCCTATTCTGATTTCAAATTTTTTCTCTTCATGAAATTTGTGTCATCTATACCTGCCTCCACTTTTACTGTCCTTAGCTCAAACATGTTTCCTTTTAATATTAAGTAAATTAATAAGGTGTAACAGACTCTTGTGTGTGCAGCATATGTTTCACCTACTTAGCACTTTGTTTTACAAACTAAAACAAATGCTGTCTGTATAAAGATTACTTTAAATAATATCATTGCCAAAACAGCAAAAATGATATATAAAGCCATTCCAAACTGTCTCATGAATTAGAATAACAATAGTCTCCAGTTTCAAGTTGAGATGTAATTAAACAATAATATTATAACAAAAGTTCAGCAAGGCCAAGAATTATGTCAAACTTCTGCTTCTAGAAAGATGAAACAGGGACAATTTTTCCCTGTTCCTTTTACAAAACAGCAAACAACCACAAACATAGACTATAAAAGAAAAATAAAATGGTTCTAAAAATTTGCCAGAAAAGGCAGATAGCTAAGGACTTCAGGATCTAAGGAACAACACAGTGATGAATTCCTTGATCTTCTTTTTGCCTCATATATGTCAACATGAAGCTGAAGAAGCTAAAAACCTAGAAGTAACAATGACCACAGACAAAGAAAGAAGAGAAAAGGAAAGAAAAAAGACAGACTGTTCTTTCTGGCCAAAGGACCAGCAAAATGAGAATAGCAGAACAGAAAACATTTACACATTAGCCTCCCTAACTCCAGCTAAACATCATAAAAAATATGGTGCTCCATCCATGTCACCAAAGTTTTAGTGAGGAGTCTAGACTTCTGCCTTCACAAGGCTATACTGAAAAAAGCACATCATCCACTGATATGGTGGTAGAGGAGTTAGGACTTTCATCACTGTCCTGTGGTTACATAGCCATTCTTCCCTCATGGTCACAGTGGAGTCAATATGGGAAGCTGTTAACAAGTTACTCCTATTCCTCGGGCAAGGAGGTATCACTGGAGACCTAGTGGGAGCCAGGATCTCCACTCTCACTCATAAGAAAGAGGATCCACTCCTCTGTGTATCAATGAAGGTAAACAGGTAAACCTGGAAATCTAGACCCAAATGGTAGTAATGAGGCAGCAACCTTCCTCCCATGACAGAGAGCTGTCACAGGAAGCTAGCTGTCAGAAGAAGCCAGCTAAAATAAAATGTTTCAATAAGATTCAAAATTTGAGGCATAAAGCCCCAAATACATAGGTTCCCACACACAAAAAAAAATCATTTACCATACCAAGAACCAGGAAGAAAAATTTGCTTGGACAAAGAATCAATAGATATCAACACCAAGATTATACAGATATAATAAAAATTTCAAACAGCAATCCTAAAAATGCTTCAATGGGCAATTATGAACATACTTCAAAATAAGTGTACCATGAAAGAAACAGAAGAAATGAATACACAAATGGAACTTTCAAAACTGAAAAAAAATAGAAGAATCAAAATAAAATACTTATTCAACAGATAGGTTCAATGGCAGGATGGAAGGGACAGAGAAAGTAACGAGTGAACTGAAAGATGGAATGATACTCATTACCCAACTTGAACAGCAGAGAGAATATAGATTGAAAAAAAAATGAACAAATCATCAGGGACCAGAGTCCCAGAAGGAGAGAGAAAACAAATAAGGCTGAAAATAGAATAGCACCCCCCATCAGAAAAGGATACATTTCAAAGCTCCAGGGGATATCTGAAACTATATCATACAAAACCCTATATATACTGTTTCCCTACATATATATCTATGATAAAGTTAAATTTATAAATGATGCACAGCAATAACTAATAATAAAATATAATGCTTATAACAATCTACCATAACAAAAGTTATTGTGAATTTTCTCTTTCTCTCTCTTTAAGAGGTTTACTTGAATAAAAGCACTGCAATACATCAAAAGTTGATCTGAGACAGATACTAAGCAGCTAAACAAGCAGGTAGTATATACAGCATGAATACACTGGACAAAGGATACACTGGGCAAGACAGAGGAGCACAGCACTTTACTACCCACATCAGTGTTCAATGTAAAGCCTGAGTCATTTATTTCTAGAATTTTCCATGTAATAATTGTGGATTTCACTTGAGTATGGGGAACTGAAACCATGGAAAGAGCATCTGCAGATAAGGGAAGACTACTGTACTCATTTAAAAATTAAGAAACCTACAGATTTGCAAAGTTGTGTAAACCCAAATAGAATAAAACCAAAGAAATCTACTCTAAAATATATCATATGTGAATTTTTAAAAATCACAAACAAAAAAATCTGGAAAGCAGCTAGAGAGAAATGATACCTTACTTATAAGGGGGAAAATTCATGTGACAGCAGAGTTTGCATCAGAAACCATGGAAAGGGCACATGGGATTTTTCAAGAACTGAACAAAAGAACTATGAACCCAGAATCCCATATCCAACAAAAACATCCTTCAGGAATGAAAAGGAGAAATCAAGGCATTCTCAGATGAAGGAAAACTAGGAATTTGCTGCCAGTAGGCCTACCCTGGAAGAACAACTAAAGGAAGTTCTCTAATCTGAAAGGAAATGATAAAATAAAGAATCTTGGAATATCAGGAAGGAAGAAAGAACATGCTGAGAAAATATGAATAAATACAATAGACTTTCCTTACTTCACCACTTGAATTCTCAAAATTATGTCTGTAGTCATAAAATAACTCTATATCTTCATTGTGGAGGTAGGTATATGAATATAAAATGTGATTAAAAGTGGCATAAAACTATACACAGACACATTGTACCAATGCCAATTTCTGGACTGTGATAAAGTACCTTAGTTAGCTAAGATGTAACCATTGGGGGTGAACGGTACATGGAACCTCTCTATACTACCTTTGCAAATTCCTGGAAATCTGCATTTTTAAATGTTCTTTTAAGTGTCTAATCAAACTAGGCTATTTTCTAATATGAGGCAAATTCAAAGAAATCCTATAAATAAAAGTTACAGGCAGCCATTATTAGTCTGGTGGTCAATTTTTTTTCTCATTTTGTTTTTCAAATATTTGCTCAAATAATTCACAATAATAATAATTTACTTGCTAAAAATGTTCCCTACTACTTCATAACTATTATATTGCTGATTTAAACACTTACCTCATTCTTTTGATATATCTTCTTCTATAGATGTTTGTTTTAAATATAGTTGGAAAAATGAATTTAAACAAAGTTCTTTTGATACCCAGATAAATATCATTTGCATAAAGTAATAATAACTAACATTCATCATCTCTTACCATAGTGTAGGCAGTGTTCTAAATAGTGAATGAAGTAGTACAAGTAGAAAGTAGAAGAGTCAGAGTCAGGCTTAGAGTCTACACTCTTAACCACTACACTATAATCCTATGTCTATATTGTTTAATCACCATTTCATATAACAGGACATGTGCTGACATATACTAAGTGCTTCCCATTGCACTCTACTTTTTAAATTATTTTAAGTACTTCAGTTAGGATTTCAACCCGATTGGGAAGTAGAACAAATACTTCTCAATATATCATAGCTAGGAAATCCTAAGGACTGTTTTTATGTCTTAATGACACACTTGATAGCGGGACTTTCCTGAAGTATTATAAAAGGAAGTCTTATAATGACATATGATGGTAAAAAACTAGTTGCTGCAGATTTCCATGTTGTTATACAGGCTGAAGTTTACCAGATTTTCTAACAGACTAAAGAAAAAATGAATCAAAGAAAAATCACACTTTTAGTATTTGCTAAAACGCACTTAATTTTCAAAATGCTACATGAACTTAAGTTTATGTTGAAGTACAAAATATTAGAATAGTTTTATGCATTTAATTGTGTACCATCTGAAACAAGTACTTTTAGGTAGGTTTCCTTAAAAAAAGGTTTAACAAATATTCCAGACTCATCAATACATCTTCAATGAACATCAATTTAAATGCTATTTTCCTTCTAATTCTTAGAAGAAATACATAAACTATTCACATATAGGTCTTTAAAAAGGGTACATATTAGTTTCATGTAGCCCTTGATGAAAGGGAAAAAAAGAAAACTATGTAGGACATGTACTGATGTATAACTAAATTAGTCACATTATATCAGTCACCTCCTTTAAAACTGCCCATGGTTCCCTTCAGTGGCATGTTATTCAAGTTCCTCCCCTTTCTGATTCCATTTCTCTGCTTTCTTTCTTCATTCTAAATACCACTCAACTAAACATATTTCCAAATTTTCCCATACATCCCTATGTTTCCACCTCTATGCATTCTGAGGTTGTAAATTTAGAGACTTTCAAAAGCCTGTGTTAAAGCCATTCATGTGTCCTTTCCAGATCCACATATATATTACCTTTAAAGAAAAACACTCATCCCTGACTATACCAATGAGCTATACTACTTATGAAGCAAATCTTGCTCTATGAGCCTACTTTTTGTTTGTCTATACAGAGTGAGAATTTAAGGCCCTCTTCTCATGCTTCTCATTTTTAGATAAAGTTTAATGTACTGCAGACCTCTTCTTATTGTTCTTTAAAATACAATGTATCCTGTTATCTTGCTAAAAAAAAATTCTTAAACAAAATGGCTCACAAATGCATCAGGAGGCTTCATGCTTCTTCCACAAATTTGGGTAGTCTGTGAATGAATTGTGAAATAGCACAGGCTGGTGCTGCAGCTGCTACCATGTTTTCAGTTACTTCAGAAATTTTTACAGTTTATTGGTGTAACGTGAGAATTTATGCAATTATCCACAGTATGTCATGATTAATACAGGCAAATTACTAATATCCCAAGCTTGCTGCTTGGGCTTACTTTTTCTATTAAGAAAAATTCCAACATTGTTATGTTAACTATCACAAAAATTGGTGATAACTCATGTTTTTTCCTTTGAGCAAAAATGAGAACACATTAAGTTCACATTTTTAATTGGCATATTAGACAATGTGCCAGTTTCATAACCCATTCAGCTATCAACCTAGCACACCTATCAGTCAAATAAAACATAAAAATCATTCTCATTATATTTTTGCCTACTTAAAAACTGCTCATGGATTCCCTCAGTAGCCTGTTATTTAAGTGTGTCCTCCTTTCTGGTACTAGTCATCTGTTTTCTGTCTTCATACAAATACCATTCAATTAAACATGTCCCCAAATTCTCCCATACACCTCTATCTTTCCATCTTTATGCATTCCCCACACCTTGAATGTCTTCTCATTTAAAAATCCTACCCAGAAATCAAGGGCCATTTCACAACCGAATTCCCTGGTCAAACCTACCTTGACTATTCCAACCTTTTCTATTCCTTTGGTAACTTTATATCAGGCATCTTTTTCATGTTTGTAAATACCATCTTCCCAATTATATTGAAAGCTCCTTGGGGATAGAGACACTTAATCAAGCATTTTAACTTTTCCCTTTCCATTACATGATATATCTTTCTAAAATAAGAAGGGCTGGGTTAAATGATCTGTAAGGCTCCTCTCAATTCTAAAATTTTAGTTATTTTTTATAATCTTATATAACATATATTAACATATAATCACCTGGTATTTTTTAAACAATCTGATTTTATCAATATCTAGTATAAAATAACCCAGTCCTGGCTAATGGAAAACACTATAACTTCATTACAGCAATTTCCAGATGGAAAATAAGCAGACCTGCCAGTTTGGCCAAGTAGCCATAATTAAAAAGTAAAATATTCATTCATCCATTTTCTCACTTAACAAACATTAAATTCAATTCTGTCACAGGTATCATGCCAGACAACAGAGATAACTGACTTGGTGCCTGCCTTCAAGGAACCCACAGCTAATGGGAAAGACAGAGAAGTAGAAATACTACTTATGAGGCTCAAAGAAATCTTCCCAGAAGAGGTGTCATCCAACTAATCCCTGAAAGACAGGAAGTCATCAGCATTTCAGAAAGGGTGACAAGTGCAAAGGAAACAGGGGAAGTTTGGGGAAGTGCAAGAAGTGTCAGTAAGGCTGCAACTTAGAATGTAATATTGGGAGGGGTGAAAGAGGAGATGGAGGAAGAGGCATGAGTCAAATCATGTCCTGCTGACAAGTCTGAGATTTTATCCTGAAGCAAATGGGTAGCCAATGTTATGGAGATATTATCTCCAGTTAGGCCATGACATTGACCAAAGATTCAAGGTTTGCATTAGAGAAAATGCATAGTAGACAGTGTTGGGAATCCTCCAATCTGTTTTTCCATTCTCCACAGAGTAATAAACTTTTTTGCAGAGCACATAGTCATGAGTGAAAGGCAATATTTTCCAGCCTCTCTTGTAGCTAGGTATGGCCATAGGTCTGAGTTCTGGCCAGTCGGGTGTGTACAAAAGCAATGTGTATGAATGCCAAGTTATATCCTTAAATGAAAGGAATGTTTCTCTGCTCCCTTTTCCATTCCTTTGGATGGAATTTCTTACAAAAGGGTAAAGGTGAAAATTATAAAATTAAAAATATACTTTAAAAAAAGAACAAAAAGTAAACAGAATATTGTAATTGCCTCATAGGATGAAGGTAGAACTTGACCTTGTTCACCACTGTATCTCCAGCACTTTGACCAGAAGAGTGCTCAATAATGTTTGTTGGATGAATTTACATAAAATACCTTATTTCCTCTCAGCAAAATAAGGTGCTGCCCTACATAGAAAGGCTAATTAAACTCAGTAAGTCTCCATTATTTGCAGACAAAGCAAATATAGCTATACAAGAGGTAGATGGATCTAATCCACATGAAGAGTCCTTCTAAACTATCTAATAGTCCAAACCATTTTAGACACTAAGTTAAAAATCAAACTGTTCTGAAGTAGTCATTGATGAGTACACTGTAATAATATCATATTTTAAATCAATAAATATTCCAAGCCACAGAAAACACAAAATTCACAATACTCTCAATCCTCTTTTCTAAATGGTGTGATTCAAAATGGCCCTCTTAAACCAGACAAATTTGGCATGTTTTTAATGTGCTGACTTCTAACCCTTTCCACATAGCCCAATATTGCAAAGTCTTAATGAACAAAATTTAGCCATAGGAAAAAAGCAGCATCACAATATAAACATCAAAATTTCTAAATCCAGCACCTTTTTTTTTAATTCCACAGAATATGATTCTCTAACTACAGGTGATGTCAACTACCTTAGTGATAAAACTGTGCTTCTGTCTAATTAATACAAAGATACACTTAGCTTTCTCCTTCTAGTGAAAGCAGTGCCATCTTGTCTAATCCTATTCTACCCACCAGCTATGAGATCACTACAGCATTGCCACACGAGGCAAAGCATAGCATCCATTCAAGCAAATTAAAAATATACCTGAGATTTACAGCAAATCACTTTGAGTGAATAAAGTCAACTTAAATTCAACTGCAACTTTGGGCCCTGAGTAGAAACTCAACCCAAGTACATAATAAGCATAGAAAAAATAGTGAGGAAGTATAGTAACATTTTAAAGTCATTCCAAAATGAAAAGTAGTTAAAATCAGATGTAGTAAGGGATCAATTAAGATTAACTTATTTCAAAACACGCCTATGTTCTTTAAAACATCTAAATATGTCTAAAGATTTTTTTTAAATAATGAAAAGTAAATCGTAATTCCTTAGCCTGAAAATAACACTGACTTTAACTTATTTAATGAAGACCTAAGAACAGTCTGTCTTCTCCAACACACACAGATGTTTGGCTTGATAACTCCCACTACATTGAAATACAGTCCTTGACTATAACACTGACTGTATATTTTTGTGAAGCCTAAGTGACTGAAAAGCAAGGGGCTGAAAAAAATATTTCTGAATTCCAATTATTTCATAATATCTATATATATCATAATGATATATATTTTATAAAACATTTCCCATTACATACCACCCCAATAATATGTCATAGCCCAAAAAACAGTGTATTGCTTTTATCTCAATCATCTATCCACTAGTAACTTATATCAGGAATAATATTTAGAAATATTTTAAAATGACATTTTCCCCCCAGGAAATTTTTCAGGTATTTCTGATTCTGGCCCACTAGAATGCAAAAAGAGGTTACCATTCACACTAATGGATTTAGCAGTTTTGTTTTTAAATACAAATCTTCCTTAGTTATTTATTACTAATATCAATATTTTATGACAAATATATAATGAGCAAATTTATATAATCAATTTGGATTAAGAATTTAAAATCAGATATATAATCCTCTGAAAGACTAGTCACTAATCAAACTGAAATTGAAAGAAGGAGTCTCCAACAATTTGGAGCTAGACTGAAAAAAAAAAAAAAAAAACACTACTAAGATCTGAGTTACACTAAGCAGACATCTATGAACATTTTGATAGGGAAGCAGTAATATCATTGCTCACTCTAGTTCCATACCCTCCATAACCATATTTGTTTCAAAACACATTTCTCTTTGGGGAAATGATGAAAATGTTCTAAAATTGATAGTCACACAATTCAGTAAATATACTAAAAACCATTGAATTGCATTCTTTAAATGGGTAAAGTGTCTGGTATGTCAAATATTTTATTTTTAAAAACAAGTTTGTGAAGGCAAATACTGCACCCCAAAATAGATCTCTGGTTGTTAATATAGAGGATTCTCAATTTCATTTACCTTTTAAGTATTTTTCATAGCTCAAAATAAACACTCACATATACAAAGAGACAGACACCTGTGCACACAAATGCGCACACACACAGCTTTAGGCATTAAAATATTTTGAAATACTTTCCTTGCTTTTTAATACAACCCCATTCTTTGAAGTATCTTGCCACTACTTTTCTCGGATCATTGCTCTGTATTTTTCCAGAGTCTGTTTTTTAACAAGCCTTTTTTTAAAGCTATCATGCTCCCTTATATAATGTCCCATGTCATAGACAGAATGAAAGGAAGTGTTTTGGTTAAAAGCACAGACTCAAAAATCAGACAGACTACATGGACTTTATACCTAGCTCTTCCACTTATTAGGTATGTACCCTTGAACAAGTTATCTAAACTTCCCTTGGTTTCCTTAGCTACGTCTCCAACAGAGGATTAATATCCAGAATATATAAAGAATTCATAATACTCAATATCAAGCAAAAAAGCCATTTAATAAATGGGCAAATGAACTGAATAAACATTATTCTAAAAAAGAACAAATGACCAACAAGTATATGAAATATGTTCATCATCTTTATTCATCAGGGAAATGCAAATCAAAACTACATCTCACCTCAAATAAGAATGGCAATCAGCAATAATACAAATAACAATAAATGCTGTCGAGGATATGGGGAAAGGAATTCTTATATACTCTGGGTGTAAATGTAAATTAGTAGAGCCACCATGGAAATCAGTATATTTCTCAAAAAATTACAAATAGAACCCCTCTTTGACCCAGCTATCCCACTCCTTGGTATTTATCCCAAAGACATAAAGTCATCATAAATAGCAATACACACATACCAATATTTATTGCAATACTATTAACAATAACCAAGTTATACAATGTATCCATTGACAGATAAACAGATAAAGAAAATGTGATACACAAACACACACATACACACACACACACACACACACACACACACAATGGGGTATTATGGAGCCATAAAGAAAAACAAAATTATGTCACTTGTTGAAAAATGAATGGAATAGGAGAGCATCTTGTTAAGTAAAATTATCCAGACTCAGAAAGACAAGCATCATATGTTTTATCTCACATGTGGAAACTGGTTCAGGGAATAAACAGGATGTCCTGAATGTGTGGAAAGGAGACCATCAATGAAGAGGAAGAGGATCAGGGGGAAGGGAGAGGAGCAGACAAGGAGAGGTACTGGGAAGTGAAATTGACCAAATATGTTATATGGATGTATGAGTATGCCACAATTAAACACCTCACTCTGTATAACTAATATGCACCAAAAAATTTTAAATTTTTTAAAAAGTCAAATAAATCAAGGGCATTCTACTCCTAATTCTACCTCACATGATGTGACCTTCTGCATGTTACTTAAACTCATTGTGCATATTCCACAAGAGTAAATAAAATGAGAGTTAGCCATTCTTCAAAAAAAAAGGTGCTCTATAAATAAAGGGCATTACCTTTATTTGAAATTTAACTAAGTACCTAAGGGAAGAGTAAGTCTAATTTTTCTAAAAATACTTTTTTTTTTTTTGCAGTGCTGGGGATCAAACTCAGGGCCTCCCATGCTAGACAATTACTCCATTACTGAACTACATCCCCGGCCCTAAAAATGGATTTGGAAAATGTCTTTTCATCTTCAAATGATACTAATAATGATTGCTATCTATAAATGCAGGGTGTACTGCTAATAAACATTTCATTACTATAGTAATCTAAGCTGTTCATTAATCTGGATATATATTACAATAATAATTGTCACAAAACCTCTAAATATACAGAATAGTACCAATGTGTTACATGGGTTTTCTTTTTGGTACACCTGTGGTAGTCCACAGCTAGGTTGGCTCTCCAAGCATCATATCTGTCTGATTTATCTCATATTGGAAACAAGGGGCATTATTTAGGAAAGCAGGAATGATAGCTTAATATATTTTTAACTCAAAAGGATAGACTATACTTCCATTACCTGAAGATGCTCTCAATAATTCACTTAAACGTATCCATTCATTTATTAAAACTACTATTGACCTTTTTTGGTACTGGGGATTAAACCCAGGGGCACTTTATCACTGAGATGCATTCCTAGACCCTTTTATTTTCATTTTGATCTCACTGAGTTGCTGAGACTGGCCTCAAATTTGTAATCCTCTTGCCTCATCCTCCCAAGTCACTGGGATTACTGACATAACCCACAGTGCCCAGCTAACATTGACTTTTATCTTCCCTTACAATATTATTTGATTTGCTGCTAGAGTAACTACAATAAAATTTAACCATACCAACACAAACTCTATAGAAAGAAATTATTCAAAAGGAATTAGCCCTTTGCCCAATGGCTTAACTTTTACAAATGCTTTAATATCGGAAACCTGAAAACTGAAACAATTCAAGATGCATCAAGAAAATTTGTTGCTGGGTATGTAGCTCAATGATAGGGTGCTTGTCAAGCACACACAAAGCCCTGGTTCAATCCTGATAAACACCCAAAAAAGTTATTAAAAAAAGTTGTGACCTCTTTGATTATCAGAACATCAAAAGTTTTCATATTTAAAAGACAATATTGTAGTATATATTTTCCTGCATCTTCTTCCAGATAGATATTGAAATTTAAAATCTTATCAAACTGAATAATATCATATTTGAATATGTACTGGGTTAACTATTAAAAAGTGATGTTTTTCTTACATTCAATGTGATGCCATATGTGAATAAGTAATAAGCCAAGGATTTACCATAAACTTTCTTGTCTGCTAGAAAATTGGTGTTACTTCTAAACAGTGTACTCACCATTCAAAAGGTACAAATTCAAAAAAAAGCATACACACACACACACACGTATATGTGTGTATACATATATATGACACACTATTTCCCTCACATTTTGCATTCTACTTCATATGTGAATTGCAAAGTTCTTAAACTATGCTTCAAATTTTCAACTATTTCAGTCACTAATCTATGAAAAGGGTCAATAATAAGTATAGCTGTATCGCATATGTGGTGTGAACTGTGCTTAGTGCTTCCTATGCATTATTTTATACACTACTTAAAACAGACAAAATAGTTCACAGGAGAAAAATTAAAACTCAGAGAGATGAAGCAAGTTGTCCACTATCATACTTCTTGTGATTCCAGAACCCAACATCTTAGCCATCAAATTCTACTACCTTCCTACTAAGAAGTATATAAGAAAGTATACAGAAAACTTTGTTGAAATGAACTATTCTTTAGAAATGTATGACTGTTCTTAAAAGGTGAGACCAAGAAACAAAACTCTAAAACTCTCTTATCCTCTTTTATTGAACAGAATCTAAAAGTAGTTCACACATAAAGACTGTCCCTTATTCACCATCCTTAGTACCTATCTCTTTATAATCTTTAAGTAGTAACACAGCAATATGATAATGTCAGACCCTGCAAACTGTGCCTGGCATGAGACAACAAGAAAGTGGAAAAGCAATCATGAAATTAATTGAAAGATTTAGTGTTTGACTTACACCATTTATTTTCATCCCTTTCTTCATTTGCCTTTTTCTTCTTTATCATTCTCATTTGGAGAAAATTAAATGATTACTTGGTAACAGGCACTGCTGACCTGTTTACAATACGTTCTCAAACTGTAGAACCCTTTTACCAATGAAGCAAACTTTGACAATTTTCTTCTAGTAGGGAATACTTCAGTGGCCAGCAATTAACAAAATAATTTGCATACTGAATGTGTTATAAACAAAAGCAGCTTGAAAGTTAGCAAAGATAACTTCAAATCAGTGAGATAGACAAGTGTACATAGAATAGAGCAAAGCTTTTTAAAAAATATTTACTTTTTTAGTTTTAGGTGGATACAATATCTTTATTTTTATGTGGTGCTGAGGATCGAACCCAGTGCCTTATAGGTGCCAAGCAAGCACTCTACCACTTGAGCCACAACCCCAGCCCCTAGAGCAAAGCTTTAACTGCATCAGTTGTGCTGCTTCAAGTTCATGGTCACTGTGTCCTAATAATCTCTCTTCTTAAAGATATCAGTTCCTTGACAAGCCCTTCACTATCCATCTAAGTTACTACTCACCAACATCAGGGACTGAACACATTTTATGATTTATATCACTATCAAACAATGTGTAGCCTTGAATTAAAAGAAATTGAACACCATAGAGAAAACATTAATATCCATTACCTTTATCACAGGTCATTATGGGAATTTAAGACTATGAAAATGTATGAGTATTTGACTAAAAGAAGAGATTTTGGCAACAGAGCAGAGTTTCAATGGTCACTTACTGGTAACCACAGCTGCCCTTAGAAGCTGACACTTTCTCTTTAGTATTGGTTTTTATCTCAAATTTTCATATAAATATTGCATTCTAAAGTACAATGTATGAGTTTGTTTAAATATTTTTACATATTTTAAATTAACTACTAGTTGATGCTCTCTTAAATCTTTGTGTAAAACAGATACTTCAAGAAAATGCAAGCTGTCAGGCATTATGGTACACATCTGCAATCCCAGCAATTTGGGATGCAGAGGCAGGAGGATCCCAAGTTCAAGGTCAGCCTCAGCAATATAGTGAAACTCTGTCTCAAAATTAAAAAAAAAAAAAAATGGCTGGGGATGTGGCTCCGTGTGTCCCCGGATTTAATCTCCAATAGAAGAAAGAAAGAAAGAGAGCAAGCAAGTAAGTGCAAGCCAGAGGGGGAGAGGGGGAGAGGGAGGGGGAGAGGGAGGGAGGGAGAAAGAAAAAGAAAAAAGATAAGAAATGCCAAGCACTCCATTTTGTGTCTCCTGAGGCATACTACCATGTTGTTAGCCTGCTCACTGAGTACGTGTGCTATAGTTTGAGGGAGCCCAAACTAGTGGAAAGAGCACTGGACAAAGTAAAAAGACATAGCCAGGAATGGTTGTGCACACCTGTAATCCCAATAATTCAGGAGGCTGAGGCAGCAGGATCACAAGTTCAAGGCCCACCTCAGCAACTCAATGAAGCCCTTGGAAACTCAGAGACTCTCAAAATTTTTAAAAAAATTAAAAAGGGCTGGGGATGTGGCTTACTGATAAAGCATTTCTGGGTTCAATCTCTGATACCAAGAAAAGAAAAGTAAGAGAAAAAAGAAAATATACCAATTGCGATTTATAAATATTGATAAGGGAAATCAATAAAAACTATGCTTTTTAGTCTAATTGGGAAGAAAAGCTTGTCAAGATGTTATTTAATATTGAAAGGGAAGTTAGAATAATTAAAAAGCAATTCATGTAATAGACACTAAGGAAAGTTTTCAATTGACACTTGGATTTCCCTTTGTTTTTTCACCGTTTCTGGTAGTGCTGGGGATGGAACACAGGATGAAGCACATACTAGGCAAATTCTCTACCACTGAGCCATGCCCTCGGCCCCTTTTGTATGTTTTTTATATTATTTCAAGAGTACAGAGGAAAGTAAAGGATTATAACATAGACTCATGCCCCCATGTAACCATGCATGATGCTAGAGCTGCTAAAGGCAGGAACTATGTATCATTTGTTTTATACTTTTCTTCTGCTTTTAATACAGACATCCATACACTTAGTTATATACATTAGTGAAAAAAAAATGTTTAGCAACTTCAAAGCACAGGCATCTAATCATATTAAATAAAATCTTAACTGAATTCCACCTCCCCCCTAAAAAAGATTCTCTTGTCCTAAAGAACTAGTTGGTCTTAAGTAACAAAATAAAAACAAAAATCAATAAATAAATACTCTTCATGGTACTAAAGAGAGCACTGAAAGGCCTGGATCTTTGCTTTGCCATATCTGCTTTCCTATAAGATTAGGACAATACAGCCAGCCCTCTATATTCAGAGTCATTGTAGGACTAAATCAGCATGTATCTACATGGTAACCATTTACATGGTAACCATTATGAGCAAGCTATTAGGAAAAGATAAAGTAATTTATTTACCTCCCTAATCTCTACCACCCACAGCAACAGCTTACTATGTGCAAGGCCATGATTTAAGCCCTTTACTGTGAGGTTTACAATCTCTTATCTGAAAACCTTGGTGCCAGATGTGATTCAAATTCAGAAATTTCCAGACTTTTAGATAGGCAATAGCCTGCATTAGCTACATATTATGTTTCAATAATGCTTAACAGAAAAATTCCAAACTGGGGAAAATGAGTAATTATGTAATACCCCACTAAGGTCTGTGGTACTATCCCCATAAACATATTACTGATACTATAGCAAAAACAAGAAAATATTAACAATAAGTAGAATAAAGACTATTAATGAAGACCACGGGTATCAGTTTGAGCAATGTTTTGCTACCACTTGACATCTAACTGACCAAATTAATTTTTTATAATTTTCAGAACTTTTGAAACTTGAAAATTGTTAAATTGTGGGCCTAGCTAACACATCTCATCCTTACAAGTGCCCTAACAGGTAAGTTCAATTATCTCTATTTTACAGATGTGGTGACTCAGATACAGTGTTTTAGCCAGCTTTTTCACCACTGTGACCAAAATACCTAACAAGAACAATTTAGAAGAGGAAAATGTATTTGAGGCTCATGGTTTCAAAGGTCTCACTCTATAGATGGCCAGCTCCATTGCTTTGGGGCTCAGATGAGGCAGAACATCATGGTGAAAGGGTGTGGTAGAGGAAAGTGGCTCAGGACATAGCCACCAGGAAGTAGAGAGACCATTCCACTAACCAGGGACAAAATATATACCCCCAAATCATGCCCCCAATGACCTATCTCCTCCAGCCACATCATATCTGCCTATAGTTACCATCCAATTAATTCCTATCAACATATTAATGCACTAATTAGGCTAAAGGTCTCATAACCCAGTCATTTCACCTCTAAACTTTCTTGCATTTTCTCACCAATAGCCTAGCTCCACAGCTTGTGCTCTTAACTTTGTTTCTAAATAACCTCTCTCAAAAACTGTTTCAGAAGACCACCAGGAGGCAGATGAGATGGCACATGCCTATAATTCTGGAGACTCGGGTGGCTGAGGCAAAAATATTGCAAGTTCAAGGCCAATCTCAGCAACTTAGCAAAACCCTGTCTCAAACAAAAAATAAAAATGAATGGGGGTGTAGCTCAGCGGTAGAACACCCCTGGACTTGATACCAAGTACTAGAAGAAAAAACCTCAGAGGTACATGTGAGAAACAAAACAGTATTAACTTATAAGTGTCCAAAAATAGGAGAAATATCACAAGGCAGTATATATTCATAACTTAATAACTATACAGTATACACCATATGCCAGGTCTCAGAATACAATGATGGGAAACCAGACAAGGTTCAGGTCACCTTCATGGAGCCAGAGACCAATGCAGAAGAGTTCAGGCATCAAATAAGATAATAATGACACAACAGGGCAAGTGTGTGCCTACTGCTCACATTCAGAGGAGAAAGAGATCAGGCTCAGTGGCAGATGCTGTAATAGTGCCTGATATTTAAACTGTTCCTTGACAAGTATTGGGATTTAAAATGACAGAAAGGAAAGGGAAGAGCTTTTTTATTTTATTTTTTTTAGTTGTTGATGGAACTTTATTTTATTTATTTACTTATATGTGGTGCTGAGAATAGAACCCAGTGCCTCACACATACTAGGCAAGTGCTTTACCCCAGCCCAAGGAAGGGCTTTTCAAATGGATGGCATAGTTTCCATTTGAGAAGCACCCATTGTGCACCTACTGTATGCCAGGAATAATGCTAAATAGAAAAGTTCCAAACTGGGAAAAATCAGTTGAAATTAACAGAAATTTATACAAGAATAATAAATACATGTGGGAAAGTAGACTAGGGTCAAATCATGAAAGGGGACCCCTTGAGTGCTCAGTTTAGGAGGTGGAACTTGACTCTGGAAGAGCTGCTAAAGAATTTTTGCAGGTCATCCCCCTACAATATTAGGATTTACCCCATGGGACTTCAATTGCCTTCTATGTTCCTATTTGGGAACATCTAGACCTCGAATCTGAATTGCTTTGAAGTAATGGCTCAGAGCAATAAAATTAATTTAAGCTTCAAACAACAGAATAACCCTAATCTCTCCAGGAATAAAAGTATGGAAATTGAAAATATTGGGAAGGCAATGGTTAAAGGGAAATGGAAAACCTCACTTAAAATTCCAAAGGCCATGACTAAACTTAGGATATTCCTTTTATACAGAAATGCAACTTCCAACCTTCCCAAGGAACATATTCCTATGAAAAATAAAACATCATTCTTTGAAAAACAAGCTCTTAAAAATTTAACAGTGATCTGATTTGAATCAAGTTGATGACAACTTACCTTGTAGTACAGGTGACAATGTGACAGTGGAAAGTGGACTACTTTTTAACATACTCACCTCAAAGTCCCATTACCCCACCCTTTAACTAAGCAGAGTAGAACGGAATCACATATTGATTTAGCATACTTAATCAAAGAATCTCTCACTCTCAGTTATTAATGTAGATGACTGATTAGCTGAACATTCTATTTCTCCTTAGCAAAACACTTATATTTTTAGTTCCACAGGCTTACATTTTATTTTATAGTCAATTGCTTTCCACAGAAAGCACTCTTCAATGACTTCTCACTGTTCTGAGAATCAAACTCAAATTCTTTCTCAAAGCTTCCAAGTCTTATCTATTAGTTGACTCCATCTAAGATCTCTAACATCTTCTGTAACCATTTCCCTGCCCAGCTCACTAGGTAGTGCCATTACTGGCTTTCTTTCTGTTCTTCATAAACTGCAAGCCTGATTTCCTGCCTCAAGACCTTAGTTCTTACTCTTCTCTCTGCAAGAACGTTCTCTGGAGAATATACACCCATATCTTGACAAGGCAGACTCATTCTCTATTCTTTTTCAGGTATCTTCTCAAACATCACCTTCTCTAAGAGGCTATATTTGTTGGGATTCTCCAGAGACAGAACCAAGAAATATGCACATAAATAAATATGTAGGGGAAATTATTAAAGGAATTGGCTTACACAATTACAGCAGCTTAGAGAGTCCCAAGACAGGCTATCTGCAAACTGGAGACCCTGGGGTGCTGGTAGTGTGGCTCAGTCAAAGTCCAATGGCCTCAGAACCAAGGAGACAGATGTTGTAACTCTCAGTTCAAGGAATGTTGAAAGCATGAGAACCCAAGGGGCTCCTGCTGTAAGCCCTGGAGCCCAAGTCCAAAGGCCAGCAAGCCTGGAGTCCTGATGTCCAAGGCCACAGAAAGAATCTTTCTCAGCTCTGGGAAAGACCAGTTCACCTTCTGTATTTGTTCTCTCCAGCCAATTGGATACTCCAGCTTTCTGATCCTGAGGGAGGATCCTCCCCCACATAACCAATCAAAGTAACATACTGATCTCTGCAAACACCCTCACAGACACACCCAAAATAATGTTTTACCAGTTTCTAAGTATTCCTTATCCAGACAAATTGACACCTAAAATTAACTGTCATAGAGGCCTTCCCCCGCTTACTTAAATAGGCCCTTCCTTGTTCTCTGTGTCGCATTCCCTTATTTTCTTACTTGTTATTACTACAATCTATAAGGATATTCTTCATTTGTTTATTTATTTTTTTATCTATAACCTCTGATAGAATATGATTACTGTCATGTTCCACAAGAGCAATGATTATGGCTTACAAGTTTTAAGTGTGCCTAATACAGGGTCTTGGCATTCAAAAGGCACTCAGCTGATTTTATAAATGAATTAATAAATGAATGAATAATACTCACAAACCTAATTGCTGCTAGGCACAGTAGCACACACCTATAATCCCAGGGACTCAGGAGGCTGGGGCAGGAGGACCTGAGCAACTTAGCAAGACCCTGTCTCAAGAGGGCTAAGAATGTAGTTCAGTGTGTCAGAGCAACCCTGGGTGCAAAGTCCAGTATGAAAGGAAAAAAAAATAAAAAGCTGATTGCTATGAGTCTAACTTGGTAAAGTCATTTTTTCCCCTAATTTTCAGATGTATTCTCTAGAGCTCTTCATTTTTCCTACACTCTTTCTACACTTTCTGAAGTCTGATGATTCCTGCCAAACTGTTGTATTATTTCATAGCAATAAAAATAGAGTTCAACTGACATATTACTTGAGAAGTCAGTAGTAGTATATTAAACATCAAAAAATCAAACAATTTGAAAATTAGTCTCATTTCACTACTGCAAGTCACATTACATGAAGAAACATAATTGAAAACAAGAAAGATAATACAATAGCAAACTGCAATTACACTTAATAACACCAGAAATATCCATTTTGATAACCTCTAGATGTACCAGGAGAGCTATTAAATATATATTGAGGAGTCAGAGCAAAATGCTTATAGCTAACTCACATCCATATTTTTCTTCTAAGCAAACATAAATAGTTTTACAATATAATCACATCAGTAGTAATTTTAGCTTGGATTCAGTATTAATAAGAAACACAAAAGAAAAAAGTAACAAAATGGTATGCACTCTTATCCTTGAAATAGTCACAAGTTTGTATATCTTTTGAGAATGGGTTGCCAAAAAAATCAGACCTATAATGGTGGGCCTATTGGAACAAGTACTCTCTCCCTACAACATTCAATTTTTAAATAGAACTTAAGTGAGCTCAGGAATTTACCAAATGAATGGGAAACAACACTTTCACCTGCAAGTTATCTAACTAAATTGATATCCAATAGCCTTTACTGCTCTTGTGAAAACTACTTTCTTCATAACATCAGCTAAACTCTACAGGGTCACACCACACAATTTAAAATGTGCTTATAAAAATGGCAGATTAAAGGCCTTGGGCAATTGAGACTCTTATTTATCTATGTTAAAAATATATCATCTGATATTGTAGCAGAAAGTATTATCATTGTCTCACTGCCAAAAGAAGTGCTACCAGGACAGTGAAATTTAGCCACTATCTTCATTTACAACTTGGTTTCTTCTGAGATTTCTGTCAATTAGTTCACACTGTGTCAGTGGCAACACCTGGTCACCCATCAAGCAAACAAATCTATCACTGTTAATTTTAAGGATTTTAATAAAAACTTGCAGTTAAGGGAGCTAATATTTTTAGATATAAAATGATGTCATGGCTACTTAGTTCATTTTTTCTCAGTTTTCAAATTTAAGCACTAGATATATCCTATTTCCAAAAACATAACTGCATACATCAGCATGGGCTTGTTTGCTGGTATTTGCCTCCACTTTTGATGTCTCCATTTAATTTTCTTTATATTACAAATGAACCTCAGTATGAGAATTAAAATAGCAACTGCATGGGGAGAAAGTGATAAGCTGAAAGTAGGAGTTTGGGGCTGTTTTTTAAAAAATAACTACAAGGTTTAAAAATGCTGTTTCTGCGGGGTTTACATAAATATGAGACGTACTGTAAGAAACTGTGGCTTCTTTTAAAGAGGAGGGGGCAGGTACCCTCCCAACAGAGGCAGTTTTAAACCTCCTCCAAGTCTCTCAGTTCCTATTCAATGTGCTTAGTAACCAAACTATATTAACTTGAGTGACTTTTTTCCCCCTAAACCATTAAGTTCCTCTCAACTGCATTAAAAAGATGAGCATCCTAATTTACAGATTCAGGAATGGAGCTAGGCATCACAAACCCTACCAGTTCTCCCTCTGTCAGGCCTGTTTAGCATCCTGGAAGGTTTAGGACCATGTACAAGGATTACACACAAACATATATACACACATTTCAAATGGCTATGGTTCTTGAATTAAGTTATTGAAAACTAGAAAGACATTTTTCAAGTTCCTTAACAGATATTTACTAAAGAATATTTAATGAAGGAATGATCCCACCACTTTCAGTAAATGCAGGCTAAGCTGTAAGCCTCCAAAAAAAAAAACTCTTTAGTCAACTGTGATTAAACCAAAAACAGCCGAGACATTCAGAGCTAAGGATGTTCAAAACTAAGTTCAAAGCTTCGAGGAAAAAGAATGTGCTCCTAACTTGGGAGCCAGCAGCACAGCCTCCCAAGTTTGAAGATTGTGACGAAGGGATGGGTTAAGAAGGCACAAAGCAGAAACTGATAGAGGGCCGAGGTGGACATCGGAACCCCAGACTATCAGGGCAGAGACCTAGAAGCCCAGAGAAGATCTTGGAAAGATGACAAAGAGCACAGGAAAACTGGGTTCTAGGATCCTAGAAGAACCCAGGTATCTGGCGGGGTCAGAGGGACCTGGAGTTGGCAAAGGTGCAGGGATAAGGGAGCGCACCAGCACGCGGTAGAAAAGGCAAAAGGGGGGTGCGCACAGAGCGAAGCGGATTCCCCGCCCCAGTGTCCCTGATGCAGATCAACTCTTTCCCTTGCACCACGCGCACCGCCAGGTCCCGGAGGCAGGGAAGCGGCTAATGGAACCCCTGTGACTTCAGCAACCTGCCTCACCTTGTTTGCCGCGTCCCTGCGCCCCAGCCGCTCGTCCGCCAGCTGCTGCGCTCCGAGGGCCGAAGAGGGAGTAGCGCAGCGCAATCAAGGCTCGCTCCTGCTGCGAGGCACCAGCACCCGTACCTCTGCACCCCTGTTCGCCCAGACCACTTCACCCTGTCCTCAAGCAGGAGGAAAGCACAGACCCTAACCCAAACGCCGCTCCAGTTATTTTCAAAAGTCCCCGTTCCAGGCTTCCCGGGAATGGGAGAGGAGCTGCTGCGGCCGCAGCGGCAGTGCCTCCGCCTGACCTCACCAGGGGATGGGGGCGGGGGGGGGGGGGGGAATAAGGGAGGGGGGCGGGAACCCAGCTGGGGAGGGGAGGGGGGAGTGGTGGGAGGGAGCGCGCGGGCGGGGGAAACATGGCGCCGGGGGTGGCCCCAGCGGCGCCTGCGCGGGAGGCCGGGGGAGCTAGGGCTAGGACCAAGTGTGGGGTCAGAGCTGAACTCCCTGGCCAATGCGTGGCAAGGCTGGGCCCGGAAGCACGATGACTGCCAAATGGCCCTCACGCCTCTGAAACCGGGAAACTCGGGTGTGAGCCCACATGGCTTCTAGTACCCAAGAGGCAGAAGTGAAAACTGTCAAGTATACAGGGACAACAGAGCAGCCGCCCCAGGTTAGCCAAGGAGGTCATCCGTGTGTCCTGACAGCCTGGATCTCGGCCTCTCATATTCACGGCAAGGCCCAGGTAAAGGGTATTCTCTGGAAGCAGTGCCACTTTACCTCAGTGAAGCCCACACCTCAAAAT
Source organism: Marmota flaviventris (assembly GCF_047511675.1). NCBI lineage: Eukaryota > Metazoa > Chordata > Mammalia > Rodentia > Sciuridae > Marmota > Marmota flaviventris. Next base: position 101,464,608 of record NC_092518.1, read on the forward strand.
AAGCCTGACCAAGTTTCTCACAAAACTGTTCATCACTCTCCTCCTCCTTAATGGAGTACAGCATATTAAGAAAGAGAAAGAATAACAACTACAAATATAGCAGTTTGACATTTTACTGTTTACTATTAGCCAAGCTCTGAACTACCAACTCTCTTAACTCTCATAGCCACTCCGCAAAGCATACTTTATTATTATCTCCATTTTACTAGTGACAAAACTGAGGTGTAAAGGTTAAGCAAGTTGCCCAAGGTTACAGGACTAGTAAGAAGCCGAGGATTCCAAGTGGTGTGATTCTGTCACCTAAGCTGTTTACGGCTGTTACAGTGATTCCAAACTCTGGCGTGACTTCTCTAGTTCAGAATCTCCATTCTGTCTTCCCAACTCTGTCACCCTAGCCCCCAACAAAAACCCCTGGTCAAGCCAGTTTTTCCCCTTGCCTGTCTTCTATTCATTCTTTACCTTCTAGACTGTTACAGCCTGGGGCCACCTTCTTACATCTCCTGTCTGGTATCTTTTCTCCTTGTATTTTCTGACTCCTCTTTGGAAAAATAATGAGAGTTTGCTCTTAGAAATCATTTAATCACTCTTTGGGGGTTCTGTGTTTTAAGGGAGTGATGGGGTGAGTGTGGGGACCTGTAGTATAGTTTTTCCCTAGTATTTCTCCCTTTGCTTACAAGTACACTGATCTAGGATCTTTTTTAAAAAATATATATTTTTAGTTGTCAATGGACCTTTATTATATTTGTTTATGTGTGGTGCTGAAAATTGAACCCAGTACCTCAGACATGCTAGGCAAGTGCTCTGCCACTGAGCTATAACACCAGCCCCCTGATCTAGGATCTTAGATCTCAATATTGCTCTCTTGTTATTTCAACTTCCATACATTGAAATTATAGTACTGTGATGAATTTTAGGTGAATTTAAGAATAACCAGCTACTCAAAAACTTGCTAAAACTAAAGATAATACCATGTTGCTAGGCGTTATCAAACTGCTGGAAAGAGATGAGAACTCCAAATACATATGGAATTTGCATTATTACCTTTTATCTTTCAGTTTATTCAATCCAGTTCACCTTTGTTAAGAGGAATGCATTAACTTGCTTCTCCACTGTGCTTATTCAATAATTATTGTATACCTACATCACACGGTCAAAGCCTATTAAGAAGAAAACACCTACTATAGAAGTTTACAAACTCATCAAGATGTGTTTAAAGCAATCAATTTCACTATGTATCCCAAAACGGGCATATATGTTAAAATAAACCCAAATTCAGTTGATGAACGTCCCTTCCATAAAAAGGTTCAAGTGGACTTACTTTACAAAAATTTCTCCAACAGAAATAACAAGAAAATGGGATAATGGGTTGTGAACCAAGGAAGCCTTATTCCACATAAAGACAAAACCCCCCAGAGTTCATAACACGGGTGTTGGGATGAGGACAATTATAGAATTTGCATTTCATTTTGGCCCTAATCCAAAATGAACTGAGACTAAGGTGTTACAAATATTCAATGGGAATCCTGCTATTTGGGTAAGGACAGTTTGTCTCAATAGTTTATCTAGTGAATAGAGCACTAGACTTAGATTCTGAAGACATGTGTTATATAATATAAAACTAGCCCCCTCGCCTCTTAGAGTGTGTTTTCCTAAATTTTGAGTACATAATAATAATACTAACCTGATATGCTTCACCATATTGTTTTCAGTTTCAAATAAGAATGCATATGAAAGTACCATGTAATGTTGTCAAAAATATACAAATGCAAGGTGATGATTTTGTTACTTGTGCGCTAATTGACCATTAAGATTGGAATGTAATCATCAAAGATTTTGCATGTTACTCTGAAGCTAAAACTGTCAAGAACAAGAAAAAGGGCTGGGGTGTAGCTCAGTGGTAGAGCTCTTTCCTAGCATGCACAACATCCCGGATTCAATCCTGACCCCCCCCCCCCAATCCCACAAAAATAAACAGAAAGTATCTGGAACACAATGGTATGACAAAAACCTGAAGAATATGTGGATGTAGCAGAGGTTCAGGAGCTAAAAAGAAAGTCACAATGAAATATCACTGTGCCCCCCCCCCATTCAATGTTGAAAACCTAACTCCTAGTATCTCAGAATGTAATCAAGTTGGAGATAAGGTCTTTAAAGAGATAGTGAAATTATAGTGAGGTCCTGAGAATAGGTCCTAATCCAATATGGTTGGTGTCCTTACAAGAGATTAGGACTTAGATGTGTGCACATAGAAGAAAGACTGTGTGAGGACACAGTGAGAAAGTGGTCACATGCAAGCAAAGAAAGGCCTGAGAAGAAACCAAACTGGCTAACCCCTTGACCTTGGATTCCTAGCCTCCAGAATTGTGAGAAAATAAATCTCTGTTTGTGTCATCCATGCTATAGTCTTTTGTTATGGCTGTTGTAGCAATACAATGGCAGACATTCCAAAGCAAGCTACAGTAGCCATTGTGTAAATTATAATTAATTTCTGTGTAACAAATTGTCACAAGCCTGGCCATGTAAAACCACACACATTTATTATCTGTTTCCATGGATCAGGAGCCCAACCATTACTTTGATGGGTGTACTCAGGAGCTCAAAAGGCTTCAATCAAGGTATCTCATGTGAAGCTCAGAATCTTCTTCTGAACCTATTGAGAAGATTGTTGGCCATTTTTAGTTCCTTACAGTTACATAATTGAGATCTTTAGCATTTACAAGTTCTAGAGGTTCACCCTCTCCACAGGCAGTGTACAACATGGTTTTGTTTATTTGAGGCTAACAGGAAAACTTTCTCCTTGGGAGTGGCTCTATCTCTCTCCTAAGGTCTTTTACCACCAGATCAAGGAAAGCCCACCCAGGATAATCTCCTTTTTTGTTGACTCAAAAAAATCAACTGATTGGATACCTTAATTATCTATGCAAAATCTCTTCATGTTGGTCATATAATATAACCTAATCAGGGGAATGATGAACCAAAAAATTCACAGGCCCAAACCACTCTTAATGGGAAGGCAATCAATATACAGAAATCTTTGGGTCATTTTGGTTTTTGTTTTTCTTCTTCTTATTGTTGTTGTAGGGGATTTTTTGTGTGGGTGCTAGAGATCAAACCCAGGGCCTCATGCATGCTAGGCAAGTGCTCTCCCACTGAGCTACATCCCCAGTCCTAAGGAAGTATACAGAAAATAAACAGCAGAAGGCAAGAAAAATCTTGGAAGCCATGTTAGAATCCTTCCTACCAAAAATCCAAAAGTGTGATAGCACTAATTTAATTATAAAATGATAAAAATACTGGCAGATGTGGGGACCCACATGTACACACACACACACACAGAGAGAGCAAAGAGCCAGTAGCTAAAGCCTAGTCAGTACAAAAGCGTTTATAAGCCTGCTATGCACCTAATGTGAAAAAAGTTCAATTGCATCAATTCTGATTAAAGTACAAATCGAGATATATTAGGACACCATTTTGGTCTTTTCTGGTCAATTTGCATTTCTTTGAAACATTCATCTGGTTCATTATTGAGTGGAACTACTACTTACAAGAAAACTTTAAGATTCACAGAGCTTTGAGAAACATAAACAGAAGGGTTTTGCTTTAGAACTTAGGGATAAATCTGTCTAAATATGTTCAAGACCTACACCCTGAAAATTAGAAACATTGCTGAGAGAAATAAAAAGACCCAATTAATGGAGAGCTATATTATATTCACAGAGCAGAACCCTCAATATCATTAAGATGTCAATTCTTCCCAAATCGATCTGTAGTTAAATGGCAACCCCAATCAAAACACCAGCTGGCTTTTTTTTTTTGGTAGAAATTCATAAGTCAACTCTAAAATTCATGTGGATAAGCAAACTACCTAAAATAACCAAAACAACTTTTAAAAAGAACAAATTGAAAAGATAACACTGATTCCAACTTTTACTGTAAATCTACAAAAATGAAGACATCGTGGGATTGCTCAATGGAACAAAATGGACTCCATAAATAAGCCCACAACATATATGGACAAGTGATTGTCAACAAAGCTTCAAAGCCAATACAGTTTTTTGAGAAACATTTCTACTGTATTCTGTAATGGCTGTGCTAATTCATATTCCCATGAACAATAGTGTATAAGAGTTTCCCCTTTCTCCACATTCTTACAACACTTGTTGTCTTGTGTTTTTGATAATAGCCATTCAAACAGTTGTGAAGTAACATCTTATTGTTGTTTTAATTTGCATTTTTGCTGATGATTGGTGATGTTCAGCATTTTCTCATATATCTATTGGCCATTCATATGTTTTCTTTTGAGAAATGGATGTTCAGATCTAGTAATTCCACTTCTGGAGATATATATATATATATATATATATATATATATATATATATATATATCTCCATAGGGATTGAAATTGGTATGTCAAAAACTGGTATTCTTCATAATAGCCAAGAATGGAAGCAAACAATATGTCCATCCTCAGATGAATGGATAAAGAAAATCTGTATGATGGGATACTATGCAGCCTTAAAAAAGAAAGAAATTCTGTCATTCGTGACAACATGGATGGTACTAGAAGACACAATGTTAAGTGAAATAAGCCAGGTATAGAAAGACAAACAATGTAGGCTCTCACTTTTGTTGAATCTAAAATAGTCGATCTCAGTCACAGAGAATAGAAAGGTGTTTACCAGAGGCTGAGAGGGAGAATCAAAAATGAGGAAAAGGATAATGTTGAAGTTTCTATACATTATCATGGAATCTCTCACTATTCTACTATGGATTGGCACTGTATGCTTTTCAAACTGCATAGTCGAACATGTCACAAACCCCTGGGTTATATCTCCTCTATGCAAGAAATCAGCCAGAGTGAGTCTATAGTAGTTAAAACTCAATTCCGTATTCCATTATTCCATTGGAAGCCCTCTGATTGGCTCTTTTGGTATCAGGTACCAATTCTCTGTCCTGGATTGAATCTAAACTAGAAGTGGAAAGTCTTACTTAGCCCAGGCATTAGGAATTAGGGAAAATATGTGGGGATGTAGCTCCATAGGAGAGTATCTGCCAGCATGCTGAAGGCCCTGGGTTTGATCCTCAACATGGCAGGGGAAATATATATATATATATATTTGTGTATATATATTTGTGAATATATATGTGTGTATATATATATACACATATATATACATATTTATATATGCATATATATGAATAATAGTCATCAATTTAAGTTATTGGAGCTTCAGTTAGCTCCAACACTCTACTACCTGAATCTACGAAGATGAAATTAACAAACAACTAATTAAAATTTTCCAGAATTTATTTCAAAATATTTTCAACATCAGGATACTATGTTTAAAGTCATATTTATCATGTTCCCTTTTTTCAAACCACACTCCTCTTTCTATTAATAAATAGTATTTACCATCATTTTCCTTGTCACCTAAGCTTAGCATATAATCTCTCCATTCATTCAACAAGCATTTATTGAATGATTCCCATGTGGAAATCCAATGCTAAATTTTATGAGAGACACAAAGAAATATAAGATCTGGTCTCAAAAATTAAGAAATCCTTTTGGGAAGTTATGTCAAAGTGCAAATAACCACAATACCAACCATGAGCAAGTACCATGAGTGTAGTTCAAGCAATAAGAATTCACATAAGCAAAGTTTGTAATATAACTAAGTAGGAAATAATTTCCCAATGATAACACAGGAATTGCCTATCAAAGATGTTCATGAAGAGTTACAAAACAATATGAACGATGCACACGTATTATATACATACAAACAAAATAACTTAGAAAACTATACAGTAATATAGTAACAGTGATTAGCTCTTGGTATGATAGAATATGGGGATGATTATATTATTTGCTTCTCTGTACTTTCCAGTTTTATACTGAGAAAGAAAATACTGTGATTTTATAATAAAAAAGAAAGATTTTAGAAAAATGTTGATGCAGAGTTATGTGTTAGCCATGTCATTTTTAGATGGCACCATATGCACTGGAAATATAGGACTAAAGCAATTAATTGGAAGGTATTTATATAGAGATGACAGTTAATTCAATTGAAACAATTAAGAATAAAACTCAGGGGAACTTAGACTTACAGAAGACATAGTTGCCAGAAAATACACCAAAGGAACAACAGAAAAGAAAAGGGGTCACCTCCAGTTGAGAAATAAAAGGATATCAGAAACAATGGATAGGCAGTGGTGTTAAACATAGGAAGAATGGAGTGCACTTATTCACAAGGTGTACAAGGTAAAATTCCCAAAGTGGAAGTGTTCCAAGTAAGTATTATAATTACAATTTAAGCTGCGTTTTGTAAAAAAAAATTATCATAATATTTCCCTATAAAATAATGACATCTTTCTGAAATACAAATCTAAATGTCATTCACAAATGCAAAATTCTCTTCTTTGCACACTAGAACCAATTGAAACCATGAGACCCATGCTGGAAAGGGACACAGAGACCATTTTGTCTTTGCCCTTACTATATCTGATTATAAAATTGAGGTCTAGAGAATTAAAATAATTTGCGCCAATTGTAAATTAGTACAACCACTATGGAAATCAATATGGAGACTCCTCAAAGACTGGGAATGAAACCACCATATTACCCAACTATACCACTCTTCAGTATCTTTCTAAAAGGATTAAAGTTGGCATATTAGAGCAATACATGTATAGTCATATGATAGCAACATATATATTTATATATACATATGTATATATAAATATAATATATACACATATCATATAATAATACATCTATATATTATATTTATATATACTCATGTATATATAAAAGTTTTATGAGGGCATATATATAAATATATACATTTAATATCTATAATATATGTATGCATTACATTTGTATATACATATGTATATATACACATACATATATAAAATAGAGTTTCATTCAGCCATAAATAAGAATGAAATTATGTCATTTGAAGGAAAATGGATGGAACTGGACAGCACTGTATTGATCAAAATGGGTCAGACTCAGAAAGCCAAGGATTGTATGTTTTCTCTCATACGTGGAAACTAGAGGGGAAAAAATTAAAACGAGATCTTATAAAACCAGAGCAAGCAGATCAGGGAAGGAAAGATGGGAGATTAAGGGAAGATGCTGAGGGATGAAATTGATCAAATTGTGTGCATGTACAAATATGTCTAAATGAATCACATTATTATGTATGATCATATTGCATTAATAAAAAATGAAAAGAAAAATGGTTTGCCCAAGTTCACACAATAAGTGATTTAAATAAGTTTAAGTTTCTCAGCTGTCTATGCTAAAGGGAAATGTGGGCAGTTTGGTCAATGAATCCTTAGATATTCTGCCAAGCTCACTTTGTTAGTTTCAAGTTTCCTCCTTTACCAACTTTTTTCTTCCCTGTGATTCTGGTTGGCCTACTCTATTTCCTCCTTTCCACCTTCCCCTCTCATTTGTCCTGAACTTCTTCATTTTGAAATACTGCTTCATTTGGCTATGTCTTCGCTCTTTTTACCACCTTAATAGGAATTCTTCCCTTTTGGCATCCTGATAAACACCTTATCCTTTCACCAAACTCAGATCAAGCGTCACTTTCATTATGAAGCATCTTTTTTTTTTTTTTTTTTTGTCCACTCAGGTGGCACCGCACATATCTCTGGGCAGTGGTGAAGAGTAAAGCTTGCCTAGGTTTGAATCCAAGCTCTGCAACTCACTAGCTAACATGACCTCCAATCTCTTTTTGCACATTTTTAGGATATGTAGAATGGGAATATTTCAATTTCTTATCTAGTGAGATTCTCCTGAAGGTTAAATTATTTATTATACTGAGCCAGGAGTGGTGGCTTGCACCCATAGTCCCAGCTATTCAAGAGGCTGAGACAGGAAGTTCACTTGAGCTCAGGAGTTTGAGACCAACCAGAATAACATAGCAAAACTCCATATTTTAAAATTATTTTAATAATTTGTTATTCTTTTAAAAACACATAAAAGAGTTTCTGGTACATAGGAAGAGCTCTATCAGTGTTAGATCTACTCTCTTATCAGAGCACCTGGAATACTTTCAGGCATTTTTTATGTATCTGCCTCTTTCTACTAGACTATAAGCTTCCTGAGACCAGGCTCGATGCCATATTCATGGTCTGGCAATAATGAATGCTCAATAGATGTTTGTAGAGTGAATGAACTATGTCTAAATAGACAAGTAATCTCTATTCTAAACAAACTAGATCCCCAAAAAATAAATCTCAAACAAATAAATATAATGAATTAATCTGTACTTGCTTACTTTAAATATTAAATCCTTCAGGTACATTTCAATCAATGCAAATTTACAAAACTCTTATATAATTTTTCAATTCTATTAGTCAAGAAAATGTATAAAGTGGCAATGTGCCATTCTACTACATCCCTTGTAATTCCATCCTTAATTTTTTTTTTTTTTGGTGGTTCTGGAAATCAAACCAAGGTCCTCATGCAGGCTAGTCAAGTGCTCCATCACAAAGTATATCCCCACTACTAAACATTTCTGAAAATAATTCCATGTAACCTCTTCCAACCTGGCATGTGAGCTCTGATGACAATTATCTAATTTTGGCAAGTCCTTTACTTCACTGACACACATCTAATGCATAAAATGAGATAATAACACTCACTACTCAATATTTCACGTTGAAATCAAGATGATTAACATGGTGATATTACTAAGGTACTTTAAGATTAAAAGTGTTAGACAATTGCAAAGTATTTTTTACAAAGTGTGCCTTCCTTAATCTTGTTGATACTAAATGTGAATATAGGAAATTTATCTACAAAAAGTCTCACCTTCTATTTCTTCACATTAACTTTCTTCTAACATAGTACTACATTTTATTCTTGTGGGCTTGCCTAGATATTTCATGGGCAAATCAATCAGCAAGAGCTCC